>NC_045982.1:6523160-7123160 GCF_010909765.2 Amblyraja radiata | reverse complement strand
TGCACAAATCAGGACAGAGACACTTGCGTCACCCCAAAACAGCCAGCAGTTTAGATTCAAGATTCAAGAGAGTTTATTGTCATGTGTCCCAGATAGGACAATGAAATTCTTGCTTTACTTCAGCACAACAGAATATAGTAGGCATGAATACAGAACAGATCAGTGTGTCCATATACCATTATGGTTCTTGTTAACCCTAACCAGGCAACTCCTTTCACATTATATGCATCCAGATTGCGTGGGAATTTCCACTCTGCTTGCACTGCAAAGCTTACTGAAATAGCTTCGATATAAGATGGACATTATAAAAACGGATTCTCAACTAATAGGAATCTATTTTTTAATAAAAGAAAGCAGCATTGAATGAGAACAAAATACACCAAAAAAAAAACAATTTATAAGAGCAACAATAATTGTTCAATTATTTACAACTCATATGAAAATGTACATACGACAACTATACAGACTGCAAAAAAATTTGCTTGTCTTTGTTTAAAATTTCTGATGGGAGAGGCTGGATTTCAATTTGGTCTTTTAACCTTCCTCCCCCAGTCCAGCTGCATTTCATAATCGAGGAACAACTACAGACAAAGGTTGAGAGTCAATTTTAAATCCTGGATCCCCTCAAACACAAAAACACCATGATGTGCGTTCAATTCATAAACTCATTAGCTGTATCGGGGAGAAGAGGTACGAGGAAGACCATTTTGAGATATCCAACGCTTTACAAAAAGGAATTGTATTAACATTAACATATCTTGCTAAAAATATTACATACATGTGCAATAATTCAATTCCAAAGAGAGGAGGGCATTGCTAACCCTGCAACATTGTATGTACTGGCTTAATAAAAATACTAATATTTAATATTTAGCAGTGTAGCAGGCCCATTAGGCTCCAGTGTGTCACAGCGCTCCTGGTTTCCCACCTTCCGTCTCATGGTCACAGACCAGAGGAGGGCAGCCCTGGAAACCCTTGAGTACTTGCCCCATGTGGCTATTCCTCAAGTGCAACTTGGCTCTTCAATAACCCACCACATCGTGTCCTGCATGTGGGCTTCCCACCCAGGAATTAACAGATCAGGAGCGGGGACCCCGAGTTGTCTTTCCTCCTCAGCCCAAAGGCCCCACCCACGTGGATAATTACAGTGCCTAGACTGCTAAACGCGAGCTTCAGGTTAGCACATAAGGAGTTCAGAACAGGGACCTTTGAGCTGCACGACAAGTGACTATCTATTGCATTAATTAACCAACCATTCTATAACCCTGTCATCTGTCAGGCAGGGATTTCACTGTATTATTGACCCCATCAAACAATAGTCGAGCGTGGCACCGATGTGGCTCAAATGCCCCTCGTCACAATGACCTGAATAGTGAATTAAACTAAATGAAAGTGTGATTTTAAAGCTTCTTCTTATTAAAGAGCCCTCCATATTCTTACCAACTGTAAATTCACAGATAGATGAGGAACAGAAGAGAAACAAAATAACAATGCACATCAGCTGTCATGATTGAAACTGACGATGTGTATGTAGCATTGCAGTGAAACTGACACTAATTCGATGGTTGCTCAGCGATCTCCTGGTTTTAACCGCAATGCTGCTGCAAATATTTTGTTCGCATTATGGCCTATTACTGAAGCCCATCAACTCAATCAGCAAATGCATATCACCTGTTTAGATATGATTTTATGGAGAATCCTGCTGCCAGGGTCTACACCAAAGTTTTACTTCAAGATGTACTTTGACCGTTCCACTCATCTGTCGACAAACAAGAATCTTGAACTTTAAATGATATGACTGAAAATGTTGCAAATGAAATCCATCAAGTGCTTCACACGTTCCCAAGAAAAACCAAAACACTCAGCAAGTTCAGTAGATCATTTCCGCCCATTATTCGCATTCCACTGCGAAAAAGGATTGGAATTAACTGAGCCGCTCACTTAGCTGAAGATCGAATATAACGCACGTAAGATGATTGAGTTACAGGAACAAAAGCAAGGAGTTGAAAAACAAATTGCATTCTTCACTGCCGACCTGTCTATGCTATCGTCTGCCAGAGAGCGAGACTGGGTAAATTAATTTGTTATAAATTACAAGGCAATTTAAAATGTCAAAGAGATAACACATGTCATACTAGAATGGAAATGTTCGACAGTTTGGTTGTGAAGGAATTCAGTATAGTGTTTTAAATGGATTCTGATTTTTTTTTTTTAAAGTTACAATTATACTTTATTCAATATTTAAATATGAAGACAACTGTGTACATATTCACTCTAAATGAAATAGGGAGGTGCATCTTTTCCATTGAGGCACGATTTAACATTCAATGCAAACCAGTCACTGCCTATGTACAAAGGTTTATAATTTCACAGCCCAAAACCAGATCCTTCCCCACTTCCGTGGTGTCTTAGGATGAAAGGCACCTGATGCTATAATACATTCCTTTCAAAAGAGACCTGCTTCAGTGAAATCAGCACTTGTTGATTTTTGTTTTAAAAAAAAGGAGAGTGGCTACAACAAGAAATTCGTCGCCACAAAACCCTCCAGTCATTCCACGTTTTCGTTGTATTCCAAGAGTCCGTTTTGCTCCTGGAGACACCAGCAACTAAAAGGCCATGGAACTGATGGTGGTTGCGAGGATAATGCAGTAACGTAAGACCTGGTAGCCTGGGGTCCAGGGTAATTCGGCAATGGGTGACGCATAGTCTCCAAATGGCTTTCCTTGAGACGTCAAAACGTGTGCAAATATAAAATCAAAAGGGATAATATGTCTTGAGAAGGTAATAGGGAGATGGTGATCACAGTCTATACAAAGACCTACTCTTCATTCATCTCTGGTTTAAAAAAAAAGGAAAAACAGTCATTTCCCCAGCACACCATCCCAGCAACTGTTAGCAAGTGCTGTGATTTTGAAGCAACTAGTATATTGTATAAATCTGGAGGCGCAGAAACAGATATGATCAAGGGAAACCTCAACTTCGAGGATGTATGAACTGATTTACGTATATGTTTATCAGGCTTTGATATCTTTTCCCATGGCACCAGGTTCACTGAATTTGTACTGAATACATTGTACACCATTGTCAATACAACATGGCTTCAGGTACAGCTCTCGCGCCTCATCCCCATCTCTGCACAGATTCCATATAGCTAGATTTCTGTTTACTCTGTACACATTCTTAAGGCCGATGGAACCTAAGGAGAGAAAACATAATTAATAACAGAGTGCGCAACTATCTTAATTCATACAAGCCCTTTTTATTGTTTTGTTTCTCCTCCTAATCTTGTCTCAATTGGATTGTTGTTTCCAAGTCAGAAGGTTGTGGGATTATGCACAATTCTGAATATTTCTAATGCTTTCACTTTGTGGCACTGAGGGAACATTGCCACGTTAGAGATGCCACCTTTTAGGAGTGATCTTAAATTAAGTCTCTCTCTCTCTCTCTCTCTCTTCCAAAGAAGCTTTGAAACATTCTAGAGGTGTACTTCAATGAACAGCAAAAGCATTTTCTCTGTGGCCTGATGATGTTTTTTTATCTATTATTAAAATCAGATTATTTGGTCTTGTTCCTGACTTTGGAACTTCTGTGTGCATATTACAACATAATCCCAGTTCAAAAGTGATTTATTAACTGTGTATCTGGGAAGTCAAGAGAACACGAAAAGCTTTTCCCTGCACTTCAATGGCTTAATAGGTTAATGCATCATCCAAATCGATTCTGAGACACACAACGGGCAACAGAGTGTAACAGCGAGAAGAGTTGAGTTTAGTGTTGTTTCGAGATACTGCGCGCAAATAGGCACTTTGGCCCACCAAGTCAGCGCTGACCAGCGATCCCTGCACACTAACACCATCCTATGCACACTACGGACAATTTACAATTATACCAAGCCAATTAACCTACAAACCTGTACGTCTTTGGAGAGTAGGAGGAAACCCGAAAATCTCGGAGAAAACCCACGCGGTCACGGGGAGAACGTACAAATTCCATACAGACAGCACCCCTAGTCTGAATCGAACCCGGGTCTCTGGCACTGCAAGTGCTGTAAGGCAGTAACTCTACTGCTGTGCCACTGTGCCGCCCTTGCTGGTTCATATTTCCGGTGACTTGTTTCCAAAGTTGCTGTCTGTGTAGAATTTGTATATACTCTCCGTGACTGCATACATTTTCTTCAGGTGCTCCAGTTTCTCTTTAAATCCCAAAGATGTGTGGGTTGGAAGGTTAATTGGCCACTGTAAATTATCCCTCCTGTGCACTAAGTTTTAGAATCTGGGGAGTGTTGATGGGTGAATTTAAAAAAACAGGTGGTGTTCACTGCCCTTGAATATTGATCATGCACTCATGAAGGGCTTCATGATCCCATATTATAATAAACGCACATTATACATGTTCACAAGGGTATTAAGAATTACAGGTCAACAGTGATAAGAACATCAGCCAAGATCTTAACTTGGTGAAATAAACTCCAGAGGCTGATGGACCCACTGCGTGCTCCTATAAATTCAAGCTAGGTTATCCAGGGACAAAATCCCAGGGACCCTAAGGGAAGGATTTATTCCATTTAGGGTCAGAGGGATCTTGTGCACTCTGTCCCAAAGACTATGAGTATTGAGTAAGCAAATTTTCGACTTTTACCAGGATCCAAATTGGTCAAATGGGCCGAGGCATAAACCAAATGAACAGTAAGCAGGTGTGTGAGGATGTTTAGTTTAGTTTATTGTCACGTGTACTGTGGTACAGTGAAAAGCTTTTGTTGCGTGCTATCCAGTCAGCAGAAAGACAATACACGATTACAATCGAGCCATTTACAGTGTATAAATACATAAGGAAATAAAGTTTAATGCAAGATAAAGCTAGTTAAGTCCAATAAAGGATAGTCAGAGGGTCACCAAAGAGGTAGATAGTAATTCAGCACTGCTCTTTGGTTGTGTCAGTTGTGAACTACTATCTACCTCTTTGGTGACTCCGGACTATCCTTGATTGAACTTTGCTGGCTTTACCTTGCACTAAACGTTGTTCCCTTGTCATGTATCTGTACATTGGAAATGGCTCGATTGTAATCATGTTTATGTCGCCTGGGTTGGGCACCTGGGATGCTTTCAAGAGAGAGCTAGAGAGGGCTCTTAAAAATAGCGAAGTCAGGGGATATGGGGAGAAGGCAGGAACGGGGTACTGATTGGGGATGATCAGCCATGATCACATTAAATGGCGGTCCTGGCTCGAAGGGCCGAATGGCCTACTCCTGCACCTTTTGTCATCGTGGAAGCATGAGAGTGGGCCACTCCTGCCTTTTGCTGAAGTTACACACAGCACCTGTGCACAGGGTAGGGAGTTGTGGCACTAGTCAAAGGTCAACGTTCAGAAGGAGTGGAGTTAGCTGATTTCCCCATTTAATGCCTCAGAAGAACAAAGGCAGATTACAGCACACTAGTAGAAACAAGGAAGTGCAGATGCTGGTTTATACCAACGGTAGATACAAAGTGGTGGACACCGAATCTGTGTGTCCATCTTTACAGCACATTGGTGGCTGATGTAGAGGACACCAAATCAGACATGATTCCGACCTGAAAGGCTGAACACTGCTTGGGCAACGGAGTCATTCTCCAAACTAAGGGTATGCTATTTAGAAAGATAACTGATATTTCCTCCATGTTATTTTGAGACCCAAGAGACTGAATTTACCTTGTATACATCCTGCTTTCTTCATGCACCTCCATCTCTTGACTTTTGAATTCATTTAGTTCTTTGCGTATTGCTGCCTGTAAGGGTGCAATCATGAGAAAAGGCTTAGTGAGGTCAATCTTTATTTTTATTCCAAGTAATTGCATCTGTCAAAAATATCTTCTGTACCGTGCTAGAATCTCTCATGTAATGTCTAATGAAGAACACCTTCAGGTTAGCAGCTGATTTCGAAATGGAATGATTACTTGCCGTGGAAGATTGCTTTTGTTTGTTTTTGAGGGAGAGGGATTATCTATACACAGGCGTTTAGACCTATTTAAAGAATAATTTCCAGACTCAAAACAAAACATGGAAGCAAGCCTCTTCATTACAAACAAATCCCTTCATCTTGTTGTGTAAATGTTTCCACTTGTAGGGAGATAAAATCTAGTGGCCATTAATATATTTTTTAAAGTTATTGATAATTCAAAGGATTTAGAAGGCATTCATTCAGCATGACCTGTGACTAATGGTATGCCTCAGAGTACGGTGATGGACCCGTCACTGTTTGTCATCTATATCAATGATTTGGATAAGAACATACACGGCAGGATTAGCAAGTTTGCAGATGATACAAAACTGGGCGGTTTTGCAGATAGTGAAGATGGTTGTGAAAAATTGCAGCAGGATCTGGATCAATTGGCCAAGTGGGCTGAGGAATGGTTGATGGAATTTAATGCAGAAAAGTGGGAGGTGTTGCATTTTGGGCAGTCTAACATGGACAGGACCTACACAGTGAATGGTAGGCTGCTGGGTAATATTGTGGACCAGAGGGATCTAGGAGTGCAAGTGCATAGCTCCCTGAAGATGGAGTCGCAGGTAGATCATGTGGTCAAAAAGGCTTTTGGCACATTGGCCTTCATCAGCCAGAGTATTGAGTATAGTAGTTGGGAGGTCATATTGCAGTTGTATAGGACGTTGGTGAGGCCACATTTAGAGTATCGTATTCAGTTCAGGGCACCGTGTTATAGGAAAGATGTTGTCAAGCTGGAAAGGGTACAGAGAGGATTTACGAGGATGTTGTCAGGAATAGAGGGTTTGAACTATAGGCAGAGGTTGGGTAGGCTGGGACTCTATTCCTTGGAGCGCAGGAGAATGAGGGGTGATCTTACAGAGGTGTATAAGATCATGAGAGGAGTAGATTGGGTAGATGCACAGAGTATCTTGTGCAGAGTAGGTGAATCGAGGACGAGAGAGCATAGGTGTAAGGTGAAGGAGAAAAGATTTAATAGGAATAGGAGGGCTAACAAAGGGTGGTGGATGTATGGAACAAGCTGCCAGAGGAGGTGGTTGAAGCAGGGACTATCCCAACATTTAAGAAGCAGTTAGACAGGCACATGAATAGGACAAGTTTGGAGGGATATGGACCAAATGCTGGCAGGTGGGACTTGTGTAGCTGGGACATGTTGGCCAATGTGGGCAAATTGGGCCTAAGGGCCTATTTCCACACTGTATCACTCTATGACAGATTAGAATGTTGAACTTGCAACAAGATTGCAACTTGCAACAGTTGAAACAATCAGCATAGGTTAAATTAAAACAAAGTTGAATTAACATGTGGAAGAAAAGATTTAAAGTATTTCTGGTCAGGCCAAGATCAAGTGGACACTGGGACGAGTGGCCACTTACAAACAATTTGTATGCTGACCAGAATGTTTCTTTAAATTTTAGGTAGCTACAGATTACTCATGCTCTTGTGAGATTTTCAGAATCCCTCACAGAACACTGACGATTAGACTCTTCTCGTGCAGGAAGGAACTGCAGATGCTGGCTTACACCGAAGCTAGTTACAAAATGCTGGAGTAACTCAGTGGGTCAGGCAGCATCTTTGGAGAGAAGGAATAGGTGACGTTTCAGTTCGGGACCCTTCTTGTGACTTACAAGTCAGAAAGATCTACAAGTCTGAAGAACTACAAGTCTGAAGACTGGTCTTGACCCACAATGTCACCTATTCCATTTCTCCAGAGATGCTGCCTGACCGCTGAGTTACTCCGGCATTTTGTGTCTATCTTGGACGCTTCTCACTCTGCTTGAGAAAACGAAGAGGTAGTGATGTTAATGAACACTTGTCAGATGCTCTTAACTCAACTGCCATCCAAGCTCATGTTGTATGAAAGCAGTCCATTTTACAGTCAGTTAATGACAACGTTACAGTTAACTATAAAGTCCTCAGTACCTTATCTGCTGGTGTTAATTTAGTCCAAGGCTTCTCTGCACGTCGATCATAGTCGTGAGCATCAGTCACTTCAACATACTCGTGGAACCGTAGGATTTTTCTTGCCTGGAGTTCTGCCACCGTGGGTCTTTCACTGAGCTGGTTATCAGAGATCACAGTCACAAAACAGTGAAGGCTCACAATAGTAATTTTAAAAAGCTTTCCTATCATGCAGCATTTGCCAATGATCACAGTAGAATTTTCCAATTGTGAAAAAAAGATCAAACAAATCATTTTGGAAATGCAGACTAAGGGAATGGGAAGAGTCACCTGTCATCCTTTTTATTTGGAGATTAATGGAGCAGCACAAGAAAAATATGAATAGGCTTATGCCATTTGACCCGTTGAACCTGCTCTACCATTCAATGATAATGGCTGAGCTTCAAGGTCAACAGCACTTTCTATCCCTATATCTACATCCCTTTTTCCTCTAATATTCAGCAATAAGACCACAGAACATAGGAGCAGAATTAGGTCCTTCAGTCCATTGAGTCTACTCTGCCATTCAGTCATGGCTGATCTATTTTCCCTTCTCGACCCCATTCTCCTGCTATCTCCCCATAATCACTCAAGCCCTTCCTCATCAAGAAAAATCTAATCTCTGCTTTGAATGTTCTTAATGATGAATCTCTACTGCAGTCAGGGATGCAATTTTCAAAGATTTACCACCTCTTGAGTGAAGAAATGTCTAATTTCAGTCCCAATACCCTACCCGTAATTTTCAGACTTGATCCTTAGTTCTAAACTCCTCAGCCAGGGAAAGTACTGTTCCTACATTTGCCCCATGTACCCTGGGAAAACTGTTCATTGAGGCCACCTCCCAATCTTCGAAACTACAATGAACAGGTCAAGTTTATTGAACGTCTCCTCACAATAGATACACTATCTTGAGGATTAATCAGGTAAATCTTTGCTGCACTCCCTCTATACCTACATGGTACACAATGCTCCAAGCTCTTCAAGGCTATATAAAAAACTATTAGAAGACATCCATATTGCTAAAAGATTTGAGTAGAAGAGCAAAGATCAACACACTATTTGCTTATCTCGCTGTCAGCTTTAAATTTTTTTTACAATGACAGCAGTTCCCTTTGAATGTCAACATTTCTTAATCTCTCTCCATTTAAAAAAATCTCACCATTTCTAGTTTTTTTACCAAAGTGGATAACTTAATTTTTTTCCTATCTTGTACCCCCTTCTGCCACGTTTTTGCTCACTTGATCTATAGTCTCTGCATCTTTTCCCCGATTCACATTGACACTTAGTTTTGTGTCATCAGCAAACTTGGAAATGCTACATCCGACTATAGATCAAATGAGCAAAAATGCGGCAGGAGTACAAGATAGGAAAAAAATTAAGTTATCCACTTTGGTAGAAAATTAGAAATGGTGAGATTTTTTTTAATGGAGAGAGATTGTCAAATTGTTGAAATGGACTGAGTGTAGTTGGGACCAAAGCATTGATTCCACATTACCTCACCAGTCACATCTTCCAAGCCTCAGAAGGTCACATCTATTTCTTTCCTTTGTTAACCAACTCTTAATCCACGTTAGTTGGCATAATATCCCAAATATCACGTGCTCTAATTTGTTCAGCAACCTCCTTAAGTGGACCTTACAACACATTAATCTAACATGAATTATCTTTCATAAATCTAATGCTGATTTTTTTTGGCATCTTGATATCACACATGCTTTACTGTATAATTTCATAAATTCTCGGAGCAGAATTAGGCCATTCGGCCCATCAAGTCTACTTTGCCATTCAATCATGGACGATCTATGTTTCCCTGTCAACCCCATTCTCCTGCCTTCTCCTCATAACCCCCGACACCCGCACTAATCAGGAATCTGCCAATCTCCACCTTAAAAATATACATTGACTTTTATCCATTTATTACAGATTAAAGCTTTTTTGCTATAGGATTTTGAAACATAACCAGATCATTCATTAGCTCCACATCTGTGTCTTTCAAAACGCTATGGAAATTTGACTGTTCCCATTCCCAGTCTCACGTTGATTCCAAGGCCTGTTTTGGAAGCACTCATACAAAAAAGGTTTGGTTTTCTCAACTAATTTTAGGTGTATAAAGACCACAAACTCAAGTTGAGGAGTTAATGTACCAATCTAATTGCTGCACATTAGTTCTTAATGTAGACCTTAATCTAACCACCATCTGCCCACTTTATACTGTGGTACCTTTCTAGTGAGCCGCCTCTTGATTTCCCGTTTTTCTGCCTGGTGTTGTTCTTCATCTTTATCTGTAGAGGTAAAAGGGCAGTTATTTCATCTGTGCCATTACTCGGGCCGAGATCAGAAAAGTTGCCATTGTATTCAGTGCTGGTTACTCAATGAACAGTGTTTTGTTATTTTGAACATTACATTGTTTTCACGAACATTTTATCCCAAGGGTTGCCTCGTGGTGTTTAACCAGGTTTAATCATGATTGTCATCTTCATCAAGCCTCCCTCCCAACTACATAACCTTTCTGATGACTTCCGAGAACCAACCTTTCGTCCTCAATCAAACTTTATGAACCCAAACTGAACTCTTCCCATTCTATGTTCAATGCCGTAATATCCCTTTCCTCAACGGTGCAATACTCATCGAGACCTTATTAATACAGATAGCCGAGCATGTGATGGACCATTCGTTTTACTGACTGACAAGCATTGTATGCTTGTACCCAGTTCAATAAACGCGAGTACAAGAAGGTGATAAGATGGTGGATCTTCCTTACCAAATCAATACACAGAAAATTATTTGAGTGATTGCTGAATAACAATCTGCGTCAAAAATAACAGAAACTCTGCAACAATCAAAAGCTGAAAGCATGCCTCTGATGCAGGAATATATTTGAAATTGGTTTTATGAAGAGGATGGGGTACATGCTGGCCCTGGCTATGAGGAGCATTTACAAGACCATACCCAGGGATATCATTTTGATTGTTGTAACTTTCAATCCTAATACCAGACAAGTAATCTGTACTGCAATTTCATAGATTTTATCTATTATTTATCCCAATTATTCCACAAGCATGAAGATTCTTAAAGAGTTAAATAATAACCAGTAATAATCAAAACCACAACAACTTGTTTCCAATTACAGTTTGAACTAGAATTAGCATCTGGAGATGAAAAATGTACTCACATTTAAGGATATTCCTTTGCTCCAATTCTTCTGCACTTGGCCTTTGACTCAGACGCCTGATGGAATGGAAGATAAATTACTACGGTCAGCTTCGTCTGAAGTACTTTCAGTTTTAAAAAGCATGAGCAGCACCTTACACTTCATGTCACACCAAGTGGAACAAATGCTCACTTTGATCCTCTTTTTAAAACTGTGTCAAAGCACCCGATAGTGCAATGTTTAGTTTAATAGATACAGCCTGGAAACAGGCCCTTCGGCCCACCGGGTCTGTACCAACCAGTGATCCCCGCAGTGTCTCCCTCCCACACACACACACACACTGGTCAATTTACAATTTACACTTATACCGGCCAATTAACCTACAGACCCGTACGTCTTTGGAGTGTGGGAGGAAACTGAATATCTCGGAGAAAACCCACGCAGTCACGGGCGAACGTACAAACTCCGTACAGCCAGCGCCCGTAATGGGGATCAAACCCTGGTCTCCACCGCTGCAAGCGTTGTAAGGCAGCAAGTCTACGGCTGTGTTACCGACAACCGACCAACTAGAGAGAGGTCCTGAGCTACTATCTACCTCATTGAAGACCCTCAGACTATCTTTAATCAGACTTAACTGGACTTATCTTGGATTAAACATTATTCTTTACATTGTATCTGTTCACTGTGGAAGGCTGGATTGTAATCATGTATGGTCTTTCCACTGAATAGATAACACGCCACAAAAAGCTTCACTGTACCTTGGTACACGTGACAATCAATTAAATTAAATTAAACATTACGCAGAGAGTGGCGGGTGCCTGGAATTTGCTGCCAGGGATGGTCGGCGGAAGTAAATACAATATTTCAGATACTTTTGCAAAGCACATAGTTGGGTAATGGAAGGATATGGATCAATGCAGGCAGAGGATAAAGCAGTTATTTGTGCCTATGAACATCCTAATTCACTTTATATTTTACCTTAGTGTAGTACTTTGGAGTGCCAATGCTTGGATATCGAGAGTCATTCAGAATCCATATTTAAAAAATAAAACTTGAATAATAGAGTTTTTTGTGCCCAAGGACATCCTAACGCACTTTATACATTACAACTTTATTCATCTCCGGAGGGAAATAGCCAAAGAAGTACAAGGAAATTCAGCCACTGTTTCTACGCAAGAAAATACAATGGCCCATTTATTTGCAGAAAGCTCCTGCAAAGACCACCCTGATAATTCATAAGCTATTTACTTTTAGTGCAGTTGGTTAAGATATAAATATTGGCCAAGACAAAAAAGACTCGGCTGTTTTTTGAGCATCTCTGGGAGGTTTTACACGTATCTAAGAGAACAGGGCTTTTAATCTGATTTAGATCATAAAACATGACAGAATTAGGCATTCGGCCCCTCGAGTCTGCTCTGCCATTCGACCATAGCTGATCTATTATTCCCTCACAACCCCATTCTCCTGCCCTCTCCCCATAACCTTTGATACCCTTACTTATCAAGAACCTTTCAACCTCCACTTTAACAATACCCAATGTCATGGCTTCCACAGCTATGGGCCCACCACTGATTTTCTGTCACCCTTGGTTCCAGAGCCTGTCTGGATTATCTATATGGCAGCATTTCCAAAAATGCAGCAATGCCTTCATACTGCACGTCCAGATAGTGAGTGCTTAGTAAGATCTCTGGAATGGGGGCTAAGATCAAAAACTTGAACTCAAAGTCTACCCATCAAGCCACAAGGCTCACTCAGTAGCCGAATATCCATTATATCACAGTACATGCATTTTGTCATAGCAAGCAAAGAATCCGAGGAGGACAAAGCAGTGTTCTCTACAGGATGGAGTTGCCGTTTCCTGGATGGGTGGAGCTGCCAGACAAGGTGGTTGAAGCAAGTACTACACCAGCATTTAAAAGAAACTTGGACAGCAAAGGTTTGGAAGGATATGGGCCAAATGCGGGCAAATGGGACTAGCTTAGAAGGGGCATTTTGGTTTGGTATGGACGATTTGGACCAAAGGTCCCGTTTCCGTAAGGACAACATAGGAAATTGTTTTGCTGCACCCAGATCCAGAACTTGGGACGTGACACAAGGGTCATGAAAAATGGACAGATCCATCACTGGAGAAACACCATGCATGCCACTATCCATCCAATTCATACGATTCCTCACCTGATGAGAGCTGTTCCAATCTTCTGTCGAATCTCGAGCCTCTCCCGATCAGACTGGCGAGGTAGTATGTTCTTCTCGATAAGTTCCTGCTTTGTAGGTCTGTTGCTCAGTTTAAGAGCCAAAGTATCTTTTCGCTTTACTTTATTGGCCAACGAACCTGCACACAATTTTAATAAAGAATGTGTAAAAACCGGTGTCCAAACTACAACTGATGAAAATTACTTTGTGGCGACAAAAGTTACTTTGTGGCTACAACCCGATATTTATAAAATATCCAGATCATTATTTAAGGCAAGGCATATTAAACCTGCAAAAGGGCATATTTTACTCATTAGGCTGGGGTTATGGGAAAGGTTTCAATACTAATTTGACATTTCCAACCTTTCATTGGTTACTCATGTTGGTTTTAAGTTGGTGTGGTATGGTTTTACACAAATTGTTTGCATGTACATGGTTGAAGTTAGTGAAATAAATACGTACTGGGCTGATCATCATCCTCATCCTCATCGTCATCCCTGTACAATACTGGACCATCATCATCAGAGTCACTTGTATCTTCATCCTGTCTCACGAGCTCCGGAATGATAATGACTGTTGAAACTAATGTTGGATCATCCGCTTTGTCGAACCTCTGTTCTCCCTGTTCCTCCTCCTCTTCGTCCTCGTTGTTTTCATCATCAGAGGGACTGGTGATCATGTTACAATGCACAAGGTTAGCTATGTAATGAAAGTATTGACCAGTGCCTTCCATGCAAAATGGCCACATGACTGTAATCATGTATAGTCGTTTCGCTGACTGGATAGCACAACAAAAAAACTTTTCACTGTACACATTCCAGTTGAAAACTATACTGGACTTTAAAAACGCCTCAATATCAACAGAATTAACCATACAAGTGACATTAGGACAACAGAAGGATGAGCAGATTGACCAGAGAAATGAATTCTTACAAACACATTGTATTGAAGCAGCCAACTGGCCCAACCGTTCAATGCAAGTGTTGTACTCCCTATCCTCCTTACACCTCTTCCTCTAATCCCATCATTTTGCTTCTGGGTAGCCTTCCTTTTTAATCTGAATATATTTTAAATGCATATTTCTATAGTTTCTTATGATATAGGAGGCAGATATTCAACCTATTGAGTCAGTGCCAAGCAATCTCCCTCCATTACTACTTCTTCCCTGCAATGTATTCTCTGATCAACTCTCCGCAAGATTCTTATTATCACGTTAAGGACAAATTAGAATGGCACATTAACCTTGCACCATGCACCATGTGAGATGTGCGAATTAAATATAGAAGGCATAGAAGCATTGTGGGTGTACAAGCTGCCAGACAATGTGGTTGAAGCAAATACTACACCAGAATGTAAAAGAAACAGATAGTAAAAGTTTGGAAGGATATGGGCCAAGTGCGGGCAAATGGGACAAGCTTAGATGACGCATCTTGGTCGGCGTGGACCATTTGGGCTGAAAGGCCTGTTTCTGTGATGTACGACTATAACACAAAGCATTAGAGTTGTGGAAGAACATAGAAAATTGTTTTGCTGCATCCAACAGATCCAGAACTTGGGACGTGACACTAGCATCATGAAAAATGGACAGTTCCATCAGTGGGGCAACACCAGAAAAACACACAACGTGCTGGATAAACGCAGCGGGTCAGGCAGCATCTCTGGAGGGCAGCAATAGGTGATATTTCAGGTTGGGAGCCTTTTTCAGACTGAAACTAGATCCCAAAGCCAGTCTGAAGAAGAGTCCCGACCCAAAAAAATGCCTATCCATATTCTCCAGAGATGCTGCCTGACTCGCTGAGCTGCTTTGGCATGTTGTCTCTTTTTCTGGTGTTGCTCTAGTGATGGGACTGTCCATTTTTCATGAACCTAGTGTCACGTCTCAAGCAACTCTAGTGTCCAAAACTAACCTGCAGTTTCTTGTGTCTACTTTGCACTTTGAGAACAGAAAATGAAAATTGAGAACACTTATTGAATGAAAATCCGCACTCACCATTTTAACTTCTCCAAGGTGACTTGCAACCCTTTGTTCATACTAGCATCATCAAGGGCAATATCAAAAAGCTGCGACTTTGCTGTATTCGAACCATCAGCTGCAGTGATGACTGGTCGAGGGCTGCAGAGTGCTTGCTGTATCATTATGTGCAGTGGAACTTGAGACTGCCGATTCGGGAGGATCTCGGCGTCAGACTGATGTTCAGACAAAGAATGAGGCCGCTGATCTGGTTCTTTCTCACGTTGTACAATGGTGTGAGGGAATGTCAACGTGGGTGGAATAAGTTTGACCAGTCTGGGTGTGAAGGACTGTCGAGGAGCGGGTTCCGGGGCGGAAGGTGGGCGTGAAGGCAATGTCGGTGACGACCCGGGTGCGTGCACTGATGACGGTGCTTTCGACGGTAGCTGTACTCTCTCCTTGCTCTCGAATGCATTTTGGGTAGTGTTGTTTGGCTCGGTTACAGGTGGGTTGAAGCTTATCCTCTTGTGTGGCACTGGTGGCGAATTCTTACCTGGCAAATTCAAGCCAGGGGTCATGACGTGACTTAGCTCCGCTGAAAAAGAATTTTACAAATGGAGTTGGTGTTCCAAAACTCGCCAGCTTTAAACAATGCAGCACTATTCATTGCTTAGAAACATAAGGTTTTTTTCCTGATCAGAGAATCATGAGACCTTGTGTGTGAAACAAACAGCAAGGCAATAGCTTAACTGGACAAAATAAAATATCCTATTGCAGACATTGGTGAGCAGTGTATGAAAATATTAAATAGGATCATTCTGCTTAAGGTTGAACTTTCCTCTTAAATTTCCTACATTTGAGACTCTGTCTTGCAAGAACAGATTAGAAACATAGAAAAATAGGTGCAGGAGTAGGCCATTCGGCCCTTCAAGCCAGCACCACCATTCAATATGATCATGGCTGATCTAAAATCAGTACCCCATTCCTGCTCCCCCCCCCCCATATCTCTTGATTCTTTTAGCCCTAAGAGCTAAATCTAACTCCCCCTTGAAAACTTAAAAAAGTTAAACTTAATTTATACATACCTTCATGTCTCAAGCTCTTGCACCAACCAGAAACATGCGCAGACATCAGATTTATGACATCAGAGAGACAACAAATTAGTAATACTGCATCAAGATTGCAACATCGAGTGATGCTGCTATATGTGGACAGTGACAGGGAGAGGCTGCTACACAAACTCAGACATGTTTGTTACAATATTAGCTCCCCTGAACGCAAGAAACCAAGATTGGAGGGGACCACATTTCAATTCACTCACTCTTAACCTTCACTCAATTAGAATGAAATGGAAATACCTTTTAACTCCCCAACTCCCTCCATCACAATCCTGACTATTTGAACTAATTTCATACTTAAAATTTAATTTTCATTTTTCCGAATCAAATGTTCTCCTTACTTAAACTTTCACCTAGCAGCTACAAAGTTTGGACAATAAAACTGTGACACCTTCACTTGGCTAATATCCAAAATACCAAGTTCACAAGATGGATAACACACATTTGTTACCCTTACATCTTGTAAATATATACAATCACAACAAAATTATCATGGAGTGGTGCCTAGAGATTTTTCATCTACATCAATCAGCATACAAAATCCATTGGAGTTCTGTCTTTTTAAAAAAAAAGAATTAATCCTTGTTTGGTCATCTCAATCTTTCAGAAAACCTGTCTACTGTTCTCTGTGACAATTAAGCAGCTTGCAGTCAAGGCTCACCCTTCAACAAAGTGAATGCAGTGATCCAATTTCATTCAAAAGGGGGAAAAAACTATCCATTGACTCATCTTCAGTGATCAGCAACGGGTATGATTCAGACAAATTGATCACAAATATATCCACCAGTAAATATCTGACAAATTAGTTTCTTACATTTGTAAATCACTAATGAGGTAAATTACATTTGATATAACTTTTCATTTCAGTGTAAAATTCTACCTTCAACTTTTAACGCAAGTTGTGTTATGCACAGTTGCATGCCTTGACTCACCGTATAAAGGATTGCTATTCCGGTTGGGTTTTGGAGGTGGGATGGGAGGTTGCTTAACAGGGGCTGTGGTGGTCGAGGTGATAGCTGTACTTGAAACAGTAGTGATCGCATTTGTAGTGGTGGTCAAAGATTGTGTGGTACTGGAGGTAGTGATAGAACAGGAAGTTGAAAAGGTGGAGATAATGGGAGAGACATCCTTGGCATCAGTCACATTGGCTCCGGAATCTTCCACCTGCTCCTCGCCTGTCTCCAGAGTGGGAGCTGAAATGGGTCTTTTGGGAGGAAGCAAAGCCCGTCTCTGGTCACGCACGGACTCCATTTCCGACAGTGGACGTCTCTCCAAAGCCTCTGCTGGAGAATAATATTGAAAGTAGACATATATCAAGCAGAGAAAGCATTAAACTAGCAAAGCAAGGACAAATGAGAAAAACAAGCATAAAATACAAAACTAAACACCACTAGTTTGGTCGAGCATTGACAATGTATGTGGAAAAGAATGGCTTTCACTAAAAAACAGACATGGAAATGTAAAGGATGAGGTACCACTTTCCTCTTAATCTTTTGAATTCCAACAATGGAACAAAAAATTGATTGACAAAATCACTATAATGTTCCTTTTAGGACTATGCATAGATTATCAACTGGATAATAATCTTGTTTCATTGCCCTTTCCCTTTTATTTAGGGTGGGAGGGAATGGGTGGCGTTGACTTATTTTAAAATCAATTTATTTTAAAATTAAGCCAATATCCAGGCAGAAACCTGGGTGCTAGGTAACAGTTTGAAAGGGACACCAAGTTGGTCAGAAACCAAGATCTTGAGGACCATAGTAAATATACAGAACTTGCTGAGTTCAAGACCAACATTTTCAGTTTGATAAATTGACCAAAAGGGTTTGGTAAGTAGTACAAAATGATTGAGGAAGTTGGCCATACAAATTATTTTTTGTATGCTCAAGTCAAGGAGGATCTACGTTAAACGGATTGAAGAATCTGGAAAAATATGTCAGGAGAAAACAACGATCTATCTGGAATGGTTTTCAGATTTCTAAATCAGATACAACTGCTGTTGTCCATCTATGCAGCTGAGTAGACCAAGCACTGGACCAAGCTCAAAAAGTATTTACCCAGTTCCTAGTTTATAGTTTTGAAATTTGGAAAAAGGTCTGTGGGTGAGAATAGGTCAGTACTCTGCCACTATAAGCTGTTTTACTAGTGTAAGGCTGGCTGCTTTTTAAAAATAAGTTTCAAGTGCCAAATGTAAAATATCATTTATACCGTGAACACATATAACACAATTTCTCTCTTGGTCATCTTCCTTTACAATCATAAAACAATAACGAGGAAGGTTTTTGTAAATGTTCAAAATAGATAAAAGCAATGACTTGCAATTAAAACAAGATCTCTTTGCATGGTTTTGATTTCTTACCTTTCGTTTTTTTAAATTCTGCAGCAGAGTTAATCATTTTTTCCTCTTTTTCCTGTGGAGGTTTCGAAACACTTGGTCTTTTCTCAGCTGCAGCTGGTACTTCTGGCTCCTTTGAGGTGGACAATTCGCCCACAGAGACTGTGTGTCCATTCTTTAGTGTACTGTTCTGGTCAGGTTTGCTGTTAATTTCCCCATCTGCAATAAGGGAAAACGAGAACCCTATTTTTGACAGATATATCGAGATGTTTTATGCAGATAGGGGAGGGAAGATGTCAGAAATAGTCAAAGTGAATGAGGGCAAGGTGGAAGTTGGTAAAGTTGATAAAATCAACAAGTTCTGCACAGGTGCGGGAGTCAGAACTTGAAAGGTAGGTTTGAAGCTCCAGAACTAGTTACGCTGGCAACTTTAGTGGAATCAGGTTCTATTTTCCATTGCAAAGATGCAAGCTCGAGGCAAAAAAAAAAATGGTAGCTTTCAAGTTCCAATTACACACTTTATAACACAGAATGTAGGTGTTTGCTTCAGTGCATTAGCGATGACTCTGATAGAAAAATCCAATTAATCCCACTCTCCTGCTCTTTCTCAGGATATTAAATAGTTTCCTTTTGCAGTATACATCAAATTTCCTTCTGAAAATGACTACCGAGCACCTATTATCATCACACTGTCAGGCAGTTCATCCCAAATTATAATGTGAGCAAATAGGACTCGCTGAGATGGGCATCTTGGTTGGCATGGATGAGTTGGGCCGAAGAGCCTGTGACTCAACGACACCAGCAGCTGTGTAAAAAAAAAATCTGTTCCATTTACTTCTTTGGTCCCTTGCATCTAACACTCATACTGAGGAAACAATTTGTCCCATACATTCATGCTCACACAGTCACCTGAAGATTGCTTCAAAGTATAAACCAATTAATTGCTAAAACGGATCACCGAAAAGCTTATTTTGCATACAATTAACTTTCCCGGTATGCTTGGCCAATTTTGTGCAAAGCTTTACTTCATAATTTTGGTTCCTGACACAATTTTTGTTTTCAGAAAAGATTAATATTCTCTGGTGTGGCTACATTAGAGAGAAATATGACAGATATTGTCACTGTATTTAAATTCACATTTAGTAAATGTCATGTGTTAGGTTGGTGGGTTGATACATTTTGCTTATTAAGAAACTACTCGGAATGAGAGCTGTCTCAGAAATCTCATTAAACGTGGAAAATTATGTAAAAACTAATGAAAATGCCTCGTGAGGAAGAATCTCAGCTTGGAGCACTAATACCCTGTCCAAGATTATTTTTACTGCTAACAATTATTTTGTGGACTGCAATACAAGAACTAACATAATCTAGACATCAGCACCATAGATTATTGCAAGCCTCTTAAACGTGAAATAGTTCTTCAATCCAGATATACAGAATCTATCAATGAAGATTTATATGAGGGTCAGAGGCAAAGCTGGTCAAAGAATAATAAAAAGAGTCAGCATGAGACTTCAGTAGAGGCAACGTACAAGACTGCATGTGTAGGAAGGAAGTGCAGATGCTGGCTTACACCGAAGATTGAACACAAAAAGCTGGAGTACCTCAGCAGGTCAGACAGCATTCATGGAGAAAAAGAATAGATGGAGATCCAGTATGCGTTTGGCTTCGATCTGACAATGGAGGAATCCCAGGACAGAAAGGCCAGTGTGGGAATGGGAAGGGCAACTGAAGTGTTTGGCAACCGGGAGATAAGGTAGGTCTGGGCGGACTGAGCGAAGGTGTTCGCTCACCAGCGGCCAAACGCAAATTGGAGGAACAGCACCTCATATTTCGCTCGGGCCGCTTACAACGCAGTGGTATGAATATTGATTTCTCTAACCAAGTAGCCCTTGCATCCCCTCTCTCTCTCTCTCTCTCCATCCATTCCCCACCCAAGTCGTACTAGCTTCAAAGTTGTCCTGTTGAGTCTCATTGTCTGTAACTTGTATAAGTGCATCCTGCACATGTGTTCCACTGAAGAGGCAGGAACTGTTCTCTTTGTGCAGATTATTTGTTGTCTTCGGCATACGCAGTTCCTCGTTTTACTATTCCTATGTACCTTTACAGTGGAGATGGCGGAATTTCTTTAGTCAGAGGGTGAAAATCTGTGGAATTCATTGCCTCAGACGGCTGAGAAGCCAAGTCATTGGGTATTTTTAAACCAGAGATTGATCGGTTCTTGATTAGGAAGGGCGGCAAAGGTTATGGGGAGAAGGTAAGAGAATGGGTTTGAGAGGGGAAAAATAGATCAGCCATGATTGAATGGCAAGGCAAACCCGATGGGCAAAACAGCCTAATTCTGCTCCTCTGTCTCATGATCTTATTTAAATCTTCACAAGCGGACAGCAGTTAATTCATGGCCAAGAAAACAACTCCTCGGATGTACCTACGAGCCTCACCTCAATCCCGAACCTCAGCTTCACAAGATGACATTGACTCATTAGCAGAAAAATACAGCAAGCTGGTAAACTTTAAAGAAGTCTCCCGTCACCTTTGTTCACATTTAGTATTTTTTTCACCGTCATGTACAGACATAGCTCTTTCTTAAACATATCATATCAGACACTTCAACTACTTCTTGTAGTAGTAACTTCCATTTTCAAGTATTGGCCGGTGTGGACAAGTTGGGACGAAGGGCCTGCTTCCACGCTGTAAGACTCCATGACTGACTATATTCCTTAGCATACTGGATTCCACAAATAGAGGCCATATTTATCAAACACCATCATAATTTTCAAGACCTCTGTTCAATAATTAGTACTTTCAACAGTCACTTTCCTTTTTAATACAAAGATATTGACCTTTATGGCCGTAAATATGCAACCCGAAAGTGTCAAAATGCAATGCTGGATTACAGGGATATAACTTTCAGGAAAGCAGCTGCCATTTGGCCATTTTTGCTTGTATTGGTTCTTTCAAAAAATCCAAAACACAAAGTGCTGGAGTAACTCAGCGGGTCAGGCAGCATCTGTGGAGGAAATATACAGGTGACCTTTCGGGTTGGGAGCTTTCTTCAGAATGAAAAGTCACAACCCGAAATGTTCCTCTATCCATTCCCTCCATGGATGCTGGCTGACCCGCTGAGTTACTCCAGCACTTTGTGGTTTGCTCAAGATTCTGGCATCTGCAGCTCCCTGTATCTCTTTCAAACAACTGTTCAATTTATGACTAACAAGCCCTGAAAATGGATCATCCTGAAGTAAGGGCAATTCTTAAAGAATGCTTCATTTTTTCATGTAGAGGATTACATATGTAACGGGAAAAAAATTCAGAGGTTTTCTCTGAATTTTCCCATAAAGGAGACATGAGCTGTCTGAAAGCGAGATCTATTGGTTACACACCTATTCTTCCCTGCTATTCAAGCAAATGGTTGTTTCAAGTGGACATCTAATTCCCTTTTGAAAGTTACAAATTGATCTATTTCTCCCCACTCATTTAGACAGTGCTTTCCAAATCATAAAGAGTACAGAATCTACAGCAACCAACAGTGCCATTCCGTCCAATTGTTTCCCATTAAACAAAGAAGATTGAAAGATCTAATAGAATTATCCAGTGTTGAGGTTATTTTATGGAGCAAGTTGTTATGTACAATGTAAAGCTACTTTCACCCTACTTCAGTGTTGGCATAATGTATAAATCTATCCACCCTCAAATATTTATAGACATTGGCCTTGATTGGATCCATGCTGTTTATCTCAACTATACCAAGTTCCGCATTCAAATCACTCCACTGAGAAAGTAATTTCTCCCGCATTTCTTATAACCATGTTGACACTTCAAGGAAAGAACACATCACACTAAACCATTAGCTTTAGCTTCATTTGGTTTAAACTATTAGCTGATTTGCAGCAATCATGCTGAGTTGCAAGCTTGAATTGCGGAAGCATCAACAGGCTCGCAAAAGGAATTACAACTATTGTTGTCACCAGGCACTAGCGTAGTCGGTAACAAACCGTACATATTTTCCATGTATTAATTTCATATGAAAATTCACTGAACTGTTGAATTTCATTTACTGCCCAAAATTGTTGGCTGTCAGTGACCAGTTCAACATGTTGGTGCTACAAAGCTCAAAATACTTTGTCCATTTTCATCTGTGAAAATGTTTCCCAGTTAATTCTACATTGGACTGGGTACTTTATACTGATTAGGTGGGAATGATAAGGACACTTTCTCAAGCTCAAAGTTGTACCTTAATGAAATTGTTCCTGGTGACAACACTAGATCACTGTGCAAAGATCACGACATCAAGGCATTCCTCAAAATGTTTAATAGGGAAAAGGGATCCAACTTAATCATTTGGTTTGGCTGTTTAATGAAATCTCTCTTCATTCTGCACACATCATACTTGCCTTGTTCAGGAATCTCTTTCAATACTCCCTTCTTAACCAGTTCAGATCTGCTCTGTCTCACAGATAATTTCCTGTCCAAAACTGGAATTATAAAAACATGACCGTCAACAGGCTATCGAATAAATTATTCTCCACGAGCTCCCTCATGAAGCAAGATCATAGCTCCTGTCACAAATAAAAGAATTAAGTCAAAAGTTGACAACATTTATCTATATGGGTATCTTAGGTCTCGAAACATTCTACCAGAGTCCAGAAGATATGATGGAAATAGTGTCCAGCACATACTGAAACATACTCTGAACATTACTATTCATCAGGAAGTATTAGCCAAGGATTAAGTGGATTTGGTCTATCAGTGAGCACGCTGGGTCAAGAGAACGTTGCCATCTTAAATCATATGGATCTACCTTACTGAAGAGTTCTGAGCAGTTTTAATGGAACAAGTTATTCAGGCTTTTGAAGCCCATACTACTGGATTGATGTCGGTAACATTTAAAAAAAATATCCTCTGAGGAAAATTATAATTTTAGCCATTGAAATATTTCATGACAAAACCACGGATTATCTGCACAATTCAGTTTCTACTCGTAATGATAAAGCTTTCAATGAGTCTCTATGGGCTATAATCTACAAGTTGTAAAGAGCTTAGAGCAGTAATGTACTAGGCATGGTTAGCAAGTTTTGCAGATGACACCAAAGTAGGTGGTATATTAGATAGCGAAGATGGTTACCAAAAATTGCAGCAGGATCTTAATCAGTTGGGCACCTTCACAGTGAATGGCGGGGCTATAGGGTGCGAGTAGTGCAGGGGGATCTAGGAGTGTCGGCATACTGTTCCTTGAAAGTGGTGTCACTGGTAGATAGGGTGGGCATGAAGGCTTTCGGCACATTGGCGTTCATTAATCAGGGTATTGAGTATAAAAGTTGGGATGTTATGTTACAGTTGTACAAGACGCTGGTGAGGCCACATTTAAAGTACTGTGTTTGGTTTTGGTCACCCTACTAAAGGAAAGATGTTGGTAAGTTGGAAGGGCCTGAGCTAAAGGGAGAAGTTGGCATGCTAGGACTATTCCTTGAAGCACAGGAGAATGAGGGGTGATCTTATAGAGGCAAATAAGATCATGAGGAGAATACATAGGGTAGATGCACATAGTCTTTTACTCAGAGCAGGGGAATCAAGAACCTGGGACATGGGTTTAAGGTGAGAGGGGAAAGATATAATAGGAACCGGAAGGGAAACTTTTTTACACTGAGGTTTGTGGGTATATGGAACAAGCTGGCAGAGGAGGTAATTGAGGCAGGTACTATAATATATATAAAAGACATTTCAATAGATTCATGGATTGGTTTAGAAGGATATGGGCCAAAGGCTGGCAGGTGGGACTGGTGTCGACGGGGCATCTTGGTCGGCATGGGCAAGCTGGGCCGAAGGGCCTGTTTCCATATTGTACGACTGTGACTATGTAAAGTGGTGTGCCTTTCTCCTTTCATGTATGTTTTGGTTGAAGCCCAAGAAAAAACTAGTTTAGAGTTTCTGCAGAGTGAGGAAATTGAGCTTTCAGTTGTAGATATTGTATCACAAATGCTTGGCCCATACAGGGCATCATTATATCTTAAATAGAGTACCCAATGCTAATGAGCTGCTTTTATCAGTCAGCGTTAAACTGTTTTATTCACTATTTATTTCAGAAAATTCCATCTTCACCTTTCTTATTAGGTCAATTCAAAATGTAATTGTTTTAGTTGCAGAGCGAGCTTTCCAAGCCAATTTACCCAACTTAAGCCCTTAATTGCCAATTTTGATACAATACATTAACTAACATGTTTTTTGTAATACACATTGCACAAAGATGCAATTTGAACAGCTGCATCAATGGCTTATCTGAGAAAATGAGAATGTAAAACCATTTACATTTGCAGATTACCCTTCCTTCACCATATGTTATTGGGAATCGCAGATTAGCGAGCTCAATTATGCCCAAATACTATTTTAAATCATAGGACTCGCTCTAATGGAGAACTGCAGAAATAGTGTAGTCCTGAACAATACTGTGAATTTAGCTACCTTATCTCTGCCAAGATGATAGCTTCATAAGTTCATATATTATCGGAGCAGAATTAGGGCATTCGGCTTATCAGGTCTACTCTGCCATTCAATCATGACTGATCTATCTTTCGCTCTCAATGCCATTCTCATGCCTTCTCCCCATAACCCATACTAGCTCTGCCTCCAAGCCCCATGAGGAAATCGTAGCAAGAATGTAGAGCAAATATCAGGTAAAAACAAAAATTTGTTGGTATGGTCATTCAATCACACAGAGCTCAATACCAGCCACTTATAGTGTTGCAGGCTGTTTTACATTAGTTGGAAATGCACATGTAGAATGGTCACATACACAAAACTCATACAACTCAGTTCGGTTATTATTGAGAACACTAATATCAGTTATGCCGACTGTGAAATTATTGAATTATTGCAAAAGAAAATCCTACCTAGTTCACCAATCTCCCCACATCTGGGCTCCACATGACTCCAGGCCTACCACTGTGATTGATTCTTGCCCTCCCTCAGAACTCACCTAGCAATCTGCTCAGCTCAAAGTAATTTGGCACAGGTAGTAAAAAGATCCTTGAATGAATAAATGACCTTCTTCTTTGAGAAGATGTCAAACCTCACGAAAACATTTATATCAGAAAGATTTTATGCTTTAGGTGGGTGTGAAGTGACTTGCTTTTGTACAGTGTTGAAACTTTGCCACTGTAAATGATTGCCTCCCAAAGTTATGCCTGGGATTTCAGAAATCACACTCACTGTATTTTGCTTTCTCTTGTGGTAGAGCACCCCAAAAAAAATGTCCACATATAGGGGGAATCCAGAACCAGGGGTCACAGTTTAAGAATAACTGTCTATTTAGGACTGAGATGAGGAAATACTTTTTCACCCAGAGAGTTGTGAATCTGTGGAATTCTCTGCCACATAAGGCAGTGGAGGCCTATTCACTGGATGTTTTCAAGAGAGGGTTAGATATAGCTCTTAGGGCTAACGGAAATCAAGGGATATAGGCAAAAGGCAGGAAAGGGGTACTGATTTTGGATGATCAGCCATGATCATATTAAAGGGCTGAATGACCTACTCTTGCCTACTATTTTCTATGTTTCAAAGCGAATGCCAGATAAAGTACCAAGGTCAAGCACGGCAGAGGATGATGGGAGAAATTGGAATAAGGGAGCAGGTTAACTAGGTTACATTTAATGTATTTTAAATGCATAATTAGCATCAATCTCTCTGATCTCAATTAGCTTGGTGGAACCTCAAAATGTAAATAGTAAATACATTATACTACGATAAGTCTTTGCCTTCCATCACAGCGAGGAGGAGATGCGCTGTGATGGATGTTTGTGTAAATTGTGTTGTGTCTTGGTTCTTTTTGTGTGTATGACTGTAGAAACAACATTTCGTTTGAACCTCATTGGGGTTCAAATGACAAATAAATTGTATTGTATTGTATTGTATCTCTATGTTTCGCTTCACTAAACTCAACTCTGGCGAATTTAAAATATGTCATCACCTCCACCTCTTGAAATTGAAAGTTGATATAAAATACAATTAAAACTCAATCATGGGATAATATTAAAGGCAAAGAGAGTAGTGCAAACTCTTAATGTTGAGGTAGACGGGTAATTATCCTCTGAACATGAGAAGGTTACAAAACCAAGAGTTGGTGTATTGGTGAATTGTGCAGGGTTACATTCATTTGAGCAATTCCCATTCTCCCCTATTTCATCAATGGGAACAAGGACAGAAGGGTCAAGCATTCCTATTTTTATTTAGTGACGTTTGGAGATCCATTTAATTGTTGGCTGTGATGCATAGTTACAGCACTATAAAGCTACATAGCAAAAATCTTCAAGAGGCAATGTTACAAGCTTCTCAATTTTGCTATTCACAAGGGATGGAATGTAGGAAACAACACCATGAAGCCAGCTGTTTTCTTTTAAGAGCTATTATATAAAAGGATGGGAATTGGAGCACATCATCCTTACTACCATACACAGGAGACTCAGAGGTTTGGAAGCAAGTAAATTACAAAGTCCTTCTCAGTGGAAATGCAGATTTAGAATCAATTTTAGCGCAAAAAACTAACCAAACAAATTAAAAGCAACAGTACCCTCTTGACTGGCGTGCCATCTATAACATTTAAAAAAAACCCTCCTTGCTCTGTCAGCATACTTTGACTGCAATGTGTACCTCCAAACAAAAAGCTCATTTTAGGGGTTTTTGACACTACCTCTCAGGTCTGCAATTTCTACCACCTAGAAGGAAATGGACATGAGGTGGCACAGCAACATCAAATTACATCCCCAAGCAACACATTAACTTAACTTGGAAAAGTGTCACTGTTCCTTCAACACCATTTAATTTAAATCCTGAACCTTTCGGCTCACAGCACAGTAGAGTACACAACAAGGATACAGTGGTTCATTGGGGTAACCCTTCGCAACGTTTACAAGGATAATTACGATGGGTCATGAAGGCTGGCCCTACCGATGACACCCACGCCAATGAATGACAACAGTAACACAGACTGTCAGGCGCTCCAATATTCCCCATGCCCATCTGACAATGAAACCTCATGTATCACCTTCTGTCACTACAACCAAAGCTAGTCTGAGGAGAGGCATGAAGCACTAAAGGACCTCACAGCTAATTTAAAAATTCTAAAACTAAACTCTCAATTTCCTGAGGCAATGAAAATAACCATCTGAGACAATCCAGACAGACTAGCTAAAGGAAGAAATAAAGTACTGTTACAATTATACAGGGTGCTGGCAAGGCTGCACCTGAAGTAACATGGCTCATTTTGATCCTGTTATTTGTAACGAGCATTTGTGGTTCATAATAATAATAATAATAATAATATATTTTAATGTTCATGAGCATTGAGTGAGATTCATTAATCCAATTCCTTACAAAAAGGTTTTCCTATGATGGATGATGAAAAAAGTTAGATATGCATTCTCTGAAGATTACAAGAATAAGAGGCGATTTTACTGAAACATTTAAATTTACAAGGAAACACAACATGATAGATGTTGAGATGTTTCCACCAGCGGGAGAATCTTGATCGAGGGGACACAGTTACAAGATAGGAGGCTGATCATTTAAAACGGGGCTGTATAAAAATTTCTTCTCATGGAGAGTGGCGAATCTCTGGAATTCTCCACCCTGGAGGAGAATCATGGAGGTATCTAAAACCAAGGTAGATAGCGTATTGAAAGGTTAGATAATTGAGGCCGATGGGGAAATGGCACAGAGCAATTGAGGCCTGCATCATGCTGAATTGTGGGGTAGTTTTGAGTAACCAGGTGGTCTGCTCCTGTTACTGTTTTCTTGTGTGCTTGTATGACTACAACTAACCAAAGCTGCATAAACTTACCTTTCCTAACCATTACAAAGCTGGTCGCACCCTACACCTTGCAAGCAATCTTTTGGATGTTAGTTCTGTATCTTAAGATGGCATGGTTATCTTGGATTTGGAGGCGAGAGATTTAAGTTCCAATCTAATGACTTGAGTACATAACTGAAGCTTTCAATCCCAACATGGGCCTAGGAAACAAATTAAACCATGATCTAATTTTCCCTTGCTCTCATGGCACTAATGTGAATGGCAAAGTTCTCCCCATTCCTCAACTATCAGTTATGCCAACTAGTAAATTACTTAAGATAGACACAAAGTGCTTGAGTAACTCAGTGGGTCAGGCAGCATCTCTGGAGAAAATGGATTGTAACGTTTGAGGTCGGGATCCTTTTTCAACCGGTGAATTCTGGGCATGATTCTTTGAAAGGGCTTTCCAAGAATGGTAGGTAGACATAAAATATTGGAGTAACTCAGCGGGACATCAGCATCTCTGGAGAGACGGAATGGATGACGTTTCGTATCGAGACCCTTCTTCACACTTTACTTTCCTTTACAAGAATGGTGTCGTGTATGAAGAGTCGCAATTGCATGAATAATGCGGAGAAGCTGGGGTTGTTCTATTGGAGCAGAGGAGGTACGATGAAGTTCAAAATTTACAAATAGTTTTAACAGAGTAAACAATAAAGAACGGCATCATGTAGCAGGAGGGTGATGAGGGCAGATTTGAAGCGCTTGGTAGCAGAACAAGAACTGATAAGAGGCAACATTTCTTTACACTGAGAACGGCACTGCCCAGCAGGTAAGCGGAAGCAGACTAATTTGTTGCTTTCAACAGAGAACTGAATAAATAGTTGAGGGGAAGAAAATAAAAGGGCTCCAGGAAAAAAACTTAGGGGACTGGGGTTAGTTGATGAAGTCTAATGAAGTGAAAGAATAAAAATGCCCCCAGCAGAGCAATAATTCTCTACAAGTCTAAGTGATTAATGATGCTACTCAGAATGGGTTTCCTTCTTTTCATTATCCACTCCATTTTATTTCTTCTTTTACTGAAGATGTGCACTGTGACTTGGATGCAACACCCTTGGTGCCTTCTGTCTCTCCAGCTTCCCCCCAGCAGCATCTCAGAAGGCTTAAGTCAAACAATGAATGGAACAAATGAACTTGAATCTTTTTACATCCCAGATCTTTTCATTCGGTGTCCAACGGGGGGGGGGGAGTAGGTCCTATGAAGAATTCCGTTTCAATGACTTTTAAATTTTACAATATTCTGTGGACAGGCTGAACGGGTTAACATAGGAGAACATTTTACATTTCAAACTCTGAAAGCAGTGTCCTCAGGGGGGGCACTAGTTTCTTACCTGCAGAGGTTTCCTTGAACTTTTCACTGCTTTTCTTTTTCCTCCATTTCCACGGTTTGAATATTTTGCCAAATCCTGGGAATTTCCCCTTCCTCCGTGCCGTGGGAGTATTCGACCCGGAGACGTCATTTCCTGAGCTCACTGGCAGACGAGGCTCCTCTTCCTCAGCTGAAAACATGAATTAGATACACAGTTCAGTTAAATTCAGAGGTGCCAATTGGGAATTGAATGCTGAGCAGGACTACGTAGAGGATACAATCCTTAATCACTTGAAGAGATTACTTTCACATGCTTTGATAGAGTGGATGTGGAGAGAATATTTCCACCAGTGGGAGAGTCTAGCTCCAGTGGTCATAGCCTCAGAATTAAAGGACATTCCTTTAGGAAGGAGATGAGGAGGAATTTCTTTAGAGGGTGGTGAATCTGTGGAATTCATTGCCATAGAGGCTGTGGAGGCCAAGTCAATGGACATTTTTACGACATAGAAATATTCTTGATTAGTACTGATGTCAGGGGTAAAGGGCGAGAATGCAGGGGAATGAGGTTAGGAGGGGGAGATAGATCAGCCATGATTAAATGCAGAGTAGACTTGATGGGCAGGATGGCCTAATTCTGCTCCTATCACATAAACTTATGAAGTCATTCTCAATATCAGTCAGCACATGAAAGCATTTTTCTCCAATGTTTAATAAAGAAAATAGTTTTGCAAAATGATACTGAAATATGTACAAAATACCACAGACCTATGGATAGGATAGGTTTAGAATGGGTAGGATAGGGTTAGAAGGTTATGGACCAAATGCAGGCGAGTGCGACTAGTGTAAATGGGGCACGTTGGTCGGCATGGGCAGGCTGGGCCAAAGGGCCTGTTTCCACGCTACATGACCCTATGACCTTGTTGATAAAAGTCATTTTGTTCAACCAAATCTCTTCAAAGAAATAGTGTTGCTTCAAAAAATGTTATGAATGAAATCTCTTTTGTTTTATTTCAGTACAACATTCTCATTTTTGTAATGTTAGTTTTCAATTGAATAACAACAGTTATTGGGTATTTTAAACCGGTGACTAGAGATTTCAGCGTCAAGGAAAGGCAATTATGTTGCCATTATCCTGAAGAATTAAATTGCAGATTGCACATTGCCTCTTATGCACATATTGCACTTCCGATATTCAGATTATTTTTCCATTGTAAATAAAGGCACATAAATGACTCATATTTATCTATATTTGCTTGAAAACCACACTTTTCAACCTGCCAAACACTAAACCAAAGGCAAAAATCTGTCACAGTATTGAACCCAATAGCAAAGATTTAGAGACGCATTGATTCGTACAAGGTTAGAGCAGATTCTTTTAAAAACTTAAGCAAATTATAGCAGACAGAACTGACAACACTGGATATAGATGTTGCATAAGGGTGTTCAGGAGCATTTCATACTTCCTACTGCCTTATCAAGAAACCTTCATTGAGCAAGCAAGAGATGTTTTCTTTACACAGCACTCTGACTATGATATGATGACAAATGGATTTATTTACCCTTTAGTTCAGGTTTTCCATCTGGCAAAGAGCGGTAGTTCACGACTGAATTGATGGAAAATATCTGTTCATGTTTCCATTGTGTAAAAACTGTCACCAAAGAAAGTAATCACCTGTCTGCTATCAGTAGCTAGCTATTTTCAGAGCTACATGTTAACACCTGGACATCATACACTCTTGGTATTAGGTAGCTCTAAAACCAAATTAATTCTGAATGCTGCAATTAATCCAAGAGAAAGGAGTGAAAAAGGGAGAATAGAGTAATCGTTAAACCATTAAGAAAGCTATGGCAGATGGTTTTCCAATAAAGGTAAAATTAGGGTGGCACAGTGGTAGAGTTTCTGCCTTACAGCACCAGAGACCCAGGTTTGATCCTGACTATGGGTGCTGTCTATACAGAGCTTGTACGTTCGCCCTGTGGGTTTTTCTACATGGGTTTTCTATGGGTTTCTACGGTTTCCTCATACACTCCAAAGACTACAGGCTTGTAGGTTAATTGACTTCTGTAAATTATACATTGTCCCTAAAGTGTAGGATAGTGCTGGTGTACGGGGCGATTACTGGTCGGCGCGGACACAATCGGTGGGCCGAAGGGCCTGTTTCCGCACTGTAACTCTAAAGTCTAAAGAATAGGTTTCCAATAGGAGAATAACAATCTTTTATACAGTTAGAGTGTTGGTACCCAGTTGCAACATTCTGGAGCCATATTTACAAACGAGAACTCTAAACCATCAGATCCAAGAAATATGGTGCATGGGAATGAAGTCTAATGTTCTTTAATCCTAACAACGGTTATTCACCAGCCCACTTTGCTCCATACATTTTCTCACTCATTGATAAAGACACAAAAAGCTGGAGTAACTCAGCAGGTCAGACAGCATCTCTGGAGTGAAGGAACAGGTGACGTTTTGGGTAGAGACCCATCTTCAGACATTACTCCAGGTTTTTATGACTATCTTCAGTTTAAATCAGCATCTGCCGTTCCTTCGTACTTTTCTCACTCTTCCCTGAATTAAAAGCTTTTCAAATCTCACTAATAGGGGCATTTGAAATCACTACATCAAAATATCCAAGCTAAAAGACAAGACAAACTACTGCTTACAATTCACTAGAATGTGCAGTGGCTGACATGAATGCTTTCCAGCAAGGTTAATACTCCCGCATCTCTCCAGAACAATAGATTGCAGTGAGAATACAAACCCAAAACATGATAAACAACCCCGGAATAGTATTTTCAAAATATTTCATTAAATTTGCATTAAACCATTCTTTCAGTAATTTTTATCCAGAAGTGATTGTTTTATAACAATGTTAGGTGGTGCTCATTATTTAAAAATCCCTAATGAAAACTAATAAAACGGATGCGCAAAGAGACAACCTGCTGTAATGCCAGGCGGACAAAGACTAACTTTAAGTACAAGAAAGGGGCAGGGGCGAGGGTAAGAGGGGGTAGGGGGATATGGTTATGGAAGGCAGGGCAAGGGAAGGTGGGGTCGGTGGGGGAGTGGGGATTAAAGGGGAGAGGGTTTTGGAGGGTGGTTCGAGGGTTAGGTTAGAGATGAGAACAGGGGGGTTAGATGAGGGAGGACTGGAATCGGTGAAGGAGCAAGGTGAGAGGGCAAGGCAGGGGGAGGTGGCGGGACGGGAGGAGGGCGGGACGAGGATACGGCAAGAGAAGGAGGGTGTGGGAATCTGCCAAAAATAAGTTTGAGCAAATGAAAATCAGTAAAAGTATGAGCATCATGCATTGGAGAAACAAAATATGTTGGGAAGAAAGTGTAGGATTTTCTATCAGTCGAGAGAAGATGCGGAATATTCTTCCATCTTAAACCTGTGGCTGTGGCTTGTTTCAATGACAGATAATGGTCGCTTTCATTAAAAAGAATGAGACACATTTTGTCTCATTTACAAGGTTCCTGGAACGCCCGATCCCTGTATACATGAAGGTACAACATACACAAGGCCTACAAGTCTCTTCCTTAGCTAACACACCGTGGAGTGAAATTTGAGCTGCAGCAGCCTTTTGGAGTCCTCAAATTCCTATCATCTCATCAGTTCACCTGCGCCAGAATGCAGTAACACCATCCAACAAACCGAATGCTCGCGACATCGCACAATACTTACCACAAACGTCTGCCTCACGCACCTTAGAAAAGGAAGCGTGCCCCATTCCAAATCTTCTTCCTGTGCTATTTATTTTAACAATCATGCAGTCCCAGGAACACTAACAATGTGGAAAACTTCAGTTGGACATAACAAGTCAGTATCAGGTAAGAGGCGTGCCCAGCGATTTGACTTGTTCTCCTTCTATTCTCAAGAGGTGTCCCTGGGTTCATAAATAAGATAATCTTACGACTTCCCGTCTCACCCGAATGCCTATCATTCCTCATTGCAGATTACGTGAAGCCAGAGGTTAGAGCGGGAGGAGCTTAGATCCACAAATCCAAAGAGAGAGGTGTGTGTATGTGCCTGCCTGTGTGTGTGTGTGTGTGTGTGTGTGTGTGTGTGTGTGTGTGTGTGTGTGTGTGTGTGTGTGTGTGTGTGTGTGTCTGCCTGTGTGCGTGTCTGTGTGTCTGCCTGTGTCTCTACATTCCCATGTAAACATTTTAGTGGAACCCCAATTCTGCAATGCATACAATAAATTGTAAACTGACGTAGACAAAGACACCAGTTGAGAGCTCAGGTAAACCTTGTTGTTTGTGATTGCCATTCATTATTTTCCTTCACACCCTATCCTGAAGCACTCTGTGCTTTGGGTTACGTGGTGGCAGGGGTGGGTGAGGAGGAGTGATGGGGTGGGGAAGTTAATGCTGTCAAAGCAACCAGAGTATTAAAAAAAAGTGCCTCATGGTAACTGCAACTGCACTCGAGATTGTCAAAGAATAAGTATACTTGCAAAAAATAGAGTGCAGTGCAGATTTCAGAGTGACTCATACGAGGAGAGATTGAGTATGCCAAATCTCTATTATCTAAACTATGGAAGAATGAGAAGGATTGGTATTAGTAGAAACAGGAAAGTGCAGGTGCTGGTTTAGACACAAGGACACAAAGTGCTGGAGTAACACAGCAGGTCAGGCTGCAACATTGCTATTATTGTCACGTGTATCGAGATACAGTGAAATGCTTTGTTTATATGATATCCAGTCAAATTATACTATACACGAATACAATCAAGCCATACACTTGTCTAACAGGGTAATGCAGAGAGAAAAATACTAGGGTGCAGAATATAGTGTTATCATGTTACAATTGTAGAGGAAAAATGTGTAAGGTCGGTAATGAGGAAGGTTGGGAGATCGGCATATGGGAGGACCATTCGCTAGTCTGATAACTCTCTGTCTTACAGAAGAGGGAATGACCGGGGTGAAAATGATCCTTGACTAGGTCGGTTGCTTTCCTGAGGCAGCATGAAGTGTACACTGAATTGATGGCAGGAAGGCTATTTGTGTGAATGGATTGGGCTACATTTCTTGCGATCTTGGGCAACCTCAACGAAATGTTAAAAAAGATTCTTAGAGGGCTCTGTAGGGTAGATGGGGTGGGGGGAGGGGGGGGGGGGCACACCCTTTAGCTAAAGGGTGAGTTTCAAAATAAGTAATCTGCTGATTAGGACAGTGCTTGGTGGGTGGGGAAGGTTTGGAAGTTTCTACCCTGGGGGGCAGTGCTTGCTCAGTCATCAATTATATTCAACACAGCTCAATAGATGTCTAGAAGTTAAAGGAATTGCAATTGGATGCAAAAACAATGATGCAAAACAGATCAGCCATAATCTAGTTGAACAATGAAGTAGGCTCAATGACTGTACAACATCATTCTGCTCCTAATTTCTATTCCTAAAGAAACTGAACAACAATTTAATTGTCTTTACATTTCCTAAATAAACTTTATTCAGAATTAAAAATATATACATAAATAAAAACTGTGCAAAAACTCTTCATAAGTCTAATGATCTAACTCATTCCGGAAGTGGCGGCGCTGCCTTGCAGCTGCGGCTCGCCTGCAGTCCGTTTGCCTTTTCTGTTTTTTGTTTTCTCTTGTCCCGTTTTTACAGTTTATTTCGGTTTATTTAGTTATGTATGTGTGGGGGGGTGGATGTAACATGTTTTATGACTCTTCCTTCGGGGGGGATGCGACCTTTCCTGCCGTATCCCCCGTCTCTGTGTCCGTCTGCGCTGAGGCCTATCGCGGAACTGGCGGCCTCCAACTGCGACCGACCTCGAGGCTGTGGAGGCAGAGCCAGGACTTACCAACGAGGCTGGCCGACTTCGGGGCTGTGGTTGCGGTGCGACCCAACTTCCAACCCGACTTTGGAGCCTCGGAGGCTCGGCCGCGGGCCAGTGGACGACATCATTGGGAGCTCAAGTTCTGTTTTCCGGAGCTCCTGCAACTACAGCTGCGTCCGCTGGACTGGAGGGCGGCAGCTTCGGCAGCTTCGACCGCCCCGGGCCGCGGAGTTTGAACCGGCCAGCTTGCGGAGCACGGATTCAGCCGCGGGACTTACTTACCTTCACCCAGCGGGGTCACAACATCTTGGATTGGATTGCCTCAGCGCAGAGGGAGAGCAAGGAGGGAAGAGACAATGACTTTGGGACTTAAACGGTGTTGAGTGTTTGTTATTTATTCTATGTTATGACTGCAGGCTAAACCATTTCGTTGCACTGAAAAGTGCAATGACAATAAATTGAATCAAATCAAATCAAGTTCTCAGTGTCTACACATCCAATAGTGGCAAGCTCAGCAGTGTTTGCACCCATCTTTAAACAAAACACACTTGCCACTCATGTTGCCCCCTTCCCTTGTATAAGGGGTGTCCACACAGGATTGTGCTCCACAATGTTCAGCAGCGGAAGGATCCCAGACTGTGGTCCTCCCCTCAGAGCCTTGACGTTGGCTGCACCAAGCCTCAGTACGTACTCCTGCAGTCTACAATGGGCTAGTCACCAACATTCCCTGAAGGACATCTCACCACGCTGGCAGACCAACCAGTTTCAGGCAGACCAAAGAGTGTCTTTCACCGAGTTGATGGTCTTCCAGCAACATCTGATGTCCGCCTCCAAATGAGTCCCAGGGAACAACCCATAAATCAGAAGTCCTCTGTTACGGAACTGTTCGGGATGAATCGTGACAAGAACGATTGCAACCTTCTCCAGACCCTGTCACCAATCCATACCCTGTGAAGAGGTGGGCATCTATCTCTTCTCCTTAGCAGCCGTTCTGAGGGAGATAAGCATGCCTCCAGTTGGCAATGTACTGTTCCAATCTCTCCAGGACTCACATATCCCCTCCAGTAACCCTCTCCCATTACTGTAGTAGACAGTCATTCAGTGATAACATCCTCCTTTAGCTGATCGATCCTTGCTGAGGAAGTGTCTTAAATTCCAACAGAGCCACTCCAAAAGGATTAAATATGTTTCTGTCATAAATTCAGTGGTCTGTTAGGCATTTACAATTTTTTCTGCTTTTTATTTCAATATTCAAGAATTGGAGACAATTTCCTTCCAGTTGTTCTGTGAATCTGGTATCTTGAGAAAAGCTACTATAAGTCAGCCACCATGAGAGGGCAGCCTAAGACAACAATAATTTAACAGAAATTGGCTACATCATAACAGGATAAGGCAGCTTTATTTTTATTTATCATTCGGTGGCACGGCGGTAGAGTTGCTGCCTTCCTGCACCAGGGACCCAGGTTCGATCTTGACTACGGGTGATGTCTGTACAGAGTTTGTACGTTCTCCCCGTGACCTGGGTGGGGTTTCTCCGGGATCTCTGGTTTCCTCCCACACTCCAAGGACGTACAGGTTTGGAGGTTAATTGACTTGGTTAAATTGTCCCGTGTAGGATAGTGTTAGCGTGCGGAGATCGCTGGTCGGTATGGCATCGACGGGCCGAAGGGCATGTTTCCGCACTGTATCTCTGAACTAAACAATGGATGTGGACATTGCAGGTGATCCAGCATTTCCTCATCTTTAACTGTCCTTAAATCAAGTCACCAGTTAAAAATCAACCACAATGATGGCACAAGACTCATATAACATTTGATCTGCTGAGCTGGGAAAATGTAATAAATTATTCGGACTCAATTTTAGTTTATAAAATCTTCCATGGACTAGCCCCACCTCCGTTAAAAGAATTTATAAAGAAGAACATAAATAGGTCGACAAGAGCAGCATCCAGGGGTGATTGTGTTGTCCCATTTAAGAAAAGTGTATTTGGCCAGACAGTATTTTCCTATAGAGCGTCGCATACCTGGAACACGATCCCCTGCTTCATACGGGATCTGCCAACCATCACCACATTTACAAAACAACTCAAAAAATGGTTACTGGAAAATCAAACCTGTATTCATAATCAACCGTAATATAATCATCTGGCAGTCTTTTATTGTTACTTTTTAACTTTATTGTCTGTTTTGTTATGTTTTTTGTTTGTCTTTTGTTTTGTTTTGATTCTTTTCTTATGGATTGAATGTGTTGTGATGTGTTAACCTGGTTTACCAGAGGGACTACAGATGGAAATTAGCCTATAGCTATAATCTTGCGTATTGCATGCAAATGTTTATAAATATGCACTGTCCTTAATAAAAACTAAAAAAAAACAAAAAAAAAACAAAAAAAAACATATAACAATTACAGCACGGAAACAGGCCATCTCGGCCCTACAAGTCCGTGCCGAACAATTATTTTCCCTTAGTCCCACCTGCCTGCACTCATCCATATGCCTATCCAATTTATTTTTAAATGATACCAACGAACCTGCCTCCACCACTTCCACTGGCAGCTCATTCCACACCGCTACCACTCTCTGAGTAAAGAAGTTCCCCCTCATGTTACCCCTAAACTTCTGTCCATTAATTCTGAAGTCATGTCCTCTTGTTTGAATCTTCCCTATTCTCAAAGGGAAAAGCTTGTCCACATCAACTCTGTCTATCCCTCTCACCATTTTAAAGACCTCTATCAAGTCCCCCCTTAACCTTCTGCGCTCCAGAGAATAAAAAATCTCAGATAGAGGCAAGGATGGCAGATTGCATTCCCCAAAGGACAATGGTGATCTAGACAGATTTTCACAACGATTCAGTAGCTTTGTGTTTCTGGCTAATGAAACCCATTAGGGTTTACAAGACACTTGTTTCACACTTGCTGCTCCTCCTTCCTGCGTGAATTTATTTTCCCATGAGTTTTAAACTAAGAGTTTCTGATTCAGTGGTCCAGAACTCTGGCTGATAATCCAGTAATTTAACCAGTGCACCACCACATCAATAATTTAACCCATATTATGCTCTCACCTTATTTCACAACTTTATTTGAGTATCCTTGCATGCTATCATACCTCCTTATCTTAAAACATCTCCTCACTGGGGCTGGAGTCCATACAATTCTGACCTTATTTCCCGTGGCCATTCAATATCATCAACTGGTTGCATTTCATGTTTTCAACATCAGAAACATCGCAAGGGAGAGTATAAGGCATCATTTAGCGCCAAATCATAAATTAGTACACAAGAAAATGGAGTAGTCGGTCATTCAGCCCTTTGAGCTCGGCCCTGATCAGTAAAAACACGGCTACGCTACTTTTTGGCTTTAACTTAATTTTTTTGCCCGATCATCATTACCTTCTAAACTCCAGAAATTCAACATTGTCATTCTTGAATATACTTAAATGCCTCAGCATTCATAGCTTACTAGGATAGAAAATTCCAAGGGCGGGGACTGTTTATTTTAGGATGAAGTGGCTGATCCCCGTGGGACTTTGTCCCTCAGTTCTTTAATGCACCAACAGGGCAAATGTCCTCATTGCATACCCGCTGAAACTTACATGCCTCAGTACAATTACCTCTCATTCTCGTAAATCCGTAAGAAAACAATATAATTCTGCTCAACTGGGATTGAAGGTATAAATTAAGAGAGAGGGGCCAACGGGTTTAGAAAAGCAAATCTGGAGGCCCAGATGGACTGATTCACAACTCCAAACGGTGGCGTGAAGGAAATCTCGGATGTGGAAATGGAGTAGCATAGAGAAAAGGCATTTCAAGTTTACACAGCTCGGCAGGGGTGAGGCTGTCTACAGCATAATCTCCTGTGCACTGATCCTGCTCTGCAGCTTGTGCAATCACCAAACAGCAACAAAATAAAAATGATCTTTGTCACGTGGATTATGCGGTTACAGCACATGATCCCATGACCGAGTCTCTTCCTTTACCCTGTGCTTCCCATTTACCCTATTGGGTGGGGAAGGAGGAGCAGCGAGTGTGAAACAAGTGTCTTGTAAAGCAAAATAGCCCTTCCACCACTCACACAGAAGCTGATCCTGCTGCAAGTCCCTTGAGAAACATATAGAATATTTACATTTTATACATGTCAGGGATTATGGAAAGATGGCAGGAGAATGGGGTTAGGAGGGAGAGATAGATCAGCTATGATTGAATGGTGGAATAGACTTGATGGGCCGAACAGCCTAATTCTGCTCCATTCACTTATCGCCGTATGACATTACTATCCATTGAGAAAAGAATGAGACTGATCAATAATCGCAGAACTACGTTATAATAGATTTGAAATTAGTGATCCAATAATTGTGAAAATTACTCTAATTATAGACAATGATAATGATTTAAATTTACTTCTTGTATAGATGTTTTTAATGCAGCAATACATCATAAAATTTGTCACCAAGTGACAACGAAAAATGTAGAAACAACGAACTCCAGATACTGGTTTCTAAAAATAGACACAAAGTGCTGGGGTAACTCAGCGGGTCAGGCAGCATCGCTGGAGAACTTGGGTAGATGACATTTCGGGTCTGAAGAAGGGTCCCGGGCCGAAATGTCATCTATCAATGTTCTGCAGAGATGCTGCCTGACCTGCTGAATTACTGGAACACTTTTTGCCTTTTTTTTGACTGAAGAGGATATAAGGAGGTTTTAAGTACCTTCTTAAATCAGAAGGGGAGAGAGGCAGAAAGTTTAGAGAAGAAATTCCATGGGTAGGGCCAAGACAGGTAAATGTAAAACATTCTGTGGTAGGTCAGAGGCACATTTATTGAACAAAATTTAAATGACAAATAAGGACTGATGACTGGCTTTAAACTGTAGTCTGGGGTGTTAGGAAAGGGGAAATCAGAGCTGACTTGGGGTGGAAGATTGCAACCTTCACGTGGTCCGCCCTGTTTCGACTAATGCAATCAACTCGACGTGCACAAACGGAAGATCAAATAGAACAAGTTGTCCAACAACTTTAGGCTGTGCATGCCACACGAAAGAATAAGAAGAGCTGACTTGCACCCCTGTCCCGCCTGCAACTGGTCCAAAACGTCGCAGCGAGACTCCTGACGGGCACCCGAAAAAGGGACCACATCACCCCGATCCTGGCCTCTCTCCACTGGCTCCCTGTGCGGTTCCGTATACATTTCAAGACCCTCCTCTATGTCTACAAAGCCCGCAATGGGCTTGCCCCCTCCTACATTAAAAGTCTACTCACCCACCACTCCACCTCCAGGTCCCTCAGATCGGCCGACTTGGGGTTGTTGAATATCCCACGGTCTAGACATAAGCTTAGGGGTGACCGCGCCTTTGCGGTTGCAGCTCCTAGACTGTGGAACAGCATCCCCCTTTCCCATCAGAACTGCCCCCTCCAGCGACTCCTTTAAGTCAAGACTAAAATCTTATCTATACTCCCAAGCCTTTCCTGATGTCCACTGAGCGAGGGCTCTATGTATATATGTATGTAGTTTGTTTGCTTATACTATTCTTATAACAAATGTAAAGCACTTTGGCCAACGAGAGTTGTTTTTTTAAATGTGCTATATAAATAAATGTGACTTGACTTGACTTGATAGGTTGCCTTTTACAGGTGGCAAGGCAAGGCAAAGATGGGGTGGGAGTGGCAGTGAACAGGGAAGACCTTTTGAGAGAGAAAACGACAAATAAGACAAAGGAAAATAATGGAAGATGCACATTTTGGACATCATAATAATCTGCACGTTAGATACTAAATATTCATGAAGAAAGATTCGAATTAGGATCCAAAGTGAAATAAATGGCAGCTCAGCTCTTGCTCACTCGTGATTGCAAGACTTAGTGACGGCGTTAATACTATTTCAAGTATCGGATTTCAAAATCCTGACTGAGTGCACCAGAAAAACAGGTTCTACTAGAAAAGGTGATCTAATGCAATATGAACGTTCTATTCCAAGTATGCAGTGGAGCGCAACATAGAGAAGGGCGGCACAAAATGCTGGAGTAACTCAGTGGGTGAGGCAGCATCTGTGGAGAGAAGGAATGGGTGACGTTTCGGGTCGAGAACCTTTTTCATACTGATGTCTGAAGGGCAGTCAGACCCTCATGCTTGTGCGTCATTTAGCAGGATCAGGTGAGTTTATAACTCACCATCACTTTTCTAGACTCACCCCTTATCCATTGATCCCACTAATGTTTGCCTTGAATATACCAGTGCTTAGTTTAGTTAGTAGATATAGCAGGGTAACAGGTCCACGGAGTAGGCCATCGATCATCAGTTGACACTAGTTCTATGATATCCCACTTGCTCACCACCCTCTGCACACTAGGGCAATTTACAGAGGTTAGACCTACAAACCCACATGTGTTTGGGATGTGGGAGGAAATGGGAGCATCCAAAGGAAACCCAGGGCCACTTGCGCTGAGCCCGTGTGTCGCCCATTCCTGGATTTTGCACAAGTTACACTGGTAGACAACATGAGAGCTTTACTCTGCACTGAAACTTGGACTTAACCAGGAGAGTGCTCAGTTTGGTGTCCAAATTGCCAGAAATTCATACACAGAGTAACATTTCTCACACCTGGTTAAACCTAAGAAGAGTATCAAAATAAATTGACAGGAAACACAAGCTGAACATGGAGGGAACTGGGGGAAATGGAGAGTACCAAGTCAAGCTCCAAGCTGCTCTACAGTAATTAAATTTGAGGCCTCACAAAGGATTAACCCTTACAACAAGTGGGCAGCCACAGGGACCTTGCAACAACCAATTGCCCGTGGAAATCACCAGCATGGCGGTCGTGCCATCCCAAGGAAGTTTATGGCTTGGGTAACAGTGGAGGAGAGAATAGAGGAGGGGGGGGGGGGACACTATTTTGGGGAACTCTACACAATAAATTTAAGATTGAAAATTTAGATTATTTTTGTCACAAATTAGCATTGCACACTCAAAAGGTGTTCACAGCTGCCAATCAGAAAATAAAGCAAACCCATCTTTGGGGTAACCATTATATTTGTAAATTGCTGGACTGGGTGTTCAACATTAAATCAAAATGTAAACAGCAGCCACAGTACTTCCAGGGTGAGAAAGAACATACCATCTACAAACCATAACAGCATGACTACAGCCAAGGGCTGTTGTCCAGCTACACCCATGCTATCTGTCACTTGGCTGCACGTATTGTTCGAGAACCACGCAACCTAAACATTTTGGGTTTCTGCCAGTCACAGTGACAGGGAACTGGTGTCCATCTTGGTGTCAATATACAGGCTGGAATATTTCCTACTTCTATTCAGAAATTCCCCCACAATCACACGAGAAAGGGCCCAAATAGCTGTGGGGGGTACAGAGAGATTTGGACATTAAAGACAACGTGCTGGAGTAACTCAGGTCAGGCAGCATCTCTGAGGTTAATACACAAAGGGAGAGAGGTTCGCCCCCCCCCCCCCACACCAATCTGAAGAAGGGTCTCAACCCAAAATGTCACCTATCCATCTTCCCCAATTATGCTGCCTGACTTGCTGAGGTACTCTAGCACGTTGCATCCCTTTGTGTATTAACCTGCATCTGCAGCTCTTTGTTTCTATACCATGTGAGGACATTGCTTGGGCTGGAATAGTTGGACTGTAGTTGTTTTTTTTTGTAACAGCAGAGACAGTGAGGAGATTTGAAGTACATTAAAAATGGGAAGTCCAGACAGGGTGAACAGGAAGATCCTATTTCATCTAAGATTTAAGGTACACAGACAGAACAATTAGTGAAGTTGAATGAAGATGTTTTCACTCAAAGAATGGTAGGGGTCTCGAATCCACTGCCTGAAGGGTGCCTGAAGGAAAAAGAAAACTGATGAAGAACTGAAAAATAAGTTTGAAGAAGGGTCTCGACTTGAAACGTCACCAATTCCTTCTCTCCAGAGATGCTGCCTGTCCTGCTGAGTTACTCCAGCTTTTTATGTCTATCTTCAAAAAGAAAATGTAACTGATTTGGAATGTAACCTGCTGTAACCTACAAAGCAAAAAAAGCCGGGGAGTGGCATTGGTGATAATGGTTATTTTTGGCTTGGTAAGGACATAATGAGACAAACTATCTCCTTCACTGCCATAGTATTCAATAATTGCGGTAAGATCCTTCCTTTGGAGTGTTCATTGGAAAGTGCCAGCCAGATTCAGTTGGTAACTCTCCTATTTCTTAGTCAGAAGATCTAGGTGGGTAAGACCTATCTGGTTGCAAAGCTTTGGAATTCGCTCCTTAAATTTTCCTCCACTAAAAAAAACTCCTTAAAACCTATGCTCATAATATCTCCTCACGTGGGTGCCAAGTGTTGTTTGGTGTCAATCTTACAAAGTGTCGTGAATGGTTTACTGCAGGAAAGCAATGTATAACTGAAAGTTGCTCTTCACACCCTGGTGACAGAGCAGTGCAATTTGTAAACAAGCAACCCTCTCCAATACCATCAATGTGCTGTACTGAGAAGTTACATTCCAGACCACCAGGTGGTGCCGAACGATGGCTGCCTCGTCTTGTCTTCATCCTTCCTTGTGTTTTTAGGCTGTTGTAAAATGTATGTTTTAGTTTATCTTTAGTCTTATATTATGTGGAGGGTGGTGGGGTAAACATTTTCTTTTTTAATCTCTTTCCTCGACGGAGGTGCGCCTTTTCCTTGTATCTCTGCAGATTAACATCATGGAGCTGGCTGTCCCTGTCGGGAATCAACCTCGGGAGCTCCAACCGCGGGATCCTGCGGACTTTAACATCGTGGAGCTCGCGGTCCCTGGTTAGGGACCGGCTTTGGGACCGGCTTTGGGAGCTCCAAACCGCAGGAGCTTTACCCCCCTGATCATGGAAGCTTCGATCGCCCCGACACGGGAGCTTCGATCGCTGACTGCGGATGGTTCAACTACCCCGACCGCTGGAGAAAAGGGGGAAAGAAGATAAGACTTTATTGCCTTCCATCACATTGGGGAATGTGGAGGAGCCACTGTGATGGATGTTTATGTCCAATTTTTATGTAATTGTGTCTCTTGGTGCTTTTTTTTGGTATGACTAGGGCAAATCAAATTCCTCATATGTTGCAAAATATACTTGGCTAATAAATTATGATTATGATTATAGGCATCCATGTACTATTGGGAGTGAATGGAAAGAATCTTGCAGTACTATTTAAAGAAAACAAAATCCGCTCTGTTTTCTGACCAATCCTTAAGCTTCAGCCACTATCACTGAAATATATAATTGCTGCTTGTAGACGTTTGCTGCATGGAAGTTGGCAGGTGCTTTATCTGCATTAGAATGGAAAATACACGTTAAATTACTTCATTGATTGCACAGTATTGTACTTTGTGATGTCCTCAGGTCACAAAAGCTTAAGTCACTGGTGTTGAAACCACAAGCTTCCGAATGAGAAGGGATGTCAGTGAATTATGAATTAGTTACTATAATAACGGTCCTCAGGAAACATTGGTCTATAATTAATGATAGTTATTATCCGGCCTTCCAGGAGACTTACTGTATGATAAAACCCCTTACAGAAGACTGTTAGCGGGAGTTGAACCTTAACATAACCAAAAATAAATTATTGATCTTGTTAAGAAGTTGGCTGAGAGGCAGGAGATAGTATAGGAAAATCAAGGCGGTTCACCAATTTGCAGAATGAGTCAGTGCTTCCATCACACTGTCTTTCAATATATTCATCTTTTTATAAATAGCTTAATTGACGGTTTTAAACCAGCAACACTAGATTGCCTTTCAAGGCAGTGTCATGGATAAAAGGGTGAAATTGTGCATTGGTTAATCGGGAAAGTCCAAACTTTGCCTTGGATTTCAATGTAGACAGCAGACTAAAACAGGACAGAATTATTGAAATCATGAGAAGCTACAAACTACAGAGTTTATGGATCAATATTAAAATGACAAAAAAAAAACACAGAAAGATGTGCAAATATTCAGGTCAGATAATGTCTGCAGGAAGTGAAAAATAAAATTAACATTTTAGGTGCTACCTCAACTGCAGCCAAAGCTTAGCTTTTTCAGCATGTTCTATTTTACTTCAGATTTCCAGCATCTTTATAATTATGCTGGGGCATTGAATATAGAAAAGGATATGAAGTAATCAAATAGTGTGATGAAGCACTGGCCTTTAGATATTAAGGAATAAAATACATGGGGTAAACAACGTGTAGAAATTACTCTGCAACTATGCCAAGCATTGGTTGACCACATCTTACTCCTACGTACACACACCGCAGGTGTATGGTGGAGAGCATTTTGACTGGTTTCGTCGTGGTCTAGTTGGCAACTCGAGCACCCAGGAATGAAGGAGACTTCAAAGTGGTGAACGCTGCCCTGTCTATTGCGGGTACTAACCTCCCCACCATTGCAAGGATCTAAATGAGGCGTTCTCAAAACAGGCAGCCAGCACAATCAAAGACCCACACCACCCTGGCCACACTCATTTTACACTTGCAACTGTGAAGATACAGGGATCTGAAAACTGTAACATCCAGGTGCAGGAACAACTTCTTCCCAACAACCATCATGTGAAAAGTTGAGCTCATCAGATGGACAAGATGTAAATTGATGTTTCGAGTTAATCCTGCATCAGGATTATTTTCACTTAATGGTTCCACAGGTTCTCAATCTCTCCATTATTCTTCCCTATTTTTTCCAAGAGAGATTTACTCTCACCAATAAACTCAGAAATACGGCACTTCTAGTCTAAAATATTGCTCAACTATAAAGGTTAGCTATTCCTGACACTGAACCCTGCCCCCGGTTCAGATGGAAGTCAATGCTCAGGCAATTATCCTGTTTTTGGAAATAAATCTGCCCACTATTGAACCGACGTAGTTCAAAACAAAGTGCCGGAGGAACTCAGCATGTCAGGCAGCATTTGGGGAGGGAACGGACAGATGAATCGAAATGCCGGTGGATCATTCCCTCAGCAATGCTGCCTGCTGCTGAATTCCACTTGCACTGTGTGTTTTGCTCTGGATGCCAGCATCTTCATTCTCTGTCGTCCTGACTTACATCAAAGTTCAGTTAAAAACTTGTCTCCAACCATGCTTCCATTCCCTATTCTATCCACATCTGCACATCACCCCCCCCCCCCCCCCACCCCCCCGATAAACAAAGCTGCCAGATCTGAGCAAACGGCTTCTAACGTTGTCCAAGGGCAACTGGTGCGTAGCAAAGGGGAAAGAAGGACTATTCAAAGCGAGTTTGTTTTGTGTACTCATTTTCTATAGATACAGAATATTAGAATTTGATGCCATGCTTATCACATTCTCAGGAATGTCAAGGCTTCTTTTGAACCAATGCCCTAGTTTTGAGGAGTATTATCCACTGCAGCTGCATCTGCATAAGTGAACAAGGAAGTACCAACATAACAGCATAACATCACCGCAGTAGTATAAACAATTGATTACTCTGGTGGTACAACACGACAGCATCAGAGATTTTCTTCCAAAACTACCACGGGATCCTTTTAATATGAATACAGGAATAGTAGTTGTTTAGGCTGAGTGTTTAAAGCTACCGGACACAAGGCACTTTTACAAAGATAGACACAAAGTGCTGGAGTAACTCAGTGGGTCAGGCAGCATCTCTGGAGAAAAAGGATGGGTGACGTTTCAGGTTGGGATCCTACAATTTAACATAGGTTGGCTCCATTGATGCATACATCATTTAATTGATGTAAACATCAATTTAAAACATGACTGAACCATACTTGTCCGGTAGGTATGAGCTACCTGATCTCACGTGACACAGGGATCGTGCAACGGAGTGGGGCAGGAACGTGGAGGAGGGGAAGAGTTTGCTTCCTCGAGTTCAGCAAACAAATTCCTGCTGGCAAGCGCAAGCTGAGGTTTGACCATCCTTGATGAATCAGCCTTTCGACACTGACAAACCCTACAGGTTTACATAAAATGAGTGGGATGAGGTTCTGTATGGCAAGTGGTGCCTAAGGAATTGCACTCAGCAGGGAGTCACAATCTTGCTCAGCTGATTGTTAACGGCAACAAGAAATGATCTATCCTTCTGCAGTAACGTCCCCATTTTAAGCTCCCGTGAAATTGGTTTATAGTGAGATCGGTCTGGGTGAGCCTCTTCCCGGAGAGAGACAGGACACCAGGAAAAGGAGACGGCATTAGGAGCAGAGGCGTCATAGCACACTGACCACAAATGCAACACAGATTCGTGACAGAGAATGAGGAAACAGAGGAAATTACAGAGAGAACTCTTCATAAAATTAGCATGGATAACATTTGGAACATCATGAATGATGAATGTTGCAACAACAGAGATTCTGCTGCACCAAAAAACATTTGCTTACTTATTAAGACACAGGAGGTCATTTAGCCCATCAAATTAATTTCAACTCCTAGCCCGGCAATCCCATCAATCCGGTTCTCCTTCTCCACATTTTCCCTGCAGCCCTTCAACTTAGTGTTTTTCACATGCCCATCAACTCTCTCTAAATCTTCGTAAAGATGTCCTTTTTTCCCTCCGCACTAAGGGGTAATCAGTTTATGTACCAGCACACCTTTAGGATGTGGGACGAAACCAAAGCATCCTGGAGAAACCATATAGTCACAGATTCCATACAGACAGCATCCAAAGTCAGGAGTGAACTTTGGTCCGTGAATCTATGAGACATCAGCACAAATGCTGCACCACCAAGCTAACACAGTTATGAACATCAATCTATTTCGTAAAGCATTTAATTACAATCATCATCTGCAATTAGTTAGCAACTCTATTAAAGAGACACAGAGCTGTACTGAACAGAAAAATCCCTTTCGGCCCACCTTCCCAAGAGGGCAGTGACAGAATTATCAGACAATACTTCTATATCAAATGACATAAGGAGAAGCTTAGGATGATGAATCAAAGTTTGGTCAAAAGTAGATTTGCACATCCCTATTTCCCTGCCCCTGAGAATTTCCAGGGGTGGAAGAGGTTAGAGACAGGAAAGAGATGGAAGAATTTTACAAACATTATTAATCCAGCACTAGACGCAAAAACAAAATATTTTTTTCTGGACAAAGTTAGTGCCTAATGATTGTACTCCTTCATCCCAGTGTATAATTTAATCAATAATGAAGTACATACCAGAATATAGCTGAAATAGAATTAAATAGCTGAATCCAGAGTACTGTTACCATCTCGCACTGATTATTTAATTATTTAACAGAGTTTTGCAAAGAAGGAAAATATTTCAAGACTGTGCATCATTTTCATGTTAGAGAAAAACACTCACAATAATCAGACCCAGTTAAACCAATATTCCAACTAAGGATAGTGTTTGCTATGGGCCAAACAAAGCCATGAACACCTTCAAATTCACCAAACATCTTTTAAAAGCCACCAAATTAACTGCCAGCATTTAATGCCTGTAAAACACAGAGTGGGGAACAAAAATATTCAAACTTGATGGCACACCTTTAAACACATTCTAGATGTCGAGCAAGATAATCGAGGGAAGAAAGGTAAAGCGAAATTGGGTGTGAAAGTGGCAACCACACATCAAAAAATGGAACTCAAAATAAACTTACTTTCATTCTGAGACACCAGCTTTGTCACACAAGATGTACAAAACATGTAAACAGCAGGGACAGTGCTCCAGTAATCAGCTGGCTTTCTTTGGCTCCTGTGTCAAGCCTGCTGCCGTTGTAGCCTGTGTGAAACTGAGGTGGGCGTAGGTTTGTTTCAGTGGTGAATTACGTAGAGAAGGAGGAGGAGGAAATGTCTAGCTCACTGATTAACACAGAGTTTGAGAGTAGGAGGAGCAGAGCTGCCGTGTTTACAATTAAAGTGTCATGACAGCCAAGTTAAAAAACCCTTCAAAGTCTTCCTTTCCCCACCCAAGAGAACATGGTGTGTAGAAAACAATGGGATTAGCTCAAACAGCCATGGGTGTGATCCAAATGGAACAAAGTATCGGAAATACAATGACTGCAAGTCCTAGCTAGAGTATGACAACTCAGAACACTTTTTAACATACAGAGGAAGACACAAAGCACTGGAGTAGCTCTGCGGAATCAGGCAGCATCTTAGGAGAACATGGATAGGGAACATTCCAGGTCAGGACCACTCTTCAGACTCCGATGTTTCAGGCCGGGGCCTATTTTCAAACTATGGGTCTGACGAAGGATCACAACCCAAAATATCGCCCTATTGATGTTCTCCTGAGATGCTGCCTAATCCACTGAGCGACTCCAGCACTCTGTGTCTCCTATTGTGAACCTGCATCTTGCATTGACTTTTCCCTCATATTTTGAGAAACAAAATTCCATAATCTGTGCAAACTAGCGCCTTGACTGATGAATTGTTGAAGGTGGCTAAAGTTGGCTTCAACTGCCACTTAGGTCCAATAGGGATAGATATCATTCTCACCACCTAAAGCAAAGCTGCCAGCTTCAGGAAGAAGTGTCTTGGAGAATCACACCATGTACTGGTGCAAGCTCTGGACTGCATAAAGGAGCACTTCAACAAATTTCTGCCTAGACACCACTCTAGAATCTTCAGTTTTAGTAATTATCATAAATTGTACACCATCTATGGAGAGCTCCTAGTATTTCTGAGCAAAGGAAAATATGGACATGCAGAAAGGAACTGCAGAAACTGATTTACATCAAAGATAAAGACAAAATGCTGGAGAAACTCAGGTTAGACAGAATTTCTGGAGAAAATGAAGAGGTGATGTTTCGGGTCGACACCTTCAGAGCCCAGATGGGATTCCTCGGATGGTCCAGCAGGAATTCTTTGCCATTTAAACTCCTCAAATTGATTAAGATTTATTTTTAAATGTCACTTTGTTGCACCATTGATGATCATGCCTCCAGCAACATGGTAACAAGCACTGGAATTCTTAAAATCTACCGCTCAAACTTTTCAAATCCTGGATACTACTTTCACATTCCCTATTACCTTTTGAGTCAGGTGTTTACCTGGTGACATTAAAGGGTTATATAAGCATCCTTGTTTACATGCAAGAACTATTTACAACAAAACAAAAAAGGTAATGGGTCTTTTGTCTGGCAAATTGTGTGATTTCTCTCCAAACCCTTTCACTCAACAGTCACGTTGAATATTGTATCCCACTGTTCATTTTGTTTTTGAGTTAAACCCCAACAAAACCTAAGTTTCAAAGGCTCAAAAACCTCAGCTTCAAAGGCACTTCAACCCATTCCAATTATTCAACAAACTTAAAAGCTCTACTTGTTTTGAGTGGGGTATCTGGGACAAAAAGCTTGCATATCTCGAATTTTAATATGCTTGTATATATTAATTTAGAATCACTTTGAAGCACACTTTCCACAGTAGCCAGAAAGATATCGTTATAAAGTCACAGGGAGATACAAAATGGAATCATCCTCTTCAGCTCATCAGGTGGTCATTTTACACTAATCCTACCATAACCCATTTATTCTACTCACATTCTCCAGGTTTAGTCCTGAGGGAGAGGCGAGAATGCTGAGGCACAGGTTGGCTTTTTAAAAATATCAATTTTTAAATATGAGCTACCTATTTGGAGTTTACAAGTTCTCCTCCAACAGGCACTTTGGCCCATCGAGTCCGCGCCGACCAGAGATACCCGGACACCAGCACTTTCCTACAATTTACAATTTTTCCCCAAAGCCAATTAACCTACTACCTGTACATCTGGAGAAAATCCATGGGGTTACTGGGAGAAAATACAAACTCTGTACAGACACCACCTGCAATCAGGATCGAACCCAGGTCTCTGGTGACATAAGGTTCAACTCTACACTCTCCTGCTGCGCCACCATGTTGCCCCAATTATGTGCGTCTTGTTTCTATCCACATCCAAAAAATGTGCAGGCTAATGTAAGTTAATTCGTGAGTGATAAATGTCCCGCCCGAGTATGTAGAGTTTTAGAATGGGGAGAATAAAATGGGTTAGGGTAGGATAAGTGTGAAAATGAGCGCTTGATGGTCAGTAAGGAGTCAGTGGGCTGCAGGACCTGTTTCTATGATGTCTCTCTCATTGACTATGATTATTCCCCTGTTATGCTACGTTATTACATCTGCCTATTAAGAATAAACATTTATTTTGGAGTTTGAACATCCCCAGTATCTTAGCAGTGACAACAAAATGCAGCACCTGGTGTTTACATCGTCCTCTGTCGGCAGAGGATACTAGGTTAACTTGACATCATATTTAGCATGGACATTGTGGGCCAAATGGCCTGTTCCTGTCCTGTGGTGCTGAAGGAAAGAACTGCAGATGCTGGTTTAAAATCGAAGGTAGACACAAAATGCTGGAGTAACTCAGCAGGACAGGCAGCATCTCTGGAGAGAAGGAGTGACGTTTTGGGTCAAGAAGGTTCTCAACCCGAAACGTCACCCATTCCTGCTCTCCAGAGATGCTACCTGTCCTGCTGAGTTACTCCAGCATTTTGTGTCTACCTGTGGTGCACTATGTTCCATGTTCTAAATGTGTTTATCATGAAGTACAAATTTAAGAATTTAAGAAATTAGGAGCTGAAAATACATACGGTACACGATCGAAAAAGATGCAAACTGTTCTTGCATCAGTTTTTCACGAGGACCATAAATTTGTTCCTTTTAGCCATTCACTTCTTTGAAATGTAAAGTAATGCCTACAAATTACTCGCCATCCTGGCCGCACTACCTGCTACAAGCGAATATAAAAAAAGGAAGCTCTTTCTATTTCTAGAATCAAAAATTTTCATTTTTGATCACATTGATCACTAGATCAATTAATAGAGCAATACAGCATGGAAACAGATAGTTTGAACACCGGTCCACGACAAGCATCCAACACTGCCATGCATTTGTCAACACACCCAACGTCATCAACACCTACACCCAAGCCCCTCCTCCCCCCCAGCATTGCATCATCTGCAAAGTTGGAAATGTTACATTAATGCACTAATCCAAATCAGCCCACACACTGAACTTTGCAGTTCTCCAGTGTCACTGCCTGCCAACTGGAGGAAGGCCTGCTCCTTCCTGCTCTCTGTCTGTTTACCAAGACTCAATCAGGCCTGTACAATATCCCAATCGCATGTGCTTCAATTTTGAACACTAACCTCCTGTTTGACTTCATCGAACGCCTTTGGGAATTCCAAGTACATAATTTCCCACTGGTTTCTCCTCCTCTATTTTACCAGTTACATCCTCAAAAAAAACTCCTGTAGATTTGTTGTGCAGGATATCCTTTTCATAAATTGATCTCGTTAATGCTTCCCAGATTATCTATTATTTTATCTTTTATAATAGATTCTAGTATTTCCCAGCTACTAAAACCCTGCCCTACTGAACCTATGCAATTTCATTTCATTTGCCTTCAAATGCTTCAAACGTTTACTACCATGTCATTATCAGAATCTCCTCACTTGACTCATTGACTGTTTAGCATTTTGACAGATTAAGTGATAGTTTGTAGCTCTTCTTAAGTTGTCCCGTAGAATTTATGATCATAAGGTCATAAGTGAGAGGAGTAGAATTAGGCCATTGGGCCCCATTAAGTCTACTACGTCTTTGAATCATTGCTGATCTATCTCTCCCTCTTAACCCCATTCTCCTGCCTTCTCTCCATAACCTCTGACACCTGTACTAATCAAGAATCTATCTATCTCTGCCGTAAAAAAATATCCCGATGATGACTTTGTCCTAATGTGGTTTCCTTGGACAAACCGCATACCTACCACTTGGCTAGCGACAGACCAAAGTGAAGCATGCACAATTCAACGAAAGACCCTTTCTATACAATTGGAGGCCAATCTACAATTGGGAATCCGAACACTCCAGGTAACTCCTGCATCATTGCCATTTGGGTTATGGAAATTCGCCCTTACAGAATTCAAGATTCACGATTCAAGATTCAATTTAATTGTCACATGTACCAATTAAAGTACAGTGAAATTTGAGTTTACAAATCACTGTCCAAAAATTTGAGACACTGAATAAAATTTGCTCTCACAGAATTGATGTGAAAGTAAATAGATCAACACAATTTTGTTTTCAACTGCATTTCTTGATACAATATGGTCCGTCAGCAAGGAAGGCACCCCCCTTGATAACATGGCAGTCATCCGCATGTTGACTATGTTGGCAAGTGGTATTGCCACTGTTTGGGTATGACACTAATCAAAAGTTGCTATTAAAAAGCACCATTTTGGACAAAGGGACAGAAAGTGCCAGAGTAACTCTGTGTCAGGCCGCATCTAAGGAGAAGTGTGAAGAAAGAAAGCTTGATGAGAAGAGACATAGGACAAAGTGTGGTAGGTACTATGTGGACGCAGGCGAGGAAGGGAGTTTTGAAAGGCAGATGGTTGGAACAAAGGCTGGAGATTAACGCAGGAGGTGTGAGGCACAGATGGATTGAAGATTGCAAATTCAGCAGCCGGAAGGAGGAAGGTCAGGGGAGGGGGAGGTGAAAAATAGGTACGAGTCCAGGTGGGGGTCCGTTTGAGGACAACTCAAAATGACTCATAGTTTTTGTAATATGGGAAATATAGCAACTAATTTGGGCATGGCCAAATCCCACAAACAACAACTTGAAAATTAACCTATTGTATCACTGATCCTGGTTTAGGAAAGTATTAAGCAAACATTTCTGCCCCAATATTAAATATGAGCCATATTAAATATTTCATCTGGAAGATAACACTGCCAACAGCACTCATTCAATCGTGCATTGGGAATAATAACTTAAAACTTTCTTCTTAGGTAACTGCAGTCAGTCTTGAACCTCACACATTCACAAGTTCAAAAGTGATAGGAGAAGAATGAGGTCATTCGGCCCATCAAGTCTCCTCCACCATTCAATCATAGCTGATCTATCTTTCCCACTTGGCCCCATTCTCCTCCCTTCTCCCCATAACCTCTGGCAGCCGTACAAACCAAGAATCTATCAATCTCTGCCTTAAAAATAGCCATTGACTTGACCTCCAAAGCCTTCTGTGGTAATGAATTCCACAGATTCACCACTCTGACTAAAGAAATTCCTTCTCATCTCCTTCCTAAAGGTATGTCCTTTTATTCTGAGGCTAGGGCCTCTGGTCATATACTCTCCCACTAGTGGAAACATCCTCTCCAGATTCACTCTATCCAGGCCTTTCCCTAGTCACCCTATCCACGCTTTCACTTGGAATTCACTGACTCGGAGGCGCTCTGAGAAATGGTTGCCTAGTCTTGCCAATGTAGGATATTTTGCCTTAGTTTGATGCCTAGATTAGCAGCTCTCAGTTATCATTCAACACCCAGCAATCTGGTCTTTTAGCATTTTAATGTGAACTTGCTTGGTGCAAGCAGCATATGTGAATTAAACAATCAGATTATAACAAATTGGTGTTTTCCACATTTTCAGAATGTCCCAAATATTTGCAATGTAGGAAATACCACAACCAAATTGCAATGTGCAGGGCTGATTATCCTTGACAAGATAAGTAATTTCATAATATTTTATGGTTGAGAGGTAAATATTCAAAAGGACACTGGCAGACATCCTCCAATCTTTAAAACAGTGCTATCAAATCTTTTTTTCAACCAAACAAAATGAGTTGAAACATCCATTTAGCATCTCCTCTGAAATTAAGTATTTTTGAAGCTTTGTCAAAATGTTGACTACATGGGCTTATTTGATTCTGTACTTGGCATTAGGGAGGGGAAATCATTATAAAAAAAACGAATGTCTCCAATTTCTTACTGTCCCCGACTAAAGGACTTGAGTAAACATAAACTGATAAAATATCAGGAATGGTCTTCCTCTAAAGTTACCTGCCTACAATTACAATATCGGAGAAGGAACTGAAGCCCCCTATTCATTGAGAAAGGCTGAACAGAACAGGTGCAGTGTCCTTGTATCCCCAATAAACTCACTGAACAGTGCAGAGATTCTGTAGTTCTATTAGAGATTAGACATTTATTTGATTATGTGAGAAATTGGAGAAATAAACCAGCGAGTTAAATCAGTAGATTTCCTATATCAGAATAACTTCCATATTATATTCTACATTAAGTTAAATACTAAAGAAATCTATTTTGATCTGAAATTGTCTCCGTCCATTTCCACCACAGATGCTGTCTGACCCGCTGAGTTCCTCCAGCACTTCATATTTTGTGCAAAATCATTTATTCATTGGAATGCAACAAATGGATAGGATAGGTTTAGAGGGATATGAGCCAAATGCAGGCAGATGGGACTAGTGTAGATGGGGCATGTTGGTCAGCGTGACAACGTTGGGCCGAAGGGCCTGTTTCCACACTGTATGACTCTAAATATATTAATTATGTACTTCCAATGACAAAGGGTGCCATTCAACCAGTTTATTCTATGCCTGTTTCCAACAGAATAATCCTTTTATTCTTCTGAAGCCCTGCACCTAATCTACACCAAGTAGTAATTTACCATCGCTAATCGTCCCATTAGTACGTCTTTTGAGATGTGGGAGGAAACCGGAGCAGTCACAGGTAAAATTAGCAAACTCAGCACAGAGGTTAGAATGAAACTAGGGTCTGTAAAACCAAGTGTCTTTGTGTGCAAGAAACATAATTGTATGGTATCCTCAGATAAGCAGGCAGCAAACAGAAAGTGGCAAATTGATTAAAAAAAAACACGATGTATGCCCGATAAAAGAGGATGCAGCTGTCAATTTATACCAACGTTTCTTCTCGGCTACATTTTAAATCGCCAATTAGTCGTCATCAGTCCCAAGTAAAAAGCAGTCTGGTATTCAGATTTTGAAAATGAGGACTGACTTCAATCAGACATCACATCAAAGACTGCCTGCCCATCAGTGCTTTATCCTTTAACCATTTTCCAGATCAGACGGAACTGTTGCCAAAACAAATGTGTGAATTAGATGAGAAATTTTCCTTTCCACCCAGCTTGTGGCAGTGCATAGTTTACCCAAGTATAATGACAGTTGCACTGGGGGAAAAAAAAATTAATCAAAAGGATTAAATGACATCCTTTTCTCACAAGCATTCAGGTTGGCTTGTCCTGTGATCAGTCAAAACTCTCAAAGGTAAACATGGTTATTGAAATAAAATATTTTTTCATATGAAATAAATCGTGACTGCTCAGAACTAGACACGAGATCTTCCTGGTTCTCATTCCTCGGGGTAGTTTTAAGTTAAACGCCCCATTGGAATGTAGTCAAAATTCTGTGTTACCGGAAAGGCTCTCCACCCTAAACAATCCAGACACAATGTTATCGCTCGTCCACATGGTCACTATTTCAGGAAGCCCAAAACATGCACTACACAGAGTGACTGAAGCCATTAGTGTATCGGGTAAAGGAACAGGAAGTAATGAAAAATGTACACAAAAAGCTGGAATAACTCAGCGGGTCAGACAGCATCTCTGGAGAAAATAAATAGGTGACATTTCGGGTCGAGACCCTTCTTCAGAAACCCAAAACTTGACCCAAAACGTCACCTATTCCTTTCCTCCAGAGATCTGTCTGACCTGCTGATACTCCAGCTTTTTGTGTCTATCTTCGGTTTAAACCAGAATCTGCAGTCCCGTCCTACACCGGAAGTAAAGGGAGTTCACTGTTATGCTGAAATCACCACTGCTCAGTTTTTTACTGACTATACTGACCGGCAAACATACCCACAAACAATGCGTTGAGTAAACAATTAAAAAGCAGTTGCTTATTCTCCTTACTTTGGGGTTTGGCTTATGTAAAATTCACAGATGACAGAGGAGAATGCAAATCCTGTGCAATTGTGAAGCATTTGTTCCAAACCATATGGAGCTCCCACACTGCTTTTACCAGCGACTCTTGATTTAACATCAATCATTAATAGTACAGCACTTTCTCAGTATGAATTTGGACCTAGCAGCCAAGTGCAAGGGAGGGTGGGCTGTGGGACATATGGAGAGGCTCAGACTAAGGCTGGGGGCAAGGAGGTAGGGAAAAATGCCAATGAGGCAGTGTGGTGGTTAAAAGAAAGACCAGGGCCAATGCTGGGTGAGGTATAAGCTGAGGCAGGATGTTGAGGGAAGAGGGGGAAATGGGGCAGAGTTCAATTGTGATTTTTTTTTATAATGCTATATTATCTTGAGTTATTTAATATGATGACACCTAATTGCACTGATGGTATATCATACAGATTTATGCCAAAATCTCAGCTCAAAATAGTTTTATTTCTGCAGCCCTCTTACTCCAAATATTCCTCCCTCTTCACCCAAAAGTGTTATAACACAGACAATATCAAAGAACTTTACTGGTCAAGAATTTCAAAGATGCTAATTCAGATCATGTGACAGATTCAGTGTCAATACACTCTAGTATAGGATGGAATATGTAAATGTTCCAGTTACAAGATGCCATTAATCCAGGTGTATTGCAGGCAGCGACAACAACAACAGTTGCAGAAGTGGGCAGAAGCTTCTAAAGGGGCTGCCCCACGGGCGACCTAATTGGCGAGTTTAGAAGAGTTTGAAAAAATGACATGTTGAAGACCTCCTTCGACTATGTAGAAGACCTCCTTCCACTATGTTGAAGACCAGCTTCGACTAGCTACGACTAACTTCGGAAAAATTGGACACCGAATCGTGGAGAGAGAAGCCAAACTCCTTCGATCTCCTTCGGCCTCCCTTCGACTATATACGACTACCTTCGACTACCCTTGAATACCTACGACTAACATTCCGACCTACTACGACTAAACCCACGAGTAAAAAAGTGTCGATTTTTTCCATGGCGACCTTTTTTTACTCGCGGGCATTTTTTAACATATTGAAGAAACTGCCGCGACCTAGCTGAGGCCTCGAGTACGCGGAGACCAGATTAGGTCGCCCAAGTGGGACAGGCCCTTTAGATCATCAAGCTCAGGAACTCAGATTCCACCACAAACTGTCTTGTCCTCTCATTCCCAATCATTACCTCATAATTATCAACTTTTAAAAAATCATTACCATCACTTACTCTCAACCTCTCAACTAGCCGGTTAGATCTTGATCTAATTTACTAAAGTCCATTGGAAATTGTGCAGTGGAACTTGCGCTAGAAATTTGCAGAACAGGAAATGGCATTAGACACTTACCAACACGATTTTCCATTCCTAGCTACACGTCTCTGTAACCGCACTGCAAAAGAGAGAATAGTTATTATACAGCAGGCCTGTTATAGTTCACTATTACACAATGCCAACCTAGGTATTTTGCTTGATAAACAAATTGTGGGTCCAGTCCAAAGTACCACACTGCACATTACTTACACTTACCAGCTGTATCTAATCCAAACCAAACAGAAAGTTTAATACTTTAATGCTCTTCTAACTTCTCAGTGTAGATTTCAACAACAGAACACTGTTAAAATTATGTGAAGAGTTTAACTTAACCAGTCATTATTTAATGCTTTTAGCTAAGGAAGGGAACTTTGTCTTGGGCTCTACCTTTAGTAACACCGTGAGGAGCCATCACAACCGTATTTTTTTACAACTGTTGTCATTGAATTGATAAAACTTTAGCAAGTCTTAACATCAATCTTCTTCCTCTGCTAAAAGTTCAATGTATTAAGCCCCATCTACAGGAATGAACAAGGACTTCCATTTGACCCACTGATCCTGGGATGATTATTTTAGAGTTATGTACATTATCTGCTGTTTCATGCACCCCTGCAAATGTTCACCTTCAAGACTTAATTTGATTCCATTTTAAATAATGGTCGGAACCTCTTGACATTTGTACACAAATACTCTTGCTGTATCTGCACGTTGACCTTCATCGATTCATGTACAAGGACACCTCAGGTCGCTTTGAACTTCGTACAAACTACCATCTGGAATCAAAACCCCAGTTTTCTATTTTCATACGAAAGTGAATAGATATTTTGTTTATCAATCTCCTTCTTGGATTTATTCAATATCGGACCCACCACAACTTTCACATTATATTCCACACACAAACCCATTCATTTAACTTCTCTGCCTCCCTTTGCAATGCACATTGCCACCCACCTTTGTATCACTGGCACACCTGGAATCATTGATAAAATGCTACGATCAGCAGTGCCCTACATGAATTTCTGGCATTAGCTCTTGTCACAGGCTCCTAACTGAAGAAAATTACCCATTTATGCCCAGATTCATACAACACAAAAACAGTTCCTTTAGCCCACGTGGTCCAGGCGATCCATCAAGTACTAATCCCTTTTTTTTTTTTTAAATACTCGTATTCTCATTCACCCTCCTATCACCTTATTCACCTGCCACCTACCTACACTTGCAATTTACAGAAAGCATTAGCCGATCAACCTGGACATCTTTGGCATGTGATGGGAAACCTGATTATCCAGAGGAAGCTCACTGGGTCACTGAGAGAACAAGAAGCAAGATGGCGCCGGGTCATGGCCACTCTGTGTGCTCTATCCGGAGAAGGATCTACTACCATCTGGTACAATCGCTCTGCTCTTCTAAATCCCTTTTCTACCTGTAAGCATAGCAGCATTTCTAAATATTTTAATGATATTTTCTTTAATATTCTTGGCAGGTCCATCAATCCTACCCCCCTTTGCTCTCTCTATTGTATTTTGAACCGATTGTGTCTATGTATGGTATATCTGAACTGTTTGGATAGCATGCAGACCGACACTTTTCACTGTACATGTGACAATAATAAACTTAACCCTAAAGACTCCACTAGACAACATTAAACCAAGATCTTAAAAATTCCTCTTGACCAATAGATGACAACCTATTGAATCCATTCTTTCCACAGATATCTGTTAACATTTTGGGATGCAGGTAATCAGGTCTGTTTGGCCTTGAAGGAAGGTCATTTAGGGTGAAATTCTGGAAAAGTTTCAAAATATTCTGACATTGAAGTAGAAATCTTGCAAAGCATTACTCGCCATTCTCTAGACCTAATGCAAATAGTTAATTGCTGTTAACCGATTCATTACACAGTGATTTTGGTTTTAAAAAAAAACACAGAAAGACAATTTTTTCCATGCTATTTCAAGCTAAATACACAGAATTCCAACTATACATGAACGGAATATGTCTGGCGTATTCACTGATCATCCATTTTGGTCAATTTAAAAGGTTGGTCTCTACTACATTGGAGAAACCAAACACAGACTGCATTTGGTTTTTATAGAAAATGCCATTCAGTCTGCAGGATTAATCCTGAACTTCCAGTTGCCTATTATTTTAATTCTTCATTCAATTCCCATTCTGACCTCTTTGCCTACGACCTCCTACACTTTCCAATGCAGCACAACCCAATCTCTCATCTTCTGATTCACTACATTATAGCACACAGAACTCACAAGAACTCAAGCACAGAATAATAGGAGAAATAGGTCACTCGGACCCCTCGATGCTGGCCTTCCGTGCCAATTCCCCATAATCCTCAATCCTTCAAATACCTATCTGTTCAGTTTAGTTTAGTTTATTGTCACGTGTACTGAGGTACAGTGAAAAGCTTTTGTTGCGTGCTAACCAGTCAGCAGAAAGTCAATACATGATTACAATCAATCCATTTATTGTGTATAGATACACAAGAGAGTAACGTTTAGTGCAAGGTAAAGCCAGCAAAGTCCAATCAAGGATAGTCAGAGGGTCACCAAAGAATTAGATAGTAGTTCAGCACTGCTCTCTGGTTGTAATAGGATAATTCAGTTACCCAATAACAGCTGGGAAGAAGCTGTCCCTGAATCTGGCTGTGTGCGTTTTCACACTTCTATACCTTTTGCCTGATAGGAGAGAGGAGAAGAGGGAGTGGCCAGGGTGCGACTCGTCCTCGATTATGCTGCTGGCCTTGTCGACGCAGCACAAAGTATAAACGTCTACCATAATGTGGCCTCCACCACTATCAGGGGCAGAGAATTCCAGAGAGTCACTCCCATCAGAGAAGAACGTTCTCAATTTGTTAGTTTAGTACACTGAGATTGTATGAAAAAAAATGCAAAAATTGCATTCCTGTGTTGAAATCAATCATTTAGTTACTCAGCTAGACATGGAGAAACCTCTCTTTCTCCCACCATATGCACTGATTTTAAGGCAAAAAAAATAAAATAAAAATCCATTGCTGCTAGTGGAGGCAGCACCTATGCAGTGTGTAAATTCTTGAGCTTCTGGAAAAAACATATGAAATATAATTCAGTTGCTCAACTGATTGGATTATAGATCTTGGGTCAGCAGCAGAACAGGATGAAAATACAAAATATCAGCAAACATTAGATTACACAATAGAAAATCAAATCAACAGTATTTCAAGTAAACACATGATTGAATTACGAAGGTCAGAAGAATATTTAATTGCTTATTTTTTCATTCGATTCCAGAAATAATTTCAGTCCATTTCGGTTTATTTTGTTGTTTTTTTAATCATTCATGCCAAATCCTGCAAAATACTATTCGACTATTCAATACTATTCATAACTCATGAGAACGTTTTGATGTTTACTGGAAGATCTGGTGCATCTGAAGAATTATACCACAAATCTGACATTACTGTAAAGCCTTTAAAAGCTCTTCCAAGACAGAAAGGTTACAACTCAGGAAGCTATTATGTACTGGCTATCTATTGTCCAAACCGAAACGCTATCTATTCATGTCCTCCTGAGAACTGTCAGTCTGAAGAAGGGTTTCGGCCCGAAACGTTGCCCATTTCCTTCGCTCCATAGATGCTGCTGCACCCGCTGAGTTTCTCCAGCATTTTTGTGTACCGTCAATTTTCCAGCATCTGCAGTTCCTTCTAAACAAACTGCCTGACCCGCTGAGTTACTCAAGCACTTTGTGTCTGTGTTCGGCTTTGGGTACTTCATTATAGAAAGAAGCCATGAAATGGAGAAAAGCAGATTTAGTGGAATGATACAGAGGATGGGATGATTGAGTTTTGGGAGAATTGAGAGACGGAAAATGCAGTGATTGGAGGCAGTGTTTGCTTGTTGGGTGATTCTGTTGTTGCGAGTAGAATTAATGGGGAGGGGGTGAAGAAGGATTGAAAAGGAGAGAAGCAGGGCAAAGTGCAACGGGTAATAGGTGGACATGGTCGGGGGGGGGGGTTGATAGGCAGACGATCATAAGGTCATAAGTAATAATGGCCCATCGACCCATCAATTCTACTCCGCCATCTACCTCTCCATCCAAACCCCATTCTCCTGCCTTCTCCACATTACCCTTGACACCCGTACTAATCAAGAGTCTATCAATCTCTGCCTTCAAAGTATCCAGTGACGTGACCTCCACAGCCTTCTGTGGCAAAGAACTCCGCAGATTCATCACCTCCGACTAAATAAATTCCTCTTCATCTCCTTCCTAAAGGAACATCCATTAATTCTGAGGCTATGGCTTAGACTGTCCCACTAGCAGAAACACCCACTCTATCCAAGCCTTTCATTATTTGGGAAGTTTCAATGAGGACCCCCTCATCCTTCTAAACTCCAGCGAGTACAGGCTCATTCCTGGGATCATTCTCGTAAACCTCTCCAGAGCCATCACATCCTTCCTCAGATATAGTGCCCAAAAATGGTTGTGAATCATGCTGGGAAATTATATTGGATAGGGTGGATAGCAGTAAAACTTCCCCATAGCAGAGTACCATAACCAGAAAACATAGGTTTAGGGTGAATATTATGAAGTTTAGAAGTGATCCGAAGGTTTATTTATTTTTCCACCCAAAGGTTGGTTAGAGTGTGGAATGCACCATCGAAGTGAGCGGATGAAGCAAGGACACTCACAACATTAAGTATCTGAATGAAGACTTGGATTGCCGAGGTACAGAAAACAACAGGCTAATTGCTGGTAAATAGGATGAGTGTAGATGGGTAATTCATAATCAGCATGGACATGGTCGGCCAAAACAATACACGTTTCTATAGCAGTTTTTAAAAAATCTGAACTCCATGATCAGGGTTGATTACTTTGTTTTGTGGTTCGAAGTTACACTGTGGCGTTTTCTATGGACTGTACACACCATTGAAATATCTAGAAAACAACCATTCAACACAAAATGCATAATGGTCGCCATATCCCAGTAAAACTGGAGCATAGGAAACTGTTCAGAACCTCACCCATTTCCTTTTCATTTAACATCATCTGGAGCAGAACAAGCTACAATTGTTTTGCATAATATTTCCATAAAGGGATTTTTTTTTTCTTACAATGAGTAACCAATTTCAGCATTACTGGAGTCAAATTTGCAATTGGAGGCTAGTTTGTATCAGCGAGATTAGGATCTACTGAACCTTTTCCACACACCTATGTGCAAGTATTAAAAAGATTCCTGTTAAATCTTTCCCCTCTCATCTTAAAACTATGATCTAGGTATTAGGATGACATGGTCTGCTCTCTTGATCATTACACAGCAACATACCCTGCCTCCCACTACCACCACTTCCACTACCTTCAGTATTTTACTGTGCCTTCTAATAGTGTTGAGTGCCAGCTACAAGCCAATTTATAAAAGTCCTCAACCTCAGTTTCAAATTACACAAATGGAATTAACCCTTTCTGGAACTTTTATTTCCAAAATCCAACAATCTTTGTAACCCCAGCAAGTCTGGATTATTGCATGGCTGATCTTTCAACAGCCCATCGTTAGCACCTAGTGTGGGAGTGGGGTACAAAAACATTCTTCGCAAATGACGTGCAAAAGTTCATCAATGTTTACGCATGCATTTGTCATCCCTTTTAAAATATTTTCACTTGGATTCTCAGGATCAGCAGCTTGTTAATTAACAAATCAAAAAATAAATAATAACTGGGTGGGTGACACATTGCTTCTTGTGGCGTTTGACGCCATTGTTGTGCCTCACTGCACACACTTTTACATCTACTCCCTTAATTCTATTCCTGTTAAACTGCTGAGCGTCCAACATCCCTTCCAGGGCCCTATATTGGTTGATATTGTTAATGAAAATCTAATTTCAGACGCTGCCCAATACTCCTTCATCAAACGCCACAAAAAAATCCCCCACCATTTGAAACTGTTGCCCCATGTTTTAATTAGATACAGCGGAAACAGGCACTTCGCCCACTAAGTTTGTGCCGACCAGCGATCTCCTATGCTACACACTATGGGCAGCTTGCATGAAGCCAATTAACCTAAAAACCTATCCGTCTTTGGAGTATGGGAGGAAATCGGAGCACTTGGGGAAAACCACGCGGTTATGGGGAGAACGTACAAAATGCGTAGAGACAACACCCTTAGTCAGGATTGAACCCGGGTCTCTGGCACTGTAAGGCAGCAACTCTGCTGCCGCGCCACCGTGACGACCCAAATGTGTCTCAATTGAGAGTCAAAAAGTTTAAAGGATCAAAAGAAAAAGGTCGCATAGTGGTCGGATCTGAAGAAGGATCCCAACCCGAAACATCACCTATCCATGTCCTCCAGAGATGCTGCCTGCCCCTCTGCTGAATTACTCCAGCACTCTGTGTTCTACGCAAAATTCCAGGACCTGTAGTTCCTCATGTCTACAGTGGTTGATGTTGTTCTCACCATTTCACTTGTAAGATTGTTTCCATGAACCAGGGGCTTTTCAGCACAGAAGAATATGCACATGTCCAGCACACATCCTACCAACTACCTGATATTAATTAACACGTTATCTATTGGTCTTGTGTTCTGAGCCGCCTGCTGAGACAGTTATTTTCCTTTTAGGTGTGATGGAGTTTCAAATTCAAGAACATCTTTTATTTCTAGTTAATTTGGTCCAGGATCTCCTGGTCATTTTGAAACAGTCCTCGCAGTTTTGCAAAGGAAGCCAAGAGTTTATTCACAAACTAATAGTGGTGGAATTCACTGCAGTCCAAAGTCTATGGACACACTGCGGCTCCTGCAGTTTGGGGAGTCATCTGGTTTGGCTGCAAAGTCTGAGGAGAGCTATCTCCGTGGAGACCTTTCAACAGCAAATTTGATTGTGGCTTAATTTCCACTTCCTTTATCATTATCAAGAGATATCATTTGTTTTGGAGAGAATGGTTATCTTTATCCATCATGGTGTATGTTATGAGGAGCAGCTTTGTCATCTCTTGCTTATGACAAACTTACAAGCGCCAGTGGTCTCGATCTGATATCTTGTGCTGGTTTATTAATGAAACGTGTTGTTGGTTATTGTAAGATAATGCTCCAAATATTTTTGCTTGGAGGATAGCTCTATTTCAGTTAATAGTTCCACTTCCTCCTTGCCAATCATACCTTTCCAGATGAGTGTTTTCGGAAGTTGATAGGGGAATCAGTATGGGATGCTGGCCAGGGAATTTTCAAAGTTGGAGTAGAACTTTGAAAATGAAGATCAAAACAAGAACGAGGGCGGCACGATGGTGCAGCAGTAGAGTTGCCGCTTTACATCGCCAGAGACCCGGGTTCGATCCTGACTACAGGTGCTTGTCTCTATGGAGTTTGTACCTTCTCCCCGTGATCTGCGTGGGTTTTCTCTCGAAATCTTCCGTTTCCTCCCACACTCCAAAGACGTACAGGTTCGTAGATTAATTGGCTTGGTATAAATGTAAATTATCCCTGGGGTGTAGGATGGCGTTAATGTCTGGGGATCGCTGGTCGCTGCGGACTCAGTAGGCTGAAGGGCCTCTTTCTGCACTGTACCTCTAAACTAAACAGCAGACTGTAAATCTGAAGTAAAAGCAGAAAATGCCATGCAGTTTTTGTGAAAATAGGTCAAGACGTAACGTTTCAGGTCAATCACCTTTCAATAGGTCAAAACCTGGAACAGTTCAACTCTCCAACCAGAAATGTTAATCCATTTGTCTTCCCACAGACGCTGCTCAGCCTGCTCAGTGTTCCCAAGTATTTTCCATTTTGATTTGCGGCTTCCAGTGTTGAGTCCAAATGCACCGATGAGCACAGCATGCAGGCTCAACGTCAAATTTAGTGAAATGTTCATTTTAATCATGTGTTGGTCGCAAGGATACTTATTCAATTGTTAATATTGCAGCTGCACACATTCTTGATAGCAAAGCTCACACTACGAAGAAAATACTCCTGTTCTGTTTGTCAGAAGATGCATTGAATTCTTTGTTCCTGGAACTATGTCTTTCCATTCTGACATGTTTCACTCAGGATAGAAACATATAAAATAGGTGCAGGAGAAGGCCATTCGCCATTTGAGCCAGCACCGCCATTCATTGTGATCATGGCTTATCGTCCCCTATCAATAACCCGTGCCTGCCTTCTCCCCATATCCCTCGACTCCACAATGGTCATGTGGAGTCAAGGGATATGGGGACATGATGGTCAATGTCAAAGCATTTGGGATCCTGAGACTATAAAGGTAGTGACAATTATGACCGTTGTTATTGAACCTGTCAGCTTGGATCCTGGATATTCTAGTCCAGTGGGGGGGGGAAGCAGAAGTGGAAGAAGTTACCACTGCATAACTTTTTTTAAAGTGAGATATCATTTGTACACCAGCTACTACTTCACAACGCATACAGTTGATCATTAAGAATTAGAGTGGAAAAAGTACAAAAAGAATATTTCACTCTGGTGTGCATTTCAAAAGGCATAGAATATATTCTTCACTATTTTCAGCCTCAGTTTATCACCATTACAAAGATTGACAGCTATGGCTCAGTGGGTATAATAAGGGTGTGAATTCATCACAGATTTGAGCACGAAAGCTGTTGCAGATAATGCATTACGGAAGAAATGCTACACAGTGAGAGGTACTTTCAGATGAAATGCTGAAGTGTCCACATTCTCACCGAATAAAAGCCAAGCAAAATAAAAATCCCATAACATTATTTTGAGTAAGACTTAGCTGTGGTGACATGGACATAATTTGTGACTGAATTGCTATTTAAAAAAAACTAGATCTAATTATCATAATCGCATTTCAGTTTGCAAGACCTCCCCACGCACAAATTAACTATAAGCAGCATTGACCTTTCTCAAAAATACTTGACCGTCTGCAAAATACTTTGGGATTTTGAAAAGCATTATATTAATTACAGGTCATACAAACAATTGTGCTTCTCAGAAGCAGCGGATGAGGCAACCTATTAATGCAATACTTCAAAAATAAAGATTCAAATAAATTATGGAAGAGACAGCAGGGATGACTAAATTCATGCATTTTTAGTTTAAAAAAAATATATACTCATGAACTCTAGATTGAGTTAAGATGAAGACTCAGAGATGGTGCTGACGCTGGATGATGGAGCAAAAGAAAGGAGATCTACGGAGAGAACTCAAGCGGGTCAGGCAGCATCTGTACAGGAAGCCCTTCACAGATGATGCATGACCTATTAGGTTCCTCCCATAACAACCTTTTTTTTGCTTAAGGCAAGATGAAAACTGTATCTGAGGGTGGACAGCATCATAAACTATCAGCTGAGACTTAAAGTCGCAAGAGGCAAAAGCAGCATGCTGGGAAGAAACTACTGAGAAGTATGTTTCAACATAGGCACTCGTTGGTGTTGGAGATAGAGGTCACACTCCAAGCCAGCTGATGTGTGGCTTATACCAACACTGTTCTCCCCAAAAAAGAGACTGCGTTCCATTTCTCAGCATCAACAACCCATATCAACACAAGCAAAGAAACTAAACACAAAAATTAAATATACAGCCCCGTGTACCAGCCATACTGCCGCATGGGATGCTCTGATTCATTTTTCTGGGGTGGTACATACACATCTACTCGCTGGAGTTTAGAAGGATGCGGGGGTACCTCATTGAAACTTAACGAATAGTGAAAGGCTTGGATAGAGTGGATGTGGAGAGGATGTTTCCATCAGTCAAAGAGTCTAGGACTAGAGGTCATAGCCTCAGAATGAAAGGACATTCCTTTAAGAAGAAGATGAGGAGGAATTTATTTAGTAAATGGGTGGTGAATCTGTGGAATTCAAGGTCACAAAAAGCTGTGGAGGCCAAGTCAATGCATATTTTGAAGGCAGAGATAACTAGATTCTTGATTAGTATAGGTGTCAGGGGTTATGGGGAGAAGGCAGGAGAATGGGGTTAGGAGGGAGAGATAGATCAGCCATGATTGAATGGAGGAGGAGACCTGATGGGCCGAATGGTCTAATTCTACTCCTACCATGATATGAGCCAATCACTAAGGACTGACTCTATGATCTAATTGATGATTGCCAACACGAGTCCAATTATACTCATAAAATGCCAGTATACTTATTAGTCTTTCACTGTGCATTTACAGACAAGACAGAGTCTCTGACAACAAAAACACTGCAAATTAAAACAGCTTTCAAACAGCTTCACTGCTGTGCTAGAGAATCAACCTCAACCTTTCACAATCCATTCATCTTTACAACATCATGCATTTATTCACAACAGGCCCGACATTTTCCATGTCGATCTGACATGTATAAAAGCAGCTCTGTTCATAGATTTCGACTGCAGGGTATAATTGAGCTTCACATTAGCAGACGTTTGAGAGTTTAAAACAGGTCAGATTAAATAAGCCTTCAAAAGGAGAAATTATTTACCCGTTATACACTAGATGACATCAAATGTGCCACCTGCAACAAAAAAATTCAGCCAATCTTGTTTTTAAACTTTCCTTTTTTCCAGTTTTATTTACATCTTCTTTAGTGCCACCAGGCAGAGTTAAGATAGCCTTCATATTTCAAGAAACCGAACCAGTCACATAACCTAAACCCAAATCAATATTTCCAAAGTACATAGATTCAGGATTGTGAAAGTGCAGCAAGTTCTTCTTATTAGAGCAAAAAAGATAAGGCCGGAGGAAAGCAGAATTGTGGGACAGAGGAGACATAGGTAAGGGCTCCATCCACAATGGCAGCGGGGAAGTCACGTTTAAAAAGCAAGAGGGCATCGTGGATATCCCAGTGAAAAACCTCATCTTGCGAGCAGATGAGGTGAATACGGAGAAATTGAGAGCCAGTTTGGTGTCCTTGAAATGCACCCCCATCACCCTCCTCTTTCCACCTCCATGTGCACATTCTCCCACCACCCTAGTCACCCTGCTTATTTCCCTTTCATCATATGCTCATCTCCTACCCCTCAGTGCCATATTTCTTTGTTATCCTGCTTCTTCACCTTCCATCCTTATCTCTCTGTATGGCTTTACATTTCACTCCTCCTCATCTTTCCTTATCTGACACCTTTGTGTCTCCTTTTTACAACTAACATATGTCACTTAGTCCAGCAATCTGCCAATCGCTTACCAGGCTTTGATACACCCTGCTTTTCCAGTTTTCTCCCCACTGCTCCATCAGTCCGAAGAAGGGTCCCAACCCGAAACATCATCTGCCAATTCCTTCTGCAGATGCTGCCCAAGTTGCCAAGTTACTCCAGCACTTTGTTTTTCCGTAAGATTCAAGCATCTGCAGTCTCTTCTGTCACCTTTACAAGAGTTAAAATTAGGTTGCTAAAATGCTAATGGAAATAGGACACATCATTCCAGTGCCGAAGAAAAGCAAGACCTCATGCCTAAACAATTACCATCCAGTAGCCTTGACATCCACCCATTTTGACAGGTTAGTTATAGATCGCGTTAAATCCAGTCTACCCAGCTGCCATGACCCACTGCAGTTTGCCTCCCGCAACAGGTCCACGGACGATGGCATTACCCTAGCCCTACACTCATCCCTAGAACACCTAGATAAGAGAGACACCTACGTCAGACTCCTATTTGAAGACAACAACTCTGCCTTGAATACAATTATACCATCCAAGCCTATCATCAAACTCACAGGGCTTGTGTCAGCACTCATCTTTGCAACTGGATCCTCGACTTCCTGATCAGCAGACCCTAATCAGTAAGGATAGTGGATAAATCATCCTCTATGATAATCCTCAACATGGGGGCTCCGCAAGGAAGCATTCTCAGCCCCCCTTCTTTACTCCTTGTACACCCACAACTGTGCAGCCATGTACAAATCCATTTCAATTTTCAGATTCGCAGACAGCATCACCATTGTGGGCCAGATATGAAATAATGAGACGGAGTATACAGAGGCGATCGAGAACCTCGTGTCGAGACAACAACTTTTCTCTCAATGTCAGCAAGACAAAGGAGATAGTGATCGACTCCAGGAAGTGAAGCGGTACACATACCCGTTTGCATTGACGGTGCCGAAGTAGAGATGGTTGAAAACTTTAAATTCGTAGGAGTCAATATCACCAACCACTTCTCTTGAAACACCCAGACTGAAACAACGACCAAGAAAGCACACCACGCCTCAACTTCCTTAGAAGGCTTTGGAAGTTCGGCATGTCCCCTACAACTATCACCAACTTCTACAGATGCCCCATAGAAAGCATTTTATCAGAATGCATCACAGCTTGGTTTGGGAACAACTCCACCCAAGACCTCAAGAAATTGCAACGAATTTTGGACACAGCCCAGACCATCGCACAAACAAACTTCCCTTCTATAGATTCCATTTATACCTCATGCTGCCTCGGCAAGGCTAGCAACATAATCAAGGACAAGTCACACCCTGGCCACTCCCTCTTCTCCCCTCTCCCATCGGGCGAAAGGTTTAGAGATGTGAAAATGCACAACTCCAGATTCAGGGACAGTTTTTTCCCAGCAGTTATCAGGCAACTGAATCTTACCACCCCAACCAGAGAGCAGTGCTGAACTACTATCTACCTGTTTGGTGGCCCTCGGACTATCCTTGATCGGACTTTGCTGACTTTATTTTCCACTAAAGGGCCATTCTTTGGAAAGTGAACCAAAACGTCACACACGTGACCAGATGTCATCACAGAATAATACATTAAAAGATTCTGGTAAGAGATTAATCTTATTCATTGCTATTTTCCTACCTACAGAACTATAATGCTTGTCTGCTAAAGATATGAACATTCTATCTTTTTAAAATTCAGTTTGTAAGATAAAACTGAGTTATGAAAAAATGCTCCGTGCGAGGTCACACACATGACCAGTCTTATTTGACCTCTGACTCTAAACATATATTGTCAGCATAACATAACAATTTAACTTGATAAACTTAAAAAAAGAGAATCATATATACAGTACGAAACAATATACCTGTAATATTTTCAGAATTAGAAATGTATTCCACAATTTTTCATATTTTTAGTCACACCTGTGACTAAGAATGGGCCTAAATGTAATTCCCTTATCATGTATCTATACACTGTAAGTGGCTCGATTATAACCATGTATTGTTTTTCTGCTGACTGGACAGCATGCAACAAAAGCTTTTCACTGTACCTCAGTACACGTGACACTGAACTAAACTGAACTATGAAGTCATAACAGAAAAACTACAATTTTTATGGGGTGTTAAGTAGATAACATCAAACCATTCAAATAGCAGTCATTTGGACAATCAGACACAAGGAACTGCAGATACACAAAAATGCTGGAGAAACTCAGCGGGTGCAGCAGCATCTATGGAGCGAAGGAAATAGGCAACGTTTCGGGCCGAAACCCTTCTTCAGACTGATGGGGGGTGGCGGGGAGAAGAAAGGAAAAGGGGAGGAGGAGCCCGAGGGCTGAGGGATGGGAGGAGACAGCCCGAGGGCCGAAGAAGGGGAGGAGACAGCAAGGGCTAACAAAATTGGGAGAATTCAATGTTCATGCCCGCAGGATGCAGACTCCCCAAGCGGAATATGAGGTGCTGTTCCTCCAATTTCCGGTGTTGCTCACTCTGGCCATGGAGGAGACCCAGGACAGAGAGGTCGGACGGGGAATGGGAGGGGGAGTTGAAGTGCTGAGCCACCGGGAGGTTAGGTAGGTTCTTGCGGACTGAGCGGAGATGTTCGGCGAATCGATCACCCAGCCTCCGCTTAGTCTCACCGACGTAGATCAGCTGACAAGGAACTGCAGATGCTGATTTTACATTAAAAATTGCGAGAGTAACTCAGACACTGAGTTACGCCGAAATATTGTTTTTTTTTCAAATCAATATATATGCTTGGTACAGCTTTACAATGGTCTTTATACAAGCCTTTACTGATCACTGCAAAGGTTATCTGGGTAAGCCTAATGTGCTTAACCAAGAATCAGACAATGCAGTAAAACGGTTCAGTGAACAAATCATCATGATCATATAATATTGCTGCTTGATCCTTCAGTCCAGAATGCATAACTATAATAGTAAGGTTCTTACAGTTGCCATTGCACAAATTAAATAACATAGCACAATGACATAATGCGTCTTGGGAATTTAGGCTCATCATTCTAATACCCTGGAGTCTTCTTTCACCACAGTCTTTCTTGAACACTACCTCACTGCCCAATTTATCCTACTACGGAGTGGTTCAGTGGAACTTAAGTGGTTCAGTCTGAATTTTAATTCATCATGACTGTGCAGACCCATGGGACATTTTGCTGTTAATAGTTGCTGCTATTCCCAATGAAGTATTTTAGTCTACATAAATTTCTATTGTACTCTATTTTATAACCAAGGGTGCACAAAATTATTTTAGGTAACTTCTAGAAACGCTCCCCATCCCTTGCTTCCCTACTTGTCCTCCTTCTTCCACTAAAACTCGGTTAACTAATTCCACAGTCCGCAACGATGTATCCCTCTTTGGATCACACCATCCCTAGCCAACAATGTACCTATCAGGGAATCACCCTGCCTAAGGTCATCTGCTGGCAGCCCTGATATATCCTTCTGAAGAAGGGTTTCGGCCCAAAACGTTGCCTATTTCCTTCGCTCCATAGATGCTGCCTCACCCGCTGGGTTTCTGCAGCATTTTTGTCTACCCTGATATGTCCTAGTCTTTTCTGGTTTCCAGATTCCCGACCCCAACCTACAATCAGTCTGAAGAAGGGTCCCGACCCAAAAACATCACCTATCCCTTTTCTCCCGAGATGCTGCTTGACACGCAGTTACTCCAGTATTTTATGTCTCCCTTTAACAAAAATATAATTGTATATTCTCTCAGGTTTTATTTGGAATGAGTTCTTGTTTAGGATAATGTTCCCTTTCAAAAATTTACTGATCCGAGTCATTTTTGAATATCATTACTGGATGCCGTTCCTTTTCAGGCAGCTTATATCAGATGAAAATGCTATGAACCATAACCCCAATAGTAGTTGGACCAAACATTTGCCCCATTTTGGCATTGGAAAGAATATGAAACTGGTCTGAGTTTCTCAGTGAAGGGATGAGAAAGGGAGCGGTGGAAGAAAAATTAATCGCTGGGCTAATTAATCTTCAATCTTCCATCATCACAGCCTGTTCCACCTCAGAATAGGATTGAAGCTTTACACAAGAAAGAAAATACAACACAACTTTGAGCTACACAAGAAATCTTTTGATCAGTGGTCGAGAATGGAGCATCACTCAGCAAGCTCAGTAAGGATGTTTTTCTCTCATCTTGTAGCTCAAAACAAAAAGCAAGGGAGATACAATAGGGAAAATTACATTTGGTTAATGTGATGCAAGAGTTAACAATGAGATTGAAGGACAGATTCAGAAAAAGGAATGATAGAAAGGAAAGCAGAAGTAGAATCAATCAGATACTTAGAATAGAAAAGTAAGATTACATTAAGAGACAGGATGGAGATGCAAGAGACCACAATATTTTTTAACTTCTGTGCAGAATCAAATTGTATATTTTAAATTGCTTGTTTTGGAGCTGGGAAGTGTGCTGACATCATATTAATAATCACCTCATTAATAATGCCCAAAGGTAATACACAATATAACAGGAAGTTTAAAGAGCCACTGTGCAAATCCAATAACTTAAAAAAAAATAAAAATAAGGCCACGAGTGGAATTCAACATGTGCAAAGCAAATTATGGAACAGCTCAAAGTAATTACCAAGCAGTCAAGATTATAACTGACAATATACATCTTATTTGCCCAACAAACGCATGTGCTGGTTTGATGTTTGGTGTGACTTAATCGTAATTTGCTTGAATGTTATTGTTCTAACATTTAAGTGACAGGTGATAACTTCCTTGTAGAAATAGAGAATTATAAATCTGATCAGCACGTGCAAGCACACGTTGGCAAGGTGTCTTCAGAAAACAGTCTCAATTGATGTCAAGCGACAAAAACAAAATGTATCTCTCATTTCCAAGATACAGATGGTCATTCAACTCTTTCCAGATGCATAACTCGGTTTTCGAAGCCAAGGGTATCTGAAAACTATGCCAGAGATCTAACAGGAAACCATTGCATTCTGTGACTACAGGATAGTAAACCACTAGGGGAGCCTGCTCACCACCTATTAAAGCTGTGATTTGGTTCTCTATGTTGACACAATTCAGCGGGTCAGGCAGCATCAACGCTGCCTGACCCGCTGAGATCCCGCAGCACGTATTGTTTTGGTTCCATGTGTTCACGCATTTGCCAGTTTAATATAGTTTCCTGACAAACCATGCTGAAGCAAAGACTTCTGCTGAAAGTTCACCAACCTGAAATGTTAACCCAGTACACCAGCCCAGTGATGCCATCTATCCTTCGTATTTTCAACATATTCTGTTTTTAATTTAAAGTCAAAGACCGATTTGATCCCTTTGTGCAGTATTTAAAAATAAATGAGACTCAAGTTATTTTACATGGGATAAATAGAAACAACTCGGGTGCCTTGCTAAATGGAATCATTGTTTCTCTCTTGGAGATTTTTGTTTAAATCCCTCAAACACGAAGCGCTGTCCAATTTCCTTTTACGATTAGTTTGCGAGGTCAGCACATTTTTACAAGCAATATTCCACATCTCTACAACAGGAATGAAATGTAATCTCTCCAGAAATGTTACCAATGATTGAATGTACGAGTCCAATTGTCCCACTTTTAAATAGAATAATCCTTTCCTGTCTACTCCCCCTCCATGTTTTATTGAGGGATTCAAGCCATATCAGCATTATGACTGGAATATCAAACTAAGACCTGCTCGTTCAGCCGTCACAATTTTTCTCCCACTGTCCATCATTGCACCAGTTTAATCTTCAAAAAAATGGTGTACTTATCACACCCCCTGGTGGAACATCTTGCAGGTTGTGTAACTCATCTTGATCATCCAAAAGATTGGGCACAGACGCCGTTGCTGATTTAATTTTTCCAGTCAGTGCTGCATTCCAGCAATCTAATTAGTATCGTGGCTATTTAACTGATTTGAAAATTAAAAACAACTACACATGCTGGAAATGCGACACAAGAATAGAAAATGCTCAACACACACAACAGGTCAGGCTGTATCTGTGGAACCTGTTTTCATTTCAGCTCCTGCTGTCTCATCCGCTGAGCATTTCCAGAAATTTCTAAACAAAAACAAACTCGTGGAAGAGTTCAGCAGGCAGCATCTATGGAGGGAAATGAACCAACTATATTTCTGTAAACCAGCACCTGCGGCTCCAGGGTAGACACAAAATGCTGGAGTAACTCAGCGGGGCAGGCAGCATCTCTGGAGAGAAGGAATGGGTGACGTTTCGGGTAGGGTCTGCGGTTCCAGGTTTCTACAACAATATTTCAGGTTGGAATCTTTCTTCAAGAACTCTGGACAGGTCCAGTTTCAAAACGTCATTTGTCCATTTTGCTCCACAGATGCTGCCTGACCTGCTGAGTTGTTGTTCCAATAGTTCACTTTATTCTCCAGATTCCAGCATCTGTAGGGTCACCCATTTCTTCTCTCCAGAGATGCTGCTTGTCCCGCTGAGTGGCTCCAGTATTTTGTGTCTATCTCTGCAGTTTCTTATTCAGACTTCAGAGATAAACCACAGAAACAGGCCCTTCAGCCCACCGAGATCGCGCCGATCAGCGATCACCCCGTACACTAACACTATCCTACACACAAGAAACAATTTAACCGATGTCAAGAAACTGGCGCCTCCGGAGAAAACCCACAGGGAGAACATACAAGCTCCGTACAGACAGCCTCCATGGTCAGGATCGAACCTGGGTCTCTGGTGCTGTAAGGCACAACTCTAATACTGCGCCATTGCAGCAGCATTTTCTGCTTTTGCCGTGTTGTTGGTTTGATGTAAATCAGGCAGTGGACTTTGTCTGTGCTCTCACTTGACATTTATTTCTTAGTTTGGCAGTCAACCCTTCTCCCAGCTTCCACGACAGGAACTAGGTTTCATCTTTTGGGGATCGACCTTCGGGACAACTCAGATCTCTGCCAGCTGAGGGGTGCTTCACAATCCAAGTCAGAAGATTGGAATTCTGAGTTTCACCTTAGACTCGTACACATATTTCAAGGACTGGCTCACTATCAGATGCAATCATTTGTATGCACCATTAAGCAGAGGCCTTGACCACTCTTCAATGTGACATGAAAGACACCATGCTACTGTTTTGGCAAACACTTTTTTATTGCCAATGTTCCAGGCTATATTTTTTCCTTAGCTAACTTTACTAAAACAAATTACCTGATCACCACATTGCTAGTTTTTGGGGGGTTTCTGCGAATTAGCCACATTAAGTAATTATATTTCAAAATTATTTGGTGGATGCCAAATGTTTTAAGGTGTGAAAATTGCCATTTTTAAGCAATTCATTTTCATGTCTCTTGCCTCGTTTCTGCTCTTCAGATTGAAGGGGATGGACCGTCCATAACACGCATGGTCTGAAGAAGGGGTCTGACCTGCAACTTCACCCAATCATTTTCTCCAGATATGCTGCCTGACCCGCTGAGTTTGTACTTTGGGTCTACTCTCATGCATCTACTGGCCTCCATGCCTGAAAGCATTGCTGCAGGCAAATAACATTTCCAGGTCCATCAGTAAGTTCATCTTTAGTGTCAGTAAACTACTTTACTTTGAGAGGCATTATCAGTACAGACTCTGAACCTCACCAGTGCAGATAACCAAAATCAAGGGCCAATTATAAAACGTCAGCTGATGTTCTGGCCGCAATTTGTTCGGAAAATCAAGTCCTGGGACGTTGCTGTTTTTTTTTGTGGCTCTGTAAGTCACCATAAATGTACATCTAGCCACTGAGTTGTCACAATGCATCAGCCTTTGTTATTTTACAAACTCATAATGCACAATAGGATCACTGTGTTCCTGACTGCAAAAGCTCAGACATTTAGTGAATGGGCAGAGACTATTGGATCGCTGAACCTCAATGCTTACTGCTGACACAGAGGCCAGTTGATTCAATGCAGAGGCAGGGAGATATTTCAGTAGCGGGCAGGTTATTGTGACATTTTGAGTCATTTGACAGCCTACAGGAATTACAAGCAGTGACTTGATGCACTCAAAAACAGTTTGAGTTGAAGTCTTTGCCCTGTAAATGAAAGGTTTGTGATGCTTAATCAATTCTACAAGAGAATTGTTCAGAATATTGGCCCCTTACCAGACAAGGGCAGAAAGCAAACCCATAACAGCAATGGAGGATCAGCATGGTCATATTTAAAGAGATGGCAAATGTGAATCTTCCCCAATCTTGATCCACATCTCTTAAACATCTACGAAACAAAGATCAGAACGGGTGACTCTTATCGTAGATAGGCAGTCAAAGCATACGTCTCTCTTAAACACAAGCAGGAGAGAAAAAATACTTGCATTTGCACATTACCTTTATACATGGCCTTTAAACAGCCAGTAAATATCTTTGATCTAGTCACTGTTATAATGAGGATACATGGGATACCAGTTTCACACAGTGAGGTCCCACAAACAGTAATGTGAAAAGACAAGCTATTTTCCTCGAGGGATAAATCTGATCAAAATAATAATGTGCCTCTTTGCAGTGGCGCGATGAAAGCAGAGGACTGCCATTTAATGCCTTACCTGCAAAGTTGGAATTAAAAACATCGCTACATTTATACCTGAAGGATGGTAACTTCATCTAAATACATCACATACAACACTTATAGAACAAGTGATCTTGAGACAGCCAAACCCATATGCAACAAATGAGGCAATCCAGTATCAGATGTCACTGAGGAGAGGGGGTATAACACCACTGGATCTTTTATATCCACACCAGTTGGGCTGTTTCAAATTTAGTTTTCTTGCCCCTTCAAAAGTCAAGTGGTCTGTAAAGATCCAGTGATGCTATGCCTCCCTCCCCTCAGTGACATCTGGTACTACACCAGGTTTCCTCTCAAATTTTAGCCACAAGGATTCAGGGACATATTAGTGGTGCAGCAGGATAATAGCTACGAGTGTGCCTGGCATTAATGTCAAATCTCTACTCCTATCCCTGGCACCTTACTTACCACAGACCTTAGGAAACTCTTCCTATTGTGGCATTAGCAAATTGTGAGCAGTTTTGGGCACCGTATCCGATGAAAGATGTGCTGGCTCTGGAGAGGGTCCAGTGGTGGTTTACCAGAATTATCCCAGGAATGAGGAGGTTAACATATGATAAGCATTTGGCAGCTCTGGGCCATGGGCTGGAGTTTAGAAGAATGAGAGGGGACCTCATTGAAACGTACAGGATAGTGAAAGGCTTGGATGTGGAGAGGATGTTTCCACGTGGGAGAGTCTAGCTCTAGGACGAGAGGTCAGTGCCTCAGATTTAAAGGATGTTCTTTTAGGAAGATGAAGAGGAATTTCTTTAGTCAGAGGGTGGTGAATCTGAGGATCTTTTTTTTGCTACAGAAGGCTGTGCAGGCAAAGTTAGTGGATATAATTAAGGCAGAGATAGATAGATAGTGTCAGAGGTTATGGGAAGAAGGCAGGAGAATGGGGTTAGGAGGGAGAGATTGATCAGCCATGATTGAATGGTGGAATAGACTTGATGGGACAAATGGCCTAATTCTACTCCTATCACTTATCAGAATCAGAATCAGATTTTATTTGCTATGTATGTTTTGCAACATACGAGGAATTTCACTGGCCAGGTCAGTCATACAATTAAAAGCAATTATAATCTTATGATTATCATGAACATATACTTTTTCAAATACACCATATGAACATCACTACCATCGTCATTAATATAATGCAGGGCACAGTAAGTACCAATTCAGGATTTTGTGTTGTCAGTTTTTATTACGCACCGTCGAAATTAGTGATAAGTACCAGCCCACGTCTGAGGCAACACAGCACAGCTGCCTGAAACACTGCCAAAATTCCAATCTGATCCATTTTTTCAGGATGTGAAAAACAAATAAAATGTTTTATTAAAAATTGAGCACAAATGATTCATACAATGAAACTGCCCTGAGCCCCACATTCACCATCAGTTTTCACAGGCATATTTGCAAGTTTGACAAAAATTGTCGTTGGAAATAGATAAGGGTCAGGAAGCATAACAGCCAAGGGCATCTCAGAAGACTGGTATAATCAACATCTCAAATCATCGCATAAAATGTATGGTGCCAAACAGGGCATTTAGATCAAATGGTTCACGCTTCATTTGTGCCTCCTCCTCCAGATTTTTCTTCTAAGCCCTTCAGTTTCCTATTTCCCGGAGCTGGGGCGGCGGCCCGGAGCGGAGACTGCGGGACCTGGAGCTGGGGCGGCGGCCTGGAGCGGAGACTGCGGGACCTGGAGCTGGGGCGGCGGCCTGGAGCTGGGGCGGCGGCAAGGAGCGGAGACTGCGGGACCTGGAGCTGGGGCGGCGGCCTGGAGCGGAGACTGCGGGACCTGGAGCTGGGGCAGCGGCCCGGAGCTGATGCTGTGGCGGAGACGGCGTTCCGGCTTTCGGTGGCGGCGACATCACCACGGAGGTCCGCTGGACTGGAGAGCGGCATCTTCGGCCTGGATCGATCGCCTCAGCGCAGAGGGAGAACAAGGAGGGAAGAGACGGAGACTAAGACTTTGCCTCCATCACAGTGAGGATGTGCTTGGTGAACTCACTGCGGTGGATGTTTAATTTGTGTTTATTGTACGTTTTGTTATTATTGATTCTGTGTAGGACTGCAGGCAACATCATTTCGTTCAGACCGTAAGGTCTGAATGACAATAAAGGATCTATCTATCTATCTATCTATCTATCTTAATCATTCCTTTGTCATAACACCTTAAGCCACAAAATGCTGGAATAACTCAGAGGATCAGGCAGCATCTCTGGAGAACATGGATAGGTGCCAATTCAGGTTGGGACCCTTCTTCAGACTGGGACTAATTTACTGGGACTATCTCTGATACCTCTCTCCCCTTTCTTGATCTCTCCATCTCCATCACAAGGGAAAGTCTATCGGCTGAATCTATCTTTTTACCAGTATGAAGAAAGGATCTGACTCGAAACATCGCCTTTTCATGTTCTCCAGCAAGGCTGCCTGACCGACTGTGCTACTCCACACATTATTTTATAAACCAGCATCTGCAGTTCCTTGCGTCTTCATAACATCTTATTTCCCTTCATAAACATGCTTTAACTCAATTAACCTTTGATTTTGCTACACATAGGTTAGAGGAGTTGATGCTGAATTCCTTCTTCTATCTGTAAGTGATAAATGTAAACGTTATATGCATGGCCTCTAGTTTTACACTCTTCCTCCTATTCTACTCGCTCTCCCCTCACAAGTGAAACACCTTCTCTCACATCCAGCCTCTGCTTAAAAGACCACACCCCTCAGCCTTCTGCTTGGTTAGGAAAAGACACTACCTCTCTCAACAACGCCGTCTTTCATATATAATCTCATTCTTGCAAAACTTATTTTATACCTTCTCTAGTATCCTGTATGCATTTGGGAATGTGGTATACATTAATCCAAATCAATGAGAAACAAAATCCAAATTAAAAATCTATCCAGGTTACAATTTAAGCTAATGGTAACAATATTCACTGTATTACTTAAATGCACTAAGTACTAAATTACTAAAAGCACTGGGCGAAAGGGAAAACATAAAACATTATCCATTCTGCAGCAAGTTTCTGCTTGCCATACAAACAAATGATTCTGTAGATAAATCCACTGCTTTGAATTCCTGCCTTTCTTGCAGCTTCATGTTTTAACATGTTTCGGAGACAAGAAACCATGTAAAGCTTGAAAGCACTAACCAACAGCCAAACGTCTCCTCTTATCTCACAGTAACCAAGTTAATACAAGATCATGCTGTAGGCATCCCGAGCCCCAATCAACCGTACAAAATGTGATCAGAAATGTTCCACCAAAAAAAACAAAAAACGCTTGGAAACATCTTAAATCAAAACAAGGCAACTTTACTCCAAATTAATATAATTGGTTTGGTGATAGAGGTATATGTTCAATGTTGCATCAATCATCATAATTAACAAAAGCAAATGACTAATCACATCCCATTAAAAATTGAACAGCTAACCATGTTCTAGGTAAGTGTCTTTTCGGTTACCACGTCTACCCAAGATTGAGCAGGCACCTTGCCAGATAATACATGGAATTGGGAACTGCAACTTCGGCAGTGTGGAAGTGCAACTCTTCTGAAGCTACGTCTGGAGATGGAAAGCATCATCAAGAATAACTATGATCAAACCACCAGGAAGCCTGCACCTAAACTGAGAAGGGGCCCAAAGCAACTTACCAGTCAACATCATGACCAACACAAAACTGACTCTGAGGACAAATTGATAAATGCTCTGGACTCTGCTACACATGTTAAAAAAACACACTCCAGGTTCATCTCCCCGCTGGTGTGCTAGACAGCATTGGTTGGAATGTGTGCGAGGGATCCAACCAGGGGCTAGAAAAAGGAAAATTGACAACCGAGGCTTTGCTTTTGCTAGAAATTGCAGGAAAGTTAACCAAGGGCAAATTTAGGCTCCACTAAAGATGGGACAAAGAAAGCTCATGCATGGGAACACCTCAGAGATACATGTCAAAGTCATCTATCACTCTAACTTGGAAACACATCACATGTCTTCATTACTGCTTGATCAAAACCTCCCTACTTTGATGAAACAGTGGGATTGCCATAACAACTCCAAGAGGCAGCTCACAACCAACGTTTGTGTGTAATTAAGGATGGTCAGTAAATTTTAATTTTGGCAGTGAAGCCAACATTCCATGAATGACTAACTTTGAATTAATTTAAATATTATATCCTTAAGCAGTTAAGGCAGGAGAACAGTGTAGGAATGAACTGCAGATGCTGGTTTACACCAAAGATAGACACAAAATGCTGGAATAACTCAGCGGGACAGGCAGCATCTCTGGATAGAAAGAATGTGTGATTTCTTCAGACTGAGAGTCAGGGGAGAGGAGACCCAGAGATATGGAAGGATAATGTGTGAAAACGATATATCAAAGGAGATGGTGATTGAGGAAATATTGTAGAAAAGATCATTGTTAGCTTGGAGAAGGTGACAACGAAGCAAACAGAGATAACATTTTGCTTTAATTGATATGGTTGTTAAGATTCTAGGAACAGGGAGTTGCCCTTTCTTGGATCTGCTCAATGCAAGTCTCACGGTTGATCTTTACGGATCAACCTCTACTGACATCAGGGAAGATTCAGTCAGAAATTTAAAGTCAGGTCAGCCAAACAAGAATCACTTTTATAAACAAACACACTGCAAGACAATGTAAAGTATGTGACTTTTCTGATGCTCTATTCTGTTCTTTGTATAAATTGTCCATTAGTAATTCTTCAGCCATAACTCACACCGTTATGAACCCCCATACTTCTATCCCTCCCAACAATGTACACCCAGCTACCCTTGCTCTATTACAATAGATTCAAAACAGTTTCTCCTATTTTTAAACTTTCCCATTGCCCTTGGCCCATTTTACTTTGAGCTAACTCATAGCCTGCACCCTGCACATGTAACATGCTCCTGGAATACACATAATCTTCCTCGCACTAAGCTACAAACAGTGGCCATCTTTCTTTAATTGTGTTCCTCCAGTTCCCATCGCCCTACCTGCTTTCAGAAACCTCTTCGACCGTGCCCTCAGTCCCCCATCCAAGACTTTCAGTTTCCTCCTGCTTGGAAACATGCAGCATCTGTAGAGTCAGAAAGACATTTCCTACTTTAGGCTGATTTTTCCATCATGTTTGGCATAAAACTGCTTGCCACAGATGCTAGCCCACCCGCTGAGTAATTCCAGCAATTGTGTGTATCTGTTTTAGACTTCCAGCGTCTGGACATTTTGGTTTTGTACACTTTGAAATTGCTTCATGACTGTGTGAAGAAAAGCAACAAACCTGCATATTGCATTTCCAAACTCAGGCAAAACATTTTACTTGAATTGTGTTATAGTTGCAAATGCAGGTTTATTTAAATACTAATTGCAATCACTCCTTCATAAGATAGCCCCAGTTGCCCACTTCACCGTGCATCAATACTACCAATAGTATGGCAGCACAGTGACACAGCGGTAGAGTTGTTGCCCTACGGCACATGAGATCAGGGTTTGAACCTGACTATGGGGATTGTCTGTACGCAGTTTGCACGCTCACCCAGTGACCGCGTGGCCATTACAGGCCATTACAGATTTTTGGGTTTTAAAGGAAGCAAACACTCTGGGTGAATCGGGCAGGAAACTTGACAAGTTGTAGGATCAATGGCACAGGCTCGTATAGATTCCATCTGTTCCAATTTATGCTTGCAAACAAAATTGAAACCACATGAAAGTGGTCAAAACTTTATATTTTGTTAAGATTTGGCTTCATCAGTAAATATTATCATTTTAATCAGAGTTGCTGTTCATCAATGCTTCCCTAACAATTCATGGTATACACCCTAGCCTCATAAGTACCCCCAAAATGCAGCATCTTACAGTTATCTGGATCGATTTCCATCTGCCGTTTAACAGCCCACTTCACCAACATACCCAAATCACTCCATTGCTTAAGGCCACTCTCTACACAAACCACTACACCATCAATCTTCATGTAGTACTCACAACAGGCATCCAATCTCTAAAACATCCAGTCTCCTATGGTCGTTAATTTTGGATCCAGTTTATCAAATCTCCCCAGATCCCATGGGCCCCGAACCTTATTGACCACTCCCATGTGGGAGGATCTTTATCCCATGTTAGGAGCATCAAAAATAAGGCAGCATATTTTTGAGACGAGAGTTCCTTCAGAGGGGATTTGAGGAGAAAGCTTTGTTGTGAGCAGAGAGTGGATGATTTCTAGAAGGCGCTGACACAGGAGGTGGAATCAGATACAATCACGACATTTAAGCGACATTTGATCAGGCATGTGATCACGCATGAAAAGTTCCATACTTAAAATGCAGGTAAATGGGATTTGGGCAGTTCAGCAATAAGTTCGGCAGGAGAAGGTGGGCCTAAGGACCCATTTTCTCCACTGTACAACTCCATGACTATGACTGATGAACATTTATGTAGGGTAACAGGGATGAAGCCACTTGAACCATTGTTCCTTTCCCAACCATTATGGAAGAAGTGCGTTTTGAACAGGAAGCAATTAAAGACACGTCACTCATGCAATCAGTGTCAGTTTGACTTTAACACACTACCATTTTTGAATAAGTCAGACTTGTGTTATTTCCTGTTTACAGAAACATTAATTCTAATTTTAACTTGAAAACGATCCAGGAATATTTCCACAGGAACTTTATCAGAATGCACATAGTTTTGTTTTTAAATACTAGCATCAATTTTTTTTTTTAAACTGCTTGAGGGAGTCATGAGGCACGGGAGCATCTGTGGAGGGAAATGGACTTACGACGTTTTAAGTTGGTGAACATTTGAAGACTGGAGTTTAGAAGGATGAGGGGGAACCTAATTGAAGCTTACAGAATAGTGAAAGGCCTGGATAGAGTGAATGTGGAGAGGATGTTTCTATGATCAGAAGCCATAGCCTCAGAATAAAAGGTCGTACCTTTAGAAAGGAGATGAGGAGACATTTCTGAGGCAGAGGGTGGTGAATCTGTGGGATTCATTGCCACAGACAGCAATGAATGGAGGCAAAGTCAATGGATATTTTTAAGGAAGAGATTGACAGATTCTTGATTGGTAAGGTTTCAGGGCTTATGGCACCAAACAACAGATGGCACCAGGACACCACCTGCCTTATACTACTGTACCTGGAAAGCCCTAAACCATCTCCGCACTAGAGTGGGAGGTTGCGGACTCAACCTGAAGAAGTGGGGCTCTCAAACTCTGACAAGTGCAACTGTGGAGAGGTACAATGGCCCACCTACTGACTTGCGGCGGAGAGGCATGCACTGTGGACGATCTCCGTAGAGGCACAGACGTGGCACTGGCTGTGGCAAAGCGATGGCACAACGTTGTCTGTCACGAGCGAGCAAGCGAGGACTTATGGGGAGAAAGCAGGAGAATGGAATTGAGAGGGAAAGAGATCAGCCATGATTGAATTCTGCTCCTAGAACAGAACTTATGACTCTTCTTCAATAATATTGAAGGGCCAGAAACCTAAACGCTTAGAGGTAGTGTTAATTCTACAATGTTACAGAAATTATTTTTGATAACCAAAACTGTGGTAATCAAAGCTCTTGATCCCCATTCAATAACCTCCTTTGGAAAGTCTACACCCAAGGATATAAGTTTATCTGCAAGAAGCATTGATTCCCAGGTAATAGTTCTGATGATAAGTCATGCAACTCAGAAGCACCCAATGGTTCCTCATGGCTTCTTACTTCAATGAACCCATGGTACACATTTTCAAACTGCAGATCATCAATCCCGAAGCACGAGGAGGTATCAAAATGTGTGAGAGCAAATGGGAACCCATCGTATGATCCAACCAAAAGAATGACAGTCTGAGCAAAGAGAATTTTCCCAATGAAAACTGCATGGTTTGCTGCTTTCGAGGGATGAGTGATGGCAAAAAAGAGAAGAAAAACTATTCCAACTACAACCCAATTACATACCACTGTTTAATGGAAAGGTCTTCAGTGGGAATGTCACCTTGAAACCTAAATAAGGGATGAAGTGTTCAATTTAATTCAGCAGTGAGTCATGCAGACTAGCTTGAGGTTCTGCAGTGATACATATGAAGAAACAAAAACACATTTAAGTTCTGCTGAGCAGAAGCCATTGGTGTGTTGAGAGAACAAGTAAGCTGTCTGTACAAATGCATCTGTAGTCTGTGGCATTCAATTGAGCATTACAGTGACAGACTATTTCCATCCCGCATCTTAATTCCTAGCAAATGGAGAAAAATCACAGATAGACACAAAACGCTGGAGTAACTCAGCAGGACAGGCAGCACCTCTGGAGAGAAGGAATGGGTGCCGTTTCGGGTCAAACCCTTCACTCCTGGTTACTGTGCCTACCTCAGACTAATTGCGTAATTGCCCGTTTTAGACCACACAAAGTGGCATTAATAATGCAATGGCTGGAATGCAAGCTTTGGATTAGACATTTCTTTGTCTTCAGTGAAAGCATGAAGTGAAAACGTTGCAATATCTATTATTTTGCAGAGGAAACAAAAGATCAGAATATACCATGTGCAGGCTTTGCTTTTACAGCCTTCTCTTCCTTTGACATTGATCGTGCATGTTAATTAATGCCAAATGTCACCATTCCTCATACATAAACCTAATTATGATTCTTTACGGCAAAGCTATCCCAAACCTGAGGCCAAACTCTCCCTTAATTTTTACATTGACATTATTCCTCCAAAGATAGCTTGCTAGATTGTGATTTGGAGAGTGAAGCCTAGTTGATTTAGCCAAAGGACAAATGTTGTGTTGCAGCTGAAATCTAGAACTTCACTGGAGGCCAGGAATAAAACCTGGGCATTCAGTCTGACCAAGATAGACACAAAAAGCTGGAGTAACTCAGCGCGGCAGGCAGCATCTGGAAAGAAGGAATAGGTGTGTTTTTGGGTCAAGACCCTTCTTCAGACTAAATCCAACAAGCATTAGTCAATTCAGTATCTGAAGAGAGATGGGAAGTTCGCAACCCATTGTCATGCAAACTGTGAAAGCAGAAGCTGGGTACTTTCTTTCCTGCAATAAAAGCTTATTTTGAGGTGATGTATGGCTCACAGGCTCTTCCACAACACAGCCAGAGGCTTGGTGTATGACAGAGGAAGTCAGGAGGGTGAAAAATAAAGTTTGCTTATCTATGTCTGGATTTCCAACAGATTTCCTAATTCTGCTCTTTGGTCAGATCAATGATTATTGACCACTGCTGCTTGTAGAATATATGACGCAGCTTTAAAGGCGCTGGCTAAAAGGGCTTAAAAAAAAAAAAATCTTCAATTTTAATTCTAATTTTAATGCACTTAAGCAACATATCCCTCCCCCACACTGTTTCACTGTCCTCCCGATTAATTTTACTGATTGTCATTTTCGCCTCAGCTTACAGCAAACCATTCTACATTTCCTTGATCATCGTCTGCGTTGATCTACCCTTCCAAATCTCTAGTCCCCCACTCTCCGACTCTCAGTCTAAAGAAGGGTCTCGACACAAAACACCACCCATTCCTTCGCTCCAGAGATGCTGCCTATCCCGTTGAGTTATTCCAGCATTTTGTGTATATCTATATTGCAGGGGCACAAACAATATCATATTGAATTTCAGCACAATCTCTCAAGTGAAGATGGATTCAACTTGTATTAGCTGAGGCAAAGGTTTGTCGGATCAGAGGCTCAATGACCTCCCTTATCTTTTGGGTAGGTTGCTAAAACATCTTCGATTGTATAAACAAAAATAACTCAACTTGCCACCTTCTTTTACACAGTAATGGATTTACCATGTCTTCCCAGCATTTGTGCATTTTTATTTTTAACTTGCAACTGCACTGTACTTCCTGTGTCGACTCCTCCTCACAGATGTCTATGTAAATATACAGGCTTCTTCAGAATGAAGTTAGTGGAATTATTTTTCAGTGGAAAGTGTTCAGATTCTGCAATTCAATGCTCTTCTCTCCAGAGGGGCTGAGAACAATGTACACTCTTCTGGAAGAGAAATTCAGAATCTAATAGTTTTTATAATTAAGTATCATAAAGTATTTTAAATGAAGCAAATAAAAGGAGAAAGGAGAGAGAGACAAGCAAGAAAGAAGACAGAAAGAGAAGGAAAGGGAGAAATAATGGAATGGGAGAACAAGGGGTGAATAGAAAGGCAGGTGAGAAAAGAAAGGAAGGTGAGAAAAGAAAGGAAGGTGAAAAAAGCAAGAAGGAGAAAAGTTGTGTGCCTGAGAAAAAATGCAGAGAAGAGGAAATGAGAAGAGAGGGGAACAATATTGAGAAGGGACAAGAAGGATAAACAGATTCAGAAACTTAATTATTGTTAATAACAAGCTCCAAGCAGAGCGAGATGTTTGAAATTACCCGACTCTCTGGAGAACAAGAATAGGTGACATTTTGGGTTGAGACCCTTCTTCAGACTGCTTGTATTGCACAGGAGGGAAGGTGTGTGGGGGGTGAAGAAACCTGGAACAGGGAAAGCAGGACATAGCGCAGCAGGTTATAAGTGGATACAGGCGTGGGTGTATTGATAGGCACATGCATGGAACAAAGGCCAGAGGTAAAAGCAGGTAGTGTGAGACAGAAATGAAGAGATCAATGTGTGCTAGAAGGAGGAATGTAGCAAGAGGGGGGATTAGAAGAAATAGATGGGAGTCCACATGGGGCACAGGGGAGGGGTTAGTTAGAGTTAGAGGTAACCTAAAATTGGAGAATTCAATGTTCATACCATTGGGCTGAAGGCTACAAATAACAAAATACTATCAGTCTGGCTCTACAGCACAAGTACTCTCGAGGTACTCTCAAGCCTAATATGTCGTAGATCTAATGTTTTCTTTTAAGGGAAAGGTAATGTAAGAAATACAAGCAGGTGCAGGCCAAACATTCCCTTGAATCAAAGATAGACACATCATGCTGGAATAACTCAGCAGGACAGGTAGCATCTCTGGAGAAAAGGAATGGATGATGTTTTAGGTTGAGACCCTTCTTCAGACTAAGAGTCAGAGGAAAGAGAAATGAGAGATATAGACGGTGATGTAGAGATGAAGAACAAATGATTGAAAGATATGCAAAAAAGTAACAATGATAAAGGAAACAGGTCATTGTTAGCTGTTTGCATTCAAGCATTTTGCGTCTATCTTCGGTTTCAACTAGCATCCAAGCAGCTTGCACAGAGAATGGGGCTAATGCACATGCTTTCTAAATATTCTTTAACAGCGGTAATAAACAATCGGAAACCTAACTTTCACTGCATTAGATCTGCTCAGCTGATGGCTTTCAATCAGAAAGAACATTATTTTAAGAATCTGAAGAAGAGTCTCAACCCGAAACGTCACCCATTCCTTCTCTCCAGATATGCTGCCTGTCCCGCTAAGTTACGCCAGCATTTTGTGTCTCTGTCTTCTCTTTTATTTTAAGGCTGAGGGTTTAATTCAGACAAACTTCAGGAAAAGTCACTCCCATAATCCTTCAACTGAAATGTCCTTTATCTGTCAGGTATACAGATGGACATTGAAGATAGAAATAGAGACTTGCATTTCTGGAGCAATTTAAATGACCTCAGCATGTCACCGAGTGTGACATATCCAATTTAAAACTTCTCTTTAATGTAGGCATGGCAGTAACATAAGCAGACAGGAGTGTTAAATCCCATAAACACCAATGTGATAGATGACATGTATAAACAAAGAACTACAGATGCTGGTTTATACCAAAGATAGACACAGTGCTGGAGTAGCTCAGCGGGTCAGGCAGCAACTCTGGAGAAAAAGAATGGGTGACGTTTTGGGGTCAGGGCACCTTCAACATAAATCTGTTTATAACTAAAACTGGTTCAGGAAGAAATCCTGCCCAAGAGATACTGTTCTCAGTTCTTTCCAAGTAGAACCATAGGACTTAAGCTCATCTGAACAGTGAAGCATTACCTCAGTACCTTTCTAAACATCATGATGGGGCCAAACCCCTGAATGCCCAAGTTCTCAACTCAAGTGAAAGTAGTTCCCCCATGTGCCAATATCACATTGAAGGATTCCCAATGTTAATTGTCTCCAAGGCACATACACTCGTACAATGTTTCTGAATTTCATCTGCAAAGTAATTAAAATACCAGTACTGTAAGGATTTTCTGAGACACAATATTGTGGTGGGCATCAGTGCGGTACAGCTGCTCCAACACAATACTACACAGCAGGTTGTTGGAGCAGCTGTACCGCACTGATGCCCACCACAATATTGTGTCTCAGAAAATCCTTACAGTACTGGTATTTTAATTACTTTGCAGATGAAATTCAGAAACATTGTACGAGTGTATGTGCCTTGGAGACAATTAACATGTGCTGTCGGAGTGGAGTCTTCAAGTTCTCCCTGTAACTGGGTGGTTTTCCTCCTGATTCCCTGGTTTCTTCCAATATCCCAAAGACTTGCGTGTAGGTTGGTATATTAAATTGGTCATGGTAAATTTTCCCAAGAGTGTATAAAGTAGTAGAATCTGTGGGTAGTTGATGAGAATGTTTAGAGATACAGCATGGAAACAGGCCCTTCGGCACACCAAGTCCTCACCGACCATCGATCGCCGGTTCACACACTAGTTCTGTTATCACACTTTCTCATCCACTCCCTACACATTATGAGCAATTTACAAAGTCAGATTAACCCACAAACCCGCACGTCTTTGGGATATGGAATGAGACCGGAGCACCTGGAGGAAACCCACCGCAGAGGGAGCAAGCAAACTCTACACAGAGGAGGTCAGGATCGAACCCGGATCTCTGGCACCATGAGGTAGTAGCTCTACCAGCTGTGCCGTCCACTACTCAACTATGAGAATGTGAAGAGAATACAAATGGCCTTAATGAAGGATTAGTATAAAAGCGTGGTTGATGATCAGAGCAGACTCAGTGGGAAGAAGGGCCTGTTTCTGTTCTTTATGACTGTAAATACTAGTACTTTCTTTCAAGAGCAGCAATTGGGATCCAGCCCATCCAATGAAAACCAGAGTGTATGAGACAATACAAGATTCGCTGAACATTTAAAAATTATTGGATATACCACAGGTCGGCCATCTCTTTTATAGATGTCATGGTCTGAAAGATGGTGCAGAGAAGATTCAGCATGGTGTAACAAGGATGAGGGACCTCAGTTACAAAATTGATTACAGAAATTGGGATCATTGTTAAAAGCATTGTTACAATGGTTAAGCAAGTTTGCTTACAGTGGGTATGAGAGTTGCCAATCAGAGTTTTGGAATCTGGTAAAATAACCAAACATTAAGGAAAAGAATACACAGCAGACTATGAATAACTGGAATCGGTGATTTGTGGTGGTGAGAGGAGCAGGTTTAATTGAAATGTTCAAAAGGGGAATTAAAGTTTACACTGTGCATCTTTGAGGTGAGAGTAAGGGATTGAGATTAGTGAATAGATCTATCAAAAGGGTCGTCACAGATATGACATGCAAAATGGCCTATTCCCCTGTTGCCTCGTCCTGTAATGATTCTAGTCGAGAGGTAAAGGAAAAAAAATAAATGGCTGGTAAGATTATCCTTTATAAACAGAACACCTGCAGTGATCATTTAGAAGAAACTACAGCAAGCTACATTCTAAATATGTAAAGCCACATGATTTAAAGAGGTCATGAGCATATTTGCGAAATATTTTCAGCCACAATTTTTCTTTCCTTACAGGATCTGCTTGAAAGGCAACGAGGTCAGTGATTTACGAAGACACAGTTTTGTGTAAACAGCAGGGTTTTTAATAAATTGAAAAAAAATGTTAAACTCTGTGCAAGGCTGAAGACAGGAGTACAACTCTGCACAAATAAGTCCAGCAACACGAATACAAAATGGCAGTCAATCATAAAGGAATCAAAAGACTTTGTTCAATGCGCACCATTGTACAACCCGATTCTTGATCAAAATCAAGGAGCGTGGAATTAAATTAATACTTGGTTTGGGAGGGGGAAGAATGAATAATATCAGATTGGTATAAAATGGAAAAAACATAAGTTTTCAGATATCTAGTCACATGACAAACCAGAAAGCCAAATATTCTATCTAAATATCATATTTTACTTAACCGGGAGTTCCCCAGAGAATGTGATGATGCAACTGAGTTTCTTGCTCAGCCATTCAAGAGGCTAAATTAAGATTTATCTACATTGGTAGTGGAGTCACAGGTGTGAGACTGAGCATAGAGGCAGAGCTTCCTTCCCAAAATAGGCATTAATGCACCAAATGGGTCTTTATTCCATTCATACATCGTCAGTTTTGCTTGGAAGAGCTTTCCATTACAGAAAATGCAATGGTAGAAATTGATTTGCATTTGTGAAATGATTATTTCTGCCCCTAAACGGGCATGTAGAGAGATACAGCAAGGAAACAGACCCTACGGCCTGACTAGTCCATACCGACCAAGATGCCTCTACCCAAGTGGTCCAATTGGCCAGATGGCCCACATCCTTTTAAACCATTCCTATACATGTTCCTGTCCAGGTGTCTTTTAAATACTGTTATTGTACCTGCCTCAACTACCTCGTCAGGCAGCTCATTCTATATACCCACTACCCTGAATGAAAATTTTGCCCCTCAGTAATTTCTGACTTGCGCGGGGGGGGGGAAATCCTATGGACACCTGCAGAAACAGATCCCATTTGTTACCCAGAAATTGCCTATACTCAATTATCACCAGAACAATGAAGAAGTTAGAACTCTTTCCTTAACCTAGAAAAAAAAATTATGTATATCATTTGAGCGAATTGGTTGACTGCATGGAAAGCAAGCAAGTCTTCCATTCTGCTGAAACTTAAGATTTTTGTGAAGCTCGGTTTAACTTCTACCCTGTACAATTACTACTACCCTGAAGTCAACTGACATACAGTAGCCCTGCATGGATAAGATCAAGAGTAATGGGGCTTTTTCACGGGCCGAGTTGACGCAAGATGTCACCAGAGTGAAGTGGTCGTGGTCCAGCACGAGTTTCGCACGATATAACGGGGGGTAGATAAAGAGTTCCCACGGTACTCGGCATTTCTGTTATTTGTGCGAGTGACTTGTCCGTCTCCCGAGCTTTCCCGTTAATCTTGAATGAACATCGTGAACTGTAGTGTTGTTAATCACGTGGCACAAATGATGTTACTTTGTTTTCACACACTATATTGGGGGTTTTCACACACTATATTCCTCCCTTGGTTGAATTGGCTCATTTGGAGACATGCCTATACTAAGTATTTTCGAGTACAGGATGGTGGTTATTTTCATTGACGCGCTGTATGCAGCAGCCCACTATGTGCATCGAGAACGCTTGCGTGAAGGCAGAAGGGTGAGATTAATTAAAAAGAGAATTAAGAGGAAGTCTCACTGGGTGAAGCCCATCTTTCAACGGAGACCTCAATTTGGACAATATGATCAGCTGCTTAATGTGCTGTGCGAAGAGGATAAAAGTGCATTCACAAACTTTGTCAGAATTTCACCCGAGCTCTTTAATGAGCTGAAGAATAATCTGGGTTTTGTTTAGACAAATGTTGTTTGGTGTGATGCACCTTCTCTCAATATGTGCAAGAAGTCGTCTTTTTATTTTGTCAAATAGGAATAAAGACTTTGTCTCACATTGACCGTGATGGTCGTCTTATTTTATTATCTACTGAGAGGTGAAACTTTCAAACGTTTAACCAGTCAGTAGACAAGACAATAAATAGTAACAATCGAGCCATAAATGGTGTATACAAGGTGAAGGGAACAACGCTGTGTGCAAGATAATGTTTAAAATCATGCGAGGAATCGATCGGGTAGATGCACAGTCTCTTGCCCAGAGTAGGCGAATCGAGGACCAGATTACATAGGTTTAAGGTGAAGGGGAAATGATTTAATATGGATCTGATTAAATACTGTCAGTAGTAAACCCGGTCAAAAACAACACCAGGACGTCTATTAAACACCAGAGATCCCAGTAAAAACCCAGCCGAGACTTATTACAGGTCTAGTGGAAAGACACAAAGCGCTGGAGCAACTCAGCGGTTCAGGCAGCATCGCTAGACAACATGGATAGATGATGTTTCGGGTCGGGACTCTTCTTCAGCGCTGAGTTACTCCCGCATATTGTGTCTTTCCAATGCAGATTAGCGTCTGCGATTCTTTGCTCCTGCATTACGGGGTCTATCTCGATTCCCGATAAAGTCTAAAACCCATCCTCCAGAGTTCTCAGCCCAGGGCGCCCATAAACAAGCCCTTAACTCCACACTGGGGACAGAGGCTGAGAGGTGTACAAAACCATGAGACGAACAGGCAGGGAAATAGGCAGAGTCCAGGGTAATATATGTCCTTTGCCCACAGAGGGGATTCGAGGACCAGAGGGCATAGGTTCAAGGTGAGGGGGTAAGATTTAATAGGAATCTGAGTGAGGGGTAACATTTTCGCACAAAGGGTGGTGGGTGTATGGAACAAGCTGCCAGAGGAGGTAGTTGAGGCTGGGTCCATCCCTACATTTAAGAAACATTTAGACAGGTACATGGATAAGACAGGTTGGGAGGGATATGGACCAGACGCAGGCAGATGGGACTAGTTTCGATGGGACATTTTGGCCGGTATGGTCAAGTTGAGACGAAGGGCCGGTTTCCACACTGTAACTCGATAAAGCCAGTGAGTTTACGATCTAAGATAGTCCGAGGGTCTCGAATGAGGTAGGTAGTAGTTCAGGAATGCTCTGTGGTTGGTGTTAGGATGGTTCAGTTACATAAGTGCTCAAATGTAGGCACTGTTTTCGCAGTGGAAGCTCCGAGACTGTGCAGCGGGCGATTGTCGTGTTGGCTGGGACTCCTGTTATCCATGCAGGGGATTGACCTCAGTCTGAAGAAGGCTCTCGACCCGAAACGCCACCCGTTCCTTCTCTCCAGATTTGCTGCCTGTCCGGCTGAGTTGCTCCAAGCAACTGGTGTCTATCTTCAAAGGACTGACCACCGGGCTGGATGTCGGGGCTGGCGTGTTGCGTTTCACAGACCGAACTGTCCAATTAATGGTAACAGATGGGCACTGAGGGAAGTTCCCCTCCCCCTCTCTGTTTATCTGCCCTTTCTTTAACGTTTGTGCCTCTATGCAAGTATCTCGCGAGCCATCCCAGACTGCCCATTTCTGCTCCCCCTCGTCTTTAATAACTACATTTCCCTAACAATTACTATCTTTGTTAGTTATAGGAGCAAAATTAGGCCATTCGGTCCATTAAGTCCACTCCGCCATTCAATCGCGGCTGATCTATCTCTCCCTCTCAACCACATTCTCTTGCCTTCTCCCCATAACCTCCTGGCAGCCGCACTAATCAGGAATGTATCTATCTCTGCCCCTATTCTTCACCCTTTTGACAGTAGTTTTGTTTTATTGGAGACGCGGGAGACAGCGGATGCTGGAATACTGAGCAAAACACGAAATGCTGGAGGAACTCGGTGCATTTGTGTTTAAGAAGGAACTGCAGATGCTGGAAAATCGAAGGTACACAATAATGCTGGAGAAACTCAGCGGGTGCAGCAGCATCTATGGAGCGAAGGAAGTAGGCAACGTTTCGGGCCGAAATGTTGCCTATTTCCTTCGTTCCATAGATGCTGCTGCACCCACTGAGTTTCTCCAGCATTTGTGTGTGTGGGTGGGAGTAGGGGGGAGGGGGGAGGGGGGGGGGGAGAGAGATAAGGCAGCCTGAAGAAAGGGTCGCCTGTCCATTTCCCTCCGTAGATGCTGCCTGGCCCGCAGAGTTCCTACAGTCTTAGAAACTGCTTTAGACAAAAAGAGACACAAACTGCTGGAGTAAAATAGCTCAGCAAGTGAGGTACCTGAACACTCAAAAATGAAAAAGAATGAAAATGTGATTATTTCACCTCCCTTCAACTATTTTGTGTTTCAGCATGAGAGGGATTATAACATTAGAGACATTCATCTTGTAGTGATGTGTTAATGAAGAATTGCAGACATCAATCTGATAGTAAAAAATATATTTATTTAACAATGAGGTAAAACAAGCACTGACAATCAAACTGCTCAGTTACTCACCGTTCGCAGGAGTTCCCACGGTACCCGCAAGAGTTATTACGGATATCGCACTGGCCACTACGTTCATACAATGTTGCAATGCTCAACCACAAGTGTACAAGTCACTCTTGGAGAAATTCAAACTTTCTTGAATTTTCTCCCGAGTGACCAAGTTACACGACTACCTGCCGTTAGCGCCACGGTGGTCCACGAATGCCGTACTGTTATCGCACGAGGTTCCCACGATGTTAAACTCTGGTTCACTCTTGCGTCAAGTCGCCCCGTGAAAAAGCCACTTAACTGCGACATGCCAATCAACTTCAGTAGGTCAGGGTTTTCCCAAATGACTCACTCCAGGTCAGTGCAAGGAACACCTTGACTACTCAGTTGCAAATCATAGCGGGCACCAACTGGCTGCATGATGAATTTCCCAAGCACCTTAAACAATGCACTTTTTAAAAATATGTAGAGCCTTCATATCAGAACCAGTATCATTGGGAGTGGTTCTTAGTACATAATCTGGATATTTTGTGTTGATTCACTCCCCACCCTTTCAGCTCCAGGTTATATTCAGCTTAATTGCTGTAGATTTAAACACTAGCTACCAGATTTTACATCAGTGCGATAGCTAAATTAGCAGATAGACAACAGATTCAGCCCAGCCAGTCAGCCCACGGTGCTATGATACACACAAGCCTTTTTCAACCCGACTTCCTTCGTCTTTGACAGCATATTCTGTTGTGCCATCTCCAAGCAATTTCCATAAATACATCGACATTAATCATCTCAAACACGCTTGCAGCCAGAAAGCTCCACATTCTAACCAATATTAAAATCAAAGTTTTTCCTGGATTGTCTGGTGAATCTATTGTAGATAACAGTCAGTCTTACAGCATGGAAACAAGCCTTTCAGCCAAACTTGCCCACAGCGATCAACATGTCCCAGCTACACTGGTCCTACCTGCCTGCGTTTGGCCCATATCCCTCCAAACCTGTCCTATCCATGTACCTGTCTAATTATTTCTGAAACGTTGCAATTGTCCCTGCCTCAACTATGTCCTCTGGCAGCTCGTTCCTTACACCTGCCGTTTGTGTGGTAGTTATCTTGCATTTATTATCCCCTATCTTTATTCGCTCTTGAAGTGGAAGTCTTCCACCTTATTAAATAATTTAGTAATCCCACACACCTTCATCAGGACAGCCCTCGATCCTACAGCTATAAATGTTATTTTGTTATTGCATGCTAAAAATACTAAACTTTGTATGTAACACTCTTTAATAGAGTATCACTGCACAAGTGTCAATAGAAGTGATTGTTCAAACTAGCAACCATGTGTTCAAGAGACAATAGTATCCAATTATTGCAGAAAGGTTGCATGGAAACCATAATTCTTTACCCAAACTGTTTTTCACCCAAGACAGCTTTTTTTTTCTCCCCCGTTTGCCAATTTCCAAAGTAGTTTTGAGATGGTTCTCCAGCTTCCGATCAAAATTGAGTTATAACCAATTCAGCCCACGTACAACAAATAATGTTTCCCAAGTCATCAATCATGTTATATTCAATTAGTTTAATGGAAGCACGCATATAGCAATACTACCTGTGCTTTTTGATGGCATTCAGTGCATTGTAGAAGCTTTAAGATTTCAGAAATGGGCAAATAACATTGAGCCTGGTTATTTACTGTAATCTTTGTAGGGTACAGGCGGATAATTTGTGAATCAGAACTTAGTAAAGAAAGATGTGCTTATCGAAGGGAAGCAAATGAAAAACTGGCAGACAAAGGGGGGGGGGAAGCATAATTGATTCAAAACTAGGCCATTGCTTCAAAGGGATTTTTATTTATGTCTCAAAGGGGAGGGTTGTTACCTGGTGTATTAATCAAGAGCTTCCATACTGAACAGTGCCAGAGTACAAATATAGAAGCACTCTTTGATCCCTGCCTCTTCACAGCCACCTACAAATTCACACTCAGAAATAACACTGGAAACCTGCTCATTTTCCAAGAATCACTGATAGCATTCATCTATGTCGTGCTCGGAAGATAGACACAAAATGCTGGAGTAACTCAGCAGGACCGGCAACATCTCTGGAGAAGGAATGGATGACAATAGACAATAGGTGCAGGAGTAGTCCATTCGGCCCTTCAAGCCAGCACCGCCATTCACTGTGATCATGGCTGATCATCCACAATCAGTACCCCGTTCCTGCCTACTCCCCATATCCTTTGACTCTGCTATCTTTAAGAGCTCTATCTAACTCTCTCTTGAAAGCATCCAGAGAATTGGCCTCCACTGCCTTCTGAGACAGAGAATTCCAGATTCACAACTCTCTGGGTGAAAAGGGTTTTCCTCGTCTCTGTTCTAAATGACCTACCCCTTATTCTTAAAATGTGACATTTCGGGTCAAGACCCTTCTTCAGATTAAAGAAGTGTCTCGACCCGAAACATCACGCGTTCCTTCTCTCCAGAGATGCTGCCTGTCCCGCTGAGTTACTCCAACATTTTGCGTCTATAGGGTGTAAACCAACATCTGCAGTTCCTTCCTACACATACTATGTAGTGCTCTGTTTTCTCACAGCCACCTAGAAACAATCCTAAAGCTAAATAGATGCTGCGACATCGCAAACCGAACACCATCAGCAGAATGATAAACAGAAGCTATCTATAATAATTTCTACCATTTGGTTTAATTTTCAAAAAGCAAATAATCTTTCACTCCAAATTGGATGATTCTTCAAAAAGACATTGAGTGTAGTTCGAAGTGTTCATCTACTATTTGCCCTCAGGAGTTACTTACAGCACTGTCGAGGAAATGAGCTAGTTATATAAGACTCTGGTGCAATCCTGGATGGTTGGCAAAAGGTAGTGATGGTGTTAAGACATGGTTGGATAGAACAGACAATATATAATGCACATGAAGTCAAAAGGAATCAGACAATGGCCTCTTCTTGAATCATTGGTGATGATTTTTAGTGTATTTATGGGCTCCAATGTTTTAGAAAACTCTCTATGAGAGGAAGGAATTCTGGACAAAATGTTAAATCCCTGAAACAAAACAAAACCAGAGATTTACTTTTTCATTGGATCTTAAGCACTAGAAGTTTAATTTTCATGGGGAAATAAAACAAAGTTGCAAATGGACTGCTATAATCTATCAAGTGAACAATCAGCACAACAGAATGAATGGCCTCCTGTGCTCTATATTCCATTTTTCCATACACGAATAAAAAACTTTGGAATTCTGAACCTAAACAACTGTGTATGCTCTATTGTGCAGTAATAGTAGAGGACAAAATAAGCAATTTGTGCACCGGAGCATCATGGATTATAGAGATATAGCTATGTGTGAACCTGTTCACAAGGTTATAGTGTGACGGCGCCTATTGGCAGCAGCTCGACTACAGTCTGTCTGTCTTTTAAAAATGTTTTTGTCTTGTTAAATGTATGTCTTGAGTCTAGTTTTTATTATTTTTTTAGCTGAGTATATGTAGGTATGTTGCAAAGCCTACCTGAAGCGTCGTTGAAAATCTGTCGCTGCAAGTGTGCGCGATTTTGGCGCCGTTTAGAGGGGGGCGGGTTTAAAACGCGATTTTCTCTAAGCTGTTCCAATCGAAAATGTTCAGCCTAGTTAATTATTAACGAAAAATCGCTGGAAGACCCCGTCGCAAAAGCTATTATTAGGTTTAAAGGCCTTGAATAATAGTTATAGTAGTTTAAAAATCAATCTCTAAACCCGCGACCGCCAGCAACCGCAGGGTCCCATAGAGCAAACCACAGAGGGTATGTAGCTTATTTTTACATTAAAAAGGGCTTCTAAAGATCCCTTTATACAAAGTTTAATATTGCGAGTAGCTCAATTTGGGCCCATTATATCCCGCAGTATTTTTCTCGGCATTTGGGGGCACAAATCTACCGCAATGTGAACGTTCTAAACCAGCGCGTTCCACAGGAACCCACTGGAAAGCTGATTTAAATGGGCATTTATTTACAACAATTAAACACGAAATTCCTTCCATTTGGCCTATAAATTAATGTAAATGAGATTTAAAAATCATGTTTTATTGTGAATTATTTGTGAATATTATTTGGACATTTAGGCTATTTAAAAATGTTAATCATTTATTAAGAAATGGATAGATGTTTAGATCTAGTAATTGAAGTCTGAAATTAGCTACAATTAGGTAACTAACTAATTATATGCTTTAATTTCAGGTCATCCAAGTAAGATTATTGTATATTTGTTTCAGAATGCTTCAATCTATGATAACTGAAAATTTCATTCAGTTCTCTTAATTTTTAAGAAAGTTATGGGCTTTTGACTGTTCACGATCACAGCTTTTTTGTTATGTCCATAGAAAATCAATAGGGAACAAGATGCTCATTTCCCAGTATGAAAATGGCCATAACTTTTTAAATACTTGAGATATGAAAGTGAATTAGGTGTCAAATTAAACTTATTTTTATGCTTTATCTGATGGGATAAATTACAGACTTGATTTTTTAAATCTCAAAATTTTGTAACATTGCTAGTATATGTGGGGGCTGTGGGGGAAACCGTTAATCTCTTCCCTGTACGGAGACCCGACTTTTTCCCTGTCGGGTCTCCGATGTCGTTGGGCCTAACATCGAGGAGCTGGCGGCTCCTGTAATGTAAAACTGTAGAAAATGCAATTTCATTCAAACCAAGTAGTTTGAATGACAATAAAAGGCATTCTATTCTAAGGCATTCTATTCCATTCTAAGGTATGGCCAGGCCATTTAACCAGGAGAGTTATGAATTCTGCACTTCATCTGTAACTTTCCTGCTGGACACACTGTGAATGGATAAAACCACAAATGAAGATGGTACAAGCAAATGTGGCTGCCCACGTATTGGACCAAAGGACAAGAGAAAAATCATATATACATGATATGGGTAAGAAGTAAATGCAGATGCTGGTTTACACCAAAGATAAACCAAAAGATAGACCAAAGAATGCTGGAGTAACTCAGCGGGACAGGCAGCATCTCTAGATAGAAGGAATGGGTGACGTCTCGAGTTAAGACCCTTCTTCAGACTGGTATGGACTAGATGGTATGGAATGATTTTACAATCGACTGCTGGAAACATTGACAGACACATGCATTCCTTTCATTCAAAAGAAATTTCACAATCATAATATTGTTTACTAATGTCTCATTTGAACCCAATCTCACTTCTACAGTATTTAGCCATTTGAATTATATTTTATTAAAGAACCTCATAACAATACACATTCTTGCACCACTAAATTAATCTACTCTGGACGTAGAAGGTAAATGCCTCTCTTGCCTCTGATGTTTGAGAGTCAGAGAAGTCTGACGTCAAAACGTTCACTCCCAATGATCAATTAGACTTTAGAGTAGAGACTTCAGAGAGATACAGCGCGGAAACAGGCCAAACAGAGTTCCTGCGGACCAGCGACCAGCCCGTATATTAACCTACTAGATACATTAGAGACAATTTTACAACTCACCAAAGCCAATTAGCCTACAAGCCTGCACTTCTTTGGAGTGTGGGAGGCAATCAGTGTACCCGGAGAAAATTAATATTGCATATTCCGAAAAAGAACAGAGCAATTTAACAAAAGTTTAATCCCACATTTGGTCATTTTCGATATGAATTTCTTCATGTACCACATCTGGACATTGATAAAAATGAGAGCACCCATCTGATCTTTCTTGTTCACTTTCCCACAAATGAGACTGACCTCTGGTATACTATCTGCATGCAACAAACTTTTTCCTTTAAATAGCAGGGAGCAGAGTGAAGGAAACTTCCTGTTTTAACAAGAGACCTTCACCAAACTCACAGCATCTACTAAAAGTTGCTCACTTTGGTTATAGAGCCCCTCAAGTTCATTCCCAGGCTCAAGCAAATTGCGCACAATCCTGCTGAACATTCAAGAAACCTTTAAGTTCCCACAGCAGCAAACATATCTGTCTGCCCATTCCAACATCTTCTATTATCGTACATTTTTATTTTAAAATATTATGAAAAACCTCAGGGGCACCAGGGAGATTAAAAAAGATGAGAGTTTATTCACTTATCCAATGAAAGCAGTGGTGGCCAATTTACTGGATGTTTTCAAGAGAGTTAGATATAGCTCTTAGGGCTAACGGAATCAAGGGATATGGGGAGAAAGTAAAGACTACAAAAAGTAGTAAACACTGCCCAGTCCATCATCGGCTCTGACCTTCCTTCCATCGAGGGGATTTATCGCAGTCGCTGCCTCAAAAAGGCTGGCAGTATCATCAAAGACCCACACCATCCTGGCCACACACTCATCTCCCTGCTACCTTCAGGTAGAAGGTACAGGAGCCTGAAGACTGCAACAACCAGGTTCAGGAATAGCTACTTCCCCTCAGCCATCAGGCTATTAAACCTGGCTCGGACAAAACTCTGATTATTAGCAACCACTTTCTGTTATTTGCACTACCAGTTTATTTATTCATGTGTGTATATATTTATATCATGGTATATGGTCACATTTATCCGTTTTGTAGTAAATGCCTACTATTTTCTGTGTGCTTAAGCAAAGCAAGAATTTCATTGTCCTATACAGGGACACGACAATAAACTCACTTGAACTTGAACTTGAAGCAGGAACGGGGCACTGATTTTGGATGATCAGACATGATCATATTGAATGGCGGTGATGGCTCGAAGGGCCAAATTCAGTAAAAAGTAAACCAGTTTTCAAGTTCCAAAGTATTTTGGACTTGCTACTTGGGTACTTCTTGGCCAATTTTCTTCTTCAACCAGAGATAATTATAATTAGAGGAAACAATGTTGGAATAACATAAGCAGGTCCCATTAAATGATCAATGCATTAGTACTTTTGCACATAATGCATTCAGAACAAATGCATGTAAAACAAAATACAAGAATGCTAGCTGCAGATTTTGCGACCACTGGCAGAATTTGTCCTCAATTATTTTACCATGCACATGTGTACAAACTTTATGTTGTATAACACACATCATAATATCAAGGGCAAAACTTAGCAGGAAAACAAAATTGCTAATTCCTAGTTCAAGGATACAGAGACAAGCCATAACTTACAATACAAAAAAAATTGAGCAAAGATATGGATTATTTTCCATTCTTGTCAACGTGAGGAATGTTTGTGGTTGTGAATAGAACAGCTTTCCGCCCTGGGCCCTTTTCAACATCAAACACTTGACGGCTTGTTAGTATCCTCTATTTTTTTTTTGGAAACCCTATCATACATCTATTATTGTGCCACTGTAACTTTTTTCCATTTTCCAGACCTCTCCTTTGTCTAGTTTTTGCAATGACTGACATAATTGTCAAGTTCCCAAAGCGACAAAAAGCCAATAAAGCAGGCTTGATGTCCAGCAGCATTACAAGAGACACAAGTCAATTTGCACATAGCAAGTCCCACAAACAGCAATTAGATAAAAGTAAAATAATCATCGGACAATTTGTTTTATACTCCTCTGGTTTCAACAAGTTACTAGCAAAACCAATAGTTTACCATGATCTGTTTTTGTCACAATCAAAATGATAATTGGACTATAATTTCCCGTATACATTTAGCTCCAGGGCCGTCATAAACATAATTCATACCACAAACCTGGGCAACATTTGAAGTTATATATTATGTATTCATCTTTCTTATTCACACAATCTTCACATTTCACATACTATTAAAGTGAAATCAAGTCCCACAAAGTTAAATTATGGTTTCCCATGTGGGTGAAGTGTGCATAGGGAATATGGAACTGCAAGTGAATGACAAATGGAAATTTGGCATCTTGTCATCTAATATTCATAACATTCAGCATTACCTTGTTTAAAAAAAACGAATCCAAGGTAAAGAAACACAAAAACTCAGAACATTATCATCACTCTACAATCTGCATCCGTCATATTCCATCCTGACTTTATCATTTGTTTACCCTGCATTATCACTGGGTCAATGTCCAAGATTTCCAAACACAGCACCTTCATGACGCACCACTGAAAAAGACAAAAGTTCACTAAACAGTCCACAATTTTCTCCACAAGTTAACGCAGGATGGACACTAAAAACCAGATTTTCCAGTGTCATTCATTTGAAAACTTAAATAGGAATAAGCAAAATGCCCTCGGAGCCTGTTTTCTCAAAAATTAGGCAACTCTGTAAATCTTTTTACAATTGAAACCCATCTTTCTTATTTGATTAATTTAAAGTGCCAGTTTTATATTAGAGAGAAAATAGAATTGATCTGTTTGTAAGCGAATCAATATCACATTCGTATAAGAAATCTATGATCTCATGCAGAAAATTTGAAATGTTAAAACACACAATTCAGCAATACTTTCCAGTAAGAATCAGAAAGAGCCCAGGGAAAATATGAAAGATGCCAACAATATCAAGCCATTCAAAAAACACATATTGGTTGCATAGCATTTGTGAAGGAACGGTTTAAACCTCCAAGGAATTGGACCTCACTGGACTTGCATTAGCACTCAAACAAAGAGATAGAAACCCTGCGACGTATAATATACATTACAGCATGAACATGTTGAGGAAATGCTAAAATGGCAATCTCACAATTTAAAGTCCATCCGATTAATGTGACATTTCACTTTTGTGGTTAATGGTACCTTGTTTAACATCCTAGAGTTGTCTATAATTTTCTAAATAAATCTGTAAATGTACAGTGCCCTCCATAATGTTTGGGACAAAGACCCATCATTTATTTATTTGCCTCTGTACTCCACAACTTGAGATTTGTAATCGAAAAAAAATCACATGTGGTTAAAATGCACATTGTCAGATTTTAATGAAGGCCATTTTTATACAATTTGGTTTCACCATGTAGAAATTACAGCTGTGTTTATACATAGTACCCCCCATTTCAGGGCACCGTAATGTTTGGGACACATGGCTCCACAGGTGTTTGTAATTGCTCAGGTGTGTTTAATTGCCTCCTTAATGTAGGTATAAGAGAGCTCTCAGCACCTAGTCGCACCTGGTGATGAGGCATTAAGTCAGACAAACTGGACAGTCTGCTCAAGGAACCGTGCCACAGGATCCATCGAGATCTTGACCTGCAGGATATTCTGTGCTGACCACTGCCATATGGATTTTTGGTCAAAGGTGTTGACCTGAAAGAACTTTTCCAAAAGGACAGGCGGTGCGGTAATGTCCAGCTGACTATCACATTGCACAGTAACGGTGTCGGACCAATATAAAGTAATACGTTAGTTAAAGGTTACGTGGCTCCAAATATTACGACAAAAGCACTCACGGCTCCCACAACCCATTAGTTTCCATCTGTCATTTCAGCCATGGAGAAAAGGAAGGACGATTTGGTCAACTTGTTCTAATCGAAAGTGTTGCTGAGAGCCATTAGTCATAACTGTAGGTCAATCCAACCGCAACCGAAGTGGAAGTAGTTGATGGAACACCATAAATGTGGAAGTATAGACTGTGTGCAACAGTACCCAGCTTTGGATAAATGTGTCCATCAGTTTAAAAACCCTTACAATTAGTGCAGCTAAAGTTTTTCAGAAGCAAGGATGTGACCAAATTAAAACAACAGTTCAACTAGGAATCTCCAGTGTGGAAGCTAGTCATGTAGACTTGCATTCCTCAGGTATGCAAGGAGTCGGCCAGTAAAGTGGGCGAGAGGGTTCACACTTAGGTGCAGGGAATCAGAGAGGGTGAGAGAGGGTTGTCTTTATCCATCAATTCCTGCAGAAAAAGTACACAATGCAGCCAAGAACAGGATTAGACTCCTACTACCTCCTTATCATGGTGCAAGGTAGCTGAAGCATTGAATTTTACAGCATGGGAGGCACTCATAGCTCTACCGATTTAGTCCAACTCTGACACTCTTTCTCCAGAGCCGAACAAATGTATTGCTTTTGCATTCATCTTGTTCCATACAAAACATTCTAATTGCATCTTCTTCTCTCGGTTGTGCACTGGAGATCATTACTATGCAAGAATACATTTCTTAGTTTCAATTTTACTCTGGACCGTTGGCTAGTTATCTTATCACTTGTCTTTTGGCTATATCCTGCTTCACTATACTGATCAAAACCCCTCTAAACATTTATTAAAAAGTTTTAATACTCTCTTAAAATTTTCGATTGTATCCTGCTTACTCAAAGGAAACCGATTATAGAATTGCTACTTTCTCAAAGTTACCCAGACTCCTCATCCTTTTAAATCACGATCCCTTACCAGCTTGAAATAGCTTCATGTTAATTAACAAACAAGATGCTTTCAGGCTACTCAAATGTGGGAACCACGGGTTCCAAGAAGCCACGGCAAAAGGTCTCTCCAAGGTTAAAAAAACAAATCATTTTTTCCTAGTATCACTCAAAGATGTTACCTCTTATGATGTTACAAAGATGTTACCTCTTACTCAAGGGTGGACCATTTTCAGGTGAAGGGCACGTTGCAGTGAAATTCTGCTTGCTTTGTGATTAATCTGAGAACTATAAACATCACAGCGAGATGGAGGACAGAGCTTTTCACTTGCCAAGTTCACATCTGAAACTTCTTGACCCAGAAAACATTTTCACAGCTCTATACTACTAATGGAAAGAGCTCACACACGAGACCAAACTGCTTGGCCTTCTTTCGTCTTCCACACAAAAACCTTGGAAGTCACAAGACCCCAAGCACACACTCATATGGCCAGCCCCTACAATCATTGAGCATACAAGAATACTCTTCTCAGCACAGCTTTATCCCTTTCAATGAACATTTAAGAACAAGCTTTCTGAATATACAATTTAAAACGGCTATATAATTTAAAAGCGGATATAATTATTATTTTAAAGTTATTTGGCCATATATATGGATAGAAAGGGTTTAGATGGCTATATGCCAAATGCGGGCAAATGAGACTAGTCCAATATGCTAACTTGGTCGGTATAGACAAGATGGGCTGAATAGCCTATTTCTATGCTGCATAAGGTCTATGACTGTGCACAGTATCATAGCTGAGCCAGATCCGAACTCTGCTTTTAAAATTGTTCACAAATGTATGTGTAGGAAGGAACTGCAGATGCTGGTTTAAACCAAAAATAGACACAAAAAGCTGGAGTAACTCAGCAGGTCAGGCAGCATCTCTGGAGAAAAGGAATAGGTGACGTTTCGGGTTTAGAGTCTCGACCCGAAAGGTCACAAATGTATGGTCAGATATGTGATTTTACTTATTGAAAACAGCAGTATTAGCCTTAGTGCCAACATAATGTAACGACTTTACAGATACCTGGGAAAGTGTACATGGGACCATACAATAGTGTGATAGTACACAGGGGATAACCTGTGCATACCGGAACACTATAGAAGGTAGCACATGATGGTAGAAAGTAGGACAGATCCAAAATGCTACAATTTAAAAAGTGAAAAGAGCTTTCAATTTTCACCAGCTGCCTCAGCAGTTATCACATCCTAAGGTGACAAGTGTAATTAGATCAGCTGCTCCCAAAAAGTGATCAACATAAAGCAGGCGATAAACTGGATCTCTGCAGAATAGCAGCCTGTGAGCTCTACACACATCCTTACCACCCAAATCCAAGCCCATTCAAAGTTAGACACAAAAAGCTGAAGATACAAACCAATGGTTAGCTGCAAAAATGGTATGGCCAGGTTAGTTTGCCAAGAAGTACTTAAAAGAGCAACCACAGTTCTGGAAAAAGGTCTTGTGGACAGATGAGACGAAGATTAACTTATATCAGAGTGAAGGCAAGAGCAAAGTATGGAGGAGAGAAGGAACTGCCCAAGATCCAAAGCATACCACCTCATCTGTGAAACATGGTGGTGGGGGTGTTATGGCCTGGGCATGTATGGCTACTGAAGGTACTGGCTCACCTATTTTCATTGAAGTTACAACTGCTGATGGTAGTAGCATAATGAATTCTGAAGTGTATAGACACATCCTATTTGCTCAAGTTCAAACAAATGCCTCAAAACTCATTGGCAGGCGGCTCATTCTACAGCAAGACAATGATCCCAAACATACTGCTAAAGCAACAAATAAGTTTTTCAAAGCTAAAAAATGGTCAATTCTTGAGTGGCCAAATCAATCACCCGATCTGAACCCAATTGAGCATGCCTTTTATATGCTGAAGAGAAAACTGAAGGGGACTAGGCCCCAAAACAGGCACGAGCTAAATATGGCTGCAATACAGGCCTGGCAGAGCATTACCAGAGCAGACTCCCAGCAACATGACTACTTTCATTTGCAATACATTGCTCTGTCCCAAACATTGTGGTGCCCTGAAGGGGGGGGGGGGGGGGGGGGGGGGGGGGGGGGGGGGGGGGGGAGGTTATGTATAAACACTGCTGGAATTTCTACATGATAAAAGTAAAATGTATAAAAATAGCCTTTATTAAAATCTGGCAATGTGCACTTTAGCCACATGTGAATTATTTTCTATTACAAATCTTAAATTGTGGAGTACAGAGACAAATAAATAAATGATGGGACTTTGTCTGGCCCACCTCTCTCTGTAGCCAATGACTGCTTTTAGATTCAACTCCCTTTCAAAAGCTGTGGACAAATCTGCCCCCATGCAAGCAGCGCAGTCAAGATCAGAGATTTTTGTGTAAAATTAATTAACTTTTGATTAAGTTGCACCTTTCACAACTTCAGGATGCTCCAAAATACTCAGCGGATCAGACAGCATTTCTGAAGAAAAGGAATGGGTGACATTTCGGGTTTGAAGAAGGGTCTTGAGCTGAAATGTCACCTGTTCCCTTTCTTCAGAGATGTTGTCTGACTGCTGTTTCTCCAGCTTTTTGTGTCTATCTTCAGTTTAAACCAGCATCTGCGGTTCCTTCCTATACATGCTCCAAAGAACTCTAAGGGTTACTGTAAAGTTTAAATCTCGTCAACCAATTCTAGCAAAGCCAATTTGTGCACACAGCAAATGTAAAACTGGTGACATAATTTGTTCTCGTAAGGCTGGTGAAAGGAAAAAAATATTTTAGAACACCGATAATATCTCCCCAACTTATTTCTAAGCAGTAGAATTAGGTATTCTACATCCAGCTGGGAGGACAGATGCTGTTCTTGGTTGCATGTTGAAGACCCTTCATCTCCTCCACCAATCTGCATGGTTCACGCTCTCAGTGCAGCACATCGCTCTGTTACACAACCTAGTTAAATTCTGACCCCCCATCAATCACCAACAAAATACGATCTTAAGGCATTGGGATTCATATCAGTAACACTCCAAGCAGCTCAGTATATCAAATGGTAAAACAAAAATGCATAAAAAGCTTAAAAGCGAAACGAGAATGTTATCTTTTGATTTTCAATCTAAGACACAACTCTCTGAAAGCTATTGATTGTCTTCTAAATATTTCATTGGGTTTGAAGCTGCAGGCTATTGAAAGGGTTTGTCATTGTGTATCTGGGTCCAATGTGCACAGCTGTGACAGTGACAGTGAGAACGGGAGCACGCTGGTTAATATACAATAAGCAATCTGCAGGTCGAAGGTGACCTGGCACTTGACCTCGAGTATGTTTTTTATTACTTAATGCTGGTCTTAAATGCAGCACAATGGAGACAGAAGAAAATCCAGATGCTGGAATCTTGAGCCAAATACAGTAGGACCATGGAGGAACTCAGCAGGTCAGGCAGCATATGTGGAGGCGAGGTGCATGTGACGTTTTGGCTATGGAAGACTGAAGGATCCAGCTCCAAATCATCACCTGTCCATTACCTCCACAGATGTTGCCTGACTCGCTGAGTTCGTCCAGCACGTGTTAAATGCAGCAGTTTGGTTTATTATCTAGACAATTAACGCAGATTATTCAAAGTTTTACGCTGACACTTGAATAGCAAACAATTAGTGCCTTGATGTCATCAGGAAACACGACACAAGATTGGCTCATCTTCAAGGGTCCATTGATCCCACCAACATGCCTCTGCAAACAAGGACAATTGATTTCCTACGTTACTGTAGCCAGATCAGATGTGAAACCCGTTCTGATATTAGCAAAGTATGGAACTCGAGAATGCTGTCGCAAAAATTAACTTTCTTACTGCATGCCAGCTCTTTTTGACCCATCATTATCATCTTATCTCTTTTAATTGACAATAAAATTAGTCACATTATGCAGCTCTTTACCCATACTCTTTACCCATACTTTACTCATCGGGACAGAGCTACCAGCCTTGGAGGGCATCTACCACACGCGGTGCCTCAGGAAGGCCCTCAGCATCCATAAGGACTCATCACACCCCTGCCACGGTCTGTTTCAACTTCTTCCCTCCGGCAGACGTTACAAGGCCTTCTACGCCCGAACCTCCAGACTCAGGAACAGTTTCATCCCAAGAGCTATAGCGGCTCTGAACCGGCCCTAATGAGTGCCCCCCACCCACCCCCTTTGGACAGTCTCCCTCAGATGGTCACGTCAATCAATTCAGCTTGTTTATTTATGTATTGTATTTATTTACCTTTCTTGGACATCAGTGGAGCTGCACACTAAATCTCGTTGCACTGACGTGCAATGACAATAAAAGATATATTATTATATTATTATTATTATTATTATTATTATTATAACCATCAATTTCCTTTATAAGCACCCAATAACCTTTTACAAGATGATACTAAATCTACCATCACATGCGGTGCATCTCAGATTAGAACAATTCTGTGCATAAACGATATCTCAACTCACTCCTGCTTAACTTTGCCAATATTTTGAATGATTTCGCGTTTTGTCTTGTTGTGAATCAGATACTGCTACTGCTAATTGCAATTTGATTCATAAACAGATCATTCCTTTGAGGCACTGGCTGGATTTTTATCGCTCAAGTTATGTGCAATCCAAGGAGAAATGTTCCTAAAAAATTATAGATACAATAGGAACATTTTGTAATTGGATTCTTAGTCAAGCCCGACAAGACGAAGTGTGGTACACTTTCAGTAAATATTCAGCCACCAATCTACTGATGTAAACTGGGCAAGCTGTTAATACTTTTCAATCTTTGCAGACAGAAAAATGACCTAGATTAAAATCTTGGACTTTACTAAAAATGTGCTCCACTGAGTTCGAGTGAATTTAACGCTTTCCCTTCCGCAACTCAATCAGGTTTGATCTGTTAGATGGTACATGGCAGAATTTTTGTAGGATGTTCTTCAGATTGGAAAAATGTAAATTTACGTACTTTCAGGAGCCACAATAACATAAAACTGAAGTATGCAACGTATCATCAGTTCTCAACCTGCCTGGTCCAGAAAATACTCTCCAATATACCATTTGCCTTCACAACTCATACTCCATATCAAACCTTCTCTACCTTCCCCAGCTAATTTCTCCACTCAATGGTGCTGGATATCTTAATTGCTGATAGTCCTCAATACTAAACTTTGTTGCAAATCAAGCCATTGTGCTCAGATCTGGTTATCTTTCCTTTTGCAGATAAACCCAGATATTTCATCTCCAGCTGATAAGGTTCTGGGCCCTCCGAAGTTCCTCTAATGCCCAAAACACCCGAGGCTGGCCCTGAGCAACCTCGTACGCAAATCCTCCCCGTAAATAAAAGCTGCTCATTTCCCATGCCAGTTCCAGTCGTTATCAGTGCAAGCTCCAAAGCAAGCCGCTGAATAGAATAAAATGCTGGAATAACTCAGCGGGACAGGCAGCCATTCCTTCTATCTAGAGAAGCTGCCTGGCCCGCTGAGTTACTCCAGAATTTTGTGTCTATCTTTGGTGTAAACTACTATCTGCACTTCCTTCCAACAGACCGAGTTGAATAGTTGCAATTTAGTGATCAAAATAAGAATTCTCCATGACCCACTTAAAAACATTACATTTCATTGCAAGACATCACATTTTAAAACCAGGTTGAGCAACAATTTGGAAGCAAATTCCTCCCTTCACACCACCACCACCACAATCCTATAACAAGATATCAATTATCAAACAGGATAATTGAATACTAGTTAACATACAATAAGCAATCTGATGGTTGGTGATCAGGACGTCAACGGCTGGCCTGACATTTCACCACAAGTTGCTTTTGTTTTAATACTGTTCTTAAAAGCAACACAATGGAGACACAAGAAACTGCAGATTCTGGAATCTTGAGCAAAAACACGAGTTCTGGAGGAACTCAGCAGGCCAGGCAGCTGTGAGGGATGACATTTTAGGTTTGGACCCTACTTCAGACTGATGAAGACAGTCCCTTCCACTATCCCTGATCCTGCTCCTCTCCCCTGATCCCCACTCATCCGCCCCTTCCCTCCCTGATCCCCACCCCACAGCTCCCAGAGAGCCACCCCCTCCATTCCCTGATCCCCACTCTCTCTGATCCTGCTCCTCTCCCCGGATCCCCACTCTCCCTCCATTCTCATGGCCATTCGGCCCTTCGAGCCAGCACCGCCATTCAATGTGATCATGGCTGATCATCCCCAATCAGTACCCCGTTCCTGCCTTCTCCCCATATCCCTCGATTCTGCTATCCCTAAGAGTTCTATCTAACTCTCTTTCGAATGCATCCAGTTAATCCTGTGGCAGAGAATTCAACAAATTCACAACTCTCTGGATGAAAAAGTTTTTCCTCATCCCAGTTCGAAATGGCTTCCCCCTTATTCTTAAACTGTGGCCCCTGGTTCTGGACTCCCCCAACATCGATCGAGAACATGTTTCCTGCCTCTAGCTTGTCCAATCCCTTAATAATGTTATATCCCTTAATAATTACTCTCGCGATCGCCACTCACCTTCCTCTCGTTGATCCCCACGCCGTACTCTCCCTAACCCTCTACTCTCCCTAACCCTCTCCTCTCCCTAACCCTCTCCTCTCCTCTCCCTAACCCTCTCCTCTCCTCTCCCCGACCCTCTCCCTCACCTCTCCCCCACCCTCTCCTCTACCCGACCCTCTCCCTTACCCTCTCCCCCAACCCTCTCCCCGACCCTCTCCCTCTCCTCTCCCCCAACCCTCTCCTCTCCCCGACCCTCTCCTCTACCCTCTCCCTCACCCTCTCCTCTGCCCTCTCCCTCACCCTCTCCTCTCCCCCAACCCTCTCCTCTCCCTCAACCCTCTCCTCTCCTCTCCTCTCCCTAACCCTCTCCTCTCCCCCACCCTCTCCTCTCCCCCACCCTCTCCTCTCCCTAACCCTCTCCTCTCCCCCACCCTCTCCTCTCCCCTAACCCTCTCCTCTCCCCCACCCTCTCCTCTCCCTCCACCCTCTCCTCTCCCTCCACCCTCTCCTCTCCCCCCACCCTCTCCTCTCCCTCACCCTCTCCTCTCCCTCACCCTCTCCTCTCCCCCACCCTCTCCTCTCCCCCAACCTCTCCTCTCCCCCAACACTCTCCTCTCCCCAACCCTCTCCTCTCCCCCACCCTCTCCTCTCCCCCAACCTCTCCTCTCCCCCAACCCTCTCCTCTCCCCCACCCTCTCCTCTCCCCCACCCTCTCCTCTCCCCCAACCTCTCCTCTCCCCCAACACTCTCCTCTCCCCCACCCTCTCCTCTCCCCCACCCTCTCCTCTCCCCCACCCTCTCCTCTCCCCCAACCTCTCCTCTCCCCCAACACTCTCCTCTCCCCCAACCTCTCCTCTCCCCCAACCCTTTCCTTTCCCCATTCTCCCTGATCTCCCACTCTTCTCCCTCCTCACCCTTCCCGGTCCGCAGTTCCCGCTCCCTTTCACCACAGTCCCCATTCCCACCTTGTCTCCACTCCCGGTGAACTCTCCCCCACTCCCCCACACAGAGCGACCCTCCCCCAGCCCCACACAGCAGCCCAAGCCCCGGCTACCTACCTGTCTGTGGGCGTCGCGGCGTGTTGTGCCCGCCCTGCCTGCCGAGTGCCGTCCGCCCGCCCGCCCGCTCGCGCTGCTGAAGCCCAGCGCCCGCCACCCACCCGCCCGCTGGCCGCCTCACCTCCACCGGCAGAGCGGAAACCCACCCGCCCGCTGGCCGCCTCACGGGGACTGTAGTCCGCGACCTCAGCACCTGCGCAAAGCGTGGGGGGCAGCTGCACTACAACCCCCGGCATGCCCCGCGCCTCACCCTTCTCCGCCTCTGTATCCCTCCGCCCATGCGGAAGTTGTGCCTGGGCGCACGAGAGTCGCTCAAGGAGGGAATGGGCCTGAACGTCAATCTTTTGTTTCACAGAAATTATTCTGACAACAAAGTGGTTAAGGGAGGCTCGCTGTTAAACACGTGAAACTTGCAATTGCAGTGGATTGTCATATTGCATCTTCGTACTTTCAAGAGGGGTTTTCAAACCAACATATTTTTGAAATGTCATCAACTATCTAAAATAGATGTATTTTTTGTTAGTCATTGACAGTATCTTGTGTTTACTGGCAATGCCAGTATTTTGTGAACCATTCGTAATTAACTTTGTGAAGGTGTTGGTGAGTCACCTCGTCGAACCATTGCAGTGTTTCTGGTGAAGATACTCCCAAGATTGGTCTGAAGAAGGGTCACGATCTGAAACGTCACCTATCCTTTCCTTCCACAAATGTTACTTGATTTGTAGGGTGTAGTTTAGTTTAGTTTAGTTTAGTTTGGTTTAGAGATACAGCATGGAAACAGGCACTGGGTACATGTCGGCCAGTGATCCTATACACTAGTTCTATCCTACAGTCTATGGACAATTTACAGAAGCCAATTAACCTACACATCTTTGGAGTGTTGGAGAAAACTGGAGCATCCGGGGGAAAACCCACGCGGTCACAGGGAGAAACTGTACAGACAGCACCGGTAGTCAGGTTCAAAACCGAATCTCTGGCGCTGTAAGGCAGCAACTCAACCGCAAACCTCAGGAATATCCTTGAATCTTCTTCTAACTATCAGGTAATCTCTTCCCTTATAAAATATAATAGTGTCTCAGTGTGAAAGTCAAAGCCTGGGGAGCAGATGGTATAGTTTCTAAATCTCAGCGGCGAGGAGGCTCAGTCAAAAACCAACAAGCTCATCGTTCACATTTGGAAAGCAGAGCATACAGTATGCCAAGTTGTTCACGCAGATACAGTAATCACTGGTCATCTTCAAGAAAGGAGTCAAATTGGATTGCAGTAACCACACTGTCTGCCACAGGGAAAGTCATCATGAGAGACCTCAAACACTGCCTCACAGTGAATCAAGAGTTGCTCTCTGAACAGCTAACCATCCAGAACCACACTGGACATGATGTTTAACTAAACAAAAAGCCCACAAAGTACTGGGGTAACTCAGTGGGTCTGGCAGCATCTCTGGAGAACATGGATGGGTGATATTTCGAGTCTCGACCCTTTCTCCGATTTCCTTAGTCAAAGGAATAGTCCCAACCTGATACACCACCTATCCATGTTCTCCAGAGATGCTGCTACTCCAGCACTTGACGTCTTTCTTTGAACGTACAGATAATATTTGCATTGGCACACAGATAGTGACGGAACTCCAAATCATTGTTGATTCAATCTCGTCACTAAAGTACGAGACTGATTGGGCCCTGCACTTGGCATCCACAAGACAAATATCATTCATCGCTATTGTGTAATTAGATTTTACACATACCAACATAGATGGGTTATATCTAGCAAGGAGATATGTTCATATATTTCATTCATTGGATGTGTGCGTTATTGGCAATGCTAGAATTTATGTCCATCCATAAATTTTCCCAGAGACGATATTCATGCATGGTTATAATCTTGTTCTGAAGGTGGTCATTTCACAGTGTTAGGATAACTCAGGGCCAAAGAAGAAATGTAGGGAGAAACTGCAGATGCTGGTTTAAACCAAAGATAGACACAAAATGCTGGAGTAACTCAGAGGACAGGCAGCAGCTCTGGAGAGAAGGAATGGGTGACGTTTCGGGTCTGAAGAACCCGAAATGTCACCCATTCCTTCTATCCAGAGATGCTGCCTGTCCCGCTGAGTTATTCCAGCATTTTGTGTCTAGCCAAAGAAGAAATGACAGGAGATTTCCATCACGTTTGTACAGGACACAAAAGAGAAGTTATAGGTAGTGATGAGCCCATGTACCTGGCATTATCTTTTTGGAAATACTGTCAAAGAAGCCTTAAATGAGTAATATCAGAGTGTCTTGATTATACACAATACGGCATGTGAGGGCGGAAGAAGAAAATGTTTAGAGTGGTGAATGAGGGACCAATTAAACGTCTCTACTCATTTGGGTGTAGTCAAACCTGACTAATGCAAACAAGTGAAACTGAGCTGGTGTGTGTGTTGAGGTGGAAATCAGGAGTTGAGTCATTCACCACAGATTATAAATTCTCTGACCCACTCTTATATTTCACAAAGAGTGTCACAAATCAGTACCGCTCCCACGAATAAAACCATCACAAACGTCCCTTATTGGTTCAACAACATCCCAAGACACTTCAGGGAAGTGTTATCAAAGCAAAATTAACACTGAGTTAAAAAACAATTTAATATGGACAATCTAAAGCTTGATCAAAGAGGTAGATTTCAACCATGGCCTGGGGTGGGAGATTGCAACCTTCACGTGATCCACCCTGTTTCGACTAATGCAATCAACCCGACGTGCACAACCAAAAGATCAAATAGAACAAGTTGACTTACAACTTTAGGCTGTGCGCGCCATACGCAAGAAGAAGAAGCACAGCCTGAGAGGAAGAAGGAGAAAGAGAGACAAATGGATTCGGGAAGAAATGAAAGTGCAGCTAAAGGTACTATCACCAGTGACTTACCCCGTACACTTACACTACCCTATACACCAGGGGAAATTTAGAATTTACCAAAGCTAATAAGCGAGTTTGGTATTCCGAAAAACGTAAGGAATCATGGGATTTGTCAAAGGTGATTCGAGAAAAATTAAAGTGAACGTGGGTGTCGGGTAGTGGGAGAGTGGAGGGTAACAGTGAGCGAGAGGGGGCAGATTCGAGTGGGGGGCTGGGGGAGAGAGTGGACCGGCAGAGAAGGTGAGAGATGGAGGTGAGAGAAAGGGGGTGAAATTTTGCAGCAATTTGTGTGTATACCCGTTGATGACTGGTGCTCGTCTTTCGGCGGCACCAATGGGGTTAACCGACAGCCACTGGATAAGGCGAGAGGTGCAGCTGGCGGTCCCCGGCCCGTCGGGGATTGCGTTCCTCAGGAGTTGAGCTGGAGTTAGCACTTCTTCTCCGCGCTGGCTGTAAGCCTGGGGCCGCCACTGCTCCGGGCCGGTGTCCCATCAGTCCAGGGTCGCCCGGGAAATTCCCGGCCGCCCCCGGACAGGGATGGGACACTCGGGAGGGGACGCGGAGGGTAGTGAGACTCCGCTCACAAATCTGCCTCCTGGGGTTATGCAGGAGAGGAGTGAGTGGTTCGCCACTGTATAATAACCCTGTATAACCTGGGAGGGCAGCCTGAGTGAGAATGGAACCCATACACCCAGGCTGAGGGGGACCGGACCGTGATTCATTAGATTGTCACTGCTGAGATTTCCACATGGACCAGTGGAGAAGGAAGAACTAGTGTCGCTAACTCCAGTAGCAATTCAACAGCGCTTGCAGCGCCGGAGACCAAGTTCGATCCTGACTACGGATGAAACGCAGGTCTGTATACACGCAGCAGCTCAGCTGTCCAGAATGTTTGTCTGCAGTGACCTATGGCCTGGGCATGCGCAGTCGAAATACCAAACTCGTTTATTAACCAAAAAACCTGTATGTCTTTGCAGTGTGGGAGGAAACTGAAGCACTCAGAGATAACCCTCGCAGCCACAGGGAGAACGTACAAATTCCACACAGACAGCACCCGTACTCAAGATTGAACCCGGGTCTCTGGCGCTGTGCTACCAGACTAGAGAAATTTGAAGGGGGTAAGGCTAAGAAAGAATTTATAAGACTGATGAGAATTTTAATATTGATATGCTCTAATATTCAAAATTACTTACATAGAGATCTATGTACATTGTCAACCATGGAGAGGAAATCGGTGCACAGAAATGGTGAGAGATTTGAATGATAGTTCAGAAAATATAACAAGAGGACAGCTTTCATTGCATAGAATTCATCGGTAATTGGTAACAATGGCAAGGAAACGTGTTTTTAGCAGCAGATAAGCTGAGGCAATGTTCCAGCAGTGTAAACAGGTGATCAGATGGATGTCTAAAACAATTGAGAGCCAAACAGACATTGAGATTCGGCTTCAGAGAGATGCCAGCGAGTGGGAACGGATTTTGTCCAAAATTATGATCATCCAATACACAGCCAAGCCAATAGTGTGACAATTTCGAGACAATGTCGGGATCAAGAGTTATTTTGCTGAGGATTCCAGGTGTCAACAATGCACACGTGGAGGCCAGCACCATGGCCTCTGATGATGTTGCTGAAGTGGAGTAAATAGAAATAGAAGAGTTGGACTGATCTTCAGGGAACTTCAGTGACAGGAGTTAACTTTCTGGTCAGTGGGGACCTCCAGGTCCTTGATATGGATACAAGGAACTGCAGATGCTGGTTTACAAAGAAAAACACAAAGTGCTGGACTAACTCAGTGGTTCAGGCAGCATCCCTGGAGATGGATTACATGGATAGAAACTTACAAAATTCTTAAGGGGTTGGACAGGCTAGATGCAGGAAGATTGTTCCCGATGTTGGTGAAGTCCAGAACAAGGGGTCACAGTTTAAGGATAAGGGGGAAATCATTTAGGACCGAGATGAGAAAAACATTTTTCACACAGAGAGTGGTGAATCTCTGGAATTCTCTGCCACAGAAGGTAGTTGAGGCCAGTTCATTGGCTATATTTAAGAGGGAGTTAGATGTGGCCCTTGTGGCTAAAGGGATCAGGGGGTATGGAGAGAAGGCAGGTACAGGATACTGAGTTGGATGTTCAGTCATGATCATATTGAATGGCGGTGCAGGCTCGAAGGGCCGAATGGCCTACTCCTGCACCTATTTTCTATGTTTCTATGTTTCTATGAGAGGGGTTAGAGGGGTGTGGGAAGAGGTTGGAGGAGGAGTGAGTGAGTGGCAGGAAGGGTTCTGGCCATGAGGGTATTTACTCAAACCCCCTCCAATATGAAGAGCTATTTATCCTGTGGTTCTGGCTTCTTCTGGGTCACTGAATCTCTTTGCTCCAGTATTGATAAGAGCCATAGAGTCACACAGCACAGTACCAGCCACTTTGTCCAAACTCATCCGTGCCAACCAAAGATGCCCCATCGAAGCTAGCCCCATTTGCCCGGGGATATGGAGAGAAGGCAGGTACAGGATACTGAGTTGGATGATCAGCCATGATCATATTGGATGGCGGTGCAGGCTCGAAGGTCCGAATGGCCTACTCCTGCACCAATTTTCTATGTTTCTATGATGTCACATTTTGGGTCAGGACTCTTCGTCAGTCTTCTCTTTTATAGTTGTAGCAACAAAGGTTTTCGTCGCCTTCGTCAGTGGATGTCAATCTGCTGTTAATGTTCTCGGTTGATGATGACACAATATTTATGGACATTTACTCAAATGATCCATGCCAATCTATCCAACAAGATGGGAATAACATTTAGGGCAAGGCTTGATAAGTTGCAAGTACCTTACTTACATTTACATGCTTGAATCAATTTACAACAGCCAATTATCCTATTAACCCGCACACCTTCGAGATGTGGAATAAAACCGGAGCACGTTGCCGAAACCGACGTGGTCTGTGGAGGAAGGTGTAAACAGATTATGCAAGAGACCGGAATTGAAACCAGACTGCTGGAGCCGTGTGGCTGCTGCCCAACCAGATAAACCACTGAGCTTCCCACAGTGGTATAGTTTCCTTCCACATTCAGTGTCATTACCAACACTGAGCTCTTCAAACATCAACAACATGGAAAGAAAAGGCTCAAAGTGCTGGAGTAATTCAGCGGGTCAGGCAACATCTCCGGAGAACATGCGTAGGCAATATTTTGGGTTGGGACCCTTCTCGAGTCTGAAGAAGATTCCTGTCCTGAAACGTCACCTATCCATGTTCTCCAGGGAAGCTGCCTGATCCTCTGAGTTACCCCAGCATTTTGTGTCTTTCCTTGGCAAACCAACATCTGCAGTTCCTTGTTTCTATACTATAAAAAATGAGCTGTGTTCATAAAATAACTCACATCTAGTAGGATTTTTAATGTCATGATGTGACCAAGGTTTTACAAATAATGAGGTACTTAAGTAGTTGTTCACTTTGCATATTATATTTGCATGTTTTTAATGCGGTCAGAAAATCATTTGTAGGCCATAATGGAATGTGAAAGAGAATACCACTTAACTTACTTTAGCTCAACTATCCCAAAAATAATCTATAGTTTCTCCCATTATAGTGCGGTGTCCATGAAATACTATAGCTCTGGAGGAAACTATTCAGCCGCCCTTGATAGTGCTTCCCATAATAATAATAATAATAATAATAATAATAATATCTTTTATTGTCATTGCACGTCAGTTCAACGAGATTTAGTGTGCAGCTCCACTGATGTACAAGAAAGGTAAATAAATACAATACATAAATAAACAAGCTGAATTGATTGACGTGACCATCTGAGGGTGATTGTCCAAAGGGGGTGGGTGGTGGGGGGGCACTCATTTGGGCCGGTTCAGAGCCGCTATAGCTCTTGGGATAAAACTGTTCCTGAGTCTGGAGGTTCGGGCGTAGAAGGCCTTGTAACGTCTGCCGGAGGGAAGTAGTTGAAACAGACCGTGACAGGGGTGTGATGAGTCCTTATGGATGCTGAGGGCCTTCCTGAGGCACCGCGTGTGGTAGATGCCCTCCAAGGCTGGTAGCTCTATCCCGATGATCCGCTGCGCTCTGTTGACGACGCGCTGAAGAGCTCTCCTCTCCGTCTCCGTGCAGCTGAGATACCACACAGAGATGCCATACGTTAGTATGCTCTCTGTGGTGCAGCGGTAGAACGTTGTCAGCAGCTGTTGGGGCAGACCAGTCTTTTTTAATGTCCTCAGGAAGAACAGTCGTTACTGTGCCTTCTTGATCAGCGCAGCGGTGTTTGTGGACCATGTGAGGTCTTCTGAAATGTGAGTGCCCAGAAACTTAAAGCTGGACACTCTCTCCACACTTTCCCCGTAAATGGAGATTGGGGCGTGTTCTCCAGTATTGGACCTCCTGAAGTCAATAATCAGCTCCTTGGTCTTGGAGGTGTTTAGTGCCAAGTTGTTATTGGCGCACCAGTCCGCCAGGATCTGCACCTCCGCTCTGTAGTTTGTTTCATCACCGTTGGTGATCAGCCCAATCACTGTTGTGTCGTCTGCAAACTTCACGATGGTGTTGGTGTCGAATGCAGGGACACAGTCATGAGTGAAGAGGGAGTAGAGCATGGGGCTTAGTACACACCCCTGTGGTGTGCCGGTGCTCAGGGTGATAGTGGGGGACAGGTGCGGGCCCAGTCTCACTGCCTGCGGTCGCTCCGTGAGAAAGTTCAGGATCCAAGAGCATATCGGTGAGCTGAGGCCTAGCTGGTGGAGTTTGGTGGTGAGCTTGGTGGGGATGACCGTATTGAATGCAGAGCTATAGTCAATGAAGAGCATCCTCACATACGTGCCCTGTCTGTCCAGGTGAGTCAGGACAGTGTGAAGGGCCAGAGAGATGGCATCCTCTGTCGATCTATTTGCCCTGTATGCAAATTGATGGGAGTCCAGTGAGGCAGGGGTGCTGGATTTAATATGGGAGAGGACCAGCCTTTCGAAGCACTTCATAGGGATTGGAGTCAGGGCAACCGGCCGGTAGTCGTTGAGGTTGGTGATTTTGGACTTTTTCGGCACCGGCACTATGGTGGCTGTTTTCAGGCACTTGGGGACCGTTGCTAGAGAAAGAGACAGATTGAAGATGCTCGTGAATACCTCCGCCAGCTGTCCAGCACAGTCCTTTAATACTCTTCCCTACATTTAGCACCACTCTGTTGCTCTATCTTCATGCCTGCAAAGTTTTCCATTATTTTATTCAATTGCTTCTTAAATAGGTGCTGTGTTCTTCATTATCTTTCTCTGTTCTCCTTCCTCCCCACTGACCATCAACACAGGGCTGTGTGCTCAACCCTCTGCTCCACTCACTTTACATTCACAAAACTTCACACCCACTCACAGCATGACCTCAGTCTGCAAAGACTGGGCCTTTCTACACCCACCCCCCTCCAATCACCACTTCACGCCCAATCCCCCACACCCTCTGTGCTGCACAACATAACTTATCCAACATCAACAATAAAAATAGAGGAGGTGGAGAGGCTTTTCAGAGGACAAAAGAGCCGGAAATCTCCAGGACCTGACAATGTTTCCCCCTCTACTCTTAAACTCTGTGCCAAACAGCTGGCACCGGTCTATACAGACATTTTTAACCAGTCCCTGCAAACATGTACAGTCCCTGCCTGCTTCAAAGTCTCCACTATTGTTCCTGTACCCAAAAAGGCAAGGATTACTTGTCTTAATGACTACAGGCCTGTCACACTGACCTCTGTAGTCATGAAGACACTCGGAAGACTTGTGCTGGCCAAGCTGAAAAATATAATAAACTCCCTGCTGGACCCTCTGCAGTTTGCATATCGGGCCAATAAATCCGTGGAAGATGCAGTCAACCTGGGCCTGCACTTCATCCTACAGCACCTAGACCGCCAGGGGACCTATGCGAGGATCCTGTTTGTTGATTTTAGCTCTGCATTCAACACCATTGTGCCAGAGCTACTACACTCCAAACTTTCCGAGTTGACTGTGCCTGAACCCCTCTGTCAGTGGATCACCAACTTCCTGACAGACAGGAAGCAGCATGTGAGGCTGGGAAAGCACATCTCGGACCCGCAAACGCTCAGCATAGGAGCACCGCAAGGCTGCGTACTCTCTCCTCCCCTCTACTCTCTCTACACCAACGACTGCACCTCCACAGACACCTCTGTCAAGCTTCTCAAGTTTGCGGACGACACAACCCTGATTGGACTGATCCAGGATGGGGAGAAATCTGCCTACAGACAGGAAGTGTCACAGCTGGCGTCCTGGTGCCATAGCAACAACCTAGAGCTCAATGCTCTTAAGACAGTAGAATTGATTGTAGACTTTAGGAGAGCTCCCCCTCCCCTCCCCCCACTCACCATCAACAACACCACAGTCACATCTGTGGAGTCTTTTAAGTTCCTGGGAACCATCATCTCCAAGGACCTTAAGTGGGGCGCTACCATCGAATCCACAGTCAAAAAGGCACAACAGAGCATGTACTTCCTGCGGCAGCTGAGGAAGCACAATCTGCCACAGGCAATGATGGTCCAATTCTACATGGCCATCGTAGAGTCTGTTCTCACCTTCTCCATCATGGTCTGGTTTGGCTCAGCCACCAAGCACGACACTTGGAGGCTGCAGCGAATCGTCCGATCAGCAGAGAAGATTATTGGCTGCAACCTTCCCTCCATTGATGAACTGTACACCTCAAGGGCCAGGAAGCGAGCGGGCAAGATCATCTCTAACCCCTCTCACCCTGGTCACAAACACTTTGAATCACTTCCCTCTGGAAGGTGACTCCGGACTGTCAAAGCTGCCACAGCAAGACATAAAAACTGTTTTTATCCAAGAGTAGTTGCTCTACTCAACAGCCAAAAATCTGTAGCCTCCCTTTGATCTGGTATTTTGTTTGTTCACATGCTTGGTCAATGGTGTTTTATCATTAATGTTTTATTATTATTAATGTTTAGTGTTTTCTGAGTCATTTGTAACTGTCATTGTATGTCATGTTGTTACTTGTGGGCGGAGCACCAAGACAAATTCCTTGTATGTGAATACTTGGCCAATAAACGTACTTACTTACTTACAACTGTTGACATGATGGCGCAGAGGTAGAGTTGCTGCCTTACAGCCCCAGACACCCAGGTTCAATCTTGACTATGGGTGCAGTCTGTATGGAGTTTGTACGTTCTCCCTGTGACCTGTGTGGGTTTTCTTTGGGATCTCCGGTTTCCTCCCACACTCCAAAGATGTACAGGTTTGTAGGTTAATTGGGTTGGTAAAATTGTAAATCGTCCCTAGCGTGTATAAGATAGTGTTGGTATGCGGGAATCGCTGCTCGGCACAGACGCGGGTGGGCCGAGCAGCGATCTTTAAACTAAACTAAACTAAACTGGACTGTGTGGCTAAGCAGTTCCAATGTCATCTACAAATGTTACTTCCGACAGCACTGAAGTCGACCGAATCACAGGTGGTGATGGGTCAGCCTACCAGAGTGAACTAGAACACCTGGTCAAGTGGAGTGGCGATACCAACCAATTGCTCAACGTCAGCAAAACCAAGGATATAATCATCGACTTCAGAAAGGAGAGGTGACAAGACCAGGCAGCAGTTTTCACTCTCAAGATGCGGCCCACTCCGTAACAGGGAGATGCTGCCTGACCCAGTATTCTTTGGTGGGTTGACAGTGGAGAGGATTAATTAGCGGTATGATTGATCACCCATATAACAACAATTACAGCACGGAAACAGGCCATCTCGACCCCTCTAGTCCGTGCCGAACACATAATCTCCCCTAGTCCCATATACCTGCGCTCAGACCATAACCCTCCATTCCTTTCCCATCCATATAACTATCCAATTTATTTTTAAATGATAAAAACGAACCTGCCTCCACCACCTTCACTGGAAGCTCATTCCACACAGCTACCACTCTCTGAGTAAAGAAGTTCCCCCTCATGTTACCCCTAAACTTCAGTCCCTTAATTCTCAAGTCATGTCCCCTTGTTTGAAACTTCCCTACTCTCAGTGGGAAAAGCTTTTCCACGTCAACTCTGTCTATCCCTCTCATCATTTTAAAAACCTCTATCAAGTCCCCCCTTAACCTTCTGCGCTCCAAAGAATAAAGCCCTAACTTGTTCAACCTTTCTCTGTAACTTAGTTGCTGAAACCCAGGCAACATTCTAGTAAATCTCCTCTGTACTCTCTCTATTTTGTTGACATCCTTCCTATAATTAGGCGACCAAAATTGTACACCATACTCCAGAATTGGCCTCACCAATGCCTTGTACAATTTTAACATTACATCCCAACTTCTATACTCAATGCTCTGATTTATACCCATTCACCCCCCCCCCCCCCCCCCCCCCCCCCCCCCGTTTTATCTTATCCCACTTTCTCATCCACTCCCCACATACTAGGGGGCAATATACAGAGGCCAATTAACTTACAAACCCACGCGTCTTTGGGATGTTGGGGAGAAACTGGAGCACTTGGAGGAAACCCATGCGGCCTCAGGGGGAACATGCAAACTCCAGACAGACAGCACCCGATGTCGGGTGTCTGTCACTATGAGGCAGCAGGTCTACCAGCAGTGCCACTGGGCCAACATTCTTCTTCACCGCCCTGCATATCTGAGTTACCACTTTTAGCGAACTATATACTCTTGGCTCTCCGTTCTACAATACTCTCCAGGGCCCTGCCATGCAATGTTATCATCTTGTTTGTCAGTCAACACTAGGACAATCAAATAACATGATAAGGACTTTACCCCCACACAATCTCCACCCAAATCTCTTATGATTTCCTTCATCATCTTCCTGTGGTAACATCATGAAGACTGGCTACTACATTTTTCTCACCACAAATTTTATATATAACTATTGCACTGATAGAGTTGGAGTTTTTATACTAAAACCGAACAGCAGGGAACCTTTGATCTTCAGTCCAACCATTTCCAAACAACATACGATGTCAGGGTATTGACTTGATGTCAAACTGCCACAGGAACCAGAGACCTTGGACTACTGTTTACATGAAGCTGCCAAGTAGGAGACAGTGAAAACTTGGCAATGTAATCTAGTGGCAAAGGACCATGTCAACGCTAAACTTCGTTCTTGCTGTTCCATTCATGTTATTCTCCTTGACCACCTCAATTAAATCTAGCTGTTTGAAGTTTTTAATTTCATGTCCCTTTGAGGACAGTGCTCAGGAATGCGTGCAATGGTTTCTTCTGAGGTGGGAAGATCTCCTTCATTGCCTGTACTCCATTCCAGGTTTTGGAAATGGTCCTCAGCATTTAATACCAATCTGGATGACTGAGTCATCAATCAAAAGCTATTAAAATAAAAATGCGCCCTTTTTAATACTGCACGAAAACAGTTAACTCCAACTGAGTGAAACTGTGTCAAATCAACTCGCACTGTGTCTCTGTGTACATTATGTTCTCTAATCCCTCCTGTGTCTACCAGTCACAGAAACCTTTAACAGCACAAACAGGCACTCAGCAGTCCCTCTCAAGGCCTGCCCTATGGTCCATGACGTATTGTAAACAAGCAGGAAACTAACATTTGTCCTCCATGCAGCAGAAAGAACGCATGTCAAGAACTTCTAAATAGGCTCTTGGGAATCTCAATAGAAGGTCCATATAGAACATAGAGCAGGACTGTACTGCCTGTTGAGATGCTACCTGTCCCGCTGAGTTACTCCAGCTTTTGTGTATAGAGTTTTTTGTCTATAGAGCAGCACAGCACAGGAACAGGTCCTTCAGCCCAAAATGTCTGCCGAACATGTTGCAAGACCAATTCTTCTCCTTCTCAGCATCTTGCTCAGCTTATGGTTAGAAGAGCCCTCACTTGGAAACAGGCCCATCTGTCCACACTGACCACCACGTCCCATCTACACTAGTCCCACCTGCCTGCGTTTGGTCCATATCCCTCTAAACCTATCCTATCCATGTACCTGTCCTTCTTCAGACTGAGTGTTTAAGAAGGAACTGCAGATGCTGGAAGATCGAAGGTAGTCTGAAGAAGGGTTTCGGCCCGAAACGTTGCCTATTTCCTTCGCTCCATAGATGCAGCTGCACCTGCTGAGTTTCTCCGGCACTTTTGTCTACCTTCTTCAGACTGATGTCAGGGGAGAGGGAGATACATACTGTTGTTAAGGAAGTGTAAGGTGTGAAAACAGGTCAAAGGGAAGTCTGAAGAAGGGTCTCCACCCCGAAACATCACCCATTCCTTCTATCCAGAGATGCTGCCTGTCCCGCCGAGTTACTCCAGCATTTCGTGGCTCTCTTCGGTTTAAACCAGCATCTGCAGTTCCTTCCTACACTATCATTTGTGAATTATATTCAGGTTCCTCCGTGGAATATCTCAACATGGATCAGCAAAGCTGAAGAAGGGAAGTCCAGTTGAAGGCGGTGCTTATAGATGAAGCCCATAGGTTTTGGAAATTATTATTGAGAAACCACGGGATAAAGAAGGAACAAGTGCAAAGCTAATTTTAGCTCAGAATTCAGCCGAGACCAGGTTACCTTAAGGTAATGTATTTACATATTCTCCACCCACTAGAATGAGTTTCATCTGAACGCTGTATGGGTGGTTTTGTTGTGTTTTCCACGTTGCCAGGACATCAAGTAACTTCAAAATATTTTAGTAATGTCACAGACACACTCAGCATTACCTGCACTTAGGGCTTTCGAGATTACTGCTGGTATCGTTTTAATCAGTAATTCATTACATGATTGCTTCTACTTTTGTTGATGTGGAACAGTCACAGACTGTTGCTGACATAACAACAGCCATCACACCTCTTAAATATCTTTAGAATATCACAAAGAAGAGTTGACACAATAGAGTGCTTTATAATGTCAAACAGTTGGAAATTACTGGCATATTCAGTCAAGTAATATTAGGGTTATAAAAGCGTGTGGTATGGAAGGGAGGCCAATTACTGCATAGCGTCTGTGGAAAATCCATGCAGTATCAATTATAGAGTCATATAGCCATACAGCATGGAGACAGGCCCTTCGGCCAAAGTACCCCATCTGCACTAGTCCCACCTGCCTGCGTTTGGCCCATTTTCAAGTATTTATCCAATTTCCTTTTGAAAGTCACACCAGAATCTGCTTCCAAACACCCTTCAGGCAAGGAATTGCAAGCCACGAAAACATTAAAGTTGACCAGAAATGTTAACTCTGTTTCTCTCTCCACAGATGCTGCTTGGCATGTTGAATATTCACAAGAAGATGGACACAAAAATGCTGGAGTAATTCAACGGGACAGGCAGCATCTCTGGTGAGAAGGAATGGGTGATGTTTCAGGTCGAGACTCTTCTTCAGACTCAGAGTCAGGGGAACTAGAGATAAGGAAGGGTGCAAAGAGCATGCAAGATGTGAAAAGGACAGATCAAAGCAGACACTGATCAAGGGAATGTACAATAGTTCATCATTGGTTGAGGACAACGTGAGAACGAGGCTTACAAACAATAAAATTCATCAGGAGGACAGTTTTCTTCCCTGTTTTGGATATCCAGAAATGGTAGTGATTTGCTTTAGGAAATTTCCTTCCAAATCATAATATCGCACTGGGAAAAAAAGTAATTTTATTTTGTTTCTCTCTCTCCGGTTCCAATCTGTTGTCTGGTTACTCACCCTACAGACCTAAGAAACAATTTTCAAAATCCTTATTATTATGAGCAAGAAAAAAATGTGAAATACATGAACAGGTTCTACAGGAGAGTAAGGCAGAACAAAACTATTCACGTGACAAATAAATAGTTTAATTGAGCTTACTATTTTTGTGCATCATGTAATTCTGACATCCTCATTATTCATAGAATGATTGCTTTTAGTATGGGCAAACTCCGCAGAGAGAGATACGTGTGCATCCACTCCCTATACATTTAGAGGCTATCAGAGGTTCCCAACCTTTTTTAGCTCATGGCCCCCTTGGGATCTTTTAATTTTTCTGTGGCCCCCCCTGACATTATTAGCGGAAAAAAAGCACTTCAATATTATAATACCTTCCATAAAAATATCAGTGTCTATTAATTGCACATATATTCTCTTTTATTCTATTCCACAAACATCAAAAATATTTCAACTACATAGATTTAAATTTATTAGAACTGAAATTTAGGAGGCAACAGGGCGGTAGCTCTGTGCCCCCCTTCATTGAACCTGTGGCCCCCTAAATCCCAAAACTTTTCTGTGGCCCCCCTGAAATTTGCCATGGCCCCTTTGGGGCCATATAACCCCAGGTTGGGAATCACTGATCTACATTACAAACCCACACGTCTTTGGGATGTGGGAGGAAACCGGAGCACCCGGAGGAAGTCCACGTGGTCCACAGGGAGAATGTACAAAGTCTGCATAGATAGCATCCGAGACAGCAGCACTACCAGCTGCGCCACCGTGCCGTTGATACCTGAAGAACAATTTAATAGTGTGATGGATGTGCTACTGTGAGTTATGGTATTCTCAGAAAAGCAAACATGGTGAATCACTTACCCATACTTCCTTTGTGACCATAAATCTACTCAGACTCATTCTTGATTAGGAATCAATAGTTGTATAGAGTAGGAGCAATGCAGCAAATTAGACAGAATCCCAGTGCTTCTGAAGTCTCCAACAGAGGGCTAGAAGGAGGGGTTGAAGGTACAGAACAAAACATAAGGCAGTGATATAAAAATCTGAGAGGCTATAACTATCTGGAAGGACTGAAGGGGCAGGAAATCTTTTTGCCGGAAAAGGGAAGACCAGGGAATAAATGAACGGAAATAAAAAAAATTATAACTATGTCAGATCTGGAAAAGATGCTTCACTTATTGAGGATAAAATAAAACAAAGATCATAAATATAACCCCAATAATTATTGCATGTTAAAAGTTATTTTTGTAGAAAGCGGTTCAAAACATTGGCTTAATAGCATAATTAGTAGTTGAGGCAGGTAACATGGGTGCACTTAAGTGAAGATAGACACAAAATGCTGGAGTAACTCAGCGGGACAGGCAGCATCTCTGGAGAGAAGATATAATAATAATAATAATAAATTTTATTTATGGGCGCCTTTCAAGAGTCTCAAGGACACCTTACAAAAATTTAGCAGGTAGAGGAAAAACATGTAAGGGGAATGAAATAAATAGTAGAGACATGACTAGTACACAAAGTAAAGACAGAATACAATTCAAAACACAATATGAGGCAATTAATGCACAGATGAAAAGGGAGGGGGACGTGGGGCTAAGGATAGGCAGAGGTGAAGAGATGGGTCTTGAGGCGGGACTGGAAGATGGTGAGGGACACGGAATTGCGGATCAGTTGGGGGAGGGAGTTCCAGAGCCTGGGAGCTGCCCTGGAGAAGGCTCTGTCCCCAAAACTGCGGAGGTTGGACTTGTGGATGGAGAGGAGACCGGCTGATGTGGATCTGAGGGACCGTGAGGGTTGGTAGGGGGAGAGGAGGTCAGTGAGATATGGGGGGGCCAGATGGTGGAGGGCTTTGTAGGTGAGGATCAGGATTTTGTAGGTGATCCGGTGGGAGATGGGAAGCCAGTGAAGTTGTTTGAGGACTGGAGTGATGTGATGCCAGGATTTGGTGTGGGTGATGAGTCGGGCGGCTGCGTTCTGGACCAGTTGGAGTCGGTTGATGTAGGTGGAGCTGATGCCAAGGAGAAGTGAGTTGCAATAGTCCAGTCGGGAGGAGATGAAGGCATGGAAGAGTCTTTCAGCAGCGGGAGGTGTGAGAGAGGGTCTGAGTTTGGCGATGTTGCGGAGATGAAAGAAGGAGGTTTTAATGACATGGCGGATGTGAGGCTCAAGGGAGAGGGTGGAATCAAAGATCACGCCAAGGTTGCGGGCCTTGGGAGATGGGGAGACAGTGGTGCCGTTGATGGTGAGAGTGGGGTTATTGATTTTGCTGAGTGTGGCTTTGGAGCCTATGAGGAGGAATTCTGTCTTATCGCTGTTGAGTTTGAGGAAGTTATGTTGCATCCAGGTTTTTATAGCTGACAAACAGGAGTTGATATGGGAGGAGGGGGGGGGGGGGGTGGGGTTGTGGGGGGATTTGGTGCCGAGGTAGATCTGGGTGTCATTGGCGTAACAGTGGAAGTCCAGGTTGAAGTGGCGGAGTATCTGACCAAGGGGGAGGATGTAGATGATGAAGAGGAGGGGGCCGAGTACGGAGCCTTGGGGAACGCCTTGAGTGACTGTGGCTGTAGCAGAGGTGTGGTTGTGGAGAGAGATGCAGTGGGATCTGTTGGAAAGGGTGACGTTTCGGATCGGAAGAAGGATCTCAACCTGAAACATCACCCATTCCTTCTCGCCACAGATACTATCCTACACACACTAGGAACAATGTACAATTTTACCAAGCCAATTAGCCTACAAACCTTTGGCGAGTTGGAGGAAATGGGAGATCCTGGAGAAAACCACGCAGTAACAGGGAGAACATACAAACTCCATACAGACAGCACCCATAGTCAGGATTGAACCTGGGTCTCGGGCGCTGTAAGGCAGCAGCTCCACTGCTGCGCCTGCATAGAATTGATTAATTTGGCTAAATGGCCCGCCTTTTGTTCCGTGCAGTACATGTGAGATACATGTTGGGGAGAAGGCAGGCACGAGTTATTGTTTGGGAACGATCAGCCATGATCACAATGAATGGCGGTGCTGGCTCGAAGGGCCGAATGGCCTCCTCCTGCACCTATTTTCTATGTTTCTATACAAGGAAGACTCAGCACATAAGAAAGGTTATAAACTTGATATAAAAGATCGGCTGGAAGTAGCTATGAGAAAAAGTAAAACAAAAAATGTGATTTTTAAATGTGAATTCTCCTTCCCAGTTAAGGAAGGTTCTATCACCAATAATAGCATGTTTCAAACTGGGCAATGTTCCAATCCAGAGGCTGTCACATGCCACAATCATTGAAGTCATACAGCCTAAAGCAGTAATATAATTAACAACCGGTATCACACGTGACTCATATATTACAGTTTCTTTCTACTTTGCACCAGTTTCAGCAATTCATCGGCTATGAGGCACTTTAGATGTTTGGATAGCTGCTATTTCAATACGTCTTTCTCTTACACGTCATAATAAGCAGTATATTGAAGGACGTATCTTTGACATATCCTCGGCCTATCTTTGATCTGACTTTACTAGCTTTATCCTGCAACATACATTATTCAGGTTATTCCCTTTATAGTGTATCTGAACGCTGTGGATGGCTCAGTTGTAATTGTATTGTCTTTCCGCTGACTGGTTAGCACGAAACAACAGCTTTTCACTGTACCTCAGTACACGTGTCAATAAGCTCAGCTCAAACTCCAAACTGCAAATTATCCAATTAGTTCTAACCTTTCCAAACATGCATGATGCTCAAACAATCCTGTGAGCTTTTTGACCAGAGAATCAACATGTTTATTCAAAGGTTTTTACAATGGGATTTATATGAGTGGTAAATGCTGCCTTATACTTCAGCACGATTAATTAAGCGACAGATTTATTGAAACAAATAAGGTGAGGACATACAATAATAAACTATGTCTCTTTGTCAAGCAAGCTCTATAACAACAGCTTAGGTAGACAAAAATGCTGGAGAAACTCAGCGGCTGCGGCAGCATCTGTGGAGCGAAGGAAATAGGCAAAGTTTTGGCCCGAAACACTTCTTCAGACTCCACTATAATAACAGCTTAATCTTTGTTCAGATATTTAAATCCCTAATCTATTTATTTTGGATATTCTCAAACGTTTACGGAGAATTTACAGCGCAGAATCAAATCAATCTGTCCAGGCCAGTTATTTATGTTCCAAATCCCCCATATCTTCTAAGCACAACTCTCGTGTCACTATTAGTTATAAACTGCTTGAGCAACTCAGGGGGTCAGGCAGCATCTGTGGAGGGAAATGGACAGGTGACATTTCGGGGCGGGACTCTTCTACAGATCAGACTATCCATTTCCCTCCATGGATGCTGCCTGGCACGCTGAGTTCCTCCAGCAGTATGTGTCGTAATTAAAGTTCCAGCATCCGCTGTCTTTTATGTCTCTCATGAGTCCCTATTCCTTTGTTATGAGTTTTAAGAATGTGTGGGAACTCAGCACCAGGACCAAGGAAAAAAAAAATTTGAATAGAATTATACATTCTTACCGCCCCCAGAAGCAAAATTAGAACGTTTCAGCTGGAATTTTATATTTAACCTTTCCTAATGATTCACCACTCTCCGTTCATTGAAGTCAGCTGTCCTCAGCCTCAGTTCCACCCACACACACATACAAACAGGGCAGGGCTATTGGAACAACAAGCCTTTTCATTCTGATAACGATCATTTCATGGAGATTTTTTTTTTAAACATACAAAATGCTGGAGTAACTCAGCATGTCAGACAGCATCACTAGAGAACATGGATGGGTGACGTTTCTAGTTGGGACCCTTCTTCAGACTGACTGTAGTAAGGGGCAGAAAGATCGAAAGGTGATGGGGCAGGACAAAGCCTGGCAAGTGATCGGTGGATACAGGCAAGGGGGGGGGGGCGGTGGTTCGAATGGCAGATGGATGGAAAAAGGCCGAGATGGAAAGACAAAGGAATGAAGAGGAGTGAAATGTGAAGCGAGAGGAAGAGGTATCAGTGGAAGGAGGGGGCATAGGAAACAGAGGGTTTAAAATTGTAAAGTTCAATGTTCATACCATTGTGTTCTAAGCTAACCTGGCAGAACATAATGTGCTTTTTAATGCATTACTGCTAGTGTTACTGACAGCTACACCAGAACTCATCCCAGTGCTGAAACACCTGTTATGTCAGAGCAAGTTCAAACAGCTTAAATGTTGCCTACAAATGATTGATGGCAAGCCATGAATATCATTACTAATCTGTCCCCTATGTATCCTTCCTACACCCGGAAAACCAGTTTTCTCAACTACATTCCGTAACTTACATGTAGTGTGTGTGTGTGTGCGCACGCCCATTCAAAATTTCCCCTTATATTTCTGAGATTCATTACAGTTCCATACTCTCTGAACCCTTGTCGTTCTGGCTTCTTCTGGGTGTGTTTCCCCCGAAAATATCAGAGCTTTATGTGTGATCCCGTTAAACCTCCAGAGAAGGAAGAGAGTGGCCAAAGTCAACGTTTCTTTGTTAGGGGAGGCCAAGGAGCGAGAGTCCAGAACAAGGGGTCACAGTTTAAGGATAAGGGGGAAATCCTTTAGGACCGAGATGAGGAAAACATTTTTCACACAGAGAGTGGTGAATCTCTGGAATTCTCTGCCACAGAAGGTAGTTGAGGCCAGTTCATTGGCTATATTTAAGAGGGAGTTAGATGTGGCCCTTGTGGCTAAAGGGATCAGGGGGTATGGAGAGAAGGCAGGTACAGGATACTGAGTTGGATGTTCAGTCATGATCATATTGAATGGCGGTGCAGGCTCGAAGGGCCGAATGGCCTACTCCTGCACCTATTTCCTATGTTTCTATGTTTCTATGAGAGGGGTTAGAGGGGTGTGGGAAGAGGTTGGAGGAGGAGTGAGTGAGTGGCAGGAAGGGTTCTGGCCGTGAGGGTATTTACTCAAACCCCCTCCAATATGAAGAGCTATTTATCCTGTGGTTCTGGCTTCTTCTGGGTCACTGAATCTCTTTGCTCCAGTATTGATAAGAGCCATAGAGTCACACAGCACAGTACCAGCCACTTTGTCCAAACTCATCCGTGCCAACCAAAGATGCCCCATCGAAGCTAGCCCCATTTGCCCGCATTTGGTCCATATCCCTCCAAGCCTTTCCTATCCACGTATGTCCAAGGTTGCATGGGCTTTCCTTGGACAAAGCGCTCCATACTTCTTCACTTTCATCAACTGTCTACCAATCTCCTCCTCATTCAAAACCTCTCTTTCCCAAAACCAATCTTTTTCATCAAATAGAAATAGAATAGAAATAATTTTATTGCCACACAACCAAGGTCGGTGGTATTTGGGTTGCCAGCAGCGGTACAATAATAAAGAACACAACCACAATAAAAATTTTACACAAACATCCACCACAGCATTCATCACTGTGGTGGAAGGCACAGAGCTTGGCCAGTCCTCCTCCATTTTCCCCCGTGGTCGGGACCACCAGCCTCCACAGCCGTTGCTGCGGGCGTCCAGATGGTAAGGGACAAAGTCAAAGTCAAGGTGAGTCCAGGATCGGCTCTTCCCAACCAGAGACCGCGGCTTCAGGATGGTGTAGGCCGCAGGCCGGCGGTCAAAGTTTTAAAGTACCTGCCGTGCCGCAGCCGGAAGCACCGCAGTCTGCAGGGCCGGCGGTCGAAGCTCCCCTCCAGGGGTGATGATAAGTCCATACCGCACCCGCGGTAGAAGATGGCCGCGGGCCGGCGGTGGAAGCTTCTTCTTCCCCCGGGTCCCCAACGTGAGATCCCGGGCTGTAGACGCCGCACCAGCTGGAGTTCTGCAGACCGCGGCTTCAGGCTGCCGGCTGCCGGCTGCCGCGGGCCAGCGTAACGGAGCGCTCCCCTCCAGCGAGGTCTCACCCGCTCCGCGCCGAGAGTCCACGCTGTGCCCGCCACTGAAGCTCCAGGCGCGTCTCCGGGAAAGTCCGCGCCGATCCATGCTGTTAGGCCACGGGGGAGGCGACCTGAAAAAGCCGCCTCTCCATGGAAGAGGCGGCCGAAACGGTTTCCCCCTTACCCTCCCCACACCTTTGGCCACAGTTACCAATCTCTCTGAATATGGCCTATTGTCAAATGATACTGAGTGCGATGATTCTTCTAGATGGCGAGTTACTAAGTTAAAAATAATCAGAGAATAAAAAAACATAAAATGCTGGAAATACTCAGCAGGATAGATCGTGTTCAAGGCAAGAGAAAGAAAATTTCAGATCAGTGACTTTGAATCAGAACATCTGAGTATTTTAAGCATATATTATTTCAACATCTGCTGTGTTTCGTGTAAGAATTCCTTTATAATTACAACATTGTTGTAAATGCAGGAAATAAATAAACTGTTTCAATGTACATTGGCATCCAATCTTTGTCATTAGCTGGTAGTGTTGCTGTCTTCGAGCTCCAGAAACCTGGGTCTGATCCAAACTTCTTGTGCTCTCACTGTGTTTCTCCTGGAAGGTCCAGAGTTCTCCCACATCCACATACGTGTTGGTTGACAGATTAATTGGCTGTGGTAAATTATCCCTGTGAAAATGGGAGGTGGGAGAACCTTTACGATGGGCATCTGAGTTTAGTTTAGTTTAGAGATACAGAGTGGACACAGGCCCTTCGGCCCACCAAGTCCACCACGACTATCAATCACCCGTGCACTAGATCTATCCTACACACCAGGGAGGAAACCAAGGAAACTGAGCCCTATCTACCACATTTCGAAGGCCTGCAGGTTATTTGACTCATGTAAATTGCCCTTGGTGTGTAAGATGTGAAAGTGGGTTCATGTAGAATTAGTGTACAGGTAATCGCTGGTCGGTGTGGACTTGGTGTGCTGTCGGGCCTGTTTCCACGTTGTATCTCTAAACTAAACTAAAATAGGCCTCATAAATCATCAGAGAACATACAGCAAAATGAGATGATATTCCATGTGCATTCTTCGATATTATAGAGCAGAAGACAATGGAGAAAGCAAATACTTGAATTTGGAAGGAAATGGATAAACTTTTCAGGTAAAGTCCCTTTTGAAGAAGGGTCTCAACCCAAAACATCATCTGTCCATTTCCCTCCACAGGTGCTGCCTGACCTGCTGAGTTCTTCCAGCTCTTGATTTTGTGCCTCAAGATCCCAGCATCTGCGGTGTCTTGTGTCTCCAGAATGCTTGAACTTGTTGGTTTCAGTATAACTACAACACAGAAGGAGGCCATTCAACATTGGCAGCACTGTGACACAGCGACACAGAAGTGCTGCCTGGAAATGCCAGAGACACCGGTTCGATCCTGACTACGAGTGCTGTCTGTACGGAGTTTGTACGTTCTCCCCGCGTGGGTTTTCGCCAGGTGCTCCGGTTACCTCCCACACTCCATAGACGTACAGGTTAGTAAGCTGATTGGCTTGATCAAATTGTAAATTGTCCTGAGTGTGTGTAGAATACTGCTAGTGTACGGGGATTGTTGGTTGGCGTGGACTCGGTGGGCCGAAGGGCCTGCTTCCAAGCTGTATCGCTAAACTAAACTAAGCACGCATGATAAAATTGGTTACAGCTAAAAGTACAGCACATCCTGATAGAAATGCGAAAATCAGAAAATAAAAAACTAAAATACTCCCATGTCAGATAGCTTTGCAATCTATAAAACTGCATTAAACTATATAAATGTTTCTGGTTGACAGCCTTTTATCAGAACAGGGAAGAGTTGAGAGAAGGAAGTAATGGGAAGTAGTAAGGTCGGAAGATAGGAGTCTATAAATGATACTGCTGGTGCAAGGCAAAAGGAGGTCATGATGGGACTGTAAAAGGGAACCGAAAGTGGATGTGTACGTGCTGAAGATGAGAAATAATGGAAGTAAACTAGATCTTTAGTTATTTTATTTTAGTGATACAGTGTGGAAACAGACCCTTTGGCCCATCGAGTTCGCACCGACCAGCGATCCACTGACGTTATCCTACACACTAAGAACAATTTACAATTTACAGAAGCCATTTAACCTACAAACCTGTACGTCTTTGGAGTATGGGAAGAAAGTGGAGTACCTGGAGAAAATCCATGTGATCACAGGGAAAACGTGCACACTCCATACAGACAGCACCCATAGTCAGGATTGAACCCGGGTCTCTGGCACTGTAAGGAAACAACTCTACTGCTGCGCCTTGGTGCCTCCCCTAATCCTCCAAAACAGAATTGGATTGGTATAGAGAGAAAATAACTTGGACTCTGGTAGGAACAGAATGGGAAAAGAGGACAAATTAGATGGCTTTACAAGGGACTAGTATGGTGATGAGGATTGCTTTAAATCTGCACATACTATACACATTACATCGGGACGACATTACATTACATACACATTACATCACATCGGGACGACAGATGGCACAATGGGCTAAGTGTTCGGCTGGCAACCGGAAGGTAGCCGGTTCGAATCCCGCTTGGAGTGCATACTGTCGTTGTGTCCTTGGGCAAGACACTTCATCCACCTTTGCCTGTGTGTGAATGTGTGTGAATGTGTGTGAGTGATTGGTGGTGGTCGGAGGGGCCGTAGGCGCAGATTGGCAGCCACGCTTCCGTCAGTCTGCCCCAGGGCAGCTGTGGCTACAGAAGTAGCTTACCACCACCGAGTGTGACTGAGGAGTGAATGAATAATGCGATGTAAAGCGCCTTGAGTATTAGAAAGGCGCTATATAAATCCCATCCATTATTATTATTATTACATTGCACATGCTGAATGAACATTACTGGGCAGAGATAGTATAATCAGTACAATACTGGGCAGAGAGCAGTCTGAAGAAGGGTCTCGACCCAAAACGTCACCTGTACTTTTTCTCCAGAGATGCAGCTGAGTTACTCCAGCAGTTTGTGTCTATCTTTGGTATAATCCAGCATCTGCAGTTCCTTCCTCACAAGGGCAGTACAATGTTGCCCCTTTCCCCATCCTTGCTACATGTCCCTGGTGATAAAATCAAACAGAAATTTCAGAGGCCTTCTTTATCCAGAGAATGGTTAGGATATTGAATTAGCTACTGGCAGAGTGGAGATAATTGGCACACATATCCTCTCACAGAGGCTTGGTGCAGTAGGTGCATGTGAGAAAGGATTTGAAAGAATCTATTAGCAGAGTGAGGTTGAAAAGGCTCTCGAGGAAAATAAGCACCAGCATAAATCGGTTGCATTGAATGGTCTCTCTCTATGCTGTGAATTTTGTGATAGGACCCATTTTAATAATAGCAAATCCATTTTGGTGTCACAATTGCAGAATATCTAATGGAATCTCTCGCTGCGCCACGTGTAACCATGGCAATGGAACGCTACCACACCATCTAATTGCGTTTGAAGGCGTGAAAACAGTCACTGCCGCGAATGGAACTTCTCCATTTCACGCATATCCACCATTGAGTGGAACTAAAAGCAGACGAAAGTGCAGGAGGAACTCAGCGGGTCAGGCAGCACGTTCTCCAGAGCTGCTACCTGACCCGCTGAGTTCCTCCACCACTTTTGTTTCTTTTTCTGCACCGATGCAGAAAAAGCAGACGCAGCTTCTTGTTTCTGCACTGTAGAATGAGCATGATAGAAAACAGTGGCGCTGGCCTGCACCATCATGGGAAGAGAGAATTACCTTCTGTGCAAGTGATATGTTGTTGCTTTGTCTGTTTGATTCCTTCCGCTCTTGGCACAGGTCTACCTGTGAGAGGGACCCAAACTTACAGGGAGATGAAATCTGCTTTTCTGTGAAGACTGACTGAATGAAGCTCAACAACTGAAGGTGCTTGCAGCAGAAAAGGCAAAATAAATTGTTTTCAATGGGCACTGCTTCAGGAACAGCTTCTTCCCCACAGCCATCAGGCTATTTAACTCGGCAACGAACAGACTCTGAACTGTAACAGCCTATTGCACTTTATCTGCTTATTTATGTGTATATTGAACTGAACTGTTCTGTATTTTTACTGTTCTGAATATTTTACAATATTCTGTTGTGCTGCAGGAAGCAAGAATTTCATTTTCCTATCTGGGACACATGACAATAAACTCTCTTGACTTGACTTGCAATGGCACTGATAATGTATCCCTCTTCACAAAGCTTGTGCACTCTCTCAGCCACCAGAGAAATAATAGCAAGCTATGGGTGGCATGGTGGCATGGTGGCACAGTGGTAGAGTTGCTGCCACACAGCTCCAGAGACCCGGGTTCGATCCTTACCACAGGTGCTGTCTGTACTGAGTTTGTACGTTTTCCTCCCACACCCCATAGGCGTAAAGGTTTGTAGATTAACTGGCTTCAATAAAAATTGTAAATTGTCCCTAGTGTGTAGGATATTGCTAATGTAGGGGGTTCACTGGTCGGCACAGACTCGGTGGGCCGAAGGGCCTGTTTCCACACTATATCTCTAAACTAAACTAAACTAAACTAAAGCATATGGCTGAAATTATATTTTCACTGAGATACAATTATGAGAAAGAAAAGATAATAAGCTATAGGGATTGGGGAGCTATGTACAACAACATGACCTTGCAGGTGAGTTTAGTTTGATGCCACATGTGTACCGAGCTACAGTGAAAAGCTTTATGTTGCATGCTAACCAGTCAGCGGAAAACTATGCATGATTACAATCGAGCCACCCACATTGTACATATACATGAGGATTGTTAAAGTAAGAAATGCTGCAGTTGGAGTAGAGGTTTAATAGAGTGCAGCGATTGTAATGCTTGATTGCAAGTCCACTTCTGGTAGTGGCTAGAACACTAAGGAAAACTGCAGTGATACCTGGAAAAAAAATGGTGGGGAGCTGGTGGGGGAAGCAGAACATATCTTCTTGTCTTCACAAAGCTCTGGCTAATCTGCCTCTTTTCTTTTGGACCGCGTCCCTAATCCTAATCCTTGCCCTGGATCTGAGTCTCTGTCCTTTACCTTTGATTGTTTTCATTACACTAGAAGAACCGGATCTTTGTATGATTCAATGGTATTTTATCATCACATGTATCTAGATCCAGTGAAATTCTTTGTATTTGCATACAATCCGGTAAACTCATACAGCAGACTTCACCTCAAAAAGTTGCCACGTTGCTGGTGCCGACCAAGTTGCGGCGCGACTCTCGTCAGCAGCGGCCTCTGCAGTCCGTCTGTGTTTTTATTATTTTTTGTCTCGTTTTTATGTAGTTTTTGTTATTTTTTTTGTTGGGGTATGTGTGTGGGGGGTAGGGGGGGTAGGGGGTAACTTTAAAATCTTTCCCCTGCACGGGAGACCCGACCTTTTCTTTGTCGGTTCTCCGTTGTCGTTGGGGCTGCAACGTGGAGCGGCCTCCAGCAGCAACGACCTGGGGTTCCAGCTGCGGAGCTGCCGACTACTCACCGTCACGGGGCTGGCCGAGTCCGGAGCGGGTGGAGCGGTGGTGGAGCGCTGCTGCGACCCGACCTCCGGAGATTCGGAGGCTGCAGCTGCGGGTTTGGCGGACGGCGGCACCGGGAGCCCGCGGGTCCCTGCTGGAAGACTGCTTTTCGGGGCTTCCGCAACGGCGACTTCTCCCGCCCGAGTTGCGGGGTTGAAGAGCACCTGAGCGGGGCCTTACACCATCGCCCCGCGCGGCTTGGAATGGCCGTGGGACTTTGCGAGCGCACGCCGGGGGCTCTAACAACTAGACCCGGTGTGCGACCTTGCATCGCCCGGCGTGGCTTTAATATCCGCGGGACAATCGCCATCGCCAGCCGGGGGCTTTGACTTTGACTCTGACTCTGACATCGGGGGGGAGAGTGCAGTGGAGAGATAAGTTTTTTTGCCTTCCATCACAGCGATGTGATGGATGTTTGTGTAAACTGTGTTGTGTCTCGGGTCTTTTTTGTTTTGTAATGTATGGCTGCAGAAACGACATTTCGTTTGGACCTCAAGGGGTCCAAATGACAAATAAATTGAATTGTATTGTAATTGTATTGTAAAAGTTCTTAGTAGAGTCTTACCTTCTCGCAGCGGCAAATGATCTTCTGTCTGATCTTCCTGTTACCGTTTCCTTTCCCTTCCCTTGCAGTTGGGGATCTGACATCTCTGCTCGCCCTGATGATAAAATTCCGTTGTTGGGTAGACCAATGATTTGTTTGCAAATGAAATAAACATTTTACAGGTGCTCCTAATGCAGATGTACTCATGAGACGTGGCATATAACCCAAGTCACCCATTTGAAAGACTCGTGTGCTATCCAATGTGGCACCAAATCCTTGCCGGTGTAATGTCCAAATTTGCACCACAGTTTATCCCTGTCTGGGAGTAATTGGATTGCATTACACATTGGATTGCATTACACAGGGTAACATGTGATCCAATGCTAACATTTATTTCAAGAGGGCTTGTATACAAAAACAGGGATGTAATGCTGAGGCTCTATAGGGCGCTGGTCAGGCCGCATTTGGAATATTGTGAGCAGTTTTGGGCACCATATCCTTGGAAGAATGTGCAGCCTCCAGAGAGAGTCCAGAGGAGGTTTACAAGAATGATCCCAGGAATTAGTAGGTTAACATATGATGAGCGTTTGACAGCACTGGGCCTGTATTTGCTGGAGTTTAGAAGAATGAGGGGGGACCGTATTGAAACGTACAGAATAGTGAAAGGCTTGGATAGAGTGGATGTGGAGAGGATGTTTCCACAAGTGGGACAGTCTAGGACTAGAGGTTATAGCCTCAGAATTAAAATGTTCTTTCAGGAAGGAGCTGAGGAGGGTGGTGAATCTGTGGAATTCTTTACCACAGAAGGCTGTGGAAGCCAAGGCAGAGATAGATAGATTCTCGATTAGTACCGGTGTCAGAGGTTATGGGGAGAAGGCAGGGGAATCGGGTTTGATGGGAGAGGTAGATCAGTCAAAATTGAATGGCGGAGTAGACTCGATGGGCCGAATGGCCTAATTCTGCTCCTATCACATGATCTTATGATGTAGCATTTGATTTGACTTAGTTCAGAGATACAAATTGGAAAAGAGCCCTTCAGTCCATGCCGACCATCAAGCACCCATTCGCACTAGTTCTATGTCATCCCACGTTTGCCTCAGCTCCCTGCACACTAGCGGCAATTTAAGGGCCTGACCCACTTTCACAACCCAATTCACGACCTCTGCCGAGTTTGCCCTTGACTCATACTCGCAGCATGGTCGTCACGAGGTCCTAGGAGGTCGTAGGAGGTCGTAGGTAGGTAGTGATGCTAGTCGTAGGTACTCGTGGCATCAAGTAGGTCGGGGCGTTTTTCTAGCCTGATGAAAAATGGTTGTGAATTAGGTCGTGAAAGTGGGACAGGCCCTTTACAGAGGTCCAATCAACCTACAAACCCGCACGCCTTTGGGATGTGGGAGGAATCCGGAGCACCCGGGGGAAACTCTTGCGGTCACAGGGAGAACGTGCAAACTCCACACGGACAGAACCCAAGGTTGGGGATTGAACTCTGCTCTATGGCATTGTGAGGCAGCAGCTCTACCCGCTGCATCACTTTGGTGCACAGTTTTAGCAGACATCGGATAGACCTTGCTCTTGTATGATGACTTGTATGATAATTGGGTCAGCTTCCTCATTTATTTGTGCTGGCTTTCAGTCAGCGCAGCAGAAACAGATTGACTCTGGTGTTAGATGGCAGATTGAAGTGACTCAGAGCTTAACATATGTCATGTCTGAAGTTCGATATTTTCAGCAGTAATATCCAGGAAATGCATCTGAGATTGTAATATGTTTAACCACCAATTTGTTGGCAGGGTTGGTGATGCTAGTCAGCAGATGCTTTATCTACATGCACGTACATAATTGGCAGAGAAGTGGGTTACGATTTCCTGAGAGAGTTTGCTCCAATGAGAGAAAACGACTGTACACTGTTTCTGTGCAGCCTTCTGCGAGAATGAACTAACTAGTGACGCATACATGAGCTGCCGAATCTTGGCAGGAACGTAAACTCACATTCAGTTGCAGGATGGGAACTCTTCACTATTAAGATGGATAAATCCCGAGAGGCTGATCAAATGTACTCAAGAACACAGTCACAGGGTCAAATGCACAGAAACAGGCCCTTTGGCCCAACTCATCCATGCCCAGCAAGGTGCCTCATCTAACCTGGTCCCAATTGCAAAGGGGAGCAAGGCAGGAAATCATGTAATCCTTTTCCGCTGACTGGATAGCAGGCAACAAAAGCTTTTCACTGTACCTCAGTACACGTGACAATAAACTAAACTGTAGCTAAACTGTATATTTCAGGGGTCCTCCAGAGATATTTGTATTTTACTACAACTGCAAGTTACATACCAGAAGACTGGAGGAAGGCTCATGTTATGCTTTTTGTACAAGAAGCGCTCTGAGTTTATTATTGTCGCGTCTACCGAGGTACAGCGGAAAGCTTTTTGTCGCGTGCTATCCAGTCAGCGAAAAGACTGTACATTATTACAATCAAGGCATCCACATTGTACAGATACAGGATATAGGGCATAACGTTTAGTGCGAGATAAAGTCCGCTAATGTCCGAGGAGAATTGGAAGAATATTTGATAGGAATTTAAAAGGAATGCTGTGTGGGAATGAACAGGAATGTTATGGGATGATATTTCCCAAAAGCCAGCAGAGGCATGACGAGCTGAATGATCAGTTTGTGCTGTGAATCTATGATTCTATTATCAGGTTCAAATTGGACTCCAGTCGCAAATTAACACGGCTAACTTCATTTACATCAAACCACTCATCAACATTAGTTTGGAGATACAGCTTGGATGCAGGCCCTTTGGCCATCGAGTCTGCACCGACCAGCGACCCCCATATACTAGCCGAATTCTACGCTCTAGGGACAATTTATAATTTTACAAAGCCAATTAATCCTATAAAACATGGACATCTTTGGAGTGTGGGAGGAAACCAGAGCACCAGGAGAAAACCAACGCGGTCACATGGAAAACATACTAATTCCGTACAGACAGCATCGAACCTGGGCCTCTAGTGCAGTGAGACAGCAACCTTAGTATCACTGAGCCACCCTGAAGGCAATGGTGGATCAACAAGACCAGGACATATAGGACCCTGATAGACACAATATGCTGGAAGATGCTAACTTCAATTTAAACCCAGCATCTGCAGTCCCTTCCTACACATAAAGGACCCCAATGGTTTTAAATATCAGTATTTGCTTTGCAGCTACAGATCTTTTTCAGCACTCATACAAGTGCCCCCCAACAACTGTAAGGTTATGGATTTGCAGGAAGCGTTTGGTTCAGGTAATAGAGAACAGGAGATCTCTAAGCATTTCTTTGGGACATCATGACCACATGGACTGCTTTACCCAGCTTCTCAAGGCAAATAGTGATGGGTGATATGAATGCTGTCATTCTGAATGAATTCACTACATCACGGCAGAAAGGGAACCTTTCTCTGCAACATGGGGAAGTGGGTGCAGTTCAAAGGGGAGGAAAAAAAAGGCTTCAATACCAAACCAAACAAAAAATATAAAAGTGTAGGAAGGAACTGCAGATGCTGCTTTAAACCAAAGAGAGACACAAAAAGCTGGAGTAAAGGCCCTGTCCCACTTTTCCGAGTTACTCACGAACTCTCTCAAGTTTTCCCCTTGATTCAAACTCGGGGAATGCCGGGTAATAACCATATAACAATTACAGCACGGAAACAGGCCATCTCGGCCCTACAAGTCCGTGCCGAACAATTTTTTTCCCTTAGTCCCACCTGCCTGCACTCATACCATAACCCTCCATTCCCTTCTCATCCATATGCCTATCCAATTTATTTTTAAATGATACCAACGAACCTGCCTCCACCACTTCCACTGGAAGCTCATTCCACACCGCTACCACTCTCTGAGTAAAGAAGTTCCCCCTCATGTTACCCCTAAACTTCTGTCCCTTAATTCTGAAGTCATGTCCTCTTGTTTGAATCTTCCCTATTCTCAAAGGGAAAAGCTTGATCACATCAACTCTGTCTATCCCTCTCATCATTTTAAAGACCTCTATCAACTCCCCCCTTAACCTTCTGCGCTCCAGAGAATAAAGACTTAACTTGTTCAACCTTTCTCTGTAACTTAGTTGTTGAAACCCAGGCAACATTCTAGTAAATCTCCTCTGTACTCTCTCTATTTTGTTGACATCCTTCCTATAATTGGGCGACCAAAATTGTACACTATACTCCAGAATTGGTCTCACCAATGCCATGTACAATTTTAACATTACATCCCAGTAATGTCGGTAGCGAGCCCGTAGCGATGCTGTAGGAGTCCGTAGATGTTTCGAAGCGGCTCGTAATGCCAGCCGTAGGAACTCGGGGCATCAGGTAAGTCGGGATGTTTTTCAACATGTTGAAAAATGTCCATGAGTTAAAAAAATAGCCCCGAGTACCCACGGAAGGCTATTACCGTAATTCTCCGAGTTCGAATCAAGGGGAAAACACGGGAGAGTTCGTGAGTAACTCGGGAAAGTGGGACAGGGCCTTAACTCAGCGGCACAGGCAGCATCTCTGGAGAGAAGGAAGAGGTGATGTTTTGGGTCGAGACCCTTCTTCAGGCTTTGTTTTGTTTTTGTGAATCAACTTAAACACCAGTGACCCAGCTCAGGAGGGTATCAAGAGTTTTAGTTTAGTTTAGAGATACAGAGCGGAAACAGGACCTTAGGCCTTGGAACCTGTTATTAAAGTAAATTCTGGATGACGGTCAAATGGAGACAGTTTTCCCCAGTATCAAAAGTATGTCCAATAATTTGGTGATGTCATTGTGTCTGTAACTCGTTCTCACCCAGTCCACAGTTAACAATGGCCCGTTTCCTTTATCATTGTTACTTTTTTTGCATATCTTTCATTCATTTGTTCTATATCTCTCCATATAATAATCATAATAATAAATTTTATTTATGGGCGCCTTTCAAGAGTCTCAAGGACACCTTACAAAAATTAAGCAAGTAGAGGAAAAACATGTAAGCGGAATGAAATAAATAGTAGAGACATGACTAGTCTCTCTATATATATATATATATAGATATATCACCGTCTATATCTCTCGTTTCCCATTCCCCTGACTCTCAGTCTGAAGAAGGGTCCCAACCGGAAACGTCATCGATTCCTATTCTCTAGTGATGCTGTCCGACCCGCTGAGATACTCCAGCTTTTGTGTCTAACAGAGGAGATGGGTCTGGTGTTGCCGAGTCTGGTGGTGTGCGTTTGACTCAGTGATGTAGATAAACAGTCATTGAACAGAAGCAGGAAGGGGTTTAGGAATAGCAGCAGCAGCAGCAGCAGCAGGGATCAACTTCACACAACACTGCCTTGCTACAGATTCACATCTCTGGTGCCAACAGTGGCCCACTCACAGTGCAGAATAAGAACCGTGCCTTGGGGAAATCCACTCAGTGGAAGAATATTTATTGCAGAAAGTGAGAAAGTGCCAAAATAGGACAGGTTCCCAGCCCAAGCCAATCGCTGTGGAGGATCCCACTGTTGTTTACATGCTCCCGAAATGGATTAGATATTCCATACACAAATATAATCCAATCTAACTCAAGTACAATGGATAGAGCAAAGGGGAAGGTACAGAGTGCGGAATATAGTGGGAAGAGCATGCAAAGAGCGAGGAGGGCCGGCAAATGCTACCCAACGAAGGGGGTATCTCTCTCCCTCTCTCTCTCTCTCTCCCCTCTTCTCTCTCTCCCTCTCTCTCCCCCCTTCTTTAACCTCATCTCTCTCTCTCCCTGACCCTCTCCCTTATTTCTCCCCCCACCGTCTTTCCCCCCTCATCTCTCACCCCCCCCTCCTCCTTCCCCTCCGTCTCTCCCCTCCTGTCCCCCTCTCACCCCCATCTCGGTGAGAACAGAGCGTGAACGTTTGCTGATGACACAGAAACAGGTGGGAGGCCGCAGTACGATGAGAAGATTTGGCTCAGCTACACCAGAAAGATCGATCGAGAAAGCGGGCGAAAACCTGGCGAATGGTGTTCAATGCAGAAAATTGCAAGATCGATCACCTCTATTCTTTAGAATTAGAAGAATATGAATCAAAAGGCAGACTATTATTAAATGGAGAGAGATTGCGTGAATATGTCACAAAAGGGTCTAGGTATTATAGTGCATGAAATACAAAACAAATGAACGTGCAGATGCAACAAGTGGTAGGGGATGGGCCAAATGGCCTAATTCTGTGAATGGCATCATGACCCTTGTTGCAATGAGTATAGAAATAGAGAAGTTGTGTTGTAATTGTACTGGGTGCTAGGATAGGTCAAACCTGGAGTACCATCTGCATTTTGACACCACTTATTTAACAAAGATTATGCTAGCATTGGAGACGTCCCAGAAAAGATTCACTCGGCTAATTCCTGGGGTGAGAGGTTGTTCTCATTTACAAACAGCCAAAAAAAAAGTTAGAATGAACTGAATATGCTGCTCGGGGCAGCACAGTGGCACAGCGGTAGAGGGTCTGTGCTACAGGTAGAGGTTGAGCAGGCTAGGATTTTATTCCTTAGGGCACAGGAGGATGAGGGGTGATCTTATAGAGGTGTACACAATCATGAGAGGAATAGATCGGGTCTTTAGCCCAGAGTAGGGGAATCGCGAACCAGATGCCATAGGTTTCAGGTGTCTATGTCGATACCGAACTTGATGCCAAGTTAAACTAATCTCCGACCCATGAGGCTCCGGCCTCTGCTTCTCTGCGGCTTGCCAGGAGGCGTCTGCCGGAGACCTCAAGCGCACCAACTTCAGCGTGGCTCGAATCATTGTGACTGTGATTACATTCACCCGGCTCTCAATAGCAGGGTATTTCAAATAGCTGATACCAGATCCATGAACTTAACACTGAACGCTAACACTGCAAGACATCACCAGGTGGGTAGGGGACAAGATTCAACTGGAATGGAAATTAGTCATCCTCAACCCCAAGGGACAGTCTAAGAAGGGGAGCAATGCCACCTAATGCCAGATTGAATATTTGTAGCGTTTGGCTTCAGAATAAGTGGCATGGTGTACCATCTGGTGGTCATTTTGGCAAAGTACATATCTGAAACAAGGAAAAACAATAACAGTAAAAATGTTTTTTTCCCCTTTACTTGGACAAGGAGGATTGTAAACTTATAACTAAAGTGCAAGAAAAACAAATTACATAAAAGTTATATTTACTTCAGTTCATTGAAGTAAATGTTCAGCTTGTGGAAATGTTAATTTCTAAGGGAAACTGGCTTGAACTCTGCAAATATTTGTTCTACCTTTTCAAAACCTAAGAGCATACAGTTAAGCATACAGTCCCACGATGCGAGTTCAGCCAAGAGCTCTCCCGAGTTAAAAAAAATCAAACTCGTGGTTTGAATCAACTGCAAAAAATCAACTGCATTAGTTGATTCAGTGTCCTTGCATACTATTAAAATATAATACAATGGTTGCTTGATAAAATGTTATATGGTAAGTATATTTTCATTGGGAGTTATTGATATCTGGATCATGCTGCCAGATGAGGTGGTGGAAATCAGATATAATTATGTCATTAAGAGGCAGTTACGCAGATACTTAAATAGTCCAGGCATAGAAGGAAATGGAATATAGTGTAGGTGGGCGAAAAGCTTACCATGAACATGGTGGGGTGAAGGATCGGTTCTGTGCTGTTCACCTCGATAATGCCATGGTGGTTCAGCAGTAGAGTTGCTGCCTTCCAGCGCCTGAGACCTGGGTTCGATCCTGACCACAGGTGCTGTCTGCATGGAGTTTGTACGTTCTCCCCGCGACCTGCGTGGGCTTTCTCCTGGTGCTCTGGTTTCCTCCCACACTCCAAAGACGTACAGGTTTACCGGTTAATTGGCTTCAGTATAATTTTAAATTGCCCCTTGTGTATGTAGGACAGTGTAAGTGTGCGGGGATCGCTGGTCGGCGCGGAATCGGTGGGCCGTGGGGCCTGTGTCCGCACGGTGTCTCTAAACTAAACTAAACTAAACTCTATGAGCCAATGAAGTGATGTGAGAAACATGCAGGATACCAACAACTCTAAAAACAAAGAACTACGGATGCTGGTTAATACACAAAAGAACACAAAGTGCTGGAGTAATGCAGCATCTCTGGGGAACATGGACAGGCAAAGTTTCGGGTCAAGACCCTCAGATTTAAGCATTGTGGCTTAAATGTGGGAAAAACATACGTTTTCAAGGGAAGTTTTGGCATTGTAACGTTCTGTATCTCCATTATAACAAGCAAAATAATTAAAAGGATTCCCTGATCACTGTTCTGTTGCTAGTTGTTTTTGTACTAGCCCTGTAAATATAACCGTGGTGTGTTTAACTATATTTTATATGATATGATACGGTACGATAAAGCTTAATTTATCCCAGGGGGGAAATTGATCTGCCAACAGTCATAAAACACAAAAATACACGAAACATGAAATTGATGTGAAAAGGATTGGGGATGGGCAAAGATTGGTGGAGGGTCAGTCTACACCACGACCGAAGGGGGAGTAGTTGTACAGTTTGATAGCCACAGGGAAGAAGGATCTCCTGTGGCGTTCTATCCTGCATCTGGGTGGAACCAGTCTGCTGCTGAAGGTGCTCCTCAGGTTGACCAGTGTGTCATGGAGGGGGTGAGCTGTATTGTCCAAAATGCTCCACAGTTCGGGGAGCATCCTCCCCTCCAAGACCCCCTCCCTTATAAATGATACAATAAATTATATGGCATATCATAACACTGGAATATAACAACATAAAGTCCCCCCCTATTTCTAACAGCACATTAAAGTGAAGCCATACTTTAAATCATTTCTCTATTAGTTATGGAGTTATAAATAGGTCAGATTATACAAGAGCTCAACATGTTTAGATATACTGTATCAAGTAATAATGTCCTTAAGCATTATACTGGAACTGTTAAACTGCAATGTCGAGAACTATATTCTGCACTCTGTATCTTTCCCTTTGCTCAACCTATTTGATTTGAGTTCAGCTTGAATCTATCAATGTGTAGGAAGGAACTGCAGATGTTGGTTTACACTGAAGATAGACATAACATGCTGGAGTAACTCCTGTACAGTATTATCTGATTTGATTGGATAGCATGTGCAATAAAGCTGTTCACTGTGACAATAATAAACTTACACCTCAGCCCACAATGATTGCAATTTACACCAGGAAGCTGTTGTTCCATGAATAGCAATTCCCTTCTCTGGAATTCCCAAGGGCAGAGGGAGGTGGATGCAGAATCACTGAGAAATATAAACAGAGATTGGTAGATATTTGGACACGAGGGAATTAAAGAATACTAGACCAGGTGCAGACCCGTTGGGTCTGTTTCCCCAACGGCGTTTGCGGGGGGGGGGGGGGCTGCGGCATCACACTCACATTAACCACCCCCCAAACACACAGGTGGGGGTAGTGGGGGTGAGAAGAGGGGGGAGGGGAGGGGAGGAGAGAGGAAAAACGGGACAGATTTGGGAGGGAAGGAGAGAGGGGTGTAGGGGGGTGAGAGAGGGGGATGGGGGAGAGAGGAGGGGGGGATGAGGAGGGAGGGGAGGAGGGAGGAGGGGGGAGAGGGGGTGGGGGGAGAGAGTGGAGGGCGAAGGGGGGAGAGAAGTGGAAGGTGGGGATGGGGAGGAAAGAGAGGTGGTAGGGGGATCGTTAGTGATGGAAGAGGGACAGAGGGATTAGGGGTGAAGGGGGGGGAATGGGGGCGGGAGGGACGAGAGTGAGGGGGGGGGGGAGAGAGGGATGGGAGAGGGAGAGGGGTGATGGAGAGGGAGAGGGGGAGGAGAGAAGGGGGAGAGAAGGGAAAGTGTGGGGAGGGAGGAGGGGTTTAGAGGGGTAGAGTGGACTGATGGAAGAGGGATTGGGGGAGTGGTGGAGAGGACACATAGGGGTTAGGAGGAAGGGGTGGGGAGGAGAGAGGAAGGCGAGGGGAAGAAGGAGGGGTGGGGGAGGGAGAGGGGTGGGGTAAGGGCGATGACTATAGATGGTAGAGTGAGAGTGGGGAGGGGAGGGGTAGGGGGAGTGGTGGAAGAGGGACAGAGGGGTAGGGGGAAGGGGGCGGGGGGAGAGAGGGAAGGGGATAGGGTAGAGAGTGAAGGGGGGTGGGGGAGAGAGGGATGGATGGGAGAGGGGTGAAGAGAGGGAAACATAGAAACATAGAAATTAAGTGCAGGAGTACGACATTCGGCCCTTTGAGCCTGCACCACCATTCAATATGATCATGGCTGATCATCCAACCCAGTATCCTGTACCTGCCTTCTATCCATATCCCCTGATCCCTTTAGCCACAAGGGCCACATCTAACTCCCTCTTAAGTTCCGATTGGACATCACAATATGTGAGCATTGGGCATTGTGACATCACACAATGGAACATTCACCATGGGCTGGGGCTCCTGCAAAGGCATATGTAAATGGATCCATTCCGATTGGACATCTGTGAGCATCGGGCATTGTGACATCACACGATGGAACGTTCAGCAGGGGCTGGGGCTGGTGCTGCTTCTATGGGTGAGAAGCCAGTTTATTTTTGAAGTATTGGGGGGGGGGGGGGGGGGGGGGAGGGAGAAGGATTTGATTAAAAACGTGTACTTAAACACGACGAAATGTAATGAGGTGCGGATATTTAGAAAGAAAAGTGAAATCTCTACCGAAATGGAAAAGATGTCGGCGATTCTTCGTCTGGTTTCGGAGTTGCAGTGAATCAAAGGAAGAAAGGCGGCCAGCAGCCGTCCATGTAAATGGATCCATTCCGATTGGACATCTGCGAGCATTGGGCATTGTGACATCACACGATGGAAACAAATCAAAAGGCAGAAAGGCAGCCGGACGGACCGCAGGCGACAGGCACACAGTTTTAATATATAACTAGACCAAGTGCAGACCCGTTGGGTCTGTTTCCCTAACGGCGTTCGCGGGGGGGGGAGGGGTGGGCTGCGGCATCACACTCACATTAACCACCCCCCAAACACACAGGTGGGGGGAGGGGAGGTGAGAAGAGGGGAGGGAGGGGAGAGGAGGAGGAGGAAACGGAACAGATTTGGGAGGGAAAGGAGAGCGGGGTAGGAGGTGAGAGAGGGGGATGGGGAGAGAGACGTGGGGGAGGGGGGGGATGGGGAGGGAGGGGAGGATGGAGGGAGGGGGAGAGGGGTGGGGGGAGAGAGGGGAAGGAGTGGGGAGAGAGGAGGGGGAAGGGGGAGAGAAGAGGAAGAGTGGGGAGGGAGGTGGGGGGTAGGGGGAGTGATGGAAGAGGGACAGAGCGGAAGGGGGCAGGGGGAGAGAGGGAAGGGGATGGGGTAGAGAGGGAAGGGGGGTGGGGGGAGAGAGGGAAGGGGGGTGGGGGAGGGATAGGGAGAGGGGGAGAGGAGTGGGGAGGGAGGGAGGGAGGGGTAGAGGGGTAGCGGGAGTGGTGGAAGAGGGACGGGGGAGTGGTGGAAGAGGAACAGAGGGGTAGTGGAAGGGGTGGGGGAGAGAGGGGAAGGGAAGGGAAGAGAGAGGGGTGGTGGAGGAAGAGGGGTGGGGTAAGGGGAGAGAAGTGCAAGAGTGGGGAGGGAGGGGTAGGGGGAGTGGTGGAAGAGGGACAGCGGTATGGGGGAAGGGGGCGAGTGGGAAGGGGGTGGAGTAGATAGGGAAGGGTGGTGGGGGAGAGAGGGATGGGTGGGAGAGGGAGAGGGATGATGAGAGGGAAACATAGAAATTAAGTGCAGGAGTAGGCCATTCGGCCCTACGAGCCTGCACCACCATTCAATATGATCATGGCTGATCATCCAACTCAGTATCCTGTACCTGCCTTCTCTTCATACCCCCTGATCCCTTTAGCCACAAAGGCCAGATCTAACTCCCTCTTAAATATAGCCAATGAACTGGCCTCAACTACCTTCTGTGCCAGTGAATTCCAGAGATTCACCACTCTCTGTGTGAAAAATGTTTTTCTCATCTCGGTCCTAAAAGATTTACCCCTTATCCTTAAACTGTGACCCCTTGTTCTGGACTTCCCCAACATCTGGAACAATCTTCCTGCATCTAGCCTGTCCAACCCCTTAAGAATTATGTAAGTCTATAAGATACCCCCTCAATCTTCTAAAATCTAGCGAGTACAAGCTGAGTCTATCCAGTCTTTATACATATGAAAGTCCTGACATCCCAGGAATCAGTCTGGTGAGTCTTCTCTGTACTCCCTCTATGGCAACAATGTCTTTGAGCATTGGGCATTGTGACATCACACAATGGATCGTTCACCATGGGCTGGGGCTCCTGCAAAGGCATATGTAAATGGATCCATTCCGATTGGACATCTGTGAGCATCGGGCATTGTGACATAACACGTTGGAATGTTCACCAGGGGCTGGGGCTGGTGCTGCTTCTATGGGTGAGAAGCCAGTTTATTTTTGAAATTTTGGAGGGGGAGGGGAAGGATTTGATTAAAAACGTGTACTTAAACACGACGAAATGTAATGAGGAGCGGATACTTAGAAAGAAAAGTGAAATCTCTACCGAAATGGAAAAGATGTCGGCGATTCTGCGTCTGGTTTCAGAGTTGCAGTGAATCAAAGGAAGAAATGCAGCCGGCAGCCGTACATGTAAATGGATCCATTCCGATTGGACATCTGCGAGCATTGGGCATTGTGATTGGACATCTGCGAGCATCGGGCATTGTGACATCACACGATGGAAACGAATCAAAAGGAAGAAAGCCAGCCGGAAGACGGCAGGTGACAGGCACACAGTTTTATAAGATAGATAGATAGATAGATAGATAGATAGATAGATAGATAGATAGATAGATAGATAGATAGATAGATAGATAGATAGATAGATAGATAGATAGATAGATAGATAGATAGATAGTTAGATAGATAGATAGATAGATAGATAGATAGATAGATAGATAGATAGATGAGAAGATGGAGACAAAGTGCTGGAATAACTCAGCGGGACAGGCAGCATCTCTGGATAGAAGGAATAGGTGACTTTTCAGGTCGAGACCCTTCTTCTGAGAGTTAGGGGAGAGGGAGACATAGAGATACGAAAGGGTAAGGTGTGAAAACAAGACATCAAAAGAGATGAGGTCCAAGGAAAATGTAGAATAGATCACTGTTAGCCAGGAGAAGGTGACAACAAACCAAAGCAAATATGAGGATAGGGTCTTTTTAAAACTTCATAAGTGATAGGAGCAGAATTAAACCATTTGGCCCATCAGGTTTACTCTGCCATTCAATCACGGCTGATCTATCACTCCCTCCTGACCCCATTCTCCTGCCTTCTTCCCATAACCCCTGACACCTGTACTTATCAGTTTTCGTTCCCCCTCGATTGCTTATGTTCATACCACGTGACTCTTGCCCAGAATCTCTTGCCCAGAGTGGGGGGAATGGAGAACCAGTGGGCATAGGTTTAAGGTGAAGGGGGAAAGATTTTATAGGGATCTAAGGGATAACCTTTTCACGCAAAGGGTGGTGGGTATATGGAACAAGCTGTCAGAGGAGGTAGTTGAGGCAGGGACTATCACAACATTTAATAGGCAATTAGACAGATACATGAAGAGACATAAAATGCTGGAGTAACTGAGCGTAACTTCTGAAGAAGGGTCTTTACCCAAAATGTCACCCATCCCTTCTAACCAGCGATGCTGCCTGTCGCGCTGAGTTACTCCAGCATTTAGTGTCTATCTTTAGTGTAAACCAGCATCTGCAGTTCCTTCCTACACGGTGCATGGATAGGACAGGTTTAGAGGGATATGGGCCAAACGCAGGCAGGTGGGACGAGTCCAAATGGGACATGTTGGTCAGGTGTAGGCAAGTTGGGCCGAAGGGCCTGTTTCCACACTGTATCACCCTATGACTCTATGACATTGGGGGGACATGGCTTATTTTGTTTATTATCAAGTACAGAAGTAATTACATCAGGAAATAAAACAATAGGTGTCACTGTTGTTCTTTCCTACTTCTTATCGAGTCCACACACAAGATTAGATGTTGTTCAGCCAGAGCTGAACATATTTCTCGGCATCTGCAGACAATGGTGTCTGTCTTGTCGCTTCTTGTGCGTGGTGGTGGAAAGATTTGCGGAAAGTGCGCCCCGACGTGAACGCTCTTTGCTACTAAAAAATGGTTATACCATTTTCTGCAGTCTTTCTTGTCAAACTGTCAAATGCATTAAAAAAAAAGGATAAAAACTCAGCTATTTTTTGTTGTTGTTTGTTTTTTGTTGAACCTAATACTTGAACCTATCTCTCAAACATTTCTCCCAATGACATGCTTCAAGACTTGCTTACTTGGTTCCCTGTTCATGAGCTTCGACTGTTAAGGCGCCGTGAGGAAAGGAGAGAGAGATCTTTGCTGCTTCCTTGCATCTGCACATCACACAGATAGAGTGTGGAAACAGGCCCTTCGGCCCACCAAGCCCACGATCATCTATACACTAGCGCTATCCTACATGAACCCATGTCTTTGGAGTGTGGGAGCATACAGAGGAAACTGGAGCGTATGGAAGAAATCCACGTTTGTCGCAGGGAGAACGTGCAAACTCTGTACAGACAGCACCTGTAGTCAGGATCGAACCCGGTCTCTGGCACTGCAAGGCAGCAACTCTACCGCTTTGCCACCATGCCGCCCCAAGTGAAATTGTCCCAAAACAGAACAATGAAATTCTTTCTTGCAGGCAGCAGCAGCAGCAGCAGCACAACAGGTATGTAAACACAATACTTAATACAAAGAAAAAAAAAGTCGAATAATTGTTTTTAATAAAGCAATATAGTGCAAAAATAAAACAAATTACAGAATCCCTATTGCAACCTAGAAAGTTTGTAGTTTAGCTGGTGTTTGTAGTGTTCAAGATGGTTGTTGGGAATAAGCTGTTCCTGAACCTGGATGTTCCCGTTTTCACACTCATACCTTCTACCTGTCAGCAGGAGTGAAATGAGAGTTGTCCATGGTAGTTGATCAGGATCCTTGATGATATTGGCTGCCTTTTTGAGTCAGTGCCTCTTATAGAGATCCCTTTGCTAGTGGGTGAGGTCAGTATCCATGATGGGCCAGGCAGTGTTCACCACTTTTTGTGATCTCCTTCATTCCTGGGCGATCGAGTTGCCGCACCAGGCCGTGATGCAACCAGTCTTTGGTGCGTTAATATATTTTTGGCGTTACATGAGATATTGAGGAACACAGCCGCTATTTCGGCCTACTCATCTGGTTAACTTTATGTTTGCAGGAATGTAACTTGGTATTGGTATCCAGCAGTTATGGGGCTGTCCCACTGTTCGAGCTAATTTACAAGAGCTCTCCTGAGTTTAAAAAAAAATCAAACTCGTGGTAAGCATGGAGAATGTACGTAGCGGGTACGTCGGAGCTCGGGACGTCTCTTAGCGACTCGTAATGCTAACGGCAGGTACTCGGGAAATGCGGTAAGCTCGTGAAACTTGTGAAAAATTTTCAACATGTTGTAAGCCCCGAGTACCTACGAGCGGCTATTACCGTAATTCTCCGAGTTCGAATCAGGGGAAACTCGGGAGAACTCTTGAATTAGCTCGTACAGTGGGACAGCCCCATTACTGATCCTATTGGATTCAGAGAGAGACTGAGGTGATCTTAAGTTTACATCAGGTGAGAGATGAGAGAATGTCCTGGAGAGTAATGGGTTACAGCGTCAGGGACCCGGGTTCGATCCTGACTATGGGAGCTATCTATATGGAGTTTGTACATTCTCCCTGTGACCTGCGTGGGTTTTCTCCTGTATCTCCGATATCTCCGGTTTCCGCCCACACTCCAAAGACGTACAGGTTTATTGGTTTGTTGGCTTGATAAAATTGTAAATTGTCCCGAGTTTGTGTAGGATAGTGTTAGTGGGACGACAGATGGCGCAATAGGCTAAGTGTTCGGCTGGCAACCGGAAGGTAGCTGGTTCGAATCCCGCTTGGAGTGCATACTGTCGTTGTGTCCTTGGGCAAGACACTTCACCCACCTTTGCCTGTGTGTGTGTGGATGTAAGTATGTGAAGCACTTTGGGGTCAATGCAAGTTGACTAAAAATGTGCTATATAAATAAAGAAATTTAATTTAATTTAGTGTGTGGGGGTCGTTGGTCGTTGGTCGGCGCAGACTCGGTGGGCCGAAGGGCCTGTTTCTGTGCTGTATCTCTAAACTAAATTAAACTCAATGGATTGTAGTGGTGGTGGCTGCCAGAGTTAAAGAAGGACAATGTGCGGTGAGGTGACATTGAGGAGGATTGTTTGATCCACGGAGATGCACTCCAGCCCAACTTCCCTGCTTTAAGAGAGAAGGGAGTCAAAAGACTTCAACACAAAAATAATCTTTTTCTTTTTAACTCCCAATAACCTTGCTTTCAAATTTGCTGCATACACAAAGCAAAGTCCACAGAGATAAAAAATATACACAGATCTGGATTACTGTAATTTCAACAACCCACCCCACAAAGTTAATTTACAAGGTAAGCATGAAACTTCTAGCAGTCAACACAAAGAATAACATCGTATCAGTTTATATCTTTACAGCACTATTAAATGCTTTTCTTTGCCATGTAAGTATGTTGCCTGCAAGATTTGTTGAGAGTTGCACCTTCCAGAATGACTTGCAGACCTGCAACAATCTTAATTTTAAAATCCTTAGTGTTTTTCTCAATCCCCCCATTGCTTTCCTTCCAACGTCCACATCTTACTATGAAACCCCTGCTTGCCCACTATCCTTCCAATATCTGTGGGCTCCTCCAGTACCGGTCTTTATTGCTTCCCTGATTTCCATTACTGCATCGTTGGCCATCGACAAAACTTATCAACCCCAGTTCAAAAATGATTAACTGAGCGAGCACCCATTGTGTTTTGTGTGAGAGAATTCCACTCATAAATCTTCCATATCCCAGTAAATAAAAGTCATGATAATACCATTTAACCATTCACTCCCTGTAGACATTCTGACAAAGCTGCTCTGTACTCACTTTTTCTGACATGCAGTGCTCAAAATGTTAGGTTTTCCAAATGGTTACTTACAATAAAGCTTACATAGAAACATAGAAAATAGGTGCAGGAGTAGGCCATTCGGCCCTTCGAGCCTGCACCGCCATTCAATATGATCATGGCTGATCATCCAACTCAGTATCCTGTACCTGCCTTCTCTCCATACCCCCTGATCCCTTTAGCCACAAGGGCCACATCTAACTCCCTCTTAAATATAGCCAATGAACTGGCCTCAACTGCCCTCTGTGGCAGAGAATTCCAGAGATTCACCACTCTCTGTGTGAAAAATGTTTTTCTCATCTCCGTCCTAAAAGACTTCCCCCTTTTCCTTAAACTGTGACCCCTTGTTCTGGAAAGAATCATGGAAAATTGACAGGTAAACATTCATAGTCATAAAGTTGTACAGTGTGGAAACAGGCCCTTCAACCCAACTTGCCCACACCGATGAACTTGCCCCATCTACACTAGTCCCAACTGTCCACGCTTGGCCCTTATCTCTCTAAACCTATACTATCCATGAGTCTGTCCAAATATCTCTTAAACATTATGATAGTACATGCCTCAACCACCTTCTCCAGCAGCTTGTTCCATGCACCCACCACCCTTTCTGTAAAAAAGGAACCTCCCAGGTTCCTATTAAATCTTTCCCCACTCACCTCAAACCCTATGTCCTCTGGTTCTCGATTCCCCTACTCTGGGCATAAGAGTAAGTGCATTTATCCGATCTATTCCTCTCGTGATCTTGAGCACCTTCCACTTCCACCAACCTTAACATACGGAGTGACTGCAAGGGGGAGCTGGCAGAGGGTGCCCTTGGAGACCAGCTTTGGAGTGAAGCCATTCCCTTCTGGTGTGTGAGAGACAATTGCCTCTCACAGTGAAAAGAAAGACTGCCAAGCTCTCTGCTTGGGAAGGTCAAGATCTTTGCTTACCCAGGCTATGAGTAGCCTGAACACCTCAAGTTCTCCCTCACAAATCAACTGGCGTAGTGAGGTGTCAGAATCAGTCATCCCTTGTTGATTATTTTGAAAATAATCCACCCATACAATATAAGTGAAGATTTTTACTCTTTACTTACAATACTGAAACTTTTTTTATTAATCAAAATAAACTTCATTCAGAATTTAAAATATATACCGTGCTTTGCCAAATATAAATTGCGATTATTATTTCTTCACCATTTCGCCAATGAAAAGGTCTATGACTCTATGACCATTTCACCTATGGAGTTAGGCACAAAATGGTGGAGTAACTCAACGGGACAGGCAGCATCTCTGGATAGAAGAAATGGGTGACGTTTCGACTCAGTCTGAAGAATGGTCTCGTCACCCATTCCTTCTATCCAGAGATGCTGCCTGTCCTGCTGAGTTACTCCAGCATTTTGTGCCTATCTTCAGTGTAAACCAGCATCTGCAGTTCCTTCCTGCACATTTCGCCTATGGAGAGGTCAAGCCACCATGTCAATGACCTAATTCAGGGAAGGGAAATGAGTTCCCGTCATGGATTCCTGTGCTTCAACCCTTGTTCATTTGCTCATGGCAATAGTATTCGTCCAATTTCATGCATGCAAAACCTGCAATACATTCATTCCTGTGGTTTGCAGACTGCTTGTAAAATTTGTTTCCGCATCCATTGAAAGAGGTCATGAAGGAACAATTGTCCGATGCCTTCTGAACGATGTCTTTTGAAATTCCCATACATTGCGTATTGATTATCCAAATTCTATAGCAGATAATGAAAGAGTAGGTATTCCTGACCTTACCATGAAGGCAATCATGCAATGGCCATATTTCCTGCAACTAAATCACTTTCACAATTTCAAAATTACTTTAAAAAATGTTGGCTTTGAGGTAAAGGTAGAAAAAGTGTTAAGGAAGTGCAAGACTTTTTTTATGAGTGTGACCTGTGAAAAAAAGCTAAGTGTTTATTATTAAGCTCCTCATTATGTTGGTTATGGATTATGGATTTTGTGAATCATTAACTAAGATAACTGAGATAATAGGAAATGATCCATGGAAACAAAATAGGGGTTCAATATATGCCAACTTTTGGCCAGAGGGCAACTAGCATTACTGTCGAGATGGAGTCACGGGGACCGAGGGAAAGCATTTTGCTTGCGAGAAGGTTCCACAAGCAACCATGGGATCATCATGTTCATATGTTCTGGGAGCAGAATAAGGCCATTCAGCCTACCAATTATGGCTGATGTATCTTTTCCTCTCAACCCCATAATGACCATGTACTTTGTTTTCTGTAAATTTGGGAATAAATATGAGGTAGAAACATGGAACATTCATAAGTTCTTGGGGCTGAATTTAGCAGTTGGCACATTAAGTCTACTCTGCCATTCAATCATGGCTGATCTATCTCTCCCTCTCAACTCCTTTCACCTGCCATTGCCCCATAACCCCTGACACTCTTACTAATCAAGAATCCGTCAATCTCCACCTTGAAAATATCCATTGACTTTGACCATTGACATAGCCATCTCCGCTTCAAAAGAAAAAAGTTTGGAGATTAGAGATACAGCGTGGATACGCCCATCAGCCCACTGGGTCCACGTTGACCATCAATTACTCATGCACCAGTTCTATGTTATCCCTCTTTCGTATCCAACACACTAGGGGCAATTTACAGGAGCCAATTAACCTACAAACATGCACAGCTTCGGAATGTGGGAGGAAACTTGTAGGATCTTATAGAAACTTACAAAATTCTTAAGGGGTTGGACAGGCTAGATGCAGGAAGATTGTTCCCGATGTTGGGAAAGTCCAGAACAAGGGGTCACGGCTTAAGGATGAAGGGGAATCTTTTAGGACCGAGATGAGGAAAACATTTTTTACACAAAGAGTGGTGAATCTCTGGAATTCTCTGCCACAGAAGGTAGTTGAGGCCAGTTCATTGGCTATATTTAAGAGGGAGTTAGATGTGGCCCTTGTGGCTAAAGGGATCAGGGGGTATGGAGAGAAGGCAGGTACAGGATACTGAGTTGGATGATCAGCCATGATCATATTGAATGGCGGTGCAGGCTCGAAGGGCCGAATGGCCTACTCCTACATCTATTTTCTATAGAAACATAGAAATTAGGTGCAGGAGTAGGCCATTCGGCCCTTCGAGCCTGCACCGCCATTCAATATGATCATGGCTGATCATCCAACTCAGTATCCCGTACCTGCCTTCTCTCCATACCCTCTGATCCCCTTAGCCACAAGGGCCACATCTAACTCCCTCTTAAATATAGCCAATGAACTGGCCTCGACTACCCTCTGTGGCAGTGAGTTCCAGAGATTCACCACTCTCTGTGTGAAAAAAGTTCTTCTCATCTCGGTTTTAAAGGATTTCCCCCTTATCCTTAAGCTGTGACCCCTTGTCCTGGACTTCCCCAACATCGGGAGTAATCTTCCTGCATCTAGCCTGTCCAACCCCTTAAGAATTTTGTAAGTTTCTATAGATCCCCTCTCAATCTCCTAAATTCTAGAGAGTATAAACTAAGTCTATCCAGTCTTTCTTCATAAGACAGTCCTGACATCCCAGGAATCAGTCTGGTGAACCTTCTCTGCACTCCCTCTATGGCAATAATGTCCTTCCTCAGATTTGGAGACCAAAACTGTTGGAGACAACCTCTGCTGTCACGGGGAGAACCTGCAAATTCCCCGCAGACAGCAGGCTATAGTCAGGGCCAAACCCGGGTCTCCAACCCCGTGAAGCAGCCACTGTGCCACTGTGTTGACCCTTGGTGGTTTTTTACAACCACTTGATAAGCTTACAGTTTAATCCAAAGCATCACCAGCTGTGCAAAACTCATTCATTACTCACTAGACAATCAATCTAGATTTCTGAAGGTCAGTCACTAGGTGGGAATTTGGATTTGCCATCTTCTTCTTCTTCATCTTGTGTATGGCGTACACAGCCTAGAGGTGTAGGACAACTTGTTCTATTTGATCTTATTTGATTGTGCACGCCGGGTTGATTGCATTCGTCGAAACAGGGCGGACCACGTGAAGGTTGCAATCTCCCACTCCTGCCATCTTCTGACTCAGCAGGTGAGCCACACCATAAATGTTTATGTCAACAATGAAGTGTAATGTGTGGACCATTACATGGAAGTTCCAATTCCAGTCATTGAGTCATGCAGCACGGAAACAGGCCCTTCGGCCCAACCTGTCCATGCCGACCAAGATGCTGCATCTAAGCTTAATTCCATTATTCTGTGTTTGGCCCAATGTCCCTCTAAACCTTTTCTACTCATATATCTGTTCAAGTGTCTTTTAAATGCTGTTATAGTGTCTGCTTCAACTATCCCCTCGGGCAGCTCCTTCCATGGACCCACCACCCTCTGTGAGCAAAGATTGCCCCTCAGCGTATTAAATCCTGTCCCTCTCACATTATACACGGTGCAACATGGTGGAGCAGCGGTAGAGTTGCTGCCTTACAGCGCCAGGGACCCGGGTTCGATCCTGACTATGGGTGTTTGTCTGTGTGGAGCTTTATGTTCTCCCCGTGACCTGAGTGGGTTTTCTCTGGGATCTCTGGTTTCCTCCCACATTCCACAGACATACAGGTTTGTAGGTTAATTGGCTTGGTATAATTGTAAATGGTCCCTAGTGTGTGTTAATGTGCGGGGATCTATGGTCGGCGCAGACTCGGTGGGCCGAAGGGCCTGGTCCCCGCTGTATCTCTAAACTAAATTTAAAATTGTCTGTAATTCATTTTCACCCAGTGCACAGCTAACAAAGGCCTGTTTCCTTTATTATTATTACTTTTTTGCATATCATTGAATTGTTCTATATCTCTCTATATCACCATCCATATCTCTCATTTCACTTTCCCCAGACTCTCAGTCAATAGAGGGGTCTTGACACGAAACATCATCTATTCTATTTCCCTAGAGATGCTGCCTGACTCACTGAGTTACTCCAGTATTTTGTGTCTATAAACTAAACAAAACATGTTCTCTTGTTTTTGATTCCCCTTATCCCGGGTAAAAGATTCTGGGTGCAATCTATTCCCCTCAATTCTTGAGTCACACATTTGCAGCCAATATGCTGGATATTATGGTATTCACAGCACCAAAGGTTGGGCAGTCTGTATTGATTTAACTTACTGTAAATAAGCCTTTATGACAATAAGCAATCGAGCTGTCATGCTGAATAGCTCGCATGTTGTATCCACTCCCTGCATAAAGCAAAGTAACAAGAGACAGAGTGAAACAATGAGAGATTGTTTCCCAGAAATTCAATCAACAGTGATTATGCCATGTAAATAAAGCTTCACCAAATCAGCAGCAGAGTTTCGGCCCGAAACGTTGCCTATTTCCTTCGCTCCATAGATGCTGCCTCACCCGCTGAGTTTCTCCAGCACTTTTGTCTACCTTCGATTTTCCAGCATCTGTAGTTCCTTCTTAAAAACAATGTGGCCATTTCTGTTCTGTTGTGGGGTAGACTGAGACTGGATACCCCCACCCCCCCGTTCCCTCCTCAATCTTTGCACATCCCTAATCCTTTCCACTTGTCACTTTAATTTCATGTTTCATGTATTTTTGACTGTTGGCAGATCAATATCCCTCCAGGGATAAATAAAGTTCTATCGTGTCGCATCGTATCGATTCGTATGTACATTTCATATTATGTGCGTAGTGCGTGAAAGTGAATACTTTGCCCCAGCAGTGGGACTCCATGCTTCTCTTTTTTTTTGTTATTGTGTTGTTGGACAACCACGTGTCAAAGATGCTCTTATGATGCCGTCCATGAGTTCCAAGGTTTTGACCCAGTGTCTTTGAGATGTAGAGTCACACAGCACAGAATCAGGCCCTTCAGCTCAACTTGCCCATGCCCCAATTGATGCAAGAGTAATTTAGGCAGGGTGCATGCCCTTGTAAGGAATAAACTGGATATAAAAGGGAGAATCACAAAGGGAAGGGTTTGTGCCAAACACAGTCAACATAACTTTCAACCTGCAATGAAACTACGGGGAGAGCATAGAACAGTACAGCACAAGATGTTTGTTCCGAACACAACGCCAAGACCATCGCTAATCAACGTGCACATAACCTGTATCCCCTCATTCCTTGCATGTCCATATGCCTATCCAAAGGTCTTTTAGATGCTGCCAATGTACAGCATCTGCTTCAACCACCACCCCTGTCATTGCGTTCCAGACACTCACCATGCTCTGTATTAAAAATAACTTTCCCCGGACATCTCATTCAAACTTTGCCCCTCTCACCTTAAAACTATATCCTCTAATATTTGATTTTTCCATCCTGGGAAAAAGATTTTGACTGTCTACCCTATCTATGCCTCTCGCAATTTTATTATCCTTCTATCAGGTCTCCCCGCAACCTGGCTCGGTTAGGCCAGAAATGTTCAGGTGAGTAGTGTTTAGAATTGAGTTACAATTGATTAAAGGGAATTGAAGTAACAGTAAAGAGTTAAAATTCTGTAAGATCATTAAAGCTGCAGCAGTGCATCAGATTTTATTATTTGTAGCATTTTTTTATCATATAATCTTATATCGCGTAGATCATTCGCACTTTGTCTTATCAAAAGTTATATGTTGCATTACATCTGTTGTAGTGTTAATTGCTTTTGGTCAATGTTTAAAAAGGAGTTCTGGGTCTATGAATCTTGCCGAGTTTTACATCAACAAGCTAGATTCAAGACCAAACATCCTTGTCCCTTCATCCTTGTTCTTCTCAATAGTAGAAGTCACCTGTATGGGAGTCAAGAGTAGAAGGATATACATGACACTAAATCGGATGATCTGCTGAGGTTTGGGGAGATGCGATTCATGTCATGATAACATTTTCCCCACAGCCATCAGACTATTAAACTCAACTCAAACAAAAATCTGAACTTTAATAGCCTATTGCACTTTATATGCTTATTTATGTGTGTATATATATATTCAATGGTTTATGGACACACTGATCTGTTCTGTATTTATGCCCACAATATTCTGTTGTGCTGAAGCAAAGCAAGAATGTCATTGTCCTATCTGGGACACATGACAATAAACTCTCTTGAAGAACATTTGACCAAGTGAGGCATCAGAGAACCTTTAAAACCCCCTTTTTCACAAACTGGCGGCGCGACCGACGTCGCAGCGGCCTCTGCAGTCTGTCTGTGTATTTTTTATTTTTTTGTCCTGTTGAGGGTTTAGTTTGTAGCGGGTTTTTAAATGTGTATATGTGGGGGGTGGGGGGGGGGAAACTTTAAAATCTCTTCCCTGCATGGAGACCCGACCTTTTCCCTGTCGGGTCTCCGTTGCCGTTGGGGCCTAGCGCCATGGAGCGGCCTCCACCGGAATGACCTGGAGGCTCAAGTCACGGAGCCTGTGGAGCTGTGGAGCCGCGGAGCTGTGGAGCTGTGGAGCTGTGGAGCCGCGGACTGTGGAGCTGTGGAGCCGCGGAGCTGTGGAGCTGTGGAGCTGTGGAGCCGCGGACTGTGGAGCTGTGGAGCTGCTGCGGAGCTGCGGAGCTGCGGAGCTGCGGAGCTGCGGACCTACCTCCGTGGAGCTGGCCAGCTTCGGAGCGTGGAGAGCTGCGGTGGCGAGCTGCTGCGACCCGACTCCGGTGGATGGTGACACCGGGAGCTCGCGGGTCCCCAGTGGGAGACTTCTTTGCGGGGCACCGGCAATGGCGACTTCTCCCGCCCGAATTGCGGGGTTGAGAGTGACCTGGAGCGGGGCCTTACAACGCCCGGCGTGGCTTTGATTTGCCGCGGACTTGCCAGCGCCCGCCGGGGGCTCCAACACAGTCCCGGGGCAGGGCCTTACATCGCCCGGCGTAGCTTTGAGTGGCCGCTCCCGCCGGGGGCTTTGACTTCGACTTCGGGAGAGGAATGGAGAGCAGGGGAGAGACAAGACTTTACCTTCCATCACAGTGAGGAGGAGACTCACTGTGATGGATGTTTGTGTAAATTGTGTTGGTGTGTGTCTTGGTTCTTTTCTTGTATGGCTGCAGAAACCAAATTTCGTTTGAACCTCATGTGAGGTTCAAATGACAAATAAAAGGTATTGTATATTATATTGTATTGTATTGATTGATTGATTGATCGGTCGATCAGTACTTTGTTATCACATGTGACATGTCATCGTGAAATCCTTTGTTTTGCATACCATACACAAGGTAACAATTAGTAACTTTGATTCACCATTGGTCAGTCTAAGAACTGCAAGGATAATACTCAGATGCTGACAACTCTTACTTCACAAGTCTCAGGCAATGATTATATCCAAAAGGAGATCGTATAAATATCTATCCTTGACGTTCAGCGGCATCAACATCATTGAGTACCTGCACCATCAGCATCCTTGAGGCCACAATAATCCAGAATGTGCAATGGACCAATCTTCGTATCTTTAAGGCAAATGCAAATCAGCCACAATCAAATGGCGAAGCAGATTCGATGGGCCAAATGGCCTAATTCTGCACCTATGTCTATGGTCTAACCAGCTAAATCCTATAGTTACAAGATCAAACCTCCACAATGGAAACTATGAAGATATATGGTGTGAGTTGGTAGTGGGTGGTTGACAAACCGCAGGTAGGTATGGCAGTAAGTGAGCAATGCCTAACGTCTAAGCAATACAATGTGCAGTTTACAACAAATAAAAATAACATACTATATGCAGAAGGGTTCCGACCCGAAATGTCACCTATTCCTTTTCTCCAGTGATGCTGCCTGACCCGCTGAGTTACTTCAGCATCTTGCGTCACTCTTCGTTAACCAGCATCTGTAGTTCCTTCCAACACGGAGAAAATGATTTTATCTTTGAATATTCACAGTAGTTTAGAAGAGTCTCCTTGGAATAGTTGCTATTTTTTGAGAAAAATAATTGTATTCAGGAACGCAACCTAGAATAATAGCTGCGTATATTTCTTCGTTGACTCTCTGGGTAGTCATACTTTTTATTGCAATATCATTAGAAACATAGAAAATAGGTGCAGGAGTAGGCCATTCGGCCCTTCGAGCCTGCACCGCCATTCAATATGATCATGGCTGATCATCCAACTCAGTATCCAATCCCTGCCTTCTCTCCATACCCCCTGATCCCTTTAGCCACAAGGGCCACATCTAACTCCCTCTTAAATATAGCCAATGAACTGGCCTCAACTACCTTCTGTGGCAGAGAATTCCAGAGATTCACCACTCTCTGTGTAAAAAATGATTTTCTCATCTCGGTCCTAAAAGACTTCCCTCTTATCCTTAAACTGTGACCCCTAGTTCTGGACTTCCCCAACATCGGGAATAATCTTCCTGCATCTAGCCTGTCCAACCCCTTAAGAATTTTGTAAGTTTCTATAAGATCCCCCCTCAATCTTCTGAATTCTAGCGAGTACAAGCCGAGTCTATCCAGTCTAATTAGGTCAATCATATCAGACCATTGACAATAATGACAAGCAGTCACTGTGTGAAATAAGTTGGGCTGATGGAGAGGTTACTGAAGTTCATGTAAACATTTTATGACTGAAAAGCGCCAAGTACCTTTCTGTAAGTTTCACAATCGAATTGACTCGAATTTTACTGTTGAAGCGGAGTTTAAAAAAAAAAAAGTTAAACGCAGTGTGGAAAACTACCAGCAGGACAAAAGGCAACTATTGCAGTATAATAAAATATATTATCTACAAACAATGCTCCTGAAGATTGGAGTGCATGATGTCTAATCAGGCGATATGTAGAAATCTATACCAGCAATTTTAATGTCACCTGCAAATTTACAAACAATGCTTTCACCCGAATCGTTAATGTAGTTATCAAACAACAGTGAACTCATCACCAATCTGTGTGCCACTCCATTGGTCATTGGCCTCCAACTCCATAAAAACAGTCATACACATTGTTGAAGTATTTGTAACAGAGTATCCTACATCCAACAGTCTTTTGAGGCCTCTATACCAACTAGCCTTTGAATCCTTCCCCCAAGCCAATTTTGATTCCAATCAGCTACCTTACCTTGGATTCCATGTGATTTCACTTTCCATCCAGCCTACCATGCAGGACCTTATCAAAAGCCGTACTAAAGCCCAAAATGTCAGCCATTCCTTCTCTCCGTAGATGCTGCCTGTCCCGTTGAGTTACTCCAGCATTTTGTGTCTATCTTCCATATAAATAAATAACATTTATTGCCATGCCCTTATCTACCCTTTTTGTGACTTCTTCGGATCAGATTCACAAGACACAATTTCCCACACTCAAAGCCATGCTTACTATCTCTAATCAATCTGAGTCTATCCAAATGCTGGTTGATCCTGTCCCTAATGGGCCTGTCCCACTAATTCGACTTTTTCAGCGACTGCCAGCCTAGGTCATTGCAGGTCACCGAAAATGTTCAAAATGTTGAAAATCCAGCGGTGACCAGAAAGACGCTACGACTCTTTGGGCGACTGAGGAGACGACTCACGCCCATACAGACGACACCCTGGCGACCATGTGTAGTGTGAGGCCTGTATGGTCGTGAGTAGTCGCCCAAAGAGTCGTACCTTGTTCTGGTTGCCGCTGGGTTTTAAACATGTTGAAAATTTTCGGCCACCTGCAACGACCTATGACAGGTGCCGGCTGTCGCCAAAAAAGTCGCCCAAGTGGGACAGGCCCATAAGAATCCCGTCCGACAACTTTCCCACCACTGACGTCAGGCTCACCGGCCTGTAGTTTCCTTGCTTCCCATCTTAGGTAACGGTACAACATTAGTTTGCCGTTCATTTCCTGCAAATTCTGGGCTACTTTATCAAGAAAAAAAATGACAATTAAATCTGATAATAATTGTTTCAGAGCATCCAAGTGAAAATGGGGATTGCCATGGTTACAATCGTTGTTCCAGACAACAAGAGCCACAGCCTTTCAATAGACACATTGGCAACAACTTGAAATCTCTTTGAGGCAATTACATACGGTGCAAACACGCAGGGTGACACATGCCATGAAAATGCAAGCGCCAACAGGATCAGATTGCATTCTTTGCATGTGAAAAGGTTGCACAACAGGTATTTAGGGAAGACTTCACCCCCACCAGCTCCAACCTGTGGAGGTGAAGTTTAGATTAAGAATTAACTGCAGTTGAACTGAATTAAAAAAAAAAAAAATGGAGAAACAAAGAACTGCAGATGCTGTGTTCAAGAAGGAACTGCAGATGCTGGAGCTGCTGGTTACTACACACAAGGGCACAGAGTGCTGTAGTAACTCACCAGGTCAGGCAGCATCTCTGGAGAACATGGAGGCATGGACATGGTGGCACAGTGGTGGAGTTGCTGCTTTACACCACGAGAGACCTAGGTTCGATCCTGACTATAGGTGCTGTCTGTATGGAGTTTGTACGTTCTCCCCGTGGCAGTGTGGGTTTCCTCCTCCCACACTCCAAAGATGTCCAGGTTTGTAGGATAATTGGCTTCGGGAAAGATTATAAATTGTCCCAAGTATGTAGGATAGTGCTAGTGTACCGATCGCTATTCGGTGTGGACTCAGTGGGCCGTAGGGCCTGTGTCCATGCTGTATCTCTAAACTATACGTAAACTAAACATGGATAGGTGACATTTCTGGTCAAGCCCCTTCGCCAGAGTCTTATGTCTTAGCTCTTAGGTCTGGAGAAGGGTCTCGATCTGAAACATCGCCTATCTATGTTCTCCGGAGGTGCTGCCTGACCTGTTGAGTTATTCCAGCACTTTGTGTCCTTTTGTAAAATGTAAATGGTTTTGATGAAGAAGGCTTCAGTAAAGGAATGGAAGTGAGATTTTTCTTACATTGACATTGTTCGCCAGAGTTACACACCAGCACCCTGCAGAGCCAATTTGTTGTTGACCAGGGTGACTTGGCATATAGTGGGCATGACATTCATGTTGTCCACTCACTCACCTGCCCACAGCAGCTGGAGGTCCAAGTTATTTTGTTATTTAGAATCGTACTGGTATTTGGCCAAGAATCTCGTGAACCTTTAGGTATGTGGTTAATTGCACAACTGAGCACAAGAAAAACGTGGCTAATTTGATTATCACCACACCTAAGATTCTCTGCATGCTCGGGAGTGTACAGAATGTTGTTAAAGGGAAATTTGTTGGGTGTTCTAAAGAGGGAATTGCAATTACGCAACTAAATAATATAGCCGTATTATGAACAAGTGAAGATCCAGTTGAGAGGGCTGGAAATCATTGCGGTTCCTGCAGAAAACACTCGGCCTCGACTCGCTGGAGTTTAGAAGGTTGAGGGGGGACCTCATTGAAACTTACAGGATAATGAAAGGCATAAATAGAACGGATGATGAAAGGATGTTTCCACTGGTGGGAGAGTCTAGCTCCCGAGGTCAAGGTCTCAGAATTAAAGGGCGCGCTTTTAGAAAGGAGGTGAGGAGGAATTAATCAGAGGGTAGTTAATCTGTGGAGGAGAGGGGGGGGAGGGGGAGAGAAAGGGAAAGAAAGAGTAAGAAAAAGAGAGAAATTAAGAGAAATAAAGGAGACAGAGACAAAGACAGTAAGAGACAGAGACAGAGTGAGAGACATTGAGAACAGCTGGACATCACATATGCTGATGGTGCCATGAGTGGAGGCGGTGGGAGGCATGTTTTGAAGCCAATCTCTTTGTGCTGCGATGAGTTGTTTATTTTTTGTGTGTCTGTGAAACACTTGGAGCAGCAGAGATGGATAGATAGTGGTTCACTGCGGAACCGACTGCTGTTTTTGTCGAATTTTTCTCTCCGGAGCTTAAATCTTCTTCTTGCGTATGGCGTGCACAGCCTAAAGTTGGTGGTCAACTTGTTCTATTTGATCTTGTTTGTGCACGTTGGGTTGATTGCATTAGTCGAAACAGGGTGGACCACGGGAAGGTTGCAATCTCCCACCCAGGAGCTTAAATAGGTTGAGCAGAGACAATGATAATGGATTGCACAAGGTCTGGGGCATCAGTATGAACCCAATGATGAACCCAATGACCTTTCCTCATCCCACTCTTTAGTTTACTTCATTCTTAAAGTCTGTCTGTCACCTGGTGTGAGCTATCTTCACTTCCTGTGAGTTTTGAACAGAAGAATCCCAAAAGGAAATCTTTGACTGAATCTTGCAGTTGTTACCAGTACATTGGTCTTAACATGCAGAGCGACCTGCAGATGCTGGTTTACACATAAGATGCTGGGTAACTCAGCGGGACAGGCAGCATCTCTGGATGGAAAGAATGAGTGATGTTTCACGTCTGAAGAGGGTCTCAACCCAAAACATCACCCATTGCTTCTATCCAGAGATGCTGCCTGTTCTGCTGAGCTACTCCAGCATTTTATGTCTATCTTTGGTCTTAACGAGGTTTGGTTTAGTTTAGTTTCGAGATACAGAGCGGGAACAAGCCCTTCAACCCACCGAGTCCACGCCAACCAGCGATCCCCGCGCACTAACGCTATCATACACAGATTAGGGACAATTCACAATTACACCAAGCCAATTAACCTACAAACCTGTACGTCTTTGGCGTGTCGGAGGAAACCGGAGATCCTGGAGAAACCCACGCAGGTCACGGGGAGAATGTACAAACTCTGTACAGACACCACCCTTAGTCAGGATCAAACCCGGGTCTCCGGCGCTGTAAGGCAGCAACTCTTCCGCCCTTCATCATGAACTTTTCACAATTACGCAGGATGGCCCGATACTGAAATATGTACCCTGATCAAGCAGAAGGAGATAAGAAACTCAAATAACATAGGGGTGAGACGAGAATAGAGTCATAGATGTGAGACCATGGAGAACAACTGTCAGGAAATGAGTCACCTAGACAATGCTTATTTCCAATCTACTCCGACTTATCATCTAAAACCAGTCTGACTGTTGCAAACATCCACTCAAAAGATAAATAAAATATATTGGTATTTTCAGGCAGCAGGAAGAATCGTCATGTGTTGGTCAGGAGATGGAAAGTAGTAGTGGTCCATAATGCTCAGCAGAAATGTATCTCAACCCTACCATAACCAGAGAGCAGTCCTGAACTACTATCTACCTCATTGGAGACACTAGGATTATCTTTGATCCGACTTTGCTGGCTTGACCTTGCACTAAACATTATTCCCTTATCATGTATCTACACACGGTAAATGGCTCAATTGTAAACATGTATTGTCTTTCCGCTGGTAGACAAAAAATGCTGGAGAAACTCAGCGGGTGAGGCAGCATCTATGGAGAGAAGGAATAGGCGACAATTCGGGTCGAGACCCTTCTTTCCTCTGACTGGTTGGCACGCAACAAAAGCTTTTCACTGTACCTCGATGCACGTGTCAATATACGGAACTGAACTGAACAATTAGAAAGAAGGAAGACACAAAAAGCTGGAGTAACTCAGCGGGACAGGCAGCATCTCTGGAGAGAAGGATTGGGTGACGTTTCGGGTCGAGACCCATCTTCAGAAAGAAGGATTCCATGAGAAAGAGGTAACATAGGAAGTCACGGATAAATGCTGACTCGAAAAGTACAGCACACAAAAAGGCAAGAGCATGCGATGAGCCAAAGACTAAGCAGTTTAGAAGACAAACAGCGTGTTGCCCTTTGGTTGAAGGGGTTGAAGATTAAGAATACTGTTGTCTGGGATATTGGTGAGGTCTCCACTTGGAATACTATGCACAGTTTTGGTCTCATTACCTAAAGAAGAACGTAGTGGCATTAGAGGCTAATTCCTGGAGTAAGATAATCCTAACAAATGAAGAGTTTGTGTAGGAAGGAACTGGAGATGCTGGTTTACAATGGAGATAGACACAAAATGCTGGAGTAACTCCGCGGGACAGACAGCATCTCTGGAGAGAAGGAATGGGCGACATATCGGGTAGAGGCCCTTCTCCAGACAGAGACAGCTTGTGTCTACTCTATGCTCTATCTAAAGTCTTGATCATGAATATGCACCATCTACAATGCACAGCAGTTACTTGGCTGGGCTACTCCAACAAGAAATCTGAAATTTCACATCTCTTCCACTGAGATGGATAATTGGCAGTCAGTCTAATGGGAACACATTCGCCTGTAGGTGTGCTAGCAAATTGAATTCTACCAGCTCTCTCCCCTCTACTCTTGTCTTGAAGCAGGACTAGTTTGCTTTAAACATTTTCTCTGACCAAGGCTACCTTCTGAACCTTCTGAATGTTGTAGTCGGCAGGGCAGTACTCTGCATATCGCCAACTTGGACAATTTCACATTTTATCAAGCCAATGAACCTACAAACCTGTATGTATTTGGAGTGTGGGAGGAAACCGAAGTTCTCGGAGAAAACCCACGCAGGTCACGGGGAGAACGTACAGACTCCATACAGACAGCACCCGTAGTCGGGATCGAACCCGGGTCTCTGGCGCTGCATTTTTTGCTGTAAGGCAGCAACTCTACCGCTGCGCCACCGCGACTGCTCTAACTCCAGCCCATCTCGTCTTTTGTGACATCAAGTTTCTTTCCCTTCTGACGGGCTGTGAAGCCAGTGTTGCCTCTTCATCAAAAAGATGCTCCTTTGTTGTTCGAGAGGTGACATTGACCCAATTGAACGTGGAAGGTTTATTCCATTCCATTGCATTTATTCTGCATTCTTGCGCTTAACGTCACGCTCTTAAAACTTTGCTCTTTCTTTCAAACAATAAAAACTCTGATTTAGCCAAATAAACTATTCCAGTTATCTACAAATCGGATTTGAGAGGAGACTTGCCCTTTGGGAAGGACCCTGTTTTTTAATTTACACAAGATCCTAAACTCTAATGTTGTTTACAGAACTTTAAGATTTAAAGATGACAATAAAGATTAAACATATTTATGCTGTTAGGTAACAAATAAAGTACTTCCTCATTTGGATATATTCAGTTGAAATCGCACTGGGTTAATGGTTTAAAAGAAAATATATTGATATTGATTTATTATTGTGTACTGAGATACAGCAAAAAGCTTAGCTTTGCATGCTATCCAAATCATGCCGTACCTGGGTACGATCAAACTATACATGAGATTATCAGGCAGTGCAAAAAGAGAAAGGGAACACAGTGCAGAATATGGTGTTGCAACTACAGAGAAAGTGCAGATGAAAAAAAGTGCATGAACCACAACAGGTGGATTCGGAGACAGGGAATAGTGTTTAGTGTTTTGTCACGTGTACGGAGATAGAGTGAAAAGCGTTTTGTTCCGCGCTATCCAGTCAGAGGAATGACTATATATGATTACAATCGAGCCATCCACAGTGTGCAGATGCAGGATGAAGGGAACACATTTAGAGCAAGTCCAGTAAACCTCTTGTACCTCTTGCCTGATGGGAGAGAGGAGAAGAGGGAGTGACTGGAGTGAGACTCGACCTTGATTATACTGATGGTTTTGCCAAGGCAGCGTGAGGTGTAGATGGAGTCAATGGAAGCGAGGTTGGTTTCCAAATCCTCTGCAATTTCCTGCAGTCTTGGATGGAGCTCATGAGAGGTCCTCTCGAGTCTGATAACATCGGTGAAGATGCTGTCCTCGAATCTAAGACTAAGGCTGAGTCATTTGTTCATGATCTGAAGGTGAGAATATTTATTTTCTCAAAGTGAGAATCATTATTTTTTTCTTTGGTTGTAACAAAAAGGCATCTAGAATCACATCACACATAGAGCCCGACATGTCAATACTGGCATGTTAGTCTCTCCACCTATATCATCCAAACCGATCAAAATTTCTTTCAATTCAACCCCACCCCCCACCTCCCTCCGATGCTTATGCACTTAAAGCATCAATACAGTTAATCTCGACCAGAAATTAAAATTTAATGTCCATATGAAAAAGTGTTTGTTTTTATAGTTTACAGTAATTTATCTAAGGTGCAATGCTGTGGAAATAGTTAGCAAAACCAAACAAAATCAATCCAAATCTTTGAGTATAGAAGTTGGGAGGTCATGTTGCACTTATTGGTGACATTGGTGAGGCCACAATTTGAGTAATGTGTTCAATTCTTGGCACCACATTATTGGAAAAATGTTATCAAGCTGGAAAGGATGCAGAGAAGATGTACGAGGATGTTACCAGGACTCAAGGGCCTGAGCTATAGGGAGAGGTTGAGCAGGCCAGGACTCTATCCATTGGAAAGCAGGAGGATGAGGGGTGATCTGAGAGAGGTGTACAAAATCATGAGAGGAATTGCCCAGAGTAGGGGAATCGAGCACCGGAGGACATAGATTTAAGGAGAATGGGAAAAGATTTAACGGGAATCTGAGTGGTAACTTTTCCACACAAAGGGTGGTGGGTGTATATGGAACAAGCTGCCGGAGGAGGTAGTTGAGGCTGGGACTATCGCAACGTTTAAGAACCATTTAGCCAGATACATGGATAGGACAGGTTTAGAGGGTTATGGGCCAAACACAGGCAAGTGGGACGAGTGTAGATGGGACATGTTGTTCGGCGTGGGCAAGTTGGGCAGAAGGGCCTCTTTCCACGCTGTATGACTCTATCTGTTAAAAAATAAAAGGGAAAAACCTCTTCTGCTCTCTCTCTCTCTCTGAATCAAATGTCAGGAAGAAACACTTTCTTTGAAAATAATTTCTCACGGAAAATTTAAGAATAGCACCTGGCATTGAGGTTACACGAGTTAAAAATAGACCAATGTTTCAATTGAGTTTTTTTTTTTACTACGGTTGTGACGCACTTGGCAGGAAAGGAACACCTTGTCTCCAATCAGCAGATTTTTCAGGTTAATTTTTATCCTCATCATACTTCACGCACCTTGATCTGCAGCCGTGGGGGACTACCTGTACTCCGATCTACCTGCTGGGGGTGGTGGTCGTGGGAGAGATTAGGGTTCTCAACGTTAATTGAATGCATATCTCTTGGATTCGAACCATGATCAAAATTCCAATTGAAGAACGGATAAAAAGATGGAAATATTTTTATATTTGAGTGCAGCACAGTGGCACAGAGGTAGAGTTGCTGCCTTACAGCGCCAGAGACCCAGGGGTCGATCCTGACTATGGGTGCAGACTGTACATTCTCCCCGTGACCGCGCGCTCCGGTTTCCTCCCGTACTCGTACAGGTTATTGATCTAATCTACATTTTCCTTGAACCTCATCCCCTTTGATCTCTCGTTCGCACACCTTGCACTTTCTTATCTCTGTGTCTCCCGCTCCCTTGACTCTCAGTCTGAAGTAGGAAGAAGGGCCTTGACCCGAAATGCAGGGCCGGCCTTTAGGTTGAATGGCGGAGTAGACTTGATGGGCCGAATGGCCTAATTCTGCTCCTATCACTTATGTACGTATGAGCAGAGAAAATTGGCAAGACAAGGATTGTTACGACTGACAACCGAATGATAATACAAAAGGGTGGGTGGCATTTAGAGGGAATGACAAGGATAGAGAGGAATTTTGAGAGCTCGGGTCAGAGAAAGGAACAGTATGGTTGTCATTGGCAGTCATAAAAGTCAGGCAAGTGATGGAATTGTAGGACTTGAGAGAACTTGGGAGACTTGTACACATGAAGATATTTGAGAGATGGAGGTGTTGCATTTAGTCAATTGAAGGATAATTATTTTATAATCAGGGGCTAGATGGTGACCATGAAAGCAAAGGGTTAACAGGGCCTGAAACAAGTTACGATCTTGGTCACAGAGGATTCCAGGTCATGGAGTCCGACAGCCAGAAACAGGCCCTTCGGCCCAACTTGCCCATGCCAACAATGATGCCCCAACTCAGCTAGTCCCATCTTCCTGCATTTGACCCACATCCTGGTTGACCTTTCCTAGCCATGGGTCAGAGGAAGGTCTGATGGTGGGTGATGCGGTAGGAGCATGGACATAGTCAAGTCCAGGGGCAGCCTGGACATCATGATTTGAACATCAGATGGAGATCAAGATTTCAGCAGGAGATGAATTGGGAACTAGTCCACCTGGGGATGAGATAAACTGTTTGTTTGAATTTCAGTGGTTTGACAGTAGATAGTGGTGTTTGTGTAATCTTATCTGGATCAAAAGTCATATATCTAAAGCTGCATATTTGTACACAGTGCCATGGTTGCAGTTACATAATCTGAACTGCATCAGACTATTTGCCTACCCTCTTAAAAGAAGCTGGTATTCGTGGAAGGACAGATGTTGTTCTCATCTGTAATCTTAACAAAACAACTGCCAGAAGACCCCACTTGGAGCATGTCCTCCTCATGAACAAAATACCTGAGATGTAAAGATCAGCGGATGTGTAAAAGAGATTTACATCAAATTATTTCATTCCACATAAATCAGATCCATTGTGTATGTGAACCACACTCTTTTCAATTCCTTTAAACCAAATTATATCATTATAATCATAGATCATGCAACAATATTTAGAGTTTAGATACTGTCTGTATTGAAAAACAACATACTGTAGCCTTTGTTTGAGGGATTGTATTTGCTGGTTTGGGTGAGGAATGAAAGATGAGGAATTTGGTCAACAAAAATAAATAACCTTAGCTAACAATGGCCTGTTTCCTTTATCATCATTACACTGTTGCATATCTTTCATGCATTGTTCTTTATCTCGCTACATCACTGTCTATATCTCTCATTTCCCTTTTCACTAACTAGTCTGAAGAAGGGTCTCGCCCCGAGACGTCACCCATTCCTTCTCTCCAGAGATGCTGCCTGTCCTGCTGAGTTACTCCAGCCTTTTTTTGTCTATCAATGAATAGCAAACTCACTTGGTACAAGATGGACAGTGATGCAGCTGGTGGAGCTGCTGCCTCAGCGCTAGAGACTTGGGTTCAATCCTGACCTCAGCTGCTGTCTCTGTGGAGTTTGCATGTTCTCCCTGTGACCACATGGGATTCCTCCGAGTACTCCAGTTTCTTCCCACACCTAAAAGATGTATGATTTTGTAGGTTAATTGGCTTCTATGAATTGCCAATAGTGTACAGGGAGAGAATGCAAATACAACGTGGAAACGGGCCCTTCAGCTCAATTTGCCCACACTGGCCAACCTGCCTGCATTTGGCCCATTTCCCTCTAAACCTGTCCTATCCACGTAACTGTTTAATTGTTTCTTAAACATTGTGATAGTCGGTGCCTCAACTACCTCCTCTGGCAGCACCCACCACCCTTGTGTGAGAAAGTTAAGGGTCTGTCCCACTTGAGCGACCTAATCTGCGAGTTCTGGCGAGTTTGCCCTCGGCTCATACTCGACTCATAATCGCAGCATGGTCTGCATGAGGATGTAGGAGGTCTTCGTAACTCTCCTTCATGCTCGAGAGGTCGTAGTAGGTCGGCATGTTAGTCGTAGGTAATTGAGGGAAGTCGAAGGTAGTCGAAGGTAGTCGTAGATAGTCTTCAACATAAATGAAGGGAAGTTGAAGGGAGGTCGAAGGAGATTGAAGGAGGTCGTCTTCACTCTCCACTATTCAGTGTCCAATTTTCCTGAAGTTAGTCGTAGCTAGTCTTCAACATAGTCAAAGGAGGTCGAAGCAGATCGAAGGAGGTCTTCTGCATAGTCGAAGGAGGTCTTCAACATGTCATTTTTTCAAACTCTTCTAAACTCGCCAATTAGGTCTCCTAAGTGGGACAGCCCCTTTATCCATCACCTTTCCCCTTCACCTTAAACCTGTCCTCTGGTCCTCGATTACTCTACTCTGGGCAAGAGACTGTGCATCTACTCGATCTATTCCTCTCATTATTTTATACACCTCTATAAGATCAACTCTCATCCTCCAATAGATTCCCAGCCTACTCAACTTTTCCCTGTAGCTCAGACCCTCGAGTTCTGGCAACATCCTCGTAAATCTTCCCTGTAGCCTTTCCAGCTTGATAATATTTTCCGTTTAACATGGTGCCCAGAACTAAACACAATACTCTAAATGTGGCCTCACCAACACCTTTTATCAGCATGTTCTATTTTATTTCATATTTACAGCATCTGCAGTATTTTACTTTTATTAGCTGTTGCGGGAGAGGTGCAACAGCGACCTTGAAGTTGCACAATGCCTTGTTTTGATTTGAAAACAGCACCTATCAGCCACTCCCTATGCTTGCTCGCTGTTTATATAACTTGCCAAAATACAATTGCTATTGTTGCTTTGCACTACTGTGTCAAGGAGGGCTGGATATTGCAAATGAACTGCAGCGGCGGTTTTTTTCAGCAAACAAGACAAGGTTAAGGTAACAGGCAAATTATTTATCTGGACTTGTTCCTTGTAAATATTATTTCCAATCCATTTGTATTTGCGCCTGACTCACCACTTTTGGCGTTACAATGGGTTGTAAATTACAGGTGTAGGTGACCTTTGTACAGCCCAGATCACGTTACCTTTCTTGTTAAAGTCTAATCACTAGTCGTTTGCTGTTGCTAGTTTTAGTTTGGGTCTCTACCTACTCCTCTCCACAGCGCTACCTCCGTTTTATGCCGCCAGTCTTTTGCAACAACGTCGGGTTGCAAGGAGGTCATTGGCCTGAAGCAATAAATTCTGATCTTCTCCCCACAGATGCTGACTGACTGCAGAACATTACAACTGCTTGCGATTATTGTATTGTGGTAGTATTGGCCTCCAAGGTTGCCAAGATGGTGCCCAAGTCAAGCGATTCTCTGCGTACTGGTCCCGGATGTGGATCACTTATAAACCATCTACTCCAACAGGACCTTAGCCTGTGTATGTACACTGTGGACAGCTCGATTGTAATCATGTATAGTCTTTCTACTGACTGGATAGCATGCAACAAAAAAGCTTTTCACTGTACCTCGGTACACGTAACAATGACCTAAACTAAACTAAATTAAAATAAACTAAACTTAAGTAACGTGGTAAAAATAAGGTCGACAACTTTCTCACTCATAAATAAGGGACGAAAGGTCAAAATACGGGACAAATACCCGATCGGTAATTCGTTGACCGACTGGGTGAATGATGAGTTGGCCCGGGTGCTGGACTGCACACAAAGCCCAGCCGCCAGGCCTGCGCAATGTCGCGTGCAAAGTCCAGCGCCCGGGGCCAAAACGCCTCAGATGGCCCGCCGGCTGGGCTTTGTGTTCTGCTGCAGGCAAAGTCCACCACACCGTCTAACTCATGAAACGAAGATCGGCCATGAGAAGGAGAGCTGGTGGTGTCGGCGGTAAGCGAAGGTCCGAAGGTCAGACAGCTGGCCGGGCTGCCGACCGACGGGGCCACGGGCGAGGGGCTGCTGCTGCTGCACTCCATGGGCTGCACTACGTCGGGACGGGTGAGGCGGGGCCGGACGGGGCGCTCCGACTCGACAGTCCCCTCGACCCGAGTAGTAGCAGTCTAATACAGGACCAATTTAGCCCAATATACGGATAGTCCCGGCTAATACGGGACAGTTGGCAACCCGAGGTAAAAAGACTCACACACGTGTGTTATCGAACAAAATTTGACCTTGAGCTAAATGACAAAATATTCAGACATGCAAGCCTGGTGAAAGAGGCAGATTAAAAGAAAGAAAGTTGTTTAATTGTGGGAAGGGATGGCTGAATTTTGAGCTTTGTTCACCAAGGAACTATTGATTAATATGCAGTGACTAAAACTGGGCCAAGTTGAGTGGGCTGGAGGGGGTATGCAAAATTAATGATGATCACAGGGCGATTTGAAGATTAATAGGAATATATTTAATTGGGGATTTGTTCAACCAGGATCCAATACAGTAAGCACAGGAATGATTAGTCAACCGGACAAGTTGGGATAAGAGCAAAGAGTTTTGGATAATCTTTAGGGCGGTGGAGATTAGAGTTCTGCTGGGAGTGCATTGGAATGATTAACTCTTGAGATAACATTGAATGTAGCCTAGTTCAGGCAACACATAGTACTGAGGAAGGGTCTCGACCCGAAACGTCACCCGTTCCTTCTCTCCAGAGATGCTGCCTGTCCCGCTGAGTTACTCCAGCTTTTTGTGTCTTCCTTCAGTTTAAACCAGCATCTGCACTTCCCTCCAACACATAGTACTGTGAATCGGTCTTTCTAAGTATTATGAAAAGGGCATGGACAGGCCAAAATCAGTGGCGCAGCGGTAGAGTTGCTGCCTTACAGCGCTTACAGTGCCAGAGACCAGGGTTCGATCCCAACTACGGATGTTGTCTGTATGGAGTTTGTACGTTCTCCCCGTGACTGTGTGGGTTTTCTCCAAGATCTTCGGTTTTCTCCCACACTCCAAAGACGTACAGGTTTGGAGGTTAGTTGACTTGATATAAATGTAGAATGATCCCTAGTGCATGTAAAATAGTGTTAATGTGCAGGGATCGCTGGTCGGTGCGGACCCGGTGAAATAAGGACCCATTTCTGCGCTGTATCTCTAAAACAAAACTAAATCAATGCAAACACAGTTCACAATTGCGATGCATGGTCAGGCAGCATCTCTGAAGAAATGGAATAGGTGACGTTTCGGGTCGAGACCCTTCTTCATACCAATTGTGGATGGGTGATGTTTCAGACTGAAGAAGGTTCCCGACCAGAAAAAATACCTATCCATATTCTCCAGAGATGCTGATTTATGCACCACTTGGTGTCCGTTTAAGTGATAGGTGGATACATGTTAGGGGTGTGGTGGGTTTGGTGGTTGTCTGAATGATCTCCACTGTATATTCTGTGTAATGCTATGAAAAGCTAAATTAGTTTCACTGCTATTTAGTTTAGTTTAGAGATACAGCACGGAAACAGGCCCTTCAACCAACCGAGTCCGCACCGACCCACGATCCCTGCACATTAACATGACCCTACACACACTGGGGACAATTTTACATTCATACCAAGCCAATTAACCTACAAACCTGTACGCCTTTGGAGTGTGGGAGGAAATCGAAGATCTCGGAGAAACCCCACACAGGTCACGGGGAGAAGGTACAAGCTTCGTACAGGCAAGCTTGTACGTTCTCAGGATTGAACCTGGATCTCTGGTGCTGTAAGGCAGTAGCTCTACCACTACACCACCGTACCACCCTATTGTAGGACATTAGCTGTAGGGAAATATTTACAGCCATATCATTGCGTGAGACACCTTGATCAATAGCAAAGCATATGCAAATATTACAATCTCTGAACTATTTATGGCTCAGTAGTTAATAAAGAGATTAGAGTTCTAGATTTAAGAGATTTTTATGAGTTACAAAGAGACCTTTTGGAGCAAGGATGGCTAATTTTAAATGGGGTTTCCAATTTTATGTTGAGGCATGTAAGATATAACCCAAGGCACCATGGTGGTAGCCTCAAGACAACAACACAAACAAATTAATGACCAGAAATTATTTTTAATAATATGCCTGGATCTGATGGAACGGAAGGTTACGCAGAGAATGGGGTTGAGAGGGAAAGATAGATCATTCCAGGATTGAATGGCGGAGTAGACTCGATGGGCCGAATGGCCCAATTCTGCTCCTATGACCTGAACCAGGTTTCGTCTAAGAGCCGTCACTGCAAATCTCCTCATACATTTAACTTTCTATTTTTCAAGCAGCCATCTCACTTCCTTTTACCTTTTGATGAAGAAGGAAAGGCCTTGAATCTATAAAGGGCCATTAACAAGGGTGGCACAGTGGTGCAGCGGTAGAGTTGCTGCCTGACAGCAACCCCAGGTCCCTGGGTTCGATCCTGACTACGGATGCTGTCTGCATGGAGTTTGCACGTTCTCCCTGTAACCCCGTGAGTTTTCTCCGGGTGCTCCCATTTCCTCCCAAACATGTACAGGTTTGTAAGTTAATTTGCTTCGATAAAATTGTAAAATTTGTCCCTGGTGTGTAGGATAGTGTTAGTTAGGGGAGATCGCTGGTTGGTGCAGACTCGGTGGGGCAAATGACCTGTTTCCGCGCTGTATCTCTTAACTAAACTAAACTAAACTAAACCAAAGATTAATTTGAAACTACAAATGTAGATGGCGAGTGAGAGGGATACTTGACACTTCAAACCAGGTAGTGGAGCATTGGATGGAGTATGAACTGTCTGATGGTTCTATAGGTGTTGGTCCAAGAGATGAAGAAGTTTGTTACATTTTGGTATCATTGGTTGGTGAAGGAGAGCATTCAAGAAATGGATTCTTGCAGACAAGAATTTCTTTTGAGGTCAATATCCTTTTCCTTTATGATGTTGACATTCCTTCTATGGTTAGCATTTATTATCTATCATTAATTGCCCTGAGAAGATATGGTGGACTATCCCTAGTGTAGTTGAAAGGCCAGTTGAATGATCAGGTAAAAGCCAAACACTTTAGTTTAGTTTTGGAGATACAGGGCGGAAACAGCGAGTCCGCACCGACCAGCAACATTTCAGTGCAGAATTCGATGATTTAAGTTTCAAGTTTCATGTGAGTTTATTGTCATGTCGCCCTGATAGGACAATGAAATTCTTGCTTTGCTTCAGCACAACAGAACATAGTAGGCATTGACTACAAAACAGATCAGTGTGTCCATCTACCATTATATAAATATATACACACATGGATAAATAAACTGATAAAGTGCAAATAACAGATAATGGGCTATTAATGTTCAGAGTTTTGTCCGAGCCAGGTTTAATAGCCTGATGGCTGTGGGGAAGTAGCTATTTGAAAACATTTGGAAGGTATTAAAATTGTTGACCTATAAATTGAATTAGAAACACACAGAATAGTCAGACTGTTGGAAGAGACTGTGAAGGTAAGATCGGGCAAGACGGTGGAGAGGATTTGAAAACCAGGATGTGAACTATTGAATGGAGGCTAATGCAAGTGTGTTCCCTCCCCTGGTTAATCCCTGAAGGTGTTTTTCGCTCTTTGCAACATACAGTAATACCATTCCAACTGCGTGATCAATTTCTTCGTGTAGGCTTGTGACATGAAAGGGAAAGGTAACAAGTTAATTCATCGGCGGAATGCATCATGTACACAATGAAAATGCCTGATGTGAAGGGGTGCTTGAGACGTGACTAAATGCCCTTTGTTCCAGCTGCCTAGTCCAAACACACATTCCTCGTACGGCAATGTGCTTCTTGTCAGCACTTAATGAGTTTTACCTTAAACCCATCAAAAAACAAAGAAAAAAACATTCAACTCTTCACAATGTCATTATCATGTGTTAAACCAAAAATCTAGTCAATGAGGGGAAAAAAGGCACAAAGTACAGGAGTAACTCAGCGGATTATGCAGCACCTCATATTTCGCTTGGGCAGCTTACAATCCAGTGGTATGACTCTTGATCTCCCTAACATCAAGTAACCCTTGCTTTCCCTCTCACCCCACCTTAGTTCTTGGACTAGTTTCACTGTCCTCCTGATTAATTTTACTGCTTGTGTGCCTCGTTGTCAACTTCCCCTCAGCCAACAATGAACCATTCTACATTTCCTTGATCCATCGTGTACTAAGATCTGTCGATTTCACAACTTACATTCTCTTTGCACCCTTCCATATCTCCAGTTTCCCTCTCCCCTGAATCTCAGGGTCTCGACCTGAAACGTCACCCATTCCTTCGCTCCGGAGACGCTGCATGTCCCGCTGAGTTACTACAGCATTTTGTGTCTATCTACGGGTTATACAGCATCTCATTTCTTCTTCAGACTGATTGCAGTGGGGGGAGGGGGTGAGAAAGCTGGAGAACAGGCGGGGACTGGACAAAGTCTGGCAAGTGATAGATGGATACAGGTGAGGGGAGTTTTTGATTGGCAGGAGGTTAAGAAGTATAATAAATGTTAGCGTGTATTTTACCTACCGGTAGGTTTTCCTTGGTCCTGAAAACTCCAATGAGCCAATCAAAATTCCCGGTCAGTGAAGGAGATTGCCTACGGCTGCCCTCGACTGCCTGTAACTAAATAGCGACCCCACTCCACTGCACCACGAGTCAAAAAGAACCATGCCGACCAAATTTTGCTAACGGAAAATGTTTCAATATGCTGAAACATTTTCCACGACCTAGCTGAGGCCACGAGTATTCAGGAACTTCCCTCGAGCATGAATGAGAGTTCCAGCGACCTCATAGGACCTCCTAGGACCACGTGTCGACCACGCTGCGAGTTTGAAGGTCGAAGACACTCTTCTAAACTCGCAGATTAGGTTGCCCAAGTGGGACAGCCCCTTTAGATTGCAATTGTGATTCCTTGTCTGCCCACTCACTTAGTTGGCAATTACAATCTGTTATGTGCGACGGTTGTGTGGATTATATTGTAATTGTTGAATGAAAGACCATTGAGTGACGAGGGAAGGTTGGCATGATTCGAACTAAGCTGAAGCATTTGTTCTTGGCAACATCCATTCATAGGCCTGTTGTGTGATGGAAAGAATGTGTAGGAAGGAACTGCAGATGCTGGTTTACACCGCACAAAGTGCTGGAGGAACTCAGCCGGACAGGCAGCATCTACAGATAGAAGGAATGGGTGACGTTTTGGGTCGAGACCCTTCTTCAAACTGAAATCAGGTTAAGTCTTCTACGTTCAATCAAACGGGAATATTATTAAAATTCAATAACCACCGAGTCCTAAAAATACCACAGAAAAACTGTCATGATAATTTATCCAATCAATACGTGGAACCTTTGGAACCTCCTCAAGCAGGTTACCCCTCCCAAATATTGACAGATATTAATTCTGCTCCATAAAAACCATCTCCAGTCAGATGATTGGTAATCATTCCCAGAGATCCATTTTTCCATATATAACCTGTCTGAACTCAATTAGATTATGGTAGAATAATCACTTCCAGGCATTCTTTGTACTTCAAAAAAAATCATCAAATTACATGAAAATGGGTCTCTGCTCATTTTGATCACGTTTGGAGCCGTTCCCAAGAGGATAAGAAATCTGTGATTGTAGAAGGAAAAATATGAAACATTAGCATCGACTTAAAGCTTTAAAATCACGACTTTGTACATCTATTCTGCATCGCAGAATGCCCAGGATAAGGCTGAAGAAAAATCACTAGAACTAAATCAATTCAGTTCGACAGAAGATTGATGATGAAGATAGATTCATTGAAGTTAACAACACAGAATGAAGCCATATGGCCCATCATTCCTCTGTCAGCCTTTTGAAGCTATTTTACTTTAGTTTAGTTTTAGTTTAGAGATACAGCATGGAAACAAGCCCTTCGGCCCACCGAGTCCGTACACTAGTTCTATGTTATCCCAGTTTTGTATCTTTCACACTAGGGGCAATTTATAGAATCCATTTAACCTACAAACCTGCACGTCTTTGTAGTGTGGGAGGTAACCGGAGCACCCGGAGAAAACCCACGTGGTCACAGGTACAATGTATAAGGAATGTAGGAAGGAGCTGCAGATGCTGGTTTACACTGAAGATCGACGCAAAATGCTGAAATGACGCATCGGGACTCAGTCTTGAGCCGTAATGTCACCCATTCCTTCTATCCAGAGATGCTGCCCGTCCCGTTGAGAGGCTCCAGCATTTTGTGTCTATCTCCGGGAGAACGTACAAACTCGGTACAGAAAGCACCCATAGTCAGGATTGAACCCGGGACTCTGGCGCTGTAAGGCAGCAACTCTACCACTGTGCCACTGTTCCACATAATTTCTAACGCCCGACTATCCCCCAGCAGGTTTGCCACCATTAGGAGAACCAACGTCGTACGCCTCAATGGAAAATGGATGCTGCGTGCAATGAACAAGAGAACATCACCGTTGCCTGTGAAAGCGCGCAAATTTGCTCGCGTGCAGGAAGATCACATCGAATGAAGTGATCTCATTAAAATACACAGGCTGCCGTGGTATTTGAAAAATGATTTCGTGCCATTATACTATATGCCAGAAAAGAATTTCAAACCCACAGAAAAACATTCAGTGCTTGATGAAAGAATGCGCTCAGACTATCAAATATTGATTAATGGCAGAAATTTTTGTTGGCACCGAGTTTTGTGTTCAGAATATTGTATAGCTGACTGGCAGGTTTAGCTTTCATGTGTATTGTGTTTTCCTAATTCATGCATGGATTGAGCAAGCAGCAGTGATCTGTGTGTGTGGAAGCATACAGGTTCTTCATCATAACATGAGCTTGTTAACACATGTGGGTTATATTCCTGGCATTTAAAGCTGCAGAATATTCCATTCCTGGCTGGAAATAAAAGGAATTTGTTCCATTGAAAATGAGTTAATCACAAACCGTTTGTGAGAAAATAGAATTAAAAATGGTAAGCCATAATTTCTTTTCCATTCAGATGTTTGGTGGAAAATTCATAGATTCCAATGCTTAAATGGCTTTGTGAGATATTTATAGAGCGAGTGAAAGGAGGAGAATAATAAAACCTGAAGGACATGGGCGGCACGGTGGAGCAGCAGTAGAGTTGCTGCCTTACAGCACCAGAGACCCGGGTTCGATCCTGACTATGGGTGCTGTCTGTATGGAGTTTGTACATTCTCCACGTGGCCTGCGTGGGCTTTCTCGGGTCACTGCCCACACTCCAAAGATGCACAGTTTTGTCAGCTAATTGGCTTGGTAAAATTGTAAATTGTCCCTAGTGCGTGTAGGATAATGTTGGTGTGCAGGGATCGCTGGTCGGCACGGACTCAGTAGGCCGAAGGGCCTGTTTCCGCGCTGTATCTTTAAAGTACACTAGACTAGGGCCAAGACACATCGGAAGGGAGGCAAGGAAAAAAGGATAAAGTGTAAAAGCAAAGGCAATGAAAAAGAAGAAAGGAGGAATGAAGGAAAGAGAATGAGGACAGCAGTGAGTGAGAATGGAAAAACAATTGACTGACTAATGGTAAAAATAGAGAGCTTTTTTTTAAATAAGATTAAAGATAACTCCATATATCTGGGGACACAGGGAACTGCAGATGCTGGATTCATGAGCAAAACACAAAGTGCTGGAGGAAGGTTCCAATCAGAAACATCGCCTGTCCATTCCCTCCACATGCACTGCCTGTCCCGGCAAGTCAAGTCAAATCAAATTTATTGTCACAAGACCAGTGAGGTACATATGGGTTCAATGAATATCATGCTTGCAGCAGCATCACTGGCACATAAACTCAGGCAACACAACAATTCTACAAAATTCTACAGGACAGTGAAAAGAAAAAGATTGTGCAAAACAGAATTGATAAACAAGTCCTTGGTAAAGCAAGAAATGGTCTGTAGCGCTTTGTTGTTGAGGTAGGATTAGAGTTGTACAGGTTGGTTCAAGGACCTGCTGGTTGAAAGAAAGTAGGAGACAAAAATGCTGGAGAAACTCAGCATGTGAGGCAGCATCTATGGAGCGAAGGAAATAGGCAACGTTTCGGGTCGAGACCCTTCTTCAGTTGAAAGAAAGTAGTTGTCTCCGAATCTGGTGATGTGGGATATCGCGCTTCAGTGCTTTCCACCTGATTCTCTCAGTGTGATGGGGAGGAAACCGGAGCACCCGGAGAAAACCCACACGGTCACGGGGAGAACGTGCAAATTCCACACAGGCAGCAACTGAGGTCAGGATCAAATGTGTGTCTCAGCCGCTATGAGGCAGCAGCTCTATCACTGAGCCACTGTGCTGCCCATTTGTTGATATGAAACAGTTTATAATCTTCGGACATCCTAAAATGCTTTACAACAACACGTGCAGCGTGGAAAGGAAACTGAGATGAATGAATTCACAATTAGAAATGATATACCTACCAAAATAAAGCAATAGAAAGAGAAACTAACAACACATAACCATCAGGGTATTGACATGCCCCGTCCCCACTATTTTCATTCTGAAGGAAAGTCCCAACCCGAAATATCACCCAGAGATGTTGCCTGGCCCGCTGAGTTACTCCAGCACTTTGTATCTATCTTCGGTGCAAACCTGCATCTGCAGCTCCTCCCTACACAAGGTATTGAAGGATCTGCCTCTGTGCCACAAATATCTGCACATTCTATCAAAAGGCACAGTAATCTTTCGAAATAGATGGAGCTTTCATGGAGCCGAGGGAGTTGATTCTCCACTGACTCCATTCAGAAGTTTAGAAAATGCTGGAGTAGCATAGCAACATAGAAAATAGGTGCACGAGTAGACCATTCGTCCCTTCGAGCCAGCACCGCCATTTAATATGATCATGGCTGATCATCGCCAATTTTACTTCGGAGTCACGTGAGTGACTACGTGAAGAAGGGCCGTCCGTCTGCGTGCGCGTCATTACGTCTGAACGCAACGCGCACGACGGACTGGCAGGCACTGTGTCCTCCCAGCCGTCGGGATGGGCAGGTAAGGAAAGTTGAACTACTTACCTGCGTTCTTTCGGGCTTGAAGCTTTTTTGTAGTTTCAGAGCCCAGATGTCGAGGAGACGGCCCGCGGGGATGTCGGCTGCCGAAGACCGCAGCATTCCAAGTAGCGGGCGACGGTCTTGTTCCCGACATTAGCGCCGACAGCAGAATCGGCAGGAGACTTTGTGCGGGAGGAGGAGCTCCATGGTGGTCCTGCGGGACGTAATACCACCCGCAAGTCTAACAAACCCGTTGACTCAGATGAGTCCGGGGAAGAGGGATACCCTCCCTCAACGGAGAGCGTCTGAGGACGACTCTCCCACATGGAGCAACTTATGGAGAAGTTGCTCCAACAATGATCTGCTCCGAAGGAGGGAGCAGTATCAGCACGGCCTACAGCAGTGCCGGTGCCGGGAGCCTCGCACATGGGGCAGCCCAATGTCTTCCCCGTTGGAGGGGGAAGTACATATGGAAGAAACCACTCTGAATCAGAGTACAAAAGAAGAGGGGGGGGAAACCTTCCCAGGGACAAGCAGAAGAAAGGAAGTAAGTAAGTAAGTTTTACTTATATTGCACTGTTTAAGTCAAACACCAAAATGCTTTACATAAAAGGAATAATAAGCTTCCATACAAACAACAGAAAATAAGTACTTCTGCAATCATCCAGGCTCCACTGGGTGCTTCCCTGGATGGAGATCTAGCTAATTGACAGCCCGGGTATTATGGAGAACCCGCAGGCAGCAGCACCTGTTTCAGGGCTGCACAAATGTCTCCTGCTCTGAGGAGAGGAGCATTCATGGTCCGTTTCAGTCTGACCCAAAGCTAGAACCTCATTTAGGTCCACTGGAAGGGCCATGTCAGCACAGGTATCCTCAGGGGCCTGCGGCAGCACCTGTTTTCAGGGCTGCCTACGAATCTCACTCTCAGTGGAGGGGAGTGTGAGTGATCAGTAGGTAACTGTAGATGGTTTATGCATGCAACCTATAATGTAGCTACCTCAACACCACTAACCACGCCCAGCCATATCAGTATAACTGTGATATCCCCCCCTTGTTCCTCCCTGTTTGTTCCAGTACGCCTGAAGACTAGATGCAGTCAGTACTGGGACGTGTGTAACATGTGCCTTAATTAAAGACTCAGTAAAGGTTACAGTGTGTCAGACTCAACTCCTTTACATGGTGTCAGCAAGTTAAACGCGCGCCTCCTGTTTTAGCGGGTTTTATTTGTCCCTAGTCCAACTAGTGTTTAATTCCCTATTCATCATGGCATTCTCATGCCGAAAGCCCTCTCCTCTTGTCTTTGACGCTGACATTGCGGAACGCTGGGCTATTTTCGTGATGGACTACAACCACTTCATCAACATCGTGCACCGAAATGACCCTGATGCGGTCAAAGCCTCGCTCGTGCTGAACCTTGCCGGTCCCGATGCTATGAAACGAGCCCAGGCTTTCAACTATGATCCAGCGGTCCTGGATGACAACGACCAGGTCTTCGAGCCGGCGGAATCTGCGAATGACCCGGTATGTCTCTTACGCAAGTTTGCGGAGATTTGTGACTTGCCCTCCAACCGCATATTGGAGCGGGCTAGATTTTTCACACGGAAACAGCAGCCTGATGAGCCTGTTGAATGTTTTATCGCCGACCTGCGCTACCTTGCCCAGCGGTGCCGTTTCGAGACCATGCGTGATCAGCTCACCAGAGATATCCTTGTCACCGGCATGCTAGATCAGAAGCTACGTGCAGATCTGCTGCAAAGACCAGACCTCACCCTGACTCAGGCAATGCATGCTTGCCGCATAGCTGAAGTAGTTGCCCCGCCACATGGACAGAGGGGATCTGACAATCGGGCTATTAATCTGACTGGTGTTGCTATGCCCCGTCGCAAACAAGGCAACTTTCGCCCTACGCCGCGGCCGACTTATGCCCCTCGGGTCCCGCTTGTCAAGAAGTGTCCCAACTGCAATTATATCCACTCCATGCAGTCACAGTGCCCAGCATTTGGCAAAGCTTGCAATTTCTGTAGGAAGATGAACCATTTTTCAGCTGCCTGTCGCTCTCGTGGGAACGTTGCCTCAGCTCCTAGACAAGTTTTAAACAACCTTCAGCAAGCTGATAACGATTTCGATTCCCAGTCTTCTGTCGACACTGCCCTCGACTCTGAGCCCAGCTGTTCCATGGGAGATGCCAGTGTTTACACTCTCCTTCATGGCCGATCTCGCCTCCCCGATCCTTCTGTACTCATTACTGTCAACAACAAGTCCTTCAGTGCTAAACTCGACACGGGGGCGAAGGTGAATGTTATGTCAACATCCTTATTCAAACAGATAAGAAATAATGAGCTGTTGACTGCTGATCGCTCCATATTGCGTGCTTATGGGGGAGAGGAGCTAACACCTGTGGGGAGGGCCACCTTCCACTGTGTGCTGCAGAAATCATCCCGTGACCTGTCGTTTCTCATTCTTGACTGTGTGACTCTGTTGAGCAATCAGGCCTGTCAGGATCTCGGTCTGGTGTCTTTCGACCGTACGGTCCACGAAGTGCGTGTGATGCTGAATCCACTCTCCGAGTACCCTGACCTCTTCGATGATAAGCTGGGGAAGCTGCCACTTGTATACAAGATCGCAACTGACCCATCGGTCGTACCAGTGGTCCGTGCTCCACACAGGGTGTCGTTTGCCATGAAGGGCAAGGTCGAGGCCATGCTGAAGAACATGGTTGACATGGGAGAGAAAAAGAACCCGCATCAGGGGCCTTTGGGCTTACCACAAGACCACTGGTAGCCATGGAGGTAGGTGGGTCTGGGTTTACTGAAACAAGGGATTGTGGATCAGTTGCATGTTGGTAATTTTACTCTTGTGTTTTTGTTCAAAATGACAATAACATGAATTTTCAGATCTGGTTTTAAAAAACAGATAATAACATAGGATTATTTTTACTGCACAACATACATAGGTTCCAAGCAGAGTTGGAACTTGGACTGGAGTTGTCTTCAAGGCAGGCCCAGTATTTTGGGCAGGATTGCCATTCAGGACATGTGACAGATGGAGGATGTCACTTCATCCAGGTTTAACTCATATGTGCAGTATAGACTTTCAGAACAGCAATTTTAGTTACGGTCTAACAACTGTTTTATAGGAGCTTCCTATAAAATGGTCACATGGCATGCATCGACCTCAAAGATGCATACTATTCGGTGTCTATTCACTAAGAACAGGAGATATCTGAAGTTTATCTGGATGGCATGGATCTGCCAAATGGGTTGACATCAGCTCCTAGACTATTGACTAAGCTACGGAAACCAATTCTGGGTCTACAAAGGTCTCAGAACCACATAGTAATGGCATATTTGGAGGACAATTTCATTTTGGAGTCACCAAGAATTGGCAGAAGCATCAGTCAAAGCAAACCAAAACCCTGTTTGATAGAATTGGTTACCTCATCCATCCAGTTAAATCAAAATTGACACCTACAAGGGTAATTGATTACCTAGAATTTACTATCAAAAACAGTAAATATGTTGGTGACTTTGCCTAGGGGCAAACGACTATATTAATCAAGCCTGCTATGACCTGATAGTCAAATACTAGCCATCTATCAGGCAAACAGCGAGTGTAATTGGCAAATAGTAGCTGCATTTCCAGCAGTACGTACGGGCCTTTGCATTACCAGAATTACAGCGAGCAAAGGAACGAACACTCAGATTCCATGCAGGCCAAATTGGCAAAACTATGGATTGCCAGCAGAGGCCATTGTTGAATAACTATGGTGGATAACGAACGTGAGAAAGCTCAAAGTAAATTTGCTTGAAAGCCATCGAAGGTTCTTCAGACCTATGCAAGCGGCTAAGGATGGGGAGCCACTAACACAGTCTAGAGCTGTGGGGGCAGATGGAATGAGCAGGAGTCTGTAATTCCCCAACACATGGAATCAATTACCCAGAATTGTTGGGGGCACAATTTGGACTCAAGGTTTTCTGTAGCAATATGCAACCGGTGCTTGTTCAAATTCAGATTGATAACACCACTGTGGTGGCACATATCCATTAACAAGGGTGGTGTAAAATCTGTATCTTACGACAGATTGTCGAACCTCATTTGGCACTGGTGTATCGAGAGGAATATTTGGGAAATCTACGAGGTAGATATAACACGGTGATAGATGCTGGATCACGAATGTTTAATAACAACACAGAATGGATGTTGAATCAGGCAGTATTTAACGAAATAACTACACGATTTGGCATACCAGATATTGATCTGTTTGCATCCAGACTAAACCATCAGTTACCCAGATATGTGTCCTGCAAGCTGGATCCAGGAGCAAAGGCAGTGGATGCTTTCTCCCTCAATTGGGGAGGATTGTTTATGTATGCTTTCCGCAAATTTGTCTCACAAACCGATGCTTGACCAAAATCAAGCAAGACTAAGCCACAGGTATATTGATAGTGCCAGATTGGCCTACTCAAGACTGATTCCCAAAATTTTTGGGAACTATAGTCCAGCCAGTTATGGCTGTACCCAAGAGCAGGGACCTCCTAGTGAACCCAGTTACAGGGAGTAATCATCCACTACACGAACGTATTAACTTGTTGGTCTGCAGATTCTGAGGAGGCCATTTCAAGGCATAGGACTGTCCGAACAAATACAACACAGTTCGGATAACAGATGTCTTGGAGTTCCTATCAACTCTGTACTATAACTATAAACAAAGTTATAGTGCTATCTATAGTGCCAGAGGCGCACTCTCCTCCTATCTGATGCTGGAAGCAGGGCACGGGTCGATAGGAACGCACCCCTTTACAACAAAATTCATGAAGGGAATTTACAATTTAATACCTCTAAGACCAAGGTACACGGGTACATGGGATGTGAGCGTGGTACTAACCCTACTTTGACAGTGGGGACCGCCTATAACCAACCCTGAAGGTGGTATGCTGACAAAGAGTCCAGACACTGCAAAAGCTACGGTTGGACCACATGACCACCAATATGAACAACATAACATTCGTAATCAGGAACCTGATAAAACATAGCAGGCCAGGAATGCCAGGGATGGAGATCCAGTTCTTGGCATATCCAGAGGACCTACGGTTGTGTGTGTGGGAACATACTAACACCACTATCTGAGAGTTACGGAGAACCTCAGAGGCTCAGAACAATCGGTCCTCATCAGCCATAAATTAAAAAAAACCAAAAAAAACACACCAGAAGGTGTCAACTCAAACCATCTCTAGATGGTCAAAGGGGGTAATGGCGATAACAGAGTGAACATTTATATGGTTAAATCTCACTCCACCAGGGCTGCATCTACGTCGGCAGCAAGAGCTATGGACGTGCCTCTTGACGACATCCTAGTGGCTGCAGGATGGATGAATGAAATAACGGTCCACCAGTTTTATAACAAACCTATAACCGGACTGGGGGTGTTTGCACGTACCATTTTAAGTTCTGTCCCTTAGTTTACCCCCAAGGTTGGGAGGGGTAACTAGTTTTTTAAAAACTTTTCTTTCATTTAAAGCATCAGTGTCTTTACTTAACTACGTAATGTCTGAATGCTTTAATGATTACACGCATCCATGGTCAATCCATTCAGTGTGTGACGCCTGGATTCGTAACCGGCGTAAAATCACAGAGCTTTGAAATCTTCACGTAGTCACTCACGTGACTCCGAAGTAAAATTGTAAGATTAAACGAGAACTACCCAGTTTGAAGTTTGATCTTGATTTTATGAGGAGTTACGATGAGCGATTACGTGCCCACCGCCCTCACCCTCATACTATCAAGGTCATATGGAAGTTCTAGTTTCTTCAATCTTACTATTCTCAGGTCTTCTTTTTATCTGTGATTTAACACCGCTGCTTTGAAGATTGACGCGCACGCAGACGGACGGCCCTTCTTCACGTAATCGCTCATCGTAACTCCTCATAAAATCAAGATCAAACTTCAAACTGGTAAGTTCTCGTTTAATCTTACTATCAGTATACCGTTCTCCCCATATCCCTTGATTTCGTTAGCCCTAATGTTCCCAATGTTGGGCGAGTCCAGAACCAGGGGCCACAGTCTTTGAATAAAGGGGAGGCCATTTAAGACTGAGGTGAGAAAAAACTTTTTCACCCAGAGAGTTGTGAATTTGTGGAATTCCCTGCCACAGAGGGCAGTGGAGGCCAAATCACTGGATGGATTTAAGAGAGAGTTAGATAGAGCTCTAGGGGCTAGTGGAATCAAGGGATATGGGGAGAAGGCAGGCACGGGTTATTGATTGGGGACGATCAGCCATGATCGCAATGAATGGCGGTGCTGGCTCGAAGAACCAAATGGCCTCCTCCTGCACCTATTTTCTATGTTTCTATGAGCTATATCTAACTCTCTTGAATACATCTCTTGAGTACATATTGCAGTGACCAATAATAAAATGTGCCTGTAATGGAGGACTAGTATCCCTGTAATAGTTAATTGCCTGAATCTGTCCAGAACTATGACCATGTATGGTACAAAGGACCACGTCTGGCTTAATAAGGCCACTGCCTGCAGCAATCTCTGTACTTCAAACCAAAGTCTGTCAAGCACTCCTATAAGGAGCTTGCACCAATCGCTACATGATCCAAGTGAAAATCAAATAGATCGTTGAGAAAGGATGATAAATAGTGGTCCGTCATGAGACATGGGTATTTTGCACTGAAATGACAAGGTATGTTGGAGATTAGGAACATTGGAATTAAATATCACGCAATGTGCTGCCCTCATGAGAACAAGTCGAGCGTGTGTGTTCATTTATAGGGGAAATGTCTTTGGTTCCCTTGAAGCAGATGGTTGCTGCTGCCTGTAAGAATATGATGGAGCTCCATCAACCATGCATAGACGCCTGCCCCAAAGTCTATATTTTGACAGCCTTTCAGTGAGTAGGAGACAGCCTGACCAGGCATGTTTTGGATTCCTTTCCACAATTTCATTTTGCGTTATTCCAGCTTCTCACGGAACAGCCCCGCACTCAAATATGTGGCAACCACATAAATACCACGTGAAAGCCACATAATTCGATCAATTTCGCCTCCTGGGATAAATAAAGTTCCATCCTGTCGTATCATATCATATCATATTGTGTCCTATAGTCTCGTATCATCGCCACATCCTAAAAACACTCACTCAAACAGATTTTACTTCGGAGTCACGTGAGTGACTACGTGAAGAACCCGCTCAGCGCGCATGCGCGGCATTAACGCCAGCAGTGCAACAGCGGCTGCAGCGGGAGTTAGGTGCTCCCGCTACAGAATGAAACGGACCATCAGGTGAGTACCCTGAGGTCGGGTTTCTTTTACAGGGGAGCCTTTTTCTGCTTGTGTTTTACAGGCAGAGAAAAAGGCTCTGGAACAAAACTGTCCCCGTTCAAGGAGGAACGTTTTCCGTCGGGGAGGGGGGCAGCAAGAATGGACAGCAAGGAGCGTTTACCCGGTGTTCCGCTATTCCCCGACACCGTGCCGAGCCCAGCCCGCTAGTACCTGAGCAGCGGGCTGGATGCATAGCCACCCGAAGAGGCATCCGGCAGGTGTTTCCCGATTTCGGACGGGACGTCTCTCCACCCGCACGGGGGGAGAGAGAGCTGCCTGAGCCGCTGGAGCGGCTCACGGAGCAGGTGCCTGCGAGACGCACTGCTTGAGGGGCGCTCTCGCTTCTACAAGGCACAAAAACTCTAGAAGAACCTGTCCCCCGCTCGACTCCAGCGGAGGAGCGTTCCATTGCAGGGGGGGCAGTAACAGGCGGTAGGAACAATTACCGGGCGCGCCGCTATCCCCATCACCGCGCCGAGCCCAGTCCCCCTAGTGCCTGAGCTGCGGGCTGGATGTTTAGCCATCCGAAGTGGCATCCGGCCGGTGGCTTCCGACTTGTCGGAGGGGACGTCTCTCCACCCACAGGGAGAGAGACAGCCGCCTGAGCCGCTGGAGCGGCTCCTGGAGCAGGAGCTCCTGCGAGACACGCTACGTGAGGGGCAGTCTCGCTGGGGGTTCAGGCATACCCTCCACAGTGCCTAGGCACTGCCCATCGCTTCCTCCTTAGTGTGGTTAGCTTTGGGGTGACCAGGGGCTGGGCTGGTCATGAAGAGGGGCCACTGGCTGAACAACATCGGGAGTATGCTTGAGGTACAGGATCAGGAAGAGCTGCTGGGTGTGGCCGCTATGTGGCTCCACCACTAGCGAGATGGCTTTTCAGTCTCAACTGATGGCCAGCTTACTACCTGTTCTTTCAAAAATCTCCAAGACAGGTAGTCATGAGGCGTTGGAGTTCATCACGCTTCCCCTAAATTGCATTTACTCAAAGTGGCCACCATTATTGGAGGGTACATTGAGCATCGCTTTAAAAAAGCCAAAATATCAAAAAATGAATTTGATATCCCTGACGTCGGCTAGCATTTTCGCATGCTCTTTCCAGAGGGTCACGGTAGTATGGCAAAACACCTGACCTACTGTTCGCAGTGCTCCGCAACTTCCCAGGAAGTTACAAAACCTGCCCTCAAAGAACGCCGACCTCACAAAAACTGGACGAAGTGTCCAAAATATCGGCGCAAGAGGGCAGTGTCTGGAATGAGCACCACACGTAAACCAGTCAGCAGTACGTCTAACGCGTCCACCAGGAGGGTCCACCTCATGGTACTGGTGAAAGCTCGGGGCCTGCATGCCAAACCCGTAAGCCTTTCAGGCCAAGGCCCAGAGCAGGCCCCATGGAAAATGCGCCACCCCCCAATACCACCACCACGTCAGACAACGTGCAAGACTCGTTGGACCGGCAGGAAACAGAAGAATACCCATAACCATGGAGGTAGGTGGGTCTGGTTCCTACCGAATAGGGGCTTAATACTAACAGGGGAGATTACACCTGTTTTAAGAAGCACGAGAGTCTATCACAAGTGATCAGTATATACTCAATGGCTTAGTGGATACAAAATACAATTCATACTAGAAAAATTGGCACCAGTTCAACATTTACCCCAGAGGGTATTTTCCCTCTCCGTTAAAGAAACGAGAGGGACAAGCTGTACTGGTGAGACTAATTACAAAGGGTATCATGGGAAACATGAACCCTTGGAATTCGTATCAAATATTCATCACTAAACCCAAAAAGATGGTGGATATCTTAGTACCATTCACAAGGATCATCGCAGATACCTGAAATTTACCTGGATTGGGCAGCTATGGCAATTTAAAGCGTTACCCAATGGGAAAATAGGCAAGACCATGGAATTGACTATGTTAGCTGTATCAGCTACCAAACAGTTATTCGAAACCCTGGGATTGTCTTACATCCAGATACATCTAGGTTGAAGCCATCCACAATCATGGACTACTTGGGCTTCACAATTAATTCAGTCTATGTGACTGTAACTTTGCCAAGAGACAAAACAGTTGAATTGGCACAATCATGCAACAATTAATGGTCCACGTACTCCCAACTATTCGACAAGTAACAGAGTAATTGGGAATATGGTAGCAGCATTTCCAGCTACACAATTCAGACCTTTGCACTGTCAAAACTTACAAAGAGCAAAGGTACAGGCACCAAAACGACATACAGGTCATTATGATCGTGTCATTGAAGTCACCCACTGAAGCAATATCATAACTACAGTGGTGGGCAAAATGTTTGGCATAATTTTATGGTTTAAAAGCATATGCACAAATATGCATCACTTGCATGTACGGTCACAAATAGATAATACTACGGTGGCAGCCTACGTTAACCATATGGGCGGCATAAAATCGGTATCATGCGACAAGTTGGTCAACACAATTTGGCAAAGGTGTGTCGAAAGACATATTTGGCTATCAGTAACTTACCTGCCAGGTAAGCTAAATACAGTGGCAGACACCAGGTCACGTAAATTTAATGACAATGGATGTTAAACCCCAAATAATTTGCAAAGTTATCATGCAATATGGCACGCCAGATATCGATTTATTTGCATCAAGGCTAAATCACCAGGTACCTATGTATGTCGCTTGGGAACCAGACCCTGAGGCAGCAGCGGTAGATGCGTTCGTGCTGGATTGGGGAAATTCTTCTTCTATGCATTTCCTCCCTTCTGCCTCATCAGTTGGGGACTATGCACAATACAAACGGACTCTGCTTCAGGTATTTTGATAGTACCCGACTGGCCTACGCAGCCATGGTTCCCAAAACTCCATGACATGGTTGTTGAAACTCCGATGGTATCCCCAGTGACCCAGAGTTATTTACACCCAGTGTCGGGCACAAGCCACTCGTGCCATGAAAATCAAACTCCTGGGTTGCAGATTCTGCACAAACCACTTCTGGGACTGGGATTATCAGAACAAACCATCAACACCATGTCAGCATCCCTTCGAACATCCACTGAAAAACAGCACTTGTCCAGCATCAATAAATGGGAGAAGTACTGCTTGGATAAAGGGACCACCTACTCAACCGCTACAGTTACCAACGTACTGGAATTCCTGGCGAACCTTCACCACGATGAAGGACTCAGCTACAGAGCCATCAACACGGCTAGAAGAGCAATGCCTGTCTATTTAAAACCAGCTCCAGGACAACAGGCAATGCGGTCCCATCTGCTGGTGGTCAAACTAATGAAGGGTATTTACAACTCTAACCCCTAGACCAAGGTACACCCATACATGGGATGTCAGTGTGGTCCTGACATACCTCAGGGGATGGCCACCAGCCAGACCCCTTAACCTAGAACAATCTATGCTCAAAACACTCATGTTGATGGCACTTGTATCTGCACAGAGGGTCCAGTCACTACAACTATTGCGACTGGACAACATGATCACAGCTCCAGACCAGATCTGTCGTTATCCAGCGACAGATCAAACAGAGCAGACCAGGAACACCTAATCCAGTCGTGGAATTCCGGGCTTACCCACCAGAACCACGGTTATGTGCCATGACCCACCTACTATCCTACATAGACACAACCAAAATATTCGAGGGAGATGAAAAGCCTTGTGGGTCAGTCATAAAAACCTTATGGTCGGGTGACGAGCCAAACCATTGCGAGATGGCTCAAGCAGGTGCCAAAAACTGCTGGGATAAACACTAACATGTACAAATTTTATTCCGCCAGGGCAGCATCCATGTCGACGGCTAAAAGAATGGACATGCCTATAGACCACATCCTGGCTACAGCAGGATGGTGGGGGGAAAAGACCGTTCAGAAATTTTATAATAAGCCGTTGGCAAAACCTGTTTTATTTGGAGCAAGATTACGGACTGCAAATATTTAATTTAAGCCCAGGGGAGCAATTTAATTCTTTGTTGTTATTGTTTAAAAAATACCATTGTGTTTTTCTACAAATAGATTCATTGGTTGATTACGATAACACTTCCTCCCTCAAGAACTTCGGCAGTGAGTGAAATAAAACTGTTACATGGTTTGAAATCACAGAGCTTTGAAGTCTTCACGTAGTCACTCACGTGACTCCGAAGTAAAATAGTAAGATTAAACAAGAATTTACCAGTTTGAAGTTTGATCTGTATTTTATGAGGAGTTACGATGAGGGATTACGTGCCCTCCGCTCCCACCCTCATTATATGGATCAAACTAATAAATTGATGTCTCCTTATCTTTACTATGTTTACTTCAAATAACTGTGTCTATCTGTGATTCCACACCGCTGCTTGGAAGTATGCCGCGCCTGCGCACTGAGCGGGTTCTTCACGTAATCCCTCATCGTAACTCCTCATAAAATACAGATCAAACTTCAAACTGGTAAATTCTCGTTTAATCTTACTATTTCAGAGCCGTCAAAAATTGCAGGAACCACATTAAAATATATCCCATGTCCAATAAGTATCGATGCTCACTCTTTTACTATGCACAATCAACTGTTTCCTAAATGTGTGAAACCATCTTGAGCAGCTCTTCCAACAACCCAATGAACGCTACTTCAACACAGATAGTCCTCGGAAAGATTCTCCAGGCTCCCAACCTTCTAACCTTTCCCCCTAACACCTGAAGATTCAACCTTCTTCCAAGAGATTCCTCCAATCCTGCCGTTTTGCTGGCCCACATCTCTTTTCACCCCATGTTTGGTAGCTCCACCTTCAGCTCTCCAGATGCTAAGCTCATGAACTTCCTCCTCAAAACTCTCTGCCTCCTCTCTCTTCCTCCAAGGTGCTACTTCAACCACCAGCTCTTTGAATAAGGCATTTGGCCATCTGTGCCAATCTCTCTAGATGGTGCTGCTGTGACATATCTCCAGAGGTTTCAAGATACGACAGACTGGTAAATGTAATACTTTAAAGTTTTATCTCAGCTATGGTTGTACTTCATATTTACTACTGTCTTCTGTTCAAATTTGTCAGCACTGGAGAATTGAAAATGAAAACTCATACGGTCACGGTCACAGGGAGAACGTGCAAACTCCATACCGACAGCACCTATAGTCAGGATCAAACCTGGGTCTCTGGCGCTGTAAGGCAGCAACTCTATGCGCCACCGTGCCACACAAGTTAAATGTACTGCCGATTCTATTTTTTTTATCACTGGGCTCTTTGATTGTTGGCACCCAACTGTTTGAGACCAGGAGACTTTAGGCCGAGACTTTAGGACCCCCTTAAGTGCTTTTCCTGCAAGAAAATACCTCTGAAAATAATGTAATGCTGATGGTGAATATTTGAAATAAAACAGAAAGCATGTGAAACGAGAGAATGGAAGATAATCGACCTGAAGCATTCTTTCTCAATAAATATTTCAAGTTTAGTCACTATTGTTAGGTAAGGACAATAGGTAATTAAAGGAAGAGTTTTGACCCGAAACATTGCCTATTTCCTTCGCTCCATAGATGCTGCTTCACCCGCTGAGTTTCTCCAGCATTTCTAGATTGATTCCTACCACACTCCAAAGATGTACATGTTTGTAAGTTAATTGGTTTCAGTAAATTGTAAATTGCCTGTAGTGTGTAGGCTAGTGTTAGTGTACTAGTTGGCATGGACCCGGTGGGGAAAAGGACCTCTTTCCATGCTGGATCTCTAAAGGGGGAGGTGGGGGGTTGAAACAGGGCTTGCTGTCTCTCCCTTCGGGGGAATGCGACTTTTTTGTCGTATCCCCCTTCTCTGCCTCCGTCTGCGCTGAGGCCTAATGGCGGAGCTGGCGACCTCGAGACTCTGGAGGCAGAGCCAGTCAGGACTTGCCCTGGACTCGCTCCCGTGAGGGCGGTCCGGCTCGGGGCTGGAACGGCGCTCCCGTGAGGGGCTGTGACGCTCCCGTGAGGGCGGCCTGGCGCGGGGCTGAGACTCTCACGTGAGGGGCTGTGGCGCTCCCGTGAGGGCGGCCTGGCGCGGGGCTGAGATTCTCCCGTGAGGGGCTGTGGCGCTCCCGTCGGGGCGGCCCAGCTCAAGGGAGGAACGGCGTTCCCGTCGGGGCGGCCCAGCTCGAGGGAGGAACGGCACTCACGTGAGGGCGATCCGGCTCGGGGCTAGAACGGTGCTCCGGTGGCTGGGACGGCGTTCTGGCGGCGGTGACCCGAGTCCGGGGTTCAGCCGCGGGCCAGCGGCTGCATCCGCTGGACTGGAGGGCGGCAGCTTCGACCACCCCGGGCCGCGGTGTTTGAGCCGGCCCGTTTGCGGGGTTCGGTGAGCCGTGGGACTGTTTGTACCATCGCCCGGTGGGGTATCACCTCAGCGCAGAGGGAGAAGAGGAGGGAAGAGACTGCAGCCCTAAGATTTTTGCCTCCACCACAGTAAGGAGGTGCTTGGAGGACTCACTGTGGTGGATGTTAATTTGTGTTTAGTGTTGTTTATTATTGTATTATTGTATGTATGACTGCAGGCACGAAATTTCGTTCAGACCGTAAGGTCTGAATGACAATAAAGGAAATTCAAATTCTAATTCTAATTCTAAAGACTAAAGTAAACTTTCAAAGGAGTGTTAATCCCTGGTCTATTTACTTCTAGAGTAGCTCTAAAGGTTCCCAGGACACCATTTTGGAGAAATCACCCACTAATGATAACCCCTCAACCAATGTTTTCAGAAGCGTGACACAAAATGCTAGAGTAACTCAGCGGGACTGGCAGCATCTCAAGATAGAAGGAATGGGTGACGTTTCGGGTCAAGTCCCTTCTTCAGCTGAGTGTCAGGGGAGAGGGAGACACAGAGATATGGATGGGTAAGATGTGAAAATGTGACATCAAAAGGGAATAAGTTTGAGGAAAATGTAGAACAGATCATTGTTAGCTAGGGGAAGGTGACAACGAAGCATACAAAGACAGATGCTTGCAGGAAGGAACTGCAGATGCTGGTTTAAACCGAATATTGACACAAAAATCTGGAGTAACTCAGCAGGACAGGCGGCAGCTCTGGAGAGAAGGAATGGGTGACGTTTCGGGACTGAAGGGTCTCGACCCGAAACGTCACCCATTCCTTCTCTCCAGAGATGCTTTCTCTCCTGCTGAGTTACTCCAGCTTTTTGTGTCTAAAGACAGAAGCCTATTGTGTGCAAATTAACTACATTTCAACAAAGGACTTTAACTGTTTGCAACTCGGAAAGTTCTATAAAGGTTCAAACATCCTCTTTCTTTCCCCTTTCACAATATTTTTATCGTTATTCCCTATAATTTGTTTTGGCCCAAGTCTTTGTTCTTTGTGAAAGAATTAATTTATCATTAATCACCAATTTCCTATTACCAATCCACTCTTTGAAGTCAGGAGACCACGTTTTTCATTTTACTAACACACATTTTTCAAATCGTTGTATTCAAAACCATTTTTTGTTACTATTCATTACAAACGGACTGTTTTGGTCTTTCGTCGATCGCATGGCAAGTCGGAATTCCTATTACATGTGGAAGTGATCATATCTGGACTGGCTCCAGGAAAGAAAAAGACAAAACAGCGTAAATAGGAAGTGTTCTGCAACTTTAGATGCACAAGAGTCTCTTGTGGAAATAAGACTGAAGAAGGGTCCCAACCAGAAACGTCACCTGTCCATTCCCTACACAGATACTGCCAGACCCGTTGAGTTCCTCCAGCACTTTGTGTTTTGCTCAAGGTACCAGCATCTGCAGTTGCTTGTGTCTCCATGGAAACGAGTAGCTGTATTTGACAAGATCAAATTCCAGGACCTTGACACAATCATCTATGTTAGAAAAGGCTCTTCTATAAAAATGTGTTACATTTCTAGTGATTTTTACATTTTACAGCACAACTTGAGACCATTAACTACACTGTGACTGTACTGGTTCTACAAAGAAATTATCTTTGATCAAACATCTTATAGAGGTGTATAAAACCCATGAGGGGAGTAGATCGGGTAGAAGCAGAGTCTCTTGCCCAGAGTAGGGAAATCGAGGGCCAGAGGACATAGGTTCAAAGTGAAGGGGAAAAGATTTAATAGGAATCTGAGGGATAACTTTTTCATGCAAAGGGTGGTGGGTGTATGGAACAAGCTGCCAGAGGAAGTAGTTGAGGCAGGGACTATCCCAATATTTAAGAAAAAGTTAGATAGGTACATAGTTAGGACAGGTTTGGAGGGATATGGACCAAGCGCGGGCAGATGCGACTAGTGTAGCTGGGACATGTTGGCCGGTGTGGGCAAGTTGGGCCGAAGGGCCTGTTTCCACGCTGTATCACTCTATTACTCTATGACTCTATTCTGGCATTTTTGGAATATTTTGCCGGAATTCCAGTGACTGGTAGAAGTTTTCTCAAGACATGGCCATGCATTTACAAGCAGAAACCAGATATCTTCAGTCTAATTTCTTCACATAGTCTTCATAGGCTGGTGAACCAGTGGAATTAATTGCCACAGAAGGCTGTGGAGGTCAAGCCAATGGATATTTTTAAAGCAGAGAAAGATAGATTCTTGATTAGTACGGGTGTCAGGGGTTAGTGGGAGAAGGCAGGAGAATGGGGTTGGGAGGGAGAGGTAGATCAGCCATGACTGAATGGCGTAGTAGACATGATGGGTCAAATGGCCTAATTCTGCTCCTATCACTTATGAGCTCAACAGTGGCAGACATGTGATATTAACCAAAAAACAAAGTGCTGGAAGTACTCAACAGGTCAGGCAGCATCTGTGGAGGGAATGGACAGACCACATACTGGGTCAGGATCCTTCTTCAGACGGATGGAAGTAGATGGGAGAAAGCTGCCAAAGAGAGATGTAGACGGGACAAAGCAGATCTAGTGTCACCTTCGAAAAGAACTGGACATAATCTCAAAATGGAAGTATTTTCAAATTTGTGAGGAAAAAGCAGAACAACACTCAGTGGGCAGAAGGGCCTGTTTCCACGTTGCGTCTTTAAAGTCTAATGTAAAGAATGCTGTTCTGACAACGTGAACTCATTCTTTTAGTTAATAAAATATCCTTCCTGTTTGTTTGATGTATGGTCTGCTTTCTTAGAGGGAGAGAGAGAGATAGATGACGGATGCAGATATGACAGCGTTGTTTAAGAGACTTTCAGATAGGCACATAAATATGCAGGGAATGGAGGGATATGGATCATGAGGTAAAAGGGATTAGTTTAGTTTGGCTTCATGTTGGGCTTGGGCTGAAGGCCCATTTGTGTATTGTAATGTTCTATGTTCTAGACGGAGACAGATATCACTATTAAATCTCATGTTAACATTTTCTGCTTTAAGGAAAGCAATTGGACGTTGATAATCTTTACGACCATTCAAAGACACAAGATGTCAGCGGGTCAGGCAGCATCTCTGGAGAACATGGATGGATAGGTGACATTTCAGGTTGAGACCCTTTTTCAGACTGATTGATCCCGACCCAAAACATCACCTACCCATGTTCTCCAGAGATACCTCCTTACTCCTGCACTTTGTGTCATTTTTTTGTAAACCACCATCTGCAGTTCCATATATCCATATCTTAACGATCATTTAGTTTTAGAGATAGAGCGTGGAAACAGGCCCTCCGGCCCTCCGAGTCCACACCGACCAGCAATCCCCGCACACTAACACTATCCTACACACACTAGGGACAATTTTATATTTATACCAAGCCAAATAACCTAAAAACCTGTCCGACTTTGGAAGGCGGGAGGAAACCGAAGTTCTCGGAGAAAACCCACGCAGGTCGCGAGGAGAAGGTGCAAACTCCTTACAGACAAGCATCCGTAGCCAGGATCGAACCCGGGTCTCTGGCGCTGTAAGCTCTGTGAGGCAGCAACTCTACCGCTGCGCCACCGTGCCACCGGATTCAATTGGCCCAAAACACAAAATTATCATTCTGACAGAATGCATTGAAATTTGTAAAGTGCAATGGAGATCAAGTGCAATTTAAAAAAATATATACGTTGAAGAGACCAGTTGTGACATTGCCATCAGGTGGCGTCTCTTTTCATCACGATCACATTCCCTTGCCTCTTTCTACCTTTGAGGTCAGTCAGAGGGCAACTGCAACCAATGGGGAACCTTATGCCTCGTATTCGTGGACTGTCTCATGAAATGCTTGGCCTTTAAAAATATGCTAGCTATGCAATTGTGACAAAATGTAATATTTCAAGCATGACATGAATTGAATTATTTATCTTTCATCACTGAGGTTTCCAAAAAGTATTCTTGCTGACGTACCTGAGATAAGTCTTCAGATTAGATTCTCTTAGTTGAATAAGATGATGGTGCCAGAGAATCAAAGGGGCTAAAACAAAGGTGCTGTTTGTTAATGCACTGAATCATTTGAAGGACATGTTTAGAAAAACCTGTACTGCATTCCATGGAAGTTGGTTACATTTACTATTGTTAATCAGAAATAAACTCCAAAGTAAATCATTACACCCTTGAACATAGGTAATGTGTCAGATAATCTTGCATTCAATGGAAGGGGTTTAACCAGCCTTTTAGAGTCAAAGAGTCGTACAACGTGGAAACAGGCCCTACGGCCCAACTTGTCCACACTGGCCAACATGTACCATCTACACTAGTCCCACCTCAGCTGAGTTACTCCAGCATTTTGTGTCTATCTTCGGTTTAAACCAGCATCTGCAGTTCCTTCTTACACATATACCTGTCTAACTGTTTCTTAAACGTTGAGATAGTCCCTGCCTCAACTACCTCCTCTGGCAGCTCGTTCCATACATCTCCCACCCTTTGTGTGAAAATGTTACCCCTCAGATTCCTATTAAATCTTTTCCGCTTCACCTTAAACCTATGTCCTTTGGTCCTCAATAGACAAAAGACAATAGGTGCAGGAGTAGACCATTTGGCCCTTCGAGCCAACACCACCATTCAATGTGATCATGGTTGATCATCCACAATCAGTACCCCGTTCCTGCCTTCTCCCCATATCCTCGATTCCCCTACTCAGGGCAAGAGACTCTGTGATTCTACCCGATCTATTCCCCTCATGATTTTTAAACCTCTATATAATGTATTGTAGCGGTGCTTGTTGGCGCACGCAGAGATCGAACCCGGCGTTCAGAAGCCGCGGTCACGTGACTCGGGAGGGGCTGCTTGTTTCGCGCATTAGTTCAGCGCTGACCACCGATGTGGCCAGACATGTCTAGAGAACCTGTGTACTGAAAACTGAACTTTTGAATAAAGATCTGTTGGAAACTTCAGTTGTCGTTCTTCAGACCGCCAAAGTATAATTTATATAAATTATAAATCATTATAATTTCACTACGTTTCCCCATCCCATCTCTCCTTTAAGAAGTTATCTAATTTATGCTTCTGACTTCCATTCAGGGGGCAAATTGCCAATCAGAACGATTTGCTCATTATTCTAAAGATAGACACAAAATGCTGGAGTAACTCAGCGGGACAGGCAGTATCTCTGGAGAGGAGGAATGGGTGACGTTTTGGTTCGAGATCCTTCTTCTGACACAATATGCTGGAGTACCTCAGCAGGCCAGGCAGAACCCTGGAGAACATGGATAAGTAACCTTTTGTATCGGGACTCTTCTTCAAAACCTACCCATCTTTTCCAGGGACCCGCTGAGTTACCTCTGCATTTTTGTGTCTCACCTTATTCTCGTGTTAAACAGGCCAAGGAAAAGATGTCAATGCTTTGAATGTTACATTGGTTTCAGGATGTCCAGGAACCAGATCAATGATGTTGTCCATCATGCACTGGCAATACCCTCTATAAGCTGATTTGTCAATGGGCGTGCCTTGCTAGATGTTATTTCCGAGGAGACTGCTGGACCAAGTGTGTAGGATGAAATGCAGATACTAGTTTAAACCCACGATAGACACAAAAAGCTGGAGTAACTCAGTGGGTCAGATAGCATCTCTGGATAAAAGGCATAAGGTCGTGAGGGAATAGGAGTAGAATTATGCCATTTGGCCCATCAAGTATACTCTGCCATTCAATCATGGTTGATCTATCTCTCCCTGCTAACCCCATTCTCCTGCATTCTCCGCATAACCTGTACTAATCAAGAATCTATCTACCTCTGCCTTAAAAATATCCACTGACAGTTTCAACAGCCTTCTGCGGCAATGAATTCCAAAGATTCTCCACGCTCTGACTAAAGAAATTTTTCCCTCATCTCCTTCCTTAAAAAACGTCCATTAATTCTGAGGCTATGACCTCCAGTTCTAGACGCTCCCACTAATGGAAACATCCTCTCCACATCCTCTATCCAAGTCTTTCACTATTCACGCATGGGTGACGTTTCTACAGAGATGCTGTCTGAGCTGCTGAGTTACTCCAGCTTTTTGTGTCTGTCTTTGCCAGACTGTGTCCAACACCTGGGAATCGAGCAGATAAATCTACGCTTGTAGATCGGCACGATTCTGTGTGAGTATTACAGACGACTAAACATTAAGGAGAGGTTTTATCGCCGTGTATAAACGGATGGGGAAGATGCTATTGTGCTCGGCAAGGAAGATCTTGCTTACGTTCAAGCTGCCATTTTTTTCATCAAACAATATCTAAAATGCCTTATCTTGTTATTATCATATTGCAGCATGTGAGAAGAAGAAGAGAATCTAAAGAAGGGTCCCAATCCATACAGTACGGTACGATAGACCTTTATTTATCCCAGGAAGTAAATTGTCACCATAATGTCACCTATCCATGTTCTCCAGGTATGCTGAGGTACTCCAGCACTTTGTCTTTCCTGCTGTATGGGAGAATTTGTTAAATGCAAATTCATTACCACATTGCCATTATAGTGATTACACTCGGAAAGTATTTAAACGACTGTTAACACTTTAAGACGCCTGGAGAAATATGAGATGCCACATAAAGCATTTACAAATAGAAACCCTGTAGGAATTAAACACCTGTCTGAGAGCAACAGAAATGACTGAATTGGTCTCTGAGGGAGAGTTGCATTCTGCTCCAAAGCCGTGCTTGAATACAAAGACTAGCAATTCCTTAAACATCGCAAAAATGTGAAAGGTTTGAAAGAGAACTGGAGCCTTAATGTTCAACCACAAGCGTTGAAATGAACTAGGGACAAACAATAATCAGGACACAAATATGCTGAGCTCTTTAGACCAAATAAAATAATGAAGGCAGCAGGAAACAGAGCTTCATTTTTTACATTTTTTCTGAAACAATGAGTTTACACAGTAATTCTGCAAACGGTTTGCACTTGTCATGAAGCTCTCCGGTGGAATTTCATGTGTTAGTTTTGATAATTTAGGTTAGTTAGGTTGCAGTTGTCATTCATATCAATGCTTTGTTAGCATTGTGTCACTGGAAGGCCATTATGACAGTCTATCAAAGGTGCAATAACATTACTCCAGAGCAGTGGGAAGTCTCGTCCAGGCTGGCAGTAATAGTACATGTTGAAAAATTACAAAACCATAGGTGGAAGATCGACTAGTGTAACCCAGCAGGATAGGCAGCATCTCTGGAGAGAAGGAATGGGTGGGTGACGATTTGGGTCGGGACCCTTCTTCAGAAGAAGGGTCTCGATCCGAAAGAAGAAGGGTCTGCCTGTCCCGCTGTTACTCCTGCATTTTGTGACTATCTTCGTTGTAAACCAGCCTCTGCAGTTCCTTCCGACACAAAACTACATGTGGATTGGTCAAAGGTCAAAGCAGAAACCACTTCTCATTTTGTAAACCTTGTACGTTTTGGGCCGGGACCTTCTGTGTTTACTACTGCTCTCCCACTGAGCGATTGAAGAAGGGTCACACAGCATGAAATGTTGTCGGCCCGTTCCCACCACAGATGCTGCCTGGTCCTCCAGCACTTTGTGCTTTGCTCAAGTGTGAGTTACGAGTGTTCTTAAAGAAATGGGGTTGCGGAGCATCAGGGGAAGGGGTAGGAGAATGGGATTGGGGGGGGGGGGGGGGGGGGGGGGGGGGGGGGAGAGACAGATCAGCCATGATTGAATGATGGAGTAGACTTGAAGGGCCAAATGACCTAATTCTGCTCCCATCACTTATGAACTTATGAACTTATGAGCATGGGGTTGTCTCAACATTCTGATGTTCTTCAGTCAACAATGTCGCAATTATTCATTTTATTTCTGTTATTTCACAATTACTTCCTGACAGAAGGAATTGTGTTATTAACTCAATGGAATGTTGAGTAAAGCAATTCATTGCATAGAATGTAAAAGCAGTTAGTTTAGTTTAGTTTATTATCACATGTACCTAACTTTGATGTAAGTTTGAGTTTAGTTTGAGTTTCGAGGTACAGTGAAAAGAGTGAACAGTTCACACAAAGGGCAGTGGGTGTATGGAACAAACCGCCAGAGGAGGTAGTTGAGGCTGGGACTATCCCAAAGTTTAAGAAACAGTTAGTCAGGTACATGGATAGGACAGGTTTGGAGGTATACGATCCAAGCGCAGGCAGGTAGGACTAGTGTAGCTAGGACATGTTGGCCGGTGTGGGCAAGTTGGGCCGAAGGGCCCGTTTCCACACTGTATCACTCTGACTCCAAAAGCTTTTGTTGCATGCTAACCAGTCAATAGAAAGACTATACCCGATTTCAATCGAGCCATCCACAGCATACAGATACATGACAAAGGGAATAACATTTAGTGGAAGATAAAGTCCAGTAAAATTCGATTGAAGATAGTACGAGGGTCTCCAATATGGTAGATAGCAGCTCAGGACTGCTCGCTAGTTATTGATTGGATGGTTCAGTTGTCTGATCACAGCTGGGAGGAAACTATTCTTGAATCTGGAGATGTGCGTTTTCACACTTCTATACCTCGTGCCTGATGGGAGAGGGGAGAAGAGGGAGTGACCGGGATCACTTCATTATGCAGGTGGCCTTGATGGGGCAGCGTGAAGTGTAAATGGAGTCAGCAGAAGGGAGGTTGGTTAGTGTGATGGTCTGGGCTGCGTCCACAATTCTCTACTTCATTTCTAAAAGATCTTGAAAATGGATCACCAAGCCACAACAGATCAAATGGTGATCATCCCCTTCCCTCACTTACACATGCAAATATCCATGGTTCTTATTATCCCCCTCAAGGAAGGACCATATAATTTACTAAGAATGTATGCTGAGAGAATTAGATATAGCTCTCAGGGCTAACAGAATCAAGGGATATGGGGAGAAAGCAGGAAGGGGGTACTGAAGGTACACAAAAAAGCTGGAGAAACTCAGCGGGTGCAGCAGTATCTATGGAGCGAAGGAAATAGGCAACGTTTTGGGCCGATTTGGACGTTTCGATACTGACTAGGGGCGTTTCGATACTGATTTTGGATGATCAGCCATGATCATATTGAATGGCGGTGCTAGCTCGAAGGGCTGAATGGCCTACTCCTGCACCTATTTTCAATGTTTCTATGAATGTGGTGTGATTTTGTGTTATCAGCTTGCTTGATCCAGTGACAACGCCAATCTCATTTCACGCACATACCGCACCATCAACAACAAGGCGCGACTTTCACAATAAGAGGTGTCGCCCCACAGTTTTGTTATCTGAGCTGAAGTTCCTTGGTGTCAGCTTGTTGGACATTAATAAGTTGCTGGGACCAATTTGCAGTCGAGGTCAAGGTAGATAGCAACAGTAAAGTTGTGCAAGAATTTAGATAAGTAAATTGCAATGGTAATCGGAACAAATTAGAGAGAAGAGGAAATAAGAAAGTGAAATGACATAAACTTAAATGAAAATAATGTAATTTAGACATGACTAATGCATTTCCTCTGTGGAATGCACTGCAAGGAATTTTAGATGACCTAAGATATTATATTTTAGATTAATACTATTTTGTTGCACTGTTCAATTACTGCTTAATGTCATTAAATGGGTGGCACAGCGGTAGAGTTGCTTCCTTACAGCGCCAGAGATCCGGGTTCAATCCTGACTACGGGTGCTGTCTGTCCGGAGTTTGCACGTTCTTCCTGTGACCATGTGGGCTTTCTCTGTGTGCTCCGGTATCCATCCATATTCCAAAGACGTGCAAGTTTGTAGGTTAAATGGCTTCTGTAAATTGTAAATTGTCCCGAGTGTGTAGGATAGTGCTAGTGTGCGGCTGTTAGTTTTAGTTCTAGAGATACAGCGTGGAAACAGGCTCTTCGGCCCACCGAGTCCGCACCGGCCAACAATCCCCGCACGTTAACCCTATCCTACACACACTAGGGACAATTTTATATTTATACAGTTCTACCAAGCCATTTAACCTGCTAACCTGTATTTCTCAGGCGTGTGGGAGGAAACCGAAGATCTCGGAGAAAATCCACGCAAGTCGCTGGGAGAACGTGCAAACTCCGTACAGACAGCACCTGCAGTTGGGATTGTCGGCGCAAAAACGTGGCAACACTTATTTAGCAAGAGTGCCGACTTATTACAGGGATTGAAACATCAAGTCCTATTAGCTCTACTGACTACTGCCCTGGTGAAGACTGCTACATGATTTTACTGGGTTGCAAGCAAAACAAAGCATTTCTCCGCATTTTAAAAGCTTTTCACTGTACCTCGGTACACGTGACAATAAACTAAACTGAACTGAACTGAACACCGTACCTAGGTATATGTGACAATAAAGTGTAGGACGGAACTGCAGACGCTGGTTTAAACTGAAGATTGACACAAAATACTGGAGTAACTCAGCAGGACAGGCAGCAGCATCTCTGGACAGAAGGAATGGGTAATGTTTCGGGTCAAGACTCTTCTTCAGACCATAAAGTATAATTGAATTGAATCATTGACCCTCCTAATCATTAACATAACTAGAAACAAATTGTGTCACTATTAATCCAAATGCATTTAACGCAGTCTCAATGTGTGCAAATTGGGTATTGCATATTATAAAGTACAGCAATTATCACATTTCTAAACAACTATATATTTCCTCTGAAGTAAGTTTGCATTTTTTAAACCTGACACAATGCATTGGATGCTGTCAAAAATGTATGTTCTGTGTGTTGCCTGAGTGTGTGTGATGCTGCTGCGAGCAAGGTTTCCATTGTACCTCTACCACACCTACGCAAACGACAGCAAACTTGACTTGTATTTCCGTGATGCTCTCTGTTGGAGAATAGTGAGGGCTAATAATTTGTAAGTAGGGATGTGGACTGTGCTAATGTGGTGACAGGGAACCACAGACAAAGCCTAAACGTAGAGACATTGAATGCAGAAGTGACGACACCCATGTTTCAGGAACTTCATTGATTATGTTATAATGTGCACCCATCATTATAATAGAAATATGGATCTACTGTCAACTAAATTAGACTTGTAGATAATCAGTTTATTCAGGAATCAACACCTAGTTTGTTAACTCATTAAGTCTTTCGGCGGGGTGGAAGAGTGCAACCTTCACGTGGTCCGCCCTGTTTCGACTAATGCAATCAACTCGACATGCACAAACGGAAGATCAAATAGAACAAGTTGCCCTACAACTTTAGGCTGTGCACGCCACATGAAAGAAGTCTTTCGGCAACCTCCATTCTGCAATCAGGACCTAGTTTCGCCTTCCATCACAGTGAGGAATGTGGAGGAGTCATTGTGGTGGATGTTTATATTTTGTGTGTTCCATTGCATTTTACTTGTATGACAGACTTGGCAAATGAAATTCCTATGTTGCAAAACATACTCGGCTAATAAAGTAGTATTGTGTTTGTGATTGTTTTACTGTTAATCAAGTTTCTTGTTATCTGAGAATATAAAAGCTGCACCATAGTAATGCTCAGCAGATCAGCTTTGACTGATCTCCTGGTGTGCATCAGTTTTAATAGGTCACTCGTTATTTCAAACACCCAACTCCACGTGGCCTTTCCATTTGCTCCTTCACTCTGCTCCCCAAAAAACTGTGCTCCAGGGCCATTGTGGTGAGTTTATGGTGACCGGTGTCCTGTCACATGTAGTTCGGGACTCAGGGATACAGATGATCTCTCTTCTTTAACACTGGAGTGAGGAGAATAGATGCAAGTGGATATCTGATGTATTCCAACCAAAAGTTGTCCAACTCCAAAAAGGAGGTGCAGGGCCTCGACCCAAAACATCACCAATTCCTTTTCTCCAAAGATGCCGCCTGAGTTACTCCAGCACTTTGTGTCTATCTTTGGTGTAAACCAGCATCCAACACCTGCACACCTGATTGAAACCATCCTCTGACTATTCCAGTCTGTTCTGCTCCGCTCCTCTATTAAAACTGCAGTCAGCTGGCCAAATATTTCAGACTCTGTGCTTGTTTTTTGCATTATGCGTGAGAGTATGCTGGATTCTTGACTCTTATCACCGTTTACCATCTCAGCAGGAATTTATTCGTCTTTGCAATCGGATCGCAATTTGTGCTAAAATGGTTGGTGATGAGTATGTGCCAAACTCAAGGAACTGGGATGGACATTTCAGAATCATGAGGTGATGACTACCATGGTGAAGAGAGGTGGGCCATTCAGCTGGCTCCAGCACGATTCGCTGCAGTGCAAAGGGAAATGAGTTCATTTCATGAGTCAATGCTCTTGCAATTCTGGCCCTCTCTCATGCGATGGATGTTCCAGTCCACAAACACAACCTATCAGAGATTCCATCCTTCAGGGCAAGGCTCCGTTCACTCTTCAGGATTGACAAAAAGGATTCCATAGCACAATTTAAAACATAGATGATTTTTGCTCTTTCCATGGCCAAGGTTTAATGAACAGCACCAACATAAAAGATTATCTGGCCATTTAATTCATAGCTGTTCTGTAGAATCTTTTCTCCTGTGAATTGGCTGTTGAAATGTTTTCAACACTGCAGCAGTGAACACAGTTCAAGTCTGAAGAAGGGTTTCGGCCCGAAAGGTTACCTATTTCCTTCGCTCCATAGATGCTGCTGCACCCGCTGAGTTTCTCCAGCATTTTTGTGTACCTTCGATTTTCCAGCATCTGCAGTTCCTTCTTGAACACAGTTCAAGACTGGTTTGGCTCCAATTGGCTTTGGAAAACCCTGACATTTTTGAAAGGCAATGCATGAAGATAGGTCTCGACCCGAAATGTCACCAATCCATGTTCTCCAGAGTTGCTGCCTGACTTGCTGAGTTACTCCAGCACTTTGTGTCCCTATGTGTATTAACAAGCATCTACAACTCTTTGTTTCTACTAAATGAAAAATTATTTCCTTCTTTTCCAAGAAACTGCTTAAAGAGCGAATTGTATGATGGAAGGTGTGGTCCATGTAGCCTCTGCAATGTTGTTTTATCACCCGACATGAATCAATGGAAGGGTTAACTGCATGGAACCAAGTTTATGCCATCTCCTTTTTTCTGACCCCAAAAGATTTGGTCAGTTTTAGAAACAAGTTCTTGTTGGACTAGATTTTTTTAGTCAGATGGTGGTGAACCTGTGGAATTCATTGTCACAGTCGGCTATGGAGGCCAAGTCAATTGATATTTTAAAGGCGGAGATTGGCAGATTCGTGATTAGTACGGGTGTCAGGGGTTAGGCGGGAAGGCAGGGGAATGGGGTTGAGAGGGAATGATGAATCAGCCATAATTGAATGACTAAGTAGACTTGATGAGCCGAATGGCCTAATTCTGCTCTGAGAACTTATGATATCTTTCCTGGCAGTCAGGTTAGAACAGACGCTGTTTGGTGGCTACTTTACTTGCAGAACATATAACCTACTGTAAATGTGATGCAGAGCAAAAGGTACTACATTGCCCTTCACACGATGGGACCCAATGGCTAGCACCAATTGTCAAAAGCCTACCAGACGCCAACACTGAAATATTTTGTCGTACTTAATATTTAACACTTTTATTTTAAGACAGGCGTTACTTGATACCTTGACCATATAACCTGCTCTACACTCTCTTCATTCCGGGTTTTAACCCTTATTATCATACTTTCAAATCTGTAATGTTAATTAATATCAGAACTTTTTTTATTTTTTAATGATATGCTCTAACACAGAGCGCTCTCTGTTCTGAGCTTCCTTGTTAGCTGAAGATAAGGTAAAGCTGTAATGTTTGATATTAATGTTCCACCGACATAAAACATAGCCGATAATTTATAAAAATATGTATCTCAAGGTGTAGCTCAGTTTGGAATGTTTAATGTATGTCCAGGCAGTTTGGTTAGATCACACACACTGTTTGATGACTAGTTTAGATGCCATTACCTGGAAATATAATTCAAAATCTTGACACGGAATTTAAATTTTGTTGTTATTGTTATGTGGTTATGAGAATGCAAAAGCTTTTGTTGATGGTGCTGGAGTAACTCAGAAGTTCAGGCGACATCTCTGGGAAACATGGATAAGCAATGTTTTGGGTCGGGACCTTCTACAGACTAATTGTGTGGGGTGGGGGATGGGAGGGAGAAAGCTGGAAGAGAGGAGGGGCTGGTCAAAGCCCAGGCAGGTAATAGGCTGACACAGTAGAAGAGGGCTATTTGAAGGCAGATGGGTTGACAGAGGCCAGAGATGATAAAAAAAATAGGTGCAAGACCAAAAAAAATGAAGAGTTGCAAACTGTGAAGCTCGGAGGATAGAATGTGGCTGGAAGGGGAGAGGGGTGGGAGAAATATGTGCAAGTCCAGGTGGGCTGTAACGGAGGGTGGAGAGGAATTTGGGAGAAGAAAGGTGGAGTGTCATGTAGTTATCTAAAATTGGAGAATTCAATGTTCATACCGCTGGGTTGTCATCTACCCATGTGGAATACGAGATGCAATGCACTTTACTTTAGACTTCAGTTAGAGATACAGCGTGGAAACAGTAGTCCCTTCGGCCCACTGAGTCCACACCGACCAACGATCACCCCGTACACTAGCACGATCCTACACACTAGGGACAATTTACAATTTACAGAAGCCAATCAATTCAGAAACCTGCAGGTCTTTGGAGTTGTGTGAGGAAACCCTGGCACCCAGAGAAAACCCACGGGGTCACAGGGAGAATGTACAAACTCCATACAGACAGTAGCCCGAGTCAGGACCGAACCTGGGTTTCAGGTGCTGTAAGTCAGCAACTCTACCACTGTGCCACTCGGGGTTTAAGGTAATCACCTAAACATGGAGAATTCAATATTCATAGTGAAGTGTTGCAAGCTTTTGTAAAACAGTTTTCACGTCCTTGTTTCTACAAGAATTATTGTTGCTTAGTTTAGTTTAAAAATACAGCACGGAAACACACCCCTCAGCCACCGAGTGTGTCCATGCCAACCATCGATCATCCGTTTACACTAGTTCTATGTTATCCTACTTTCACATCCACTCCCTACACACTAGGGGGAATTTCACAGAGGCCAATCGACTCACAACCCCGCATGTCTTTGAGATGAGAGAGGAAACCGGAGGAAACCCACACGCTCCCAGGGAAAACATGCAAACTCCACACAGATAACGCCCGAGATCAGGATCGAACCCTGGTCAACGGTGCTGTGAAGCAACAGCTCTACCTGCTGCCCCACTGTGCCGGTGCCGACAAGGCAAACTTAATGCTCCTGTGCTTCCCCATCAAGACTACAACAACTTCCTCCCCATCCCAACCAGCCCAGGGTTACAATGTAATCCGATCAGACACCGTTCTGGGTCACTAGAGACAGTGTGAACCCAGTCTTACATACCTCCTATTGATCTAAACACTGTCATGAGTCAGAGTAATTATATTAGTTTCCCAATGGAATAGAAGACTAAACTGTTCTGTCTATATTACTGTAAGTCTTCTGATCCGGCTCCAAGGTTTAATGTGTGTAGGAAGGGTCTACTGATGCTGGTTTAAACCGAAGATAGCCCATTGCTCACCTTACACTCCCACTTACGGTGGTTTATGTGCTTACTTTAGTTTAGAGATGCAATGCAGAAACGGGCCCTTTTTCCCCACCGAGTCAACACCAACTAGTCATGGCCGTCCGAAGGGGGGTGCGTTGGGTGCGACCGCACCCCCCTTTTTTTTCCCCTAAGAAAAAAGTCACCAAAAAAAAAAAAAAAAAAAATATCGGAAAAGGAATAAATAAATAAATAAATAAATAGAAATAAATAAAAAATAAAAATCGGAAGAAAAAAAAATCAACGTTTCCATTTTGGAAACAGCCAGTTCTCTGTTCTCCCGTCCCCGGGCGGGAGTGGCTGAATCTGAACCCAACGGCTGTAACTCCAACACCAGACGCCGCTGTGGCGGAGCCCGCTCCCCTCGCCTCCCCCTGCCGCCGGGGCCCAAGCCATCTTCCCCCCACACCACCCCCGCTGACCCCCGCTGGGCCTACGCCACCCCCGCTGGGCTCACGCAACCCCCACTAGGCCCACGCCACCCCCGCTAGGCCCACGCCACCCCCGCTGGGCCCACGCCACCCCTGCTGACCCCTGCTGACCCTTGCTGGGTCCACGCCACCCTCGCTGACCCCTGCTGGGCCCACGCCACCCTCGCTGGGTCCACGCCGCCCCTGCTGGGCCCACGCCACCCCCTCTGGGTCCACGCCACCCTCGCTGACCCCCGCCACCCCCGCTGGGCCCACGCCACCCCCACCGACACCCGCTGGGCCCCCACTGAGCCCACGCCACCTTCATCCCCCCGCCCGCAGAGCTGCCAAGGAAAGGTACTCTTAGAAGTTGAGGAGCAAATTCTCAGCTAATGACTCTTCTTCAGTTTGGAAGGACATGCAAGAAATCGCCAGCTATAAGAGGAAAGTCCCCCGCTCTTTGGACAATCGTCAGCTGATGAACAACCTGAATGAGTTTTACTGTAGGCTTGAAAATCAGAAACGTAACCTTGGTACCCCTTCCCCAACAAATCCCCCCAGTCTGCAAAGAATGGACCCTGCACCCTCTCCTTCCCAATCACCACTTCACACCCAATGACTGCACCTCCACAGACACCTCTGTCAAGCTTCTCAAGTTTGTGGATGACAAAACCCTGATTGGACTGATCCAGGATGGGGATCTCTGTACTCTTTTCAGTTTGACATCTTTCCTATAACATTGTGCCCAGAACTGAACACAATATTCTAAATGCGGTCTCACCAACGTCTTATACAACTGCAACATGACCTCCCAACTTCTATACTCAATACTCTGACTGATGAGGACCAAAGTGCCAAAATACTTTTTGACCACCTGATATACCTGCGACACGACCTTCAAGGAACCATGCAACCATCAACCATTCCTCTGCCCACCTGGCTAATTGATCCAGATCCTGCTGCAATCTTTCACAACCATCTTCACTATATGCAAAACCACTCACTTCTGTATCATCAGCAAACTTGCTAACCTTGCCCTGTTCTGTGACGTTTCAGAGTGCTGGAGTAACTCAGCGGGTCGGGTGAGTATAGAAGTTGGGAGGTCATGTTACAGTTGCATAAGAAGTTGGTGAGGCTGCATTCAGAGTATTGTATTCAGTTCTGGGCACCATGTTATAGGAAAGATGTCATCAAACTGGAAAGGATACAGTGAAGATTTATGAGGATGTTGCCAGGACTAGAGGGCCAGAGCTATAGGGAGAGGTTGAGTAGGCTGGGACTCTTATTTCATGGAGCACAGGAGGATGAGGGATGATCTAATAGAAGTGTACAAAATCATGATTTGAATAGATATGGTTGAGTCTTTTGCCCAGAGTAAGTGAATCGAGGAGCAGAGGACATAAGTTTAAGGTGAAGGGCAAAAGATTTAATAGGAATTTGTGGGGTATGTTTTTCACACAAAGGGTGGTAGGTGTATGGAACAAGCTGCCAGAGGAGGTAATTGAGGCAGGGACTATCGCAACATTTAAGAAACAGTTAGACAGGTACATGGATAGGACAGGTTCGGAGGGATATGGATCAAATGTGGGCAGGTGAGACGTGCAGATGGGACATGCTGGGCCGAAGGGCCTGTTTCCACACTGTATCACCTTATGACTCTATCTTTCCCTCTCAAACCCATTCTCCTGCCTTCTCCCCATGACCTCTGACACCCCTATGAATCAAGAATCTATCAATCTCCTCCTGAAAAATGTCCATTGACTTGACCTCCACAGCTGTCTGTGGCAATGAATTCCACATTTCACCACCCTCTGACTTAAGAAATTCCTGCTCATTTCCTTCCTAAAGGAATGTCTTTTAATTCTGAGGCTGTGGCCACTGGTCCTAGACTCTCCCACTAGTGGAACTATCCTCTCCAAATCCACTCCATCCAGGTTTTTACCAGGCTGGGACAAACGGCAACAGCTTCACACCATGTCCCAAAGCTTGTGTCCTGTCCTGCATCACCCAAGGCAGCAGAGACGGTATAGGAGAGGGCAAGCACCGTAACAAAGTAGCTCACGATGGTTTGGGTAACATTCAAATGTTACCCATGTCCATCTAAATCTGTCCTATCCATGTACATGTCCAAATGTCTCTTAAACATTAGGATAGTCCCAGCCTTAACTACCTCCTCTGGCAGCTCGTTACATACACCCAGCACCCTTTGTGTGAAAATGCCACCTCAGATTCCTGTTAATTTCTGAAATATTGGTCATAAATTTGGTGCAAAAATGCTCCAAAACAAGGCTCAGAATGGATCAGAGAGCATCTAAAACCCCTGAGCTTCCTGGGCCCTTAAGCGGGCCCTGGACCCCGGCATCGAGGGACTTCACGCTTCGCGCTCGTGATGTGCGCTGCGCGCACACTATTTCACATTAAATTTTTTGTAATCCTGTCATGCCACCCTCCTTTTTGAAAAGCTTCGTACGGGCCTGCTAGTGATCCCCACACATTAACACTATCTTACACACTAGGGACAATTTTTTACATTTACAGTAGACCAAGCCAATTAACCTACAAACCTGTAAGTATTTGGAGTGTGGGCGGAAACCGAAGATCTCAGACATAACCCATGCAGGTCACAGGGAGAAGGTACAAAGTCCATACAGACAGCACCCGTTGTCAGCATTGAACCCGAGTCTCTGGTGCTATACGCCACCATGCCGCCCTGCTGCCTCTAATAACTACAGACAACGGTGAACCAGATTGGCTTCGACAGCAAATGAGCAGCTTCACAATCATCATCTTTGATGCTTAATTTTAACAAGGTGCTCAATATTTCAAATACAGTAATTCTAAAGACCTTTATGGTCAATTTGGCACTTTTGGAGTGTAACGCTTACTATTCATGGAAATTTGCCTGCTGATTTGGGCAGAGCCGGGTTCCAAAAACAGCAATGAAAAGTAACATGGCAAACTGCATTTAATAACGCTGGTGGAGTAATAAACTTTAGCCAGGATACTTTAGGTCAATTTGTCTGCCCTCCTTCAAGCAGTGTTTAGTTTAGTTTAGTTTGGAGATACAGCGCCCTTCAGCCCACCGGGTTTGCACCAACCAGCAATCCTCACACATTAAATCTATCGTTCACACACTAGAGATAATTTACATTTATACCAAGCCAATTAGCTTACAATCCTATACATCTTGGAAAGTGGGAGGAAAGTGGAAGATCTCAGAGAAATCCCACACGGTCACAGGGAGAAGGTTAGGGAATCAAGAACCAGAGGGCTTAGAGTTAAAGGTGAGAGGGGAAAGATTTAATAGAAACCTGAGGAGAAATGCACTTGCTCAGACGATGGTGGATATATGGAACAAGCTGTCATTTGAAATGGTTGAGGCAGGCACAATAACAACTTTTGAAGGACGTTTGGATAGGCACATGGATAGGAAAAAATTGGGACAAACATGGGCAATTAGGAACCCGCTCAGATGGGCATCTTGGTTAGCTTGGAAGACTTGGGCCAAAAGGCCTGTGTCAAACTCTTTGATTCCCGAACCTTAAATATCAGCGGAGTCATCGAGCCATACAGGCCCTTCGGCCCAACTTGCCCACACTGACCAGCATGTCCCATCCACACTAGTCCCACCAGCCTGCGTTTGGCCCATATTCCTCTAAGCCTATCCTGTCCAATTAACCTGTAAATTGTTTCTCAAGGGTTAAATAGTCCCTGTGATGTAACGTGCAGGAAGGAACTGCAGATGCTGGTTCACACCAAAGATAGACACAAAATGCTGGAGTAACTCAGTGGGACGGACAGCATCTCTGGAGAGAAGGAATGGGTAATGTTTCAGGTCAAGACCCTTCTTCAGACTGTCACCCATTCCTTCTCCCCTGTGATGTGGTGCTCTGTAAATGCAAATCCTTTCTTTCTTTAAATACCTAAAGATGGTAAACCTTTTTGTGCTGGCGTATAAGGTGCAGCATGATCCAGTTTTAGTTTAGAGATACAGCGCGGAAACAGGCCCTTCGGCCCATCGGGTCCGCGTCGACCAGCGATCCTCGCTTATTACACCCACTAGGGACATTTTTTACATTTAACAAGCCAATTAACCTACAAACCTGTACGTCTTTGGAGCGTGGGAGGAAACCGAAGATCTCGGAGAAAACCACGCAGGTCACAGGGAGAACGTACAAACTCCATACAGACAGCACCCGTAGTCGGGATCGAACCCGGATCTCCTGCCGCTGCATTCGTTGTAAGGGGGCAACTCTACCGCTGCACCACCGTGGCGCCTCTACGAGTTGCCAGGAGTTCGAGGCTATTGCAGCTTTGGGTGTGGCTGGCCAAGCAGAGTTCATGAGCAGGTCTGAGAACCACATCTTAAGAATGCAAGGCAACGCAATCACCAAGCAGAGTCTGAAGTTTGAAACTTCCTTTTAAGATAATTTTAAGGCAAGCATCAGGTGCGTCAGTGAGAAACTGGCAGCGTGGAATGTACATCCCCTGGTGCTGGAAACTATGGGGAATTTATATTCAAGCTGCTGGCAGTAGATGAAGTAAATTGAAGTTAATGGAGTGCAGAGATATTAAATACAGATTTTGATTTACTTCTAATAGGAGCTTGTTAGTTCAGTAATACTAAACATTTAGTGTATGCGAGTTTATGTTAAATCTTTCCATAAGATTTCCATGACAATATCATGGGAGCCAAGCAGTTGCTTCGTATGAACCATGTTACATTTTGCTGTCAATTCGGTCCATATGGAAAGTAATACCATATATAAATATATATATTAACCCCATTCATAAATTATTATCTAGTGCCACATCTTTGGGCGGCATGGTGGCACAGTGGTAGAGTTGCTGCCTTACAGCGCCAGAGACCAGGGGTTCAATCCGACTATGGGTGCTATCTGTACAGAGTTTATATGTTCTCCCTGTGACCACATGGGTTTTCTCCGAGATCTTCAGTTTCCTCCCATACTCCAAAGACATACAGGTTTGTAGGTTACTTGGCTTGGTATAAATGGAAATTGTCCCTAGTGTGCGTGTGGGATTGTGTTAGTGTGCGGGGATCGCTGGTTGGTGCGGATTCGGTGGGCTGAAGGGCCTGTTTCCACGCTGTATCTCCAAACTAAATCTACCACACGGATAAATTAGTCATGGCCAGAACGTGAAGTCCGCAGGAAGAACCCTTGCTGGAAACACTCAGGTGGTCTGAAGGCATTTGTGGAAAGAGAAATAGAGATAACATTTCAGATCAAAAGGTCTCTATGAAAGATTTGCAATCGGAAACATTAACTCAATTTCTCCATCCTCACTGCTGTCTGCACTAGTGAGTGAATTTAGGAGATTGAGGGGCGGGGTCTTATAGAAACTTACAAAATTCTTAAGGGGTTGGACAGGCTAGATGCAGGAAGATTGTTCCCGATGTTGGGGAAGTCCAGGACAAGGGGTCACAGTTTAAGGATAACGGGGAAATCCTTTAGGACCGAGATGAGAAAAACATTTTTCACACAGAGAGTGGTGAATCTCTGGAACTCTCTGCCACAGAAGGTAGTTGAGGCCAGTCCATTGGCTATATTTAAGAGGGAGTTAGATGTGGCCCTTGTGGCTAAAGGGATCAGGGAGTATGGAGAAAAGACAGGTACAGGATACCGAGTTGGATGATCAGCCATGATCATATTGAATGGCGGTGCAGGCTCGAAGGGCCGAATGGCCTACTCCTGCACCTATTTTCTATGTTTCTATGTTTTTCCAGAATTATCAGTTTTTATCTCAGATTCCCTACATCTGCACTTCTGTTCCCTGTATTTAGCAACTATTCCACCTCCTTTTGATTTACTTCAACCTTTCTAAATTTCTCCTTTCCAGAATTTCCCCCATGTCAAAAGCCAAACCACTGCCTTATTCAATTCATTGGGACCCTTGTTCCAGCCTAATGCGAGTGAAGCCATTTCTAATGGAACATCTCCTGCTAAAAAGGGTCGCGACCCGAAACCTCACCCATTCCTTCTCTCCAGAGATACTGCCTGATCCGCTGAGTTACTTCAGCATTTTGCGTCTATCTTCGGTGCACAGCAGCATCTGCAGTCCCTTCCTACACAGCTCCTGCCTTCTCCTGTACTGGTACCAATGCCCCTTAAGTTTACGGTACACAAAAAAGCTGGAGAAACTCAGCGGGTGCAGCAGCATCTATGGAGCGAAGGAAATAGGCAACGTTTCGGGCTGAAACCCTTCTTCAGACCGAATAGGCCCGAAACGTCGCCTATTTCCTTCGCTCCATAGATGCTGCTGCACCCGCTAAGCTTCTCCAGCTTTTTTGTGTACCTTCGATTTTCCAGCATCTGCAGTTCCTTCTTAAACCCCTTAAGTTTAAATCCAATTGGTTCGGCACGGAAACCTAACTGAAGCTTGAACTCAGGATTAGATGAAAAGTTATACTTTATAATTTACGAACCTATCTTCAATGATGTATTATTAGTAATTCATTCCACTCTTTTTTCTTTTTTGACATTTGTAAGTCTTTTTTTTTTTTTCTCTCTCTTTCTCATTTACTATCTATATAAAATAAAACTAGAAGCAGAATCAATCCACTATTGAAAATTTTAATAATGTATGATTGATATACGTGAAAGGTTTTTACTATAATATGTAATTATACTTTACCATAATATGTTTGCTTCTATTAAAATATTATATTAAAAAAAGTTTAAATCCAATTCACCTACACCAGTCTTGGAGACATGCATTAGACAATTAGCTCAACGCACCATTTCATTTTGCACGTGCCTCAGGTGTTAATATAAAGACTCTTGCCTTTACTTTACTTGGATCTCAGCTACTCAGTCCCCTTCGACTGACCCTCCTACCCAGTTCCCATCTCTGTTATTATTGTTCACGTAGACCATGGCATTTAAATCTTTCCTTCAGTGAATCTGTGAAATTAATTGCCACAGAAGGCCGTGGTGGCCAAGTCAATGAATAAGTTTAAGGTGGAGATTGATAGCTTAGTACGGGTGTCGGGGGTTATGGGGAGAAGGCAGAAGAATGGGGTTGAGAGGGAAAGATAGACCAGCTATGATTGAATGGCAGAATAGACGTGATGGGCCAAATGGCCTAATTCTGCTCCTATGACATGAACTTTACCTTTAAATTTCTCCTCAGCCCAAGAAGATGTTCTTAATTCTTCTAGGCAACTCAACAATCGGTGCTCACCCTTAAGGTTGCAATGAACAGCATCCATCTCTGTCACTATGACATCCTTGAATGTTCCTCTGTTACCTGCGTGCTGAGGCTGTTTGGGCTATTTTCCTGCAGGCTGCAAGAATTGTACAGAAGGGGTGAACATCCATCTTCTGGATCCTTATATCTGCCACCTTTGTTCTTGGTTCTTCTTGGTTCTTGGTTTCTTGGTCCTCCAAAATATTCCAAATGGAATTTAAATTGGAGGTGGTGAAGGGAATGTTCTTCATTCCCAGGCCCTCTCATAGATGAACTGAGGCCCAGGCCAATTTCAATTTTGGAGGCCCCCAAACCAAGATCCCTTTGAAGCAGAGAGGCCTGAGGCCCATGCTAAATGGCACTCGTTGCCCCCCCTCCCCCCTCTGATAGGGGGAGCAACGAGCCTCACTTGGTGTCACATCCTCTTGTTTCTCTTGACCTACCAGTTACGTGATGGTTGATCGGAGCAAAGCGAACGCCTTCTGAACCGTTGACCATTGAACCAATACACCATGTTGAAATATACTCACATCCCTTCTTTTAGTTTAGTTTAGAGAGAGTGGAAACAGGTCCTTCGACCCACCGAGTCCGTGCTGACCAACGGTCACCCGTACACTAGTTCTATGCGCCACTCTAGGGACAATTCACAGTAGCCAATTAACCTGCAGATCTGCACGTCTTTCGGATGTGGGAGGACATGGGAGGAGCACTGAAGGAAACCCACACTGTCACAGGGAGAACGTACAAACTCCATACAGACAGCACCCATTGTCAGGATTGAACCTGGGTCTCTAGCGCTGTGAGGCAGCAACTCTACCGCTGCGCCACCATGTCGCCCTTGTTCAAGGTCTTGGAGCTCCCCTATCGCACCAACATCTACAAGAGCGTTTAGGGATAGGAGCTAAATGCTAGCCTTATCTGCAATTGCCTAGATTCATTTCATTGTACCGCTGCTGGCAAATTCATTTCACTTGCACTTTATGTGCAAGTGACGAATAAAACTGATCGTATTGATTGTAGATTCTGAATTGACAATGGGTATATAAATCTTCATCCATGAATATTTTGCTTATTTGGCCATGTTTGAACATTTTTACATTGTTTTCTTTTGCTATCAGCAATGTTTCAAAGTGGCCAAAATCATCTCAATTCAGGCTCCAATGAGTCTGGAAACCGTGTCGACTCCTGTCCCAAATATAAGTGGTGTTACCTCGTCAGGAACCTAAATGGAAAATTCTGCTTGCTTGTTTTTCTTGGCTAGCCCGTTCACTGAGAGGAGTTATCTTAGTTGTGATTTTTTTCCCTTCTCCCCGCATGTGCTAAACTGGTAGCTGTTCAAATTAGAGTAAAAATATTTGCAAGGGTTGGTGGCTTGTGTGACCCCAACTAAAGTCCAGGAGGTTCTTGCTGTCACTTCACTGCTTCATTAAAATAATACAAGGCTACAACAAGCTAATTTATCATCTCTGGAATCAAGATGCAATGACTGCTCCTTTTAACTATAGGTCTACTAATGACAGCATCCCCCCACGAGGTACATCAATGTCAAACAAGCACTTTGAAAGCACCAAGCTTGATTTAAAAGGGGAAATGTAAGAAAGTTGAACCTATTTCTTTTGCTTCTGAACGGTGGATATTCAATTTTAGAAATTTTTCATATTTTTCTGCAAATCACAGCAGTGAAGGAGGAAAGTCTATCCTGGCCTGGATCTCATAGGGAGCCAATGAAGGGAGGGAGAAAAATACTGGGGTGAGGTTTAATACTTGCAGGGGGAATACTTACTGATGGACCGAAGGGATTCCTCACGAGCTAGTATAGGCCTGATGAGCCAAATGGACTCTGTAATAGTGAAATCTCAGTGAAAGGCACTTTTTCAGGACTTTTCCTAGCTTGGAACGGGCCTTTTGGGCCAAAATGCTCCTCCTGGGCTAATACGGGCATTTTGAGCAAAAGGGACTAGTTTCTCAGCTAAATAGGGACCTTGTGGGCCGAAATTAGTGGTTTCAGGCAGGCCAAACAACTAATTTCATTTCCATTTCAAGCACAGGGCAGGCCAAACAACTCATTTCATTTCATTTCCATTTCCATTTCAATTTCAAGCCCAGGCAGGCCAAACATCTCATTTCATTTCCATTTCAATTTTAATTTCAAGCACAGTTCAAGATTTTTTAAACATTCATAATTTTTTTATTTTTCAGCGACCGGAAAAAAACCTTGGGGCTGCTGGAGCGGAGGAGGACTGTGTAAGATGGCGGAAAAAATCATAGCGATATACTGTAGAGTTTTTTCTAAAATCAATATACAACGTAGACAGGAAGTGGTGAAGATTAGACTTTTAGTATAATAATAATAATAGATATTTCAAAGTGGGGTGCATTATGTTTGCCTCTTTAAAACCAGCGATCAGATGGGAAGCATCACTGACCTGTCAAGGCAGAGGTGTCCTCCCCCACCACTCAATGTCTCATGCCATCATTATTGTGGCCACCTCTCTTCAGTCTTGACGGTCTCTCGGCTGTGACAAGGGGTTGGAAGCAGGGTTCTACAAAGCGAGTGCCGTCGTGGAATCTGACCTCTGATCAGAGTACAAAAACTTGTGTTCTATTAGCTGGACTTTGTGAAATGGAATATTTATTACGAAAGATAATGGTCAAAGTTCTGAAGGACATGCATTATTGTGAAATGGGAAATTATTTGGCAAAGTATCTTGCAGATTAGTATCTTGCAGCACACAAAAAAGCTGCTGCGGTTCATAACTTCCAACATATAACCATATAACCATATAACAATTATAGCACGGAAACAGGCCATCTCGGCCCTTCAAGTCCGTGTCGAACACTTATTTTCCATCACTGCCAAGATAATTTAATTAGCTGGAATATCACAAGGAACTTTGTGGCTGTGCAAGGTGTTGTACAACTTCTTTCCCGTATTCAATGCTGACTTCTGATCATCAACAGGAACTCGGAACTTCAGGTAAATTTGCAACTCTGCCATAATACAACAACACAGCTAAAGATCTATAGTCGAGTCAATGAGCAAGAATGTGGGCCCTTTGGACCAATTCATCAATGTCAACCAAGTTGTCTATCTGAGCTAGCCCCATATGCCTTCATTTGATTTATTTCCCTCTAAACCTTACCTATCCATGTGCCTACCTAAATGTACTTTAAACATTGTAGATGTATCGACCTCTACAGCTTCTTTCGACAGTTTGTTCCATGCATCTACCCCACTCTCTCTGAGGTTGTCATCCCTTAGGTTCCTTTCAAATCTTACTTCTCTCTCTTTAAAACTAGGCCCGCTAGTTTTAGACACTTCTATTCTGTGAAAGAGACTGTGACCGTTCATCTTATCTACGCAGCTCAAGAACTTAATAAACCAAAAATATAAAACAAGAACTGCCATGGAGGGAAATAGATAGATGGTGTTTACATGCGGGACCAACCTCCCAAGTTGATCAAGATTCTGGTGTAATTTTACGTAACAGCACAGGGTGGCACAGTGGCACAGCAGTACAGCTGCTGCCTAACAGCATTAAAGGTCTGGGTTCGATCCTGACGAAAGGTGTTGCCTGTACAGAGTTTGTACATTCCCCCTGTGACTGCGTGGGTTTTCTCCGGGTGCTCCGGCTTCCTCCCATATTCCAAAGACGTACAGGTTTGTTGGTTAATCTGCTGAGGTCAAATTGTAAAGTGTCCCTAGTGTGTAGGATGCAAATCTGGGATAACATGGAACTGGTGTAGGGGTGATTGTTGGTCAGTGTGGACATGCTGAGGTGAAGGGCCTGTTTCCAAGCTAGGCCTCTAAACTAAATTAAACTTAACTATTTTCAAGAACTATCATTTCTTGTGTTGGTGGTCCAGTCAACAATTGCAAGTAGCTTACAGGTTAGAGAGAATTCCTCCAAAGTGGATTGCCCTGGACAATAACGCACTCTTGACTCAATGGAATCAAATCTCAGATGCCAATACATTACTTATTAAAGGTAGTCAAAAATGCTGGAGAAACTCAGCGGCTGCGGCAGCATCTATGGAGCGAAGGAAATAGGCAACGTTTCGGGCCGAAACAGTCTGAAGAAGGGTTTCAGCCCGAAACGTTGCCTATTTCCTTCGCTCCATAGATGCTGCCGCACCCGCTGAGTTCCTCCAGCAGTTTTGCCTACCTTTGATTTTCCAGCATCAGCAGTTACTTCTTGAACATTACTTATTAAGTTTAGTTTAGAGATACCACGTGGAAACAGGCGCTTTTGCCCACTGAGTCCGCACCCACCAGCGATCCCCGCACATTATCCTACACACACTCGGGACAATTTTACATTTATACCAATCCATTTAGCTTACAAACCTGTACGTCTTTGGATTGTGGGAGGAAACTGAAGATCTCGGAGAAAACCAACGCATGTCATGGGGAGAACGTACAAACTCCGCACAGACAGCATCCTTAGTCAGGATGGAACCCAGGTCTCTGGCGCTGTAAGGCAGCAACTCTACCACTGCGCCATCTTGCCACGCATATTGGAACACAAAACTGAGAATTTCAATCTCATGTTTACACCAGTTTGCTTTTCTGCTTCCCAAGACATAACTGAAGAGTTAGTTGACAGAAATTAGCTTACTGTTTCCAATTATGAATGATATAATAGATGAATAAAGGGCAAGTAGCAACATCAGTGCCAGTTTGCCCATTAGCTAACATTCCTGAAGCTACGCCACAAGTTAATAGATACCTGTTCATTTTCCCCACATCACTGTTTTCTCTGACGTGTGCCCCTAACTTTGAGAGTTGTTGAGGAGGAACCTGCTTGTTTCATTGATCTGCTAACACAGTTTGAAGAAGGGGGATCATCCAATGTCCAGGACAATATTCCTCCTCAATCAACACTATCAAAAGGCAAATCAATGTGAAGGAAGGAACTTTAGATGCTGGTTTAGACCGAAGATAGACACAAACCGCTGGAGTAACTCAGCGGGACTGGCAGCATCTCTGGGGAGAAGGAATGGGTGACGTTTCAGGTCTGAAGAAGGGTCTTGACCAAAAACGTCACCCTTTCCTTCTCTCCAGAGATGCTGCCTACCCCGCTGAGTTACTCCACTTCTTGTGTCCATCTTTCATTCAATCAATGGTTCTCTATTGTCATATATGCACTGCCCAGCAAGATTCTTATAGCTCACTCATGCACGAGTCGCTATATTTTGGCGTCATTAACACAAAGTCCGAAGTCCGGTCTACGTGTTCAATGTATTGGAGCCCCCCCTGGTCCAAGTTAGCCCCAGGCTTCTGCAGGGCCTCCTCCGTCGCCATCGACCAGCTTGGCTCGCCAACCGACGTCCCTCTCCTCGCCCGACCGCCTCGATGTCCCAGGAGCGCCTCCTTCAGCCGACCATGAAGGTGCTGCAGGCAATACCTGCCCCCTCTCCCACTGGCCCACTCCTCACATCCGTCATTGCCAGCGGTTCCCCCCTCCTCGACTTTTACAAGAATGATCCCAGGAATGAGTGGGTTAACCTATGATGAGCGTTTGTTGGCACTGGGCCTGCACTCGCTGGAGTTTAGAAGAATGAGGGGAGAACCTCATTGAAACATCCAGAATAGTGAAAGGCTTGGATAGAGTGGATTTGGAGAGGATGTTTCCACTAGTGGGAGAGTCTAGAACTAGAGGTCATATCCTCAGAATTAAAGGAAGTTCTTTTAGGAAGGAGATGAGAATTTTTTTTTAGTTAGAGGGTGGTGAATCTGTGGAATTCTTTGCCACAGAAGGCTGCGGAGGCCAAGTCAGTGGATATTTTTAAGGCAGAGATAGATAGATTCTTGATTAGTACAGGTGTCAGAGGTTGTGGGGAGAAGGCAGGAGAATGGGATTTGGAGGGAGAGATAATAATAATAATAATAATAATAATGGATGGGATTTATATAGCGCCTTTCTAATACTCAAGGCGCTTTACATCGCATTATTCATTCACTCCTCAGTCACACTCGGTGGTGGTAAGCTACTTCTGTAGCCACAGCTGCCCTGGGGCAGACTGACGGAAGCGTGGCTGCCATTCTGCGCCTACGGCCCCTCCGACCACCACCAATCACTCACACACATTCACACACAGGCAAAGGTGGGTGAAGTGTCTTGCCCAAGGACACAACGACAGTATGCACTCCAAACGGGACTCGAACCGGCTACCTTCCGGTTGCCAGCCGAACACTTAGCCCATTGTGCCATCTGTCATGATTGAATGGCGGAGTAGACTTGATGGACCGAATGGCCTAATTGTGCTCCTATCACTTATGACTCTCTGGTCTTTAGGGCCGAGCTTGGCGGCTTCCGAGCCTCCCTCTCTGGGGGAATTCGCTGGCCATTCTTCTGCACACAGCTCACCACATCACTCAACTCCAAAGGAACATTTTGCATGTGCATCTGAAAGCACTTCTGATTATGAGTCCCGTGCTCCAAACATCATGAAGTCAGGCAGCCTTGTATATATCAACTTCACCAAAGCACTTGATACACAATCAGCAAAATGAGTACAGACTACAAGCTTAAAAACTCTAATCATTTATTTACTAAAAACCAATGAAATAATATTTATAGGTGTGCCAGGTAAAAGGTGTCACACAATGGCCACATATTATCAGCAATACTTCATATCACAAATATTATTGGTATTACTAGTCCCTAAACTTTACTCAAGAACATTGCCCAGACAATTATTGTCCTATTTTTAATGCTGACTCAGCCTGACACCATTGATCTCCAGGGAGTGAATGATAACTGACCTCAAGATAATGTTTTTATTACCTTTCAAAAAATAATTTAGATTTAGGTTTTGCGCAGAAGTGATAAAATAATGCATCAACACTTTTTGGTTTCTTTCGCCAATGAGTCACGTTCCTGAGAAATATTACCTAGGGCGGCACGGTGGCGCAGCGGTAGAGTTGCTGCCTTACAGCGCTGGTGACCCGGGTTCGATCCTGACTGCGGGTGCTGCCTGTATGGAATTTGCACGTTCTCCCTGTGGGTTTTCTCCGAGATCTTCGGTTTCCTCCTACACTCCAAAGACGTACAGGCTTGTAGGTAAATGGGTTTGGTGTAAATCCCTAGTATGTTTCGGATAGTGTTAATACGTGGGGATCTCTGGTGGGTGCGGACCCGGTGGGCTGAAGGGCCTGTTTCTGCGCTGTATCTCTACACTAAACTAAATAAACATGGATTCCATATAACGAAGCCTACTCGTTGTGCAGAGAGGAAGTGGAGTTGAAATTCCATGAAACTGGAAGCTCAAGATGGCTGGCCAGAAGAATACCTCATATAACACCTCAAGACCCAGTTGGATATAGAATCAGCTGCAGAAATGGGCAGAGAAATGGCAGATGAAGTTTAACCTGAGCAAGTGCAAGATGCTGCACTTTGGGAGGTTGAAAATAAGAGGAAAGTATCGATAACGGCATGTCCCTTAAGAGTGTTGATCAGCATCGGGATCCTGGACTCGAAGTTCATTGCTCACTGAAGGTGGCAGCACAAATAGATAGGATGGTAAAGAAGGTGAATGGTGTGCTTGCCTTCAAAGCTGGGAGCAATGAATAGTCAGGAAGTCATGATACAGCTCTATAGGACTTTGGTTACACCACATTTGGAGTGTTGTGTGCAATTCCGGTCGACCCATTGGAGGCTTTGGAGAGGGTGCAGAGAAGGTTTACCCGAATGCTGCCTGGATTGGAGGGTTTCAGCTAAAGGGAGAGGTTGGATTGTTTTCGCTGGACTGTCAGAGGTTGAGGAGAGACTTGATAGAAGTATATAAGATTGTGAGAGGGATAGTCAGGGGAGAAAGCTAGAACATTTTTCCCAGGATGGAAATGTCCAACACTAGGGGGCAGAACTCTAAATTGAGGGAAAAATGGAGATATGCAAGTGCTTTTATTAAAGCAGTTCTGGAACGCATTGCCTGGGGTGGTTGTGCAGGCAGATACAATAGTGGCATTTAAGGGGCATTTAGAAAAGCACATGGGAGTACAAGAAAGAGTGTGATATGGATCATGTGCACGTAGATGGGATCAGTTCAACTTGGCATCATGTTTGGCACAAACATTGTGGTCGATAGGTCAGTTCCTGTGCTGTACTGTTCTACAGACACAATACGCTGGGGAGAGGGGAGTCATTCGCGTTTGATCCTCTCCCCTGAGTCTCTCAGTCTGAAGAAGGGTCTCGACCCGAAACGTCACCCATTCCTTCTCTCCAGAGATGCTGCCTGTCCCGCTGAGTGACTCCAGCATTTTGTGTCTATTTTCGGTGTAAACTCGGCTTGTACTCGCTAGAATTTAGAAGATTGAGGGGGGATCTTATGGAAACTTACAAATCAGCAGTTCAGTCCAACACTCAGTACATTTCTATGTTCTGGTAAACAAGGGAGTTGTGCTTTATTTCCGCAGTCACTGCCATTCCTGAATATAACTCTAGCATGTTTGTAGCAAATCTTTCTAGACAGTCAAAACAGGTATGAACTTGTGTTGGTTACATGGGTTACTCCAAAAACACAGGGAGGATTTTAACCTGAGTGTGCTGGTTCTCAGTAGCATGTGGGGCAGGAAGGATGCAACAGGTTAAATCAATGACAAAGGCGACTGCGGGTGCTAGGAAGGCCTCGACCACGAGTGAACATCTGGGAAGAACGGAGTGGAGGCTGGCTGGACTATGGTGCCTTCCTCACCTTGGTGCCATTGTGTTATGTTGTGTCGTGGACTTCCTGTGTTTGTGCTTTTTTTTAAATTCTATTTTATTTTTAATATGTTTTATTATTTATTATTATTTATTTATTTTTATTTTTATGATACTGCCTGTAAGGGAAATTCATTTCATTGTCTCTAACTGAGACAATGACAATAAATTTGAATACAATACAATACAATACAAGAATACAATGACAACATTAGCATGATGTCATAGGGTTCTCAATTGTGACTTTCAGTCACACAAATCATCATTTTTTACGTACCTCAAAAAATATTTCATTAAATCACTGGGACAGCGATTCAGATTCCAGGACAGTTCCTTCCCAGCTATTATCGGGCAATTGAATCATCCTCCCATAACTGGACAGAAGTCCTGAACTACTGTCTACCTCATTGGTGACCCTCGGACTATCTTTAATCTGACTTTACCTTGCACTAGACGTTATTCCCTTATCATGTATCTATCTATCTATACACTGTAAATGGCTCGATTGTAATCATGTATTGTCTTTCCGCTGACTGGTTAGCATGAAACAAAAGCTTTTCACTGTACCTTAGGAAAAGGGGAGATGCAACGAGACCTGGATGTCATGGTACACCAGTCATTGAAAGTAGGCATGCAGGTGCAGCAGGCAGTGAAGAAAGCGAATGGTATGTTGGCATTCATAGCAAAAGGATTTGAGTATAAGAGCAGGGAGGTTCTACTGCAGTTGTACAGGGTCTTGGTGAGATCACACCTGGAATATTGCGTACAGTTTTGGTCTCCTAATCTGAGGAAAGACATTCTTGCCATAGAGGGAGTACAGAGAAGGTTCACCAGACTGATTCCTGGGATGGCAGGACTTTCATATGAAGAAAGACTGGATAGACTCGGCTTGTACTCGCTAGAATTTAGAAGATTGAGGGGGGATCTTATGGAAACGTACAAAATTCTTAAGGGGTTGGACAGGCTAGATGCAGGAAGATTATTCCCGATGTTGGGGAAGTCCAGAACAAGGGGTCACAGTTTAAGGATAAGAGGGAAGTCTTTTAGGATCGAGATGAGAAAATCATTTTTTACACAGAGAGTGGTGAATCTGTGGAATTCTCTGCCACAGAAGGTAGTTGAGGCCAGTTCATTGGCTATATTTAAGAGGGAGTTAGATGTGGCCCTTATGGCTAAAAGGATCAGGGGGTATGGAGAGAAGGCAGGTACAGGATACTGAGTTGGATGATCAGCCATGATCATATTGAATGGCGGTGCAGGCTCGAAGGGCCGAATGGCCTACTCCTGCACCTATTTTCTATGTTTCTATGTTTCTATACCTCTGTACACGTGACAATAAACTAAACTGAACTTTGGGATGTTCTGGGTTGTGAACACACGAACATATGTAGTGGAATCAAGAACAGGCCCTTTGCTCCACCTTTCAGTACGTTCATGACCATGCCTGTAGCCCAGTTCCACATTCTACCCATTCCCCGCATCCACCAGAGTCCACAAATCTACCATTCTTAGTGACCAGACATCCACTATCCTCTGAGGTGGAGCTCCAAAGGTTTTCAACCGTAAAAGCAATTGTGCTAATGGGAGTAATTCCTTTCTCTAGAAGAGTCAAGAGTATTTTATTGACACCAGCGACAGAGACCCCGGTTCGATCCTGACTACGGGTCTGGATGGAGTTTGGATGTTTTACCAGTGACCTTGAGGGTTTTCACCGGGTGCTCTGGTTTCACCCCAAAGACATGCAGATTTGTAGGTTAATTGGCCTTTGTAAAATGCCACTAGGGTGTAGGATAGAACTAGTGTATAGGTGCTTATTGCTTGGCATGGATTCAGTCGCCCGAAAGGCCAGTTTCCACTCTGTACAGGTATCTAAACGAAAAAAACATCACAATGTTCTTCTGCTAAAATAAAAACACTTCTATTTTTAGAATGAAGATAATACTTGTGACAATCCTGACTTTATAGGAGTTTACCCGACCAGACACTTTCATCTATCTAAATGTCACCATGATTCCAGATATTGTCCTTTAAACAAAACATAAGCTAACATTAGCTTCATCGAATAATCTTTTCAAACCACACCTTTCCATCATTCCTTCAGCCCACATCTCTCTTAATTGAATGACGTGAGTGAGCAGAACATTGTGAACCAGCTTGCTTGCTTCATTTCTGCCAATTCCTGCCCTTTCAATTTTTATCTTGTCAACTAAAAATAACCATATCAGGGCCGATGATATTTGCTTATGCAAAATACAAGTCACGCTCAAAAATGCGGATTGCTTTTATCGGCGGCTGTTGGTTGTCTGGCCTAATGCTGATATTACGAAGGTGGTGAAGGAAAAGGAAATGTCTGTTGTGTTAGACATTGTATTTCCTCACGTACAACAATAGGTGTTTCACATTCCATCATCATCACAGTAATATCAGTGCCATCTAGGGCAAACAACAAAGTAAGCTTTGAGCAATGACTTCTTTGAGTAAATTCTGTTCAGACGTATGAAAATGCATGTACAAAAATTATATCTACCGTCTTCGCAAATAACACGCTTAATAGAAAAAAAAGATGTAAATAAGTTTGAAGAAGGGTCCCAACCAGAAACGTCACCTGTCCATTCCCTACACAGATACTGCCGGACCCGTCGAGTTCCTCCAGCACTTTGTGTTTTGCTCAAGATACCAGCATCTGCAGTTGGTCGTGTCTCCATGGAAACGAGTAGCTGTATTTGACAAGATCAAATTCCAGGACCTTGATACATTCATCTATGTTAGAAAAGGCTCTTCTATAAAAATGTGTGACATTTCTAGTGATTTTTACATTTTACAGCACAACTCGAGACCATTAACTACACTGTGACTGTTCTGGTTCTTCAAATAAATTATCTTTGATCAAAGATCTTAGGGTATATAAAGCCCATGAGGGTAGTAGATCGGGTAGAAGCACAGAGTCTCTTGCCCAGAGTCGGTGAATTGAGGACCAAAGGACATAGGTTTAAGGTGAAGGGAAAAGATTTAATAAGGACTCTGAGGGGTAACTTTTTCACTCAAAGGTTGTGGTGGGTGTATGGAACAACCTGCCAGAGGAGGTAGTTGAGGCAGGGACTATCCCAATATTTAAGAAACAGTTGGACAAGTACATGGTTAGGACAGGTTTGGAGGGATATGGACTAAATGTGGGCAGGTGGGACTAGTGTAGCTGGGACATGTTGGCCGGTGTGGGCAAGTTGGGCTGAAGAGCTTGTTTCCACACTGTATCACTCTATGACTTTAAATGGTCCAATTTGTTCCATTTAAGCTGCTTTCCCTATCCTTCCAGACCTACACATTCCAAACCATAACAATTCTGCATCAAAACTGTTCTGATAATTTCTCCAATGTTCACAAATCTGTTCTTCCAATTATCACACAAAATGGAAACTGCTTTCCTACAAAACACAATCATTTTGAACATTTCCATCATGTCTTCTTGCCATAAGGAGCACGCACAGGTATTTTACCTGGTGAGACGCAGGAGCCGGGCCCGGAATTACCCCATAGAGCCCGAAGCCTCCAAGTGGCGCAACTAGTCCCTCGGAACAGTTCTCCGGAGAAGGTTCGAGTCAAATGGCCTCAGGCCTGCAAGACGGCAGTCTGGCATCAGTTCGACGAGGACGTCGACAAGGTGCTAGCCAAGTATGAAGAGCTGGTCATAGACTGCCGTAAGCAGGGCTGGAAGGCAAGGTGTATGCCCATCGAGGTTGGCTGCAGAGGTTTCGCAGGGCAATCGCTCTACAAAGCCTTGAGTGCACTGGGCATAAACGGAGTGGCAAGGAGAAAGGCCATCAAGAACACCACAGAGGCAGCGGAGAAGGCCTCGAGATGGCTCTGGATCAGGAGAGGAGGTCCATGGGGAGGAGCGAATGCCACCTGAACACAAGTCGTGGTCTGATCAACCATGGGTGAGGGTGTCTGATGTCACCCTCGCCTGGGTGAGGGTGTCTGATGTTGAAAGACCCGAAACACCCAATGACCCCAGGTTACATCACTGATGATGTGTTCAGGAGCATCTATCGATGTATTTGTATCAATTCCAGCTTTTCCCAGCAGCACAACAGAATATGTAAACATAGTACTCTGTACTATGGTCTGAGTGCAGGTAGATGGGACTAGGGGAGAATAAATGTTCGGCACGGACTAGAAGGGCCGAGATGGCCTGTTTCCGTGCTGTAATTGTTATATGGTAAACAATATAATAGACAAAAAAAATGCTCAGTACATATTCAGGTGGCACTCCAGTGCTAGTTTCGCTAGTCATCCACATCATCTATTTGCAACTCCTTAAATGGTCAACCATTATTGCAAGGGTCCCAATTAGTTGATTGATATTTCTTTCCAAAATGTGCCCATCACTAAATCTGAGACTTGATCTTCTCTAATGCACCGTGCAGCGGTAGAGTTGCTGCCTTACAGCGCTTGCAGCGCCGGAGACCCGGGTTCAATCCCGACTACTGGTGCTGTCTGTACGGAGTTTGTACATTCTCCCCGTGTCCTACCTGCATTTTCTCCGAGATCTTCGGTTTCAAACCCACACTCCCAAGATCTACAGGTTTGTAGGTAACTTGGCTGGGTGCATGTGTAAATTGTCTCGGGTGTGTTTAGGATAGTGTTAATGTGCGGGGATCGCTGGTCGGTGCCGACTCGGTGGGTCTGTTTCCGCGCTGTATCTCTAAACTAAAAACGAAACCCTCACTGTGTAATCAAGTAAACGTCAGGTTTGGCTGTTCTGTGTTATTTGTCAAATGTGATTGTAAGTCTGAAACGTAAAGTTTAGTCACAACATTCCTTGCACCATTGGCAAGATTTGAATGTTTCCCTTATTTCATGCTTTTCAACGTGGGGGGAAGTCTTTCAAACCACCTGTTCTCATTTTCTCCTCAGCGTCATGGAAATAGCACACAATTTACAATGGAAAAACATTATCAGGCAGACAAAGAGCAGGAGGCACAAGGAACTGCAGATGCCAGAATCTTGAGTGAAACACAAAGTGCTGGAGGAAACCAGAGGGTCGGGCAGCATCTGTGGAGGGGTTGGACAAACGACATTTGGGCTTGGAACCCTTCTTCAACACACTATAGTGTCCAAGGACGGAACACCTGGGCCCTCCCAAATTCCACCTCTTCATTCCTTTAATCTCACTACCATGTTAACCCCTGACAAAACAAACAGACAAAGTAAGACTTGGATAGAGTGGATGTGGAGAGGATGTTTCCACTAGTGGGAGAGTCCAGGACTCAAGGATTAAAGGACATTCTTTTAGGAAGGAGATGAGGAGAATTTTATTTCGTCAGAGGGTGGTGAATCTGCTACAGAAAGCTGTGGAGGCTGCCAGTGGATATTTTTAAGGCAGAGATAGATAAATTCTTGATTAGTACAGGAGTCAGAGGTTATGGGGACAAGGCAGGAGAACGGGATTAAGAGGGAGAGATAGATCAGCCATGATTGAATGGCAGAGTAGACTTGATGGGCCAAATGGCCTAATTCTACTCCTATCACTTATAACCATATGACCTTAAAGTAACACATGAAAGTGTGTTGAGTTGGTCAATGGATCATTACCCTTAAAGCATTTCTGGGAATTGCCTAATGCCATTGCAATTCAACTCCAGTGAGGCCCTTGGGTATGTAATCCCCCGCACATTGTAAACAGTCTTTTAAAATCTAGTTACATTGCAGACATAAGTTCCTTGGGTGCTTGCTCTCAGATCAGTCATTTCAACAACAACAAAAGTTGTGCAACAGATTGCATTACTACAGTGTACCTCCTGTGACCTAGATTCATATTTGAACTCGGTGATGTCAGTGCCGATTTTGTACATTGCCCTTGGGACCCCTCACATCCCAAAGTTAGAGAGTCATACAACATGGAAACAAGCCCTCTGGCCCAACTTGCCCAAACTAACCAAGATGGTCCATCTACACTCGTTCCACCTGCCCACGCTTGGCCCTTCACTCTAAACCTATCCTATCCATATACCCGTCCAAATAATGTTTAAATGTTATAGCACCTGGATCAACTACCTTACCATAAACCCACCACCTGCTCTGGGAAAAAGTTGCCCCTCAGGTTCCTATTCAATTTTTCCCCTTAAACCCATGTCCCCTGGGAGAAGAGGTTTGCAGGGAGTTCATGGGCACAAGATAATAGGTTGCAGGAAATTGTATGGAAATTGAGAATGTTGGAAATGGTCTGAGAACCAGTGAAGGCTCAAAGGGCAAAATGGTTTAGTTTAGTTTAGAGATACAACGCGGAGAGAGGCCCTTCGGCCCACCGAGTCTGCACCGACCAGTGACCCCTGCACATTAACACTACCTTACACAGACTGGGGACAATTTACATTTATACCAAGTCAATTAACCTACAAACCTGGAGATCAGGAGGAAACTGAAGATCTCGGAGAAAACCCATGCAGGTCACGGGGAGAATGTACAAACTCTGTATAGACAAGCACCCGTAGTCAGGATCGAACCCGGGTCTCGGGCGCTGTAAGGCAGAAACTCTACTGCTGCGCCACCGTGCCACTTCTCCCCAATTAGAACATGGGAATATATTATCTTGCGCAAAAGCATCTATACAACCAGGCCCTGCTCTTTGCCAGGCCTATTTAATTAATCCCACCCGTTTACTCTTACATCATAGTCCTACAATGTCTTCACTTTCAATTATATATTCAGTTCTCCTCTGAATTATTGAATCTATTCTTGGCATCATTGAAAGCAATGCATTCCAGCTTATTGAAACTTGTGCGTAACGATTTTCCTCATCATCTTCCCTTTGTATTTCTTGCCAATTATTTGTAATCTGGTTTCTGATATTTCTGCCAGTGTTTCCCTTTTTTTATTTTAAAAGCTACAAGGTAATCTTCACACGGAGGTATCCCAAAGAGCCTCACGGATAGGACTTGTCACATTGCACCAAAGAAAAGATACAAGCCTGGATTAAGTCAAGCCAAGTTCATTGGCATTTTCACAAATATAGTGAGATAGAGGTTGACACAAAACGTCACCTATCCATGTTCTCCAGAGATGTTGACTGACCTGTTGAGTTGCTCCAGCACCTTGTGTCCTACATACATACATAAAGTGTCATTCATTCATGCAGTGAATGTCTTCCCTGCCATCGCATCCATCACAGGCACATCAACACTCGACCACACACAGAACATACTGTCCGTCATACATAAATTCTCAAAGACCATGAAACAAAAATGAATACGAAAAGAGTGAAAACATACACAATTAGAAAACAAGTCTATGGTGGTGCAAGGGATGATCTGTAGTGTTCCGTCACAGGGGTAGGATTAGGGTTGTGCAGGTCGGTTCAAGAACATGATAGTTGCAGGAAAGTAGCTCCAGCAAGTACAGGCCCCAGTGCCGAGAAATGCTCATCACAGGTTAACCTACTCATTCCTGGGCAAAATACTAATGCAAATGTTTATTCTTTAAGACCTGACTGTGACACAAAACTGTAGTGTAGCAGATGTTTTAAGCAATGTGTTATCAATAAGTTACTAACTTGATTTTCACATAATTCATTTACCTACAGGCATCACTTGGAAGGCTATAATCTATAGAACTGATCGACTTGCTAAACAGTAAACAATCAGATACTTGGAGTCACAAAGAGGGCAGAAAGCACAAGAATTATATATTTCAATTCCTAAAGGACATTGGTGAACCAGATATCATTTTATAACAATTCAGAGGTAACATAGTCACTTTACTGAAGCTAATCTGGTAATATAATCACTCTGCGATCGTATGCAACAGGTAATTGTGCAGTTGACATGTTAATCTCAATAGGGATGAAGTGTATTCCATTGCCATCTGGAATTTGAATACAGAAACTAAGTATTGAGGGGCAGCACAGCGGTGGAGTTGCTGCCTTACAGCTCCAGGTTCCATCCTGCCTACGGGTGCTTGTTTGTACGGAGTTTGCACGCTCAGCCCATAACCTGCGTGGGTTTTCACCGAGAACTTTGGTTTCGTCCCTCACTCCAAAAACGTACAGGTTTGTAGGTTAATTGGCTTGGTGTGAATGTAAATTATCCCTCGTGCAGGATAGCATTAATGTGCGCGGATCGCTGGTCAGTGCGGACTCGGTGGGCCGAAGGGCCAGTTTCCGCGCTGTATCTCTAAATTAAACCATATGGAGAAAGTACGTATGTTTGAAGTAGCTCAGGGACATATTGTGCTTTTCCTTCTAGTGGGTGCAAAATGCTCTGAGAATCAGACTGTAAGCCACCAACAGCAAATCGAGGAGCCACAAACCAGTCTTCATCGAAACAGGTCGATACAATTTCCAGAGCGTGCACATCTCCGAAGATCTGTCCTACACCTAGCACATTGATGCAATCGTAAAGAAATCCCATCAACACCTCTACTTCCTTGGAAGATTGAGGAGATTCGTTGTGTCGACAAATATCCTCGAACTTCCACGGGTGTACGCGCAAGAGAATATTGACTGGTTGCATCACGGCCTGGTTCGACAACTTGAATGCCCAATGAACACTGCCCAGTCCATCATCGGCTCTGACCTCCCTTCCATCGAGGGGATCTATTGCAGTCGCTGCCTCAAAAAGGCTGGCAGTATCATCAAGGACCCACACCATCCTGGCCACACGCTCTTCTCCCTGCTACCTTCAGGTAGAAGGTACACAGGAGCCTGAAGACTGCAACAACCAGGTTCAGGAATAGCTACTTCCCCACAGCCATCAGGTTATTAAACTTGGCTCCGACTAAACTCTGAACATTAATTAGCCCATTATCTGTTATTTAGCCCATTATCTGTTATTTGCACTTTATCAGTTTATTTATTCATGTGTGTTTATATTTATATAATGGTATATGGACACACTGATCTGTTTTGTAGTCAATGCCGACTATGTTCTGTTGTGCTGAAGCAAAGCAAGAATTTCATTGTCCTATCAGGCACACATGACAATAAACTCTCTTAAATCTTGGATGAAGGAGATTACAAAAAAGTGATGAACACTGCCCAGTCCATCACAGGCACTGACCTCCCCACCAGTGAAGCAGTCTCAACACAGCAGCCAGCATCAAGGACCCACACCACCTTTCACTCCTGTTATTGGGAAGGTGGTATAGGAGTCTGAAAACTAATGTCCAGCTTCAGGAACAGTTTCTTCCCAACCACCATCAGGCTATTGAACATGCCAAACTCCAACCTGCACTGGGGACTTTGGTTTTTTTAATTGAACTTTTGAGTTTGTTTATTATATTATCTATTAAGTACCACAGATTATCTGTTAAATAGATTGCAAGCCTGTTGTGCTGCTGCTGTAGGAAATAAGTTCATTGTTTCATTTCAGGGCACGTTTTAGTGTTGTTTTATTGAGGCACAGTGGCTCAGCAGTAGAGTTGCTGCCTTACACCTCCAGGGACCCAGGTTCGATCTTGACTACGGGTGTTGTCTGTACGGACTTTGCACCTTTTCTCAGTGGGTTTTCTCCAGGCGCTCTGGTTTCCTCCCACACTCCAAAGACGTGAGATTTTGTTGTTTAATCAGCCTCAGTATATTGTCCTTAGCGAGTAGGATAGAACTAGTGTATGGGTGATCATTGGTCGGCGTGGACATGTTGGCCACGCTGTATCTCTAAACAAAGCTTAATAACAGGGCATAGTCCTTAATAACAAATACAGTAACACTCGGGAATCCAATTGAACTTCAGTGCCACCTGAAAACGGTCAATGAGTGTGGCTCAGGGAGGTTAGGGTTAGTCAGAGTGCGATATAATCAAGCACGATAAAGTCCTCATACTATATTCATACACAACTTTTCTCTTAAATATTGCCGGCTCATCGTCATCCTCTCTTCTTGGTTCACCGAGGCTTATGTCAATGCCCTTACTTTGCCCAGATGAGGTTAATTGATACAATCAGTGCATTCTCACCATGACCCTTATAGAGACCTGGATAGAGTGGATGTGGAGAAGATGTTTCCACTCGTGGGAGAGTCGAGGACCAGAGGTCATAGCCTCAGAATGAAAGGATGTTCCTTTAGGATGGAGATGGGGAGGAATTTCTTTATTCAGAGGGTGGTGAATCTGTGGAATTCATTGCCACAGAAGACTGTAGAGGCCAATGGATATTTTTTAAGGCAGAGATAGACAGGTTCAATAGACAATAGACAATAGGTGCAGGAGTAGGCCATTTGGCCCTTCGAGCAAGCACCGCCATTCAATGTGATCATGGCTGATCATCGCCAATCAGTACCCCGTTCCTGCCTTCTCCCCATATCCCCCGACTCCGCTATTTTTAACAGCCCTATCTAGCTCTCTTGAAAGCATCCAGAGAACCTGCCTCCACTGCCCTCCAAGGCAGAGAATTCCACAGACTTGATTAGGTTTAATTCTTGATTAGCACGGGTGTCATGGGGTTATGGGGAGAAGGCAGGAGAATGGGGTTAAGAAGGAAAGATCGATCAGCCGTGATTGAATGGCAGAGTAGATGGGATGGGCCGAATGGCCTAATACTGCTCTGATCACATGACCGTGAGTTGCCAGCATCATTAAAATGTGTCATTATTTCGCAAAAATTGACCAGCTCGCTTGCAACTCGAGATGTCCAGAGGTTATGAAATATTCTCTCTTGCAGATTGCAATTCTCCAAATTATTATTCGGAAAGAGCCACTATGATTCACATCCACTTCCCCCACCCACAGTGTTGAGATTCTTGGACTGTACTTCATTTTTTTTTAAAATGGCATTGCAAAAAGAGGTTCCCCCACATGCCTGTGAGGAACAGCAAGGACTTTAAATGAGGTACAAATTGAAATACCTCCCCGAGTATTGTGGTCACCTGCGAGCAAATCCCTTACAATGTTGGCAATGTTCATGATGTCAGGGGACAGTTATGCCAGATAAGGTTTTACAGTGTTGACAATGCCCCTTGTAAGGCTGTCCAGGTTGTTTATATCACTGGGTAATCAGCGGTTCCCAGGGGAGGACAATCCAAACCCATTGGCATGCAACAAGTTTTCACATTGATTAAGGGATTAGCTTCCTCCAGCCCCCATGAGCAGCAGAAATTTACTAACCTTCGCTAATCTCTTTATAATTTATGATTGGATTGCAAACTATTGCCCTTGAGACATTAGCTAACGTCAATGCAAATACCTACCTCACTCCACAGGGCATTAGGCATTTTAATTGATAGAGAACCATTCTAGTCACATAATAACAACGCCTGGTATTATATTCCATTAAAGCCGCAGTGCTCCGTAATTAATACTTGTGAAGCCACAAACATACTGCACCTTCACTACAACGCCTTGGTACAAGACTCTATGGACTGATTATTTGTAGCTAATGAACTGTGACTGCTAATAGAACAGAACAGTACAGCACAGCACAGGATCAGGCCCTTTGGTCCACAATATCCATGCCGATCAGGATGCCAAAGACGGCACAGTGGCAGAGTTATTGCCTTGCAGCGCCCAAGACCCGGGTTCGATCCTGAATACCTGGTGCTGTCTGCACGGAGGCTGTACATTCTCCTAGAGACCGTGTTGTTTTTTTCCGGGTGCTTTGCTTTCCTCCGACATTCTAAAGGCGTGTAGGTTGGTAGGTTAATTGGCCTCTGAAAATTGTCCCTCGTGCATAGGATAGAGCTAGCGCACAGGTAATCGCTGGTCAGTACGGATTCAGTGGGCCGAAGGGACCGGTTCCAAGCTGTATCTCTAAACCAAAATGAAACTTAAACAAATCCTTACCGCCTGCACGTGATGCATATCCCCAATATCCACATGCCTTGCTAAAACCCTCTCTCAAACACAATCGAGTTTGCATCCACCAGCAATCCAGTGTGATGGTAAAAATTCTCTTACTAATTATACTAGTTCAAACATACACAGGGGGAACAAGGCATCTTGAATGTGTTCTCATTTTGTCTTGTTGCAAGAGTCAACCATAACCAGAGAGCAGGGCTGAACTACTACCTCTTTGGTGACCCTGGGACTATCCTTGATCGGACTTCACCTTGCACTGAACATTAGTCATTCCCTTATCATGTATCTATACACTGTAAATGGATCGATTGTAAACATGGATTGTCTTCTGCACGCACCAAAGCTTTTCACTGTATCTCGGCACACGTGACAATAAACTAAATAGAACTGAACCTCAAGTGCAATTTCGCCCATTTATTGATTTTGATCGGGCAAAATACAGAGGACAGAAATTGCTAACTGTGGCCATGATTAATCATTTCCTTCTCCGAATCTTTTCATCAGGTTATTCAACGCTTTTTGCATTGCATGCTTTCCAAAGATAGATGGATAGTCATCCAAGAGCTCCAGAGGTGTTGATGTTACCTTGGTGCTCCAGCTCTGAAACATTCACATTAACCTCTTCTCCACAGAGTCTACCGAAGCAGCAATTTAAAGAAATTCTCTGCATCCTGGCAATAAAATCTCAGAATAATATTGTTGAACAGAATCCATGTGAATAACCACATTCATGTCAGGAGTCTCGAGTTGCTCCATTTACAGCTCAACTCTTCTACCTCAATGCCATTTGCTAGAACAACATATAGCGATGCATACATTTCAATTTGTTTCCTTTGGTTACAATTGTGCTTCAACTTTCAATCCACTTTCCATTTGGGTCTTCTACTTTATAGAAATACTATCTTACCTTCTCTAGTCAGAGGGTGGTGAATCTGTGGAATCCATTGCCACAGAAGGCTGTGGAGGCCTAGTCAATAGATATTTTTAAGGCAGAGATAGATAGATTATTGATCAGTACAGGAATCATTGTGTCAGAGGTTGTGGGGGGAAGGCAGGAGAATGGAGTTAAGAGGGAATGATAGATCAGCCATGATTGAATGGCAGAGTAGACTTGATGGCCAAATTCTGCTCTAAAAAACATAAACTTAGGAATAAGTGCTCAACCTCTTATAGCTCAGGCCCTCAAATCGTGTCAACATCCTTGTAAATATTCTCTGCACCCTTTGCCAGCTTCCAGTGTTGTGAGGTTAAGTTCTCAGTTGTGTGGATAAGGAATTTTTTTTTTTTTTAAATTATTTTTATTAGAAGTACGGTAAATTACAATAATACACAACACATATATCTTAATACATTTTTTGTACCGCTTCATTTTTTTGAGCTTTAAGAAAAAGATAGAAGGAAAGTAAAGAAAGTGCGCAAGAGTCGTGAAGTGCAAGAGTGTTGGGAAAAGAAAGCCCCTTAGAAAAGAAGTTAGAGAAGGAAGTAAAGTACGAAAGTAGACCCTAGAAAAGAAAGAAAAAGAAAGTAGGAACAATCGCTCTATTATAACATTAAACTCCGCAGAAAGGGGACTACCAACCAAGTCTGTTTTTGTTGTTTTACCTCCCATTGCCAGGTCCTGATACCATTTATTTATTTATTTATTTTTAAAATTACTATTGCACCTCATGCTTGTAATAGGTCCAGAAACGTAGACCACGTCTTTTGGAATTGGTCTGCTTTACCTGCTAAGAGGAATCTCATCTCTTCCAGATGTAATGTTTCAAACATATTTGATATCCACATTTTTATTGTTGTGTGGATAAGGAATTTAAACATGATCTTTTAACTCAAAAGGCAAGAATTCTAGAGACACAGCGGCACCCCTTAAAACATATCCCTCTATCAATCTGAGCCATCCAATCTCCAATCATTTTTATCTCAGAGTTTATGCACTTTGAAACTTTGACATTACACCTGTTCCATGGCCAAAAGTAAATACTGCAGAATGTGTTTATGGCTGCCATTTCGGCTGTCAAAACTCCCAACAGTGGTGGATAGACTATAATATAACAGCTCGAATGATTACTGATCTAGTAACTTGGATGAATGCATGTCAAAGGTTTTGGTTCATGTCCCACAATGGAAAATTTTAATTCAGTTCATTTAATCAATGCGGTCAATTAATTAAATGCACTTTGAGTCAATGTGCATAAGCAGCTCAGTCCTGACGTTGGACGCTGTCTGCGCGGAGTTTTCACGTTCTTCCTGTGACCACATGGGTTTCCTCCGAGTGCTCCGGTTTCCTCCCACATCCCAAAGAAATGTGGGCTTGTAAATCAATTGGCTGCTGTAAATTGCCCTGGGTTTGTTGAGACCAGATGAGAAAGTGGGATAACATAGAATTAATGTGAATGGGTGTTCGGTGGTCGATGCGGGCTGAAGGGCCTGTATCTGTGCTGTATTTCTAAATGAAACAATAATGGCAAACTGATTTCCAATTTTGGTTCATTACTTTCTGCAGTGCTGGCTGCTCTCAGTTCTGAACAAATTGGGGTTTAAGTCTATTTTAGAGATAGAATGCGAAAACAAGCCATTCGGCCCACCGAGTCCACGCTGACCAGCGATCCCTGCAAACTAATGCTATCCCACACACACACACTAGGGAAAATTTACAATAATACCAATCAACCTGCAAACCTGTACATCATTGGAGGAGACCGGAGATCGTAGAGAAAACCCACGCAGGTCGTGGGGAGAATGTACAAACTCTGTACAGACAAGCACCTGCAGTCAGGATCGAACCCTGGTCTCTCATGCTGCAAGGCACAAACTATACCACTGCGCCTCCGTGATGCCCAGAAATGAGTTGTAAAAATGAATTTTACAGGAGAAATAACAGCATGCTAATAAAGCAGATTCATCAACACAAATCAATGACTAGATATAGGTGATTAACTGATACAATGTATTGATTCATAGGGTTACATTTCACGAACTTTGGATTTACACGTCAATAGCCCGTTAAGTTAATTAGAGAAAAGTTTGGACTCAATTGTTTTAAGCACCTTTTCAACAGGGTGTTAACAAATGATTATGCTGTCGATCTGGTCAGCAAATGTTTACATGGAGACAGGCAGCATCGAAGCAGGCCCTTTGGCCCACTGAGCCCACACCCAATCATCAAGCACTCTATCCACTAATCCTATCTTATTTTCCTCAGCTCCTCCCTGATTCTAGAACGGACCTGCACACTTGGAGCCATCCAGCACATTAACCTGGCCATTATCAACCAGCGCCTGTTTGGGATGTGGGAGGAAACCAGAGTCTGTGCTGGAAACACACACACACAGTCACCAGGTGAATGTGCAAACTCACAGGGTGAATGTGAAATTACACTGACACAGCGCCACATCGTTGGAGCCCAGCCAACAGCTTATAAGGAATAGGAGTAGAATTAGGCCATTCGGCCCATCAAGTCCATTCCGTCATTCAATCATGAATGATTTCCTGCTACCCCATTGTGAATATTTGACTTTGTCTAAGGAACTCATGCTTTGTCTTCTTGCGTATGGCGTGCACAGCCTGATGTTGTAGGTCAACTTGTTGTATTTGATCTATTTGTTTGTGCATGTCGGGTTGATTGCATTAGTCGAAACAGGGTGGACCACGTGCAGGTTGCAATATCCCACCCCGCCATGATGCTGAGAACTACACTGTATATTCTGCTCTCTGTGCCGTCCCCTTTGTTGTACCCATTGTACTTGAGTTTGACCTGATTGTATCTATGTATAATATATCGGATCTGTTTTGATAGCATGCTAAACAAAGCTTTTCATTGTTTACGGAGCATTTGAGAATAATGGCCCTCAACCTAGTTCCCCCACTATCCCAATCTTTCAAACATTTACCCATCTACACAGACTAGGGGCAATTTTACATTTACACCAAGCCAATTAACCTACAAACTTGTCCGTCTTTGGAGTGTGGGAGGAAACCGAAGATCTCGGAGAAAACCCACGCGGGTCACGGGGAGGATGTACAAACTCCATACAGGCAGCACCCGTAGTCAAGATCGAGCACAGGCCTCTGGCACCGCAAGGCAGCCGCTCTACCGCTGCGCCACCGTGGAAGGAAATTAAGAGGCATACAGAGAAAATGGTACAAGGATGAGCTCAAAAGCTTCCTTGAGGAAACGTAACCTTCCTATGGACTCATGAGAACTCTGGTCGGCACAGCGGTAGAGTTGCTGCCTTACAGCGCCAGAGACCCGGGGTTGACCCCGACTACAAGTACTGTCTGTACGGAGTTTGTACATTCTTCCCATGATCAGCAGTGGTTTTCTCAGAGATCCTCAGTCTCCTCCCACACTCCAAAGACATTCAGCTTCTGAAAGATCCTCCCACACTAAAGACATTCAGGTTTGTTGGTTAATTGGTTTAGTTCATTGTTACGTGTACTGAGGTACAGTGAAAAGCTTTGGCTGCATTCTAACCAGTCAGCAGCAAGACAATACATGATTGCTATTGAGCCATATACCATGGCTTCAGTGAAATTGTAAAGTGTCCCTTGTGTGTGCAGGATAGGGCTAGTGTACAGGGATCGCTGGTTGGCAGGGACTCAGTGGGCCAAAGGGCCTGTTTCCGCGCTGTATCTCTAAACTAAACATCTGGCTCAAAGTGGAGGCATTGGGAATGTTGAGGCCATGCATGGGGAACACCTAGAGGCCCTGTAAAGCCGTGGATCCAGGGGCAAAAACCTGGGGGGGGGGCCAGAGGGGACACGTCCCCCCCATGTTTTGATAGCGAGTTCCTGCATGGAACCCCCAAAATGATAAGAAGAGAGGAGCTAAATGAAAGGGTGGGGGGGGGGGGAGTCAAAGGGAATAAAACGCTCAGAATGTTCAGCTCCTCTGCTCCTCATCCAACTGCCCCACTGATCTTGTCTGGTCCTATCCGTGAACGGTGGCGCAGCGGTAGAGTTGCTGCCTTACAGCGCCAGAGACCCGGGTTCGATCCTGACATTGGGTGCCATCTGTACGGAGTTTGTTAACGGTTCCCACAATGGCTTCAAGAGCCACCGCTGGTATGGGAGCAAGTCATACTCAAAGGCGATGAAGGAGGACAAACATTTACCAAAGGAGACGTGGGAATGAAGAACTTACCACCCCAATGACTAGTTATGATGAGGAGCATGTAACTTGGATCTAGATGAACACACATGGCAAACAGCAACAGAAAGTGGAATTGCTACTTAACATGGAATATATATACTGCCACAGATTGATTGGGTCAAATGGCCTTTATCTGCGCTGTAATTTCCTTGCAATATGTAATAAAGATATGAAGATGGACGAGAGGTTTTTCAATCTTATTACTCAACAATAAATCACTATCATTTAGATTAGAAAAATAGACAATTGGTGAACTTTGACAAGAATTACAGGCGGGGCTACAGATCGAGGCAATATCAGTAAGAAAGATACCGGTAGCACCCAAGGCTATGACGGCAACACTGACCTTGAATGTTAGCGGCAGATAACAGGACCTATTTCAGCTACAAGCCCAGCAACTCCTCAGTTTTCAAAAGACTAGCAAGGACAAACCCAGCACGTGTACTTAGATGTGGAGGAACATAGAAACATAGAAATTAGGTGCAGGAGTAGGCCATTCGGCCCTTCGAGCCTGCACCGCCATTCAATATGATCATGGCTGATCATCCAACTCAGTATCCCGTACCTGCCTTCTCTCCATACCCTCTGATCCCCTTAGCCACAAGGGCCACATCTAACTCCCTCTTAAATATAGCCAATGAACTGGCCTAGACTACCCTCTGTGGCAGAGAGTTTCAGAGATTCACCACTCTCTGTGTGAAAAAAGTTCTTCTCATCTCGGTTTTAAAGGATTTCCCTCTTATCCTTAAGCTGTGACCCCTTGTCCTGGACTTCCCCAACATCGGGAGCAATCTTCCTGCATCTAGCCTGTCCAACCCCTTAAGATTTTATAAGTTTCTATAAGATCCCCTCTCAATCTCCTAAATTCTAGAGAGTATAAACCAAGTCTATCCAGTCTTTCTTCATAAGACAGTCCTGACATCCCAGGAATCAGTCTGGTGAACCTTCTCTGCACTCCCTCTAGCGCAATAATGTCCTTCCTCAGATTTGGAGACCAAAACTGTACGCAATACTCCAGGTGTGGTCTCACCAAGACCCTGTACAACTGCAGTAAGACCTCCCTGCTCCTATACTCAAATCCTTTTGCTATGAAAGCTAACATACCATTCGCTTTCTTCACTGCCTGCTGCACCTGCATGCCTACTTTCAATGACTGGTGTACCATGACACCCAGGTCTCGCTGCATCTCCCCTTTTCCTAGTCGGCCACCATTTAGATAATAGTCTGCTTTCCTGTTTTTGCCACCAAAATGGATAACCTCACATTTATCCACATTATACTGCAGATGCTGGTTCAAACATAAGATAGACACAAACAGCTGGAGTAACTCTGCGGGACAGGCAGCATCTCAGGAGAGAAGGAATCTGTGAGGTTTCGGGTCGAGAACCTTCTTCAGGCTGAGAGTCAGGGGAAAGGGAAACAAGAGGTGTGGACGGTGATAGAGAGAGATGTGGAATCGCAGCGGGGGAGCAGCGAGAGAAGATGCGGCAGAACTCTCGTCGGAGAGAGGAGGAGAACCTCTTCAAAGTAGACATAACGAGGAGATTTCATCAACACCCCCATGTGGTTGTTCTAAAGAACTAAACCGTTTCTCTATTTGAAGCACTCAATGGAGCAGCCGTTCCACTCACCATGGAGCATGCTGCACAGTAGATACACAAAATGTCTGAGGTTCTCAGGTACCTCCTGCATCCCTTTTTAACTTCACTTCTCTGTTGGTCCAGCAGCAGTAGAGTTGCTGCCTTACAGCGCCAGAGACCCGGGTTCGATCCTGACTATGGGTGCTGTTTGTACCTTCTCCCTGTGACCTGTATGGGTTTTCTCCGGTTTCTTCCCAACACTCCAAAAATATACAGATTTGTCGGTTAATTGGTTTGGTGTAAATGTAAAATTGTCCCTAGTGTGTGTAGGGTAGAGTTAATGTGTGGGGATTGCTGGTCAGTGCACTAGGGCCTGTTTCCACGCTGTGTCTCTAAAACTAAAAAGCTAAAACATTTATTGGAGTCTGGAGAAGGGTTTCGGCCCGAAACGTTGCCTACTTCCTTCGCTCCATAGATGCTGCCTCACCCGCTGAGTTACACCAGCAATAGTTTTAGTTTAGAGATATAGAACAGAATGAGGCCCTTCGGCCCACCGGGTCCGTGCCGACCAGCGATCCCCGCACACTAACACTATCCCACACCCACTAGGGACAATGTTTACATTTACCAAGCCAATTAACCTACAAACCTGTACGTCTTTGGAGTGTGGGAGGAAACCGAAGATCTTGGATAAAACCCACGCAGGTCACGGGGAGAACGTACAAACTCCATACAGACAGCACCCGTAGTCGGGATCGAACCCGGGTCTCCGGCGCTGCATTCGCTGTAAGGCAGCAACTCTACCGCTGCGCCACCGTGACTGCCCTTTGAGTCTATCTTCAGTACAAACCAGCATCTGCAGTTCCTACAATTCCCCTAGGAAAGTGATTAATAAAGTATTTATCTATCTATCTATCTATTCTACTTATTACACATTAGGGACAATTGACAGAGGCCAATTAAACCACAAACCCACACATCTTTGGGATGCGGGAGGAAACCCGAGCAGCTGGAGGAAACCCACGCGGTCACAGGGAGAACATGCAAACTCCACACAGACAACACCCAAGGTCAGGATTGAACCAGGGTCTCTGGTGCTGTGAGGATGCAGCTCCACCAGCTGTGCCACCCTATATTTTTAAAACCAACATAACACATTATACTTCAAAAATAGTCACTTGTCTTCATATTCTCGTCAACAAAATTCGACCTGCAAAAGACAAATGCTTTTGTTTATGCCTTGGTGTTGTCATATTCTCCAAAGAACACATCATAGAGCTGCACAACACAGAAACAGTCCCAATCTCTCCATGCCAACCAAGGTCTCTAACTGGAGAAACTCAGCAGGTGAGGCAGCATCTATGGAGAGAAGGAATAGGCGACATTTTGGGTTGAGACCCTTCTTCAGATGGGTCGGGGGGGGGGGGGGGGGGGGGGGGACATCTCTGGAGAATATGGATGGGGGATGTTCGAAAAGACATGCAAGATACTATGATAAATACAAGGCATGCAAGTCAAGTCTTGTTCCATGGACTTCAGAATTTAAATTCGCTTCGAAGCATTTAGTGAATGTATAAATCATATCTAAAATACATTGATAAATTAATCAAAGGGATCTGGTGTTTCACAATGACCAGGCATATTTGGACAGCCACTAAAACAACATGTGGAAGCATTAGAAAACTGCAGTTTACTGCAAGAACCACTCTAGCGAAGTACATGTGGTTAGAAAGTTCCTTCACATCTTCAGAATGTTTTTTCAGGCTTTTGATAATCAAAGTACCTTTTCAAACCACAAAAACCATATACAACATATTTCTCATTTTTCTTACAACAAAAGTAGTCGTCGTTATTTAACTCAACTCTCAGAGCAATTTCATCATAAGGTCACATGATAGGAACAGAATTAGGCCATTCGGTCCATCAAGTCTACTCCACCGTTCAATCACGGCTGATCTATCTCTCCCTCCAAACTCCATTCTCCTGCCTTCTCCCCATAACCCGACACCCATACGAATCAAGAATCTATCTATCCCTGCCTTAAAAGTATCCATTGGCTTGTCCTCCACAACCTTCTGTGGCAAAGAATTCCACAGATTCACCACGCTCTGACTAAATACATGTTTCCTCATATCCTGCCTAAAGGAACGCCTTTTAATTCTGAGGCTATGATCTCTAGTCCTCGACTCTCCCACTAGTGGAGACATCCTTTCCACATCCTCTCTATCCAAGCCTTTCACTTTCACATCAGTCCTATTCTTCTATCCAATTTCCCTGCGAAGCATTCTCCTTCAACTAACCCCCCCCCCCCACCCACCAACCCAACCCCCCCTCCCCCCCTCTCCCCCTCCCACCCACCCCACTTTCCCAAAATCATTAAACCTGCTAAGAATGACGCTGTACTGGTTTGGTGATCTGACCGTTACTTCTAAGAAACCGAGTGTCAGCTCTTAGAAACATCCTCTCACCAGGTCATGACCTCCTCATGGAACATCAAACCATTGCCTCATTTCTTCAGGAAATCCTGCTTCCAATTTCCAGCCTTGTATCTCCCCAAACACCAGACCCCCCCCTCGTTGTTTCAAACTGCTCTTATCCCACCGAACATTTCTTCCGACCTCAAGTCTATTTTTTCTTCTCTTTTTCCGTCCCTCCCACTTCTAATGCTCCCCCTGTCATGGTAACAGTTTCCATTTCCAGTTTCCAAGCCTTAATCGTCTCTTTCAACGGCAAATCCCTTTATGCCTCCAGTCCAAAACACTGTTCTCGACAAGGCCTCCACTACCTCTTTAAACAGAGCCCAAGCTCTCTCCACCTGACTTGACTTTTATATTCACCTCCCCCAAGTCAAACACTGTAGCTATAAGGAATTCCCTTGGACATAAGCTAAGCCCATCTCTTAGATTCAGAGTCATATATCATGCATCAGGCTCATCTTCCCAAAATGCCATACTGACTTAGTTGACTTTCTAGTTCCCATGTAGCCCATATCACTCCAAATCCTTCTTATTTATTTCTCCAAATGTCTTTGAAAGTCATAATTGTGACCGTGTCTATAGATTTCTTTGGAAGCTTGCTCCAGATACAGATTACCCTCAGTGAATAGTCTCAACCTTTCCCTATAACTCACACCCACATGTCCAGGTAGCATCCTGGTGATAGACACAAAATGCTGGAGCAAGTCAACGGGACAGGTAGTATCTCTGGAGAGAAGGAATGGGTGATGTTTCGGGTCGCGACCTTTCCTCAGAGTGAATATCTTCTGTACCTGGTTCAACTTAATGTCATCCTTCCTAGGATGAAGTAGGGTTTCGGCCCGAAACGTTGCCTATCTCCTTCGCTCCATAGATGCTGCTGCACCCGCTGAGTTTCTCCAGCATTTGTGAGTACCTTCATCCTTCCTAGAGTTGGGTGACCAGAACTGCATGCAGTGTGGGCTCACAATGACCTGCATATGATATAATGTCACAATTTTTGATACAATGCCACAGTGATAATGTCACAATTTTTGTAATCAATATCCTTCGCAATTAATGTGCAATAAAGAGTATCAAGGCGTATGGGGAATGAGTGTGAATGTGATAGTGAGATGGAGTATTTACCATGATCCAACTGAATGGTGAAGCAGACCTGAAGGGCCGAATGGCCATCTGCCCTCCTGTGGTCTCATAGGAATGATGCTCAGATAAGTGCACTTGGCCATAAAACTAGCATCAGAAGTTTGACGTACTTGGAAGAGTGGGCTTGGGTGTTCAGAGTGGTGCAAAGTGATCTCGATAGCGTGGTTCACTTCAGGGGAAACAAAAATTGGTTGATTGGGGGAAAGAAAAGTTATGAAAGAGAGTTTCTGTGCAATGAACGGAAAGGAAGAGAAAGGTAATGTGCCAGGATGACTTGAGGCAGGTGGGGGGGGAAAGAGGTTTACGTCAACTGCAAGCACCAAGTGGACAAGTGGGGGGAAGCAAGCCATCATACATTTCAGTCCTGTATACCTTTAGTAGTTTAGACATAGAGATATAGCATGGAAACAGACCCTTAGGCCCAGTGAGTCTGCGCTGACCAGCGACCATCCTGTACATTAACCTACACACACACACACTGGGGACAATTTTACAACTTACCAAAGCTGATTAATCTACGAATTCCATGCACACTTTCACATGCTCTAAGAAGCTATTGTATAAGTTTATGCTCAGTGCATTTTAGAACCTGGGCCTTAAGATATCATCGCGGCAGATGCCTAAACAAGCCTTATTTGTTCCCCTATCAGAGCTGAAAAACATACTTTGTCCCAAGGCAAGAAAACTTTTCCCCATTGTGTATAATCTTCAGAATGCATCTACAACGTTACAAATTTAAACATTAGAAAAACAAGGCATCTACTTTGGAACAGCTGCACTATTATTCACCTTGCATTCTTTTAACCTGTTTTGATGTGTCAATGTACATCCTCCAAGAACATAGAAAATAGGTGCAGGAGTAGGCCATTCGGCCCTTCGAGCCAGCACCGCCATTCATTGTGCTGATCATGGTTGATCATCCACAATATGTAACTCGTGCCTGCCTTCTCTCCATATCCCTCGATTCCATTAGCCCCCAAGAGCTATATCTCTCTTGAAAATATCCAGTGAATCGGCCTCCACTGCCTTCAATGGCAGAGAATTCCACAGATTCACAACTCTCTGGGGCACACAATACGCCAGGTGTGGTCTCACTAGGACCCTGTACAACTGCAGAAGGACCTCTTTGCTCCTATACTCAACTCCTCTTGTTATGAAGGCCAACATGCCATTCACATGCCATTTCTTCACTGCCTGCTGTACCTGCATGCTTACTTTCAGTAACTGATGAACAAGAACCCCCAGATCTCGCTGTACTTCCCCTTTTCCCAACTTGATACCATTCAGATAATAATCTGCCTTACTCTTTTTGCCACCACAGTGGATAACCTCACATTTATCCACATTAAACTGAAGGATCTTGTTGTGTGTGTAAATTGTATTTACGATACAATACGATAGAACTTTATTTATCCCATGAAACATGAAATTAAAGTGACGAGTGGAAAGGATTGGGGATGAGCAAAGATTTGGGGAGGGGAGTCAGTCTACCCCACGACAGAAGACGGAAGTGTTTTACAGTTTGGTAGCTACTGGGAATATGAGGAAAGATTGAAAAGACTAGGCTTGTATTCACTGGAGTTTAGAAGGATGAGGGGGATCTTATAGAAATATATAAAATTATAAAAGGACTGGACAAGCTAGATGCAGGAAAAATGTTCCCAATGTTGGGCGAGTCCAGAACCAGGGGCCACAGTCTTAGAATAAAGGGGAGGTCATTTAAGACTGAGGTGAGAAAAAAAGTTTTCACCCAGAAAGTTGTGAATTTATGGAATTCCCTGCCACAGAGGGCAGTGGAGCCTTGTCACTGGATGGATTTAAGAGAGAGTTAGATAGAGCTCTAGGGGCTAGTGGAGTCAAGGGATATGGGGAGAAGGCAGGCACGGGTTATTGATAGGGGACGATCAGCCATGATCACAATGAATGGCAGTGCTGGCTCGAAGGGCCGAATGGCCTCCTCCTGCACCCGTTTTCTATGTTTCTATGGAAGAAGGATCTCCTGTGGCATCCTGTACTACATCTTGGTGGAACCAGTCTGTTGCTGAAGGTACTCCTCAGATTGAGAAAACCATTCCAACTGCTTGTGAAGGGCGACGTCCTGTGTTCGGGAGATGCCAGATAAATGCACGACCTTTCTCTTTGTACCATTTTATACATTAACCAAAATGTGCTTTAAGTGTTGGAGGAGAGCTTGAAACCACACTGTTGACCCAGTTGAAGGCGTTTGCCCAGGGCAAAAAGATGTACCATTGGCAAGCCGAGCTTCCGTTTGATCTTAGATTTAGATTGTCAAGAAATCGCAATTACCACAGAAGCTAGTTGGAAAATGTCACCATTATCTTCAGTTACTCCATCACTGATGCTGTCAGAAGCATTACATCAGAAATTGAATCATTTCCTTGTTATTTTCATTCTTAGAAATATATTCAAGTACTCTGCTAGTAATAGATTGGAGGAACTATCTGGTTTTGGGTTGGCAATTAACAAGTACAATTTGGGTCCATGAGGGAAATATCCTCCCAAGCTTCTCCCGTTAACTTTAGTCATACTGACTGGTTGCATCGTGGCCTGGTTCAGTAACTTGAATGTCCAGGAGCAGAAAATATCGCAGAAAGTTGTGACCACTGCCCAGTCCATCATCGGCTCTGACCTCCCCACCATCAAAGAGATCTGTTGCAGTCGCTGCCACAAAAAGTCTGCCAACATCATCAAGGACCCACACCATCCTGGCCACACACTCATCTCTCCGTTGCCATCCGGAATAAGGTACAGGAGCTTGAAATCTGGAACATCCAGGTTCAGGAACAGCTGCTTCCCCACAGCCATCAGGCTATTAAACTCGACATTAAACAAACTCTGAACGATAACAGCCTATTTATAACAGAACTTTTATCTCCTGTTCTGTATTATGTTTACATATTCTGTTGTGCTGCAGCAAGCAAGAATTTCATTGTCCTATCTGGGACACATGACAATAAAACTCTCTTGACTATATGGTTTACAGCATCCCATGTCAAACGAGATGCCTGTGTGGCAGAGTCTGATCAGAGGAAAAGGGTCATTGTGTGTCTGAGATGGTACCTGGAATAGCAACGTGCACCTAAAGAATGACTGATAATAAGAAACACGAGCAGTGTTAATAAATAAACATATTAAGCGGAGGGTGGTGGGGTGGGGGGGAAAGGGGGATTGCCCAAAACTTGCTCAAAAACACACGTTGTAAGGAGGAAGTAAGAGATGAAAAAGAGGAGAGAAATGTACAGGTATATGAAGCCCCTTCACGTTTCAGGGCAACGCACCGTGTGTCACAATAGATACATTCCTCTTGATTTGTTATCACTAACATAACAAGCAAGGCAGAGGCACGTACTGTAGATGCACAGAAGACATTTGTTTGACTTTGTCTCCTCTCCCTCCCATCATCCCGGCCACACTAACCGTACGTGATCTTCAAGGTGGGGTGCGCCATCATGCACAACAACAGCTCATGGTGGGACTAGATCTACATTCACAGCATAGTTGACCTGCCCGTGAATATCTCGCCTGTATAAAGATGACAAACGGTGCAGCACGCAGGCACCAGAGGCCTCCTCCATAACAGCAGCTCAGGCAGACATGGCTGGCATACCAATCAGGCTTTCGATTGTTTCACCAAACCACAAATCAAAACACGATGAGTATCAAGAGGCCCTTGGCCTATTTTCATACAGAAGGAACTACAAATAAAAAATAGAAATCTGATTTTAAACAAACTCATGTCACCAGGTGATTGCTTTTCATAAAAGGAAATAAATTTAACCTCATTTCTGCGAATGGTGTTTATTTATACAGCTGCGTTCTTGCAGGTAGCCAAGAGGGAGAGGTAAGAGAACCGACAGTTTATGCAACCACATTTGACTCGACTTTAGAGATGTAGTGTGGAAACCGGCCCCTCTGCCCACCGAGTCTACGCCGACCAGGGATCACCCTGCACTCTCGCACTTTCCTACACTGCAGAGACAATTTACAATTTTACCGACCAATTAACGTACAAACCTTTACGACTTTGGAGTGTGGGAGGAAACCGGTGCACCCGGAGAAAACCCACGTGGCCACAGAGAGAACGTAAAAACTCCATACAGGCAGCACCCATAGACAGGATCAAACCTGGGTCACAGGCGCTGTAAGGCAGCAACTCTACCACTGTGCCAACCCCAAGTAAGTTCAAGTTGCAGGATTCCAAGTTTACCTCATCCGCATCAATTTTTTGCTCTGTTGAGACAGGAAAACTTAGTTTGGAAAACGTAATACTTGTATTCTTTGTCGAAGTTAACAAATGGAACCAGGGCAAGACCATTCAACCCTTCCCACATAATCTGTCGGACAATAAGCTTGCAGCTGACTTTTACCTCTGCACTATTTTCCCTTGCTAACCCTGTATTCCACAAATTTCCCAGCATCCAAAACGATATCAAAATGGACCGGCACGGTGGTGCAGCGGTAGAGTTGCTGCCTTATGGTGCCAGAGACACGGGTTCGATCCTGTCTACGGGTGCTGTCTGTATGGAGTTTTTACGTTCTCCCCGTGACCGTGTGGGTTTTCTCCAGGTGCTCCGGTTTCCTCCCACATTCCAAAAATGTTTAGGTTTGTGGGTTAATTGGCTCCTGTAAATTATCCCTGTTGTGTAGGGTAGAACTAGTGCATGGGTGATCGATGGTTGACGCAGACTCAGTGGGCCAAAGGGCCTGTTTCCACGCTGCATCTCTAAACTAAACCGAAATACTCAGCGGCTTAGCCTTCACGGTCTTCCTGGCCAAAACAATTCATTAACCTCAATTAACAATCTTTCACAAAAAAGGGCAGCACAGAAGCAGCGTTGCTGCCTTGCGGCATCGGAGACTTGGGCTCGATCCTGGCCACAGGTGTGAAACTGGGATAACATAGAACTCGTGTACAGGTGATTGTAGGTCGGAGCAGACTCGGTGGGCTGGAGGCCAGTTGCCATGCTGTATCTCTAAACCAAACTAAATGGATTTCAGAGGTTATGGGGAGAAGGCAGGAGAATGGGGTTAGGAGGGAGAGGTAAATCAGCCATGATTGAATGGCGGAGTGGACTTCATGGGCCAAATGGCCTATTTCTACTATCACATGATCTAAACCTCAGAGAATTATTTTCCCTCAGCACATAAGTGGCCAGTCACTCACTTGGTTCCAAACAACTTGGTTGCAAACAACCTCAGCCACGGAGAAACACCATCCTCACATCACCCCAATTATGCCATGCAGGAGTGCTGTAATTTCCCACTGAGTTCCTGTACCCCAGCACAGTCGATTGATCTTTCCTTATGCGATGAATCCCCTTCTCCCTCTCTCACACAGGCACCACATTCCCAGGATCAATCCGGTGAACCATTGCTGCGTTCCCATTGTCACAAGTATTCCCTTACTTTGGTAATGGGACCAGACCTATTCCTATGTGGAAGACAGACATAAAAAGCTGGAGTAGCTCAGCGGGACAGGCAGCAACAGGTGACGTTTTGAGTCGAGACCCTTCTTCTCGACCCGAATCTTCACCCATTTCTTCCCTCCAGAGATGCTGCCTGTCCCGCTCAGTTGCTCCATCTTCTTGCGTCTATCTTCAGTTTAAACCAGCATCTATTGTTCCTTCCTACGTTGCTGTCCCAATCTTAGCATGACATCTCTGCCTTTGCAATCTCTGCCCAAGACATCACTGTCTTAGGGGTTCGAGTAGCCATTCATTACTTATCAGTGACTTGTATTGTATATAGTCTGAAGAAGGGGTTTGGCTCGAAACGTTGCCTATTTCCTTCGCTCCATAGATGCTGCCTCACCCGCTGAGTTTCTCCAGCACTTTTGTCTACCTTTGTATATAGACACCTCATTCTCCAAATACCAACATTTTTGCTTTTCTATTTTCCTAACAAAGTAGATAAAACTCATCCATTCACACATTCCATTCATATTGTCTGTGCACGTTAACTTAAACTGTCTAAATCCTCCCAAAGACCCTCCAAATTCTCTTTATAACCTGCAGTGCTGTGTGTTTTTGCATTACTGACAAGCTTGCAAACATTTCATTTGATCTGATCATCAAAATCATTGAGAAAGATTGGGAATGTCTGGCCCTCCAGCACAATCCTGGTGATGGTCTCCCAACATGAAAATTACTCGTTTATTCCTGCTGGTTTTTCCATGCCAATGCATCACCATCAGGAAGTCTATTTGTCCCTTTATCAAATGCTTTCTGAAAGTCCAAATATATTGTGCATGCTGATTTATCTTCTTCCATTCTATGTTACAACCATAAACATAAACACTTGACCGACTTGTCAAACATGATTCCCTTTCACAAATCCAAGAGTCGAGAGTGTTTAATTGTCATATGTACTGAAAATGTAACAATGAAATTGGAGAAATATCATTGCATATCTCGCTTGGGCATCTTACAACCCAGTGGTATGAATATTGATTTATCTAATTTCAAGTAACCTTCCCTCTTTCTCCCCATCCTAAATAATAATAATAATAAATGTTATTTATGGGCACCTTTCAAGAGTCTCAAGGACACCTTACAAAAATTTAGCAGGTAGAGGAAAAACATGTAAGGGGAATGAAATAAATAGTAGAGACATGACTAGTACACAAAGTAAAGACATAATTCAATTCTGTTAGTTTGACTGTTGTATCTCTTCATTATCCCCCTCCTTCACAGCCAAAAAATGACCATTATGGGCTCCTTGGTCATTGGTGCAGGCTCTGATATGTTCTATTCCATTTCATACCTCTAGTTTCCCTCTCCCTGACTTATGTGTCTGAAAAAGAATCGCGACCCAAAACGTCACCCATTCCTTTTCTCCAGAGATGCTGCCTGACCCGTTGAGTTACTCCAGCATTTTGTGTCCATCAATGAAATTCTTAAGCTGATTGCCCAATTATATTCAATAATAGATTCCAGCATTTTCCTCACTGCTAAGTTTCAGGTTCGGTGATTCAGTTTTCTCTTTTCATACTTCCTTATTTTTTAAATATTGAAGTTATATTTGTTACTTTCCATTGTCTCAGTTGTGAGCAGCAGGAGTGACATGCTTTGAAAAAAATCATAAAACACACACATAAGAACTAGAGTACTTGGCACATCATTTGCATGGGAACCATTCTCAAATCCACAGAATTTTGGAAGCTAAAATGCTTCCAACCTAGTCTAGAGAAACAAATCTACAACCACATATTACAATCGCTCCACACTCTTAAATCTCTACTCCTACAAATACACTGTAAATGGCTCGATTGTAATCATGTATTGCCTTTCAGCTGACTGGATAGCACGCAACAAAAGCTTTTCACTGTACCTCGGTACACGTCACAATAAAAAAGGGTCTCGCCCCGAAATGTCACCCATTCCTTCTATCCAGAGATGCTGCCTGGCCCGCTGAGTTACTCCAGCATATTGTCTATAAATAGTACAATGCAGGTTATTAGACCCAAGGGATTTAATGTATTTCAATCCCATTATTTTCTCCAATTCTAATACTTAACTGATGAGAAATGTTGACATCACTCATGGCAACCATGTAGCTCTTCATTATTTCCAGAAAATGCCCTAAGTATTCTTCCACGAAAAAACCCACAGATATTCTAATTTTGCTGCTATTTCCTAATTTTTTCAATGTAGATTTGTTTTTCAATTTTAAACGTCAATGCCAACTTCACTTCTCCTTTTTGTAGAAATTTAAAATTACGAAATTTCTCATCATGTACTCACCACAATTTTCATGTTAAAGGAGCAGAATGAGGTAATTCGCTCGAGTCTACTCCGCCATTCAATCGTGGCAGATCTATCTTTCCATCTCAACCCCATTCTGCTGCTTTCTCCCCATTACCTTTGACATTCTTACTAATCAAGAATCTGTCAATCTCTACTTTAATATTACCCAATGAATTTTAGCAAGTGGAGGTGAATCGTATTAGAAATGGAATCTAATTTTATAATTTGTGTCAAGATTTATTGCTCAACGTTTGTTTAGATCAAAACCCATTTCTACTTTCAAGGAAGAGTGCTGGATTGAATATTTGGGATTTAATTACTCATGAACTTAGATAAGACATTTGATTTGGGATGTCATCCATGCTTGGGATACATCTCCTTTGATGGCTGGCTTGCCCTGGCCAAGTGTGTTAAGTGTGAGCATTAATAGCCACCTTATCTACTTCCGCTAAATAACTATTCTTGTTTTGAGGTAAGAAACAAAAGTTGTTCAAAGAAAGTAAAGCAAGTATCTCACAATTTTGGCATCTCTGCAATTGTCCTCACAAAAGTAACCTGGATAACAGTATTTCATCCACAACTGTTTAGGTGAATCCTTGAGAATTTGGGACGCTGGCCAATGTTGAATTACCAAGAAAGGTGAATATCATCACTAGTCCTTGTGTGGCCTGTACTGGAGAGAAAGGAAGAGGAGACAAGAGGAAATGCAGATGCTGTTTTACAAAGAAAAGACACATAATGCTGGAGTGACTCAGCGGGTCAGGCAGCAACCCTGAGAACATGGATAGGTGATGTTTCTGGTTGAGTTGAGTGGAGTTTATTATCATGTGCGCTGAGGTACAGTGAAAAGTTTTTGTTGCGTGCTAAACATTCAGCAGAAAGACAATACATGATTACAATCGAGCCATCCACAGTGTACAGATACATGATAAAGGGAATAACATGAATAACATTTATCATGTATCTGTACACTGTAGATGGCTCGATTGGGACACTACTTCAGACTGAAATAAAAGGACATTGTCCACTGAACCAGATGGTCTCAAGCCAATCCGTTTAGTTCCATTGATTGAACCCAGGTGGTAAACAGGTCCAGAATTTGATTCCGTGTGAGGATTAGGGGAAGCAAAGAATCACCTTAGGGTGCCATTGGTGAAGTTAGTTCATCTGTTGGAGACCTCATCAGTGGTCTTTTTCCTTATCCCAATTGCAAATGATAGGCTTGCACATTCAGAGGACATAGATTTAAGGCGAGGGGGGAATGATTTAATAAGAACCGGAGGTGTAACTTTTGTTTTTACATAAAGGGTGGTGGGTGTATGGAACGAGCTGCCGGAGGAGGTAGTTGAGGCAGAGACTATTGCAACCTTTAAGAAACATTTAGACAGGTACATGGATGGGATAGGTTTAGAGGGATATGGGCCAAACACGGGCAGGTGGGACTAGTGTAGATGGAGCATGTTGGGCGGTGTAGGTAAGTTGGGCCGAAGAGCCTGTTTCCTGGATGACATTCATTAAACAAACACTTGAGTGACACTGAATGTCCTTGTAAACGTCAAACATCCACTGTGTAATTAGAAATGCATTGGGAAAGTCAACACAATCATCCAGATCTAGATCTGATTGGAGAAGAACATAGAAGAACCACCTTTGGTACTCACATCAAATTGAGGTCATGAGGCTATTTATAGACACCCAAAATATTTCAGTAATTTGCTATTACACCTATTTATCATTGTTGGCAGTAACAACCAGTGGCATCTGGTTACATACTTGGAAAATTACAATCTGAAAAAAAAAAAAAAAATCCAACTTCCAGTCATTGTACTGCATGTTTGTGGGAAGGAAGTAGTCAGCAGAAGTGATCTGGTTATTTTTTGGTCATGGCCCTCTCTGACCATCTTGGATGGATATAAAAACTCAAACCACATCATTTATTCTGGTGCAGGAAGGAACTGCAGATGGTGGTTTACACCGAAGCTAGACACAAAATGCTGGAGTAACTCGGGTAGCATTTTTGGAGAGAAGGAATGGGTGCCGTTTCGGGTCGAGGTCTGAAGAAGGGTCTTGACCTGAAACGTCATCCATATCTTCTCTCCAGAGATGCTGCCTGTCCTGCTGAGCCACTCCAGCATTTTGTGTCTATCTTTGATTGATTCTGGTACCAGGCCGGTGTTTGGCCCTCCGCCATCACAGCAAGTGGACTAGGTGGTCAATGGTCCAGAAAATACTTGCCCTAACCTAGTGAACATGTGGATAGCTTCTGTTTGTGTGAGAGTCGATTCAGAGTTCTATGCCAACACAATGCAGCAAGGGGTTAGCGAGAAGCTGGAGGTTCTGATGCTGGCTCTTTGACCCAAACACAAGAATTTACAACAATGATCCCAGGAATGAGTAGGTTAACCCATGATGAGCGGTTGTCGGCTCTGGGCCTGTACTCGCTGGAGTTTAGGAGAATGAGGGGGGAGCATCTCTGGACAACATGGATAGGTGATGTTTCAGGTCGAGACCCTTCTTCAGTTTACACAACAGCCTCCCCGATGTAATGTTGAAGGGATTGGATGTAGCCCCTTTGCTCAGTACATTAATGGAAATTTTCTGCTGGATAGGCAATATCTGTTGGGTGAGAAAACAGAAATAATTGTTCATAAGGTCATAAGGGATAGTAGCATTAGGCCATTCTGCCCATCAAATCTACTCCGCCATGGCTGATCTATTTCTCCCTCCTAACCCCAATTCTCTTGCCTTCTCCCCATAACCTCTGACACCCGTACTAATCAAGAATCTATCTATCTCTGCCTTAAATATATCCACTGACTTGGCCTCCACAGCCTTCTATGGCAAAGAATTCCACAGATTGACCACCCTCTGACTAAAGAAATTCCTCCTCATCTCCTTCCTAAAAGAACGTCCTTTAATTGTGAGGCTATGACCTCTAGTCCTAGACTCTCCCACTCGTAGAAACATCCTCTCCACATCCACTCCATCCAAGTCTTTCACTATTCGGTGAGTTTCAGTGAGGTCACACTTCATTCTTCTAAACTCCAGCGAGTACAGGCCCAGTGTCGTCAAACTCTGTCATCATATGTTAACCTGCTCATTCCTGGGATCATTCTTGTAAACCTCCTCTGGACCCTCTCCAGAGCCAGCACATCCTTCCTCAGATATGCTGCCCACAATTGCTCACAATAAAGGGATTCAGGGGAGTTGCCGTGTTGAAACTGCATTCCAATAGACAATAGGTACAGGAGTAGGTCATTCAGCCCTTCGAGCCTGCGCCGCTATTCAATGTGACCATGGCTGATCATTGCTTCCTGAATTGCAAGATTTTAATGTACAGTGACCTGATTTCCAACTGGTCTGCAGCATGACAGAGCGAGCAAACAATCCACAGTACCTACAAGACAGGAATGTTTACATTGCTTTGGGGATACAAGTGACAATGAGGAAGCTCTATTTATTGTTCCAGCCCCAGGTTCAGAATTGCAGAGGGTGGTGAAAATTGCCCAACGCATCACCGGTTCCTCACTCCCCTCCGTTGAGTCTGTCCGAAGCAAGCAATGTCTGCGAAGGGCGCTCAGCATCGTCAAGGACTGCTCTCACCCCAACCACAGACTGATTACCCTCCTACCACCCGGGAGGCGCTACAGGTCTCGCCGTTGCTGGACCAGCAGGTCCAGGAACAGCTTCTTCCCTGTGGCTGTTACATATTACTCAACACTGTACCTCGGTGATTGCCAGTCACCGACCCCCCCCCCCCCCCGGACACTCCTTCCACCGAAACAAATTGCACTACTACGCCGACCTGTAGGGGGTATGGCTGCCTAGCCTGCAGTTGTCTGTTTTTCATTTCTTTTTTCTTATTTTTAGTTAGTTTAGTGTTTTGTTTTTAAGGAGTTCTAGCTTTTTTATGTGTGGGGGGGGGGGGGGGGGGGGGAAGGGGGAAACTAATTTTCAGGGTCCCTACCTGGTCGGAGATGCAGCTTTTCTCCGGGCTGCACTTTCGACCCGTCCTCGCGGCCTACCAGCGGGCCTGGAGCGGCAATTCCAGAGGGGACCGCCCGGAGCCTCGGCATCGGCGGCGGCATCGGCGGCGGCTGCGGAGCTGCGGGTCCGAGGAGCGAGGGGACCGCCCGGAGCCTCGGCATCGGCGGCACCGGCGGCGGCGGAGCTGCGGGTCTGAGGACGGCGGTGCAGCGCTGGAGCGCCATTGCGGGGCGGGCGGTGCCTTGCCTGAGTCGCCGCGCTGGAACTCCGGTGAGCTGGGACCGGCGTTAAAAACATCGCGGAGCTGCGGGCGGCGGCGCTGAAACTTTGCATCGGGAGCCTGGGATCTCGCGACGAGATCGCCAGTTGAGCTCCATTCGGCGCAGCCTTGTCGGCTCCGGAAGCCACGGTCTCGAGTAGGGAGGCGGCCGTTCCAGGGTTCCCATGCCGCTGGGAGGACTCTCCCGACGCTGGAACATCATCACCCGGCGAGGACGGCCTGGAACATCGGGCCTCCGTAGAGGCAACTGTGGAGGCCTCAATAGGCCCGACTATGGGTGGACATTAGGTATGGGACTGGACTTTGTGCCTTCCCCCATAATGGGAACCATTGTGGGGGGATGTTTTTTATGTTCAAGCTATTTATTATTGTTATGTTTGTATTCCTTTTTAATGTGCTGCATTGGCAAAAAGAATTTCACTACATCTAGGTGTATGTGACAATAAATCAACCTTTGAACCTTTAAATATATTTATTTATTGCTCATATTCTATGTCGCTCTTCTGGGTGAGATGCTAACTGCATTTTGTTGTCTCTGTACTGTACACTGCACAATGACAATAAAGTTTGAATCTGAATCTGGCATCACAACTGGAAGTTCATGGAGACAAGGAACTGCAGATGCTGGTTTACCAAAAAATAAAGACAAAGTGCTGGAGTAACTCAGCAGGTCAGACAGCTTCTCTGGAGAACATGTATAGGCAAAGTTTCATTTTCGGATCCTCCTTCATGGAACTAGAGGCAATATTTTGATGTGAGCAGCGAAATGTTTTGAGAGGTAGGAGCGATAAACGATACTGGATCTAAACCTCTCAAATGAAGGCAACACCTATGTTTTAAATCTGCAAATGCATAGGAATCATATTTGTGTGGAACATAACGTCTTGCGTTGAAAGTTTGTTATTTTTAGCACTTTATATAGAGCACTGGAGAGTATAGCACAGGAACAGGCCACTCGGCCCATCTTGGCTGTGCTGACCATGTTGCACATCTGTTTGCAAATGGCCTATATACCCACAATTTAGATTCCAAAGACACTTTCCTGCCTTAAAATATGTAATTCAGCACTCTCTAAACATCTATAGTAGACTGTATGCTGACTGATCGCATCACGGCCTGGTTCGGCAACTTGAACACCCAGGAAAAAGTGGTGAACACTGCCCAGTCCATTACAGGTACTGACCTCCGCACCATCAAAAGGATTTACAGGAGTTTTTAGTTAATTTTAGTTTAGTTTAGAGATACAGCACGGAAACAGGCCCTTCGGCCCACCAGGACCCCCGCCGACCAGCGATCCCCGCACATTAACACTATCCTACACCCTCTCGGGACAAATTTTTACATTTATACCAAGCCATTTAACCTACAAACCTGTACGTATTTGGAGTGTGGGAGGAAACCGAAGATCTCGGAGAAAACCCACGCAGCTCACGGGAAGAACGTACAAACTCCATACAGACTGCACCCGTAGTCAGGATCGAACCTGGGTCTCCGGTGCTGCATTCGCTGCAAGGCAGGAACTCTACCGCTGCGCCAGCATGACCACTGTGCATCAAAAAGGCAGCCAGCATCATCAGAGACCCACACCACCCTGGCCACACATTCATTTCACTCCCGCTATTGGGAAGAAGATATAGGAGCCTGAAAACTGTAACGTCCAGGTTCAGGAACTGTTTCTTCCCTGCAGCCATCAGGCTACAAAACACTATAACCTCCAAATATTATATTGTTATTTACAGAGCACTCTGCTTACTTATTCTGCTGTGCTGCTGAACGCAAGAATTTTGTTGTTCTGCGTGGTACATATGACAATAAAACTCTTAACCCTCGATACAAATACTAAAAAGCACTTAGTAAAAATCACCCATAAGATGTAACAACTTCCATGTAAAATAAGTCACTTGGTGACGCATGGGCTGACATCCATGTTGGTAAATCCCACTCTCAGTTCACCTGAAAAACAAATTTTGTGCATCAGCAAAGCATTTAACCAGTTTCAAGTCAAGCCAAAAACGAGGTGAGTAATGTTCGATTCTGGAAACAATTGTCCTCCGCACACTGCATTTACTATTGTTTGTGCTCCCTCCCTCCCTCTAGCGCCTCCCACCCCACACACCTTCCGCCAGCACGACCATCCAGCCGTGCCCCAACTTGTGGGTGTGAAGAGGGCAGGCTGACCTGTTCTCTGTGGTTCCTTGAACTGACTGGAGGAAAACGCCTCCACTCCATAACTTACCAACAGCTCATGATGTGGGAAACTCTCTTGACTCTTGATACAAACACATGGCACGCTTAGTAAAAATTAACCATGAAATGTAGAATCTTCTATGTAAAATAAGCCACTTGGTGATGTGTTGGCCGATGTGCAACTCGTTTTCACCAAGCCCACAGCTAACAATGGTCCGTTTCTTTTATCATTGTTACTTTTTTGCATAAGTTTCATCTATATCACCGTCTATATCTCTCGTTTCCCTTTTCCCTGACTCTCATTCTGAAGAAGTCTCTCGACCCGAAACATCACCTATTCCTTCTCTCCAGAGATCTCCCTCAGTCCTCGGGCTCCTCCTTTTTCCTTTCTTCTCCCCGCCTCCCCCCACCCCCCATCAGTCTGAAGAAGGGTTTCGGCCCGAAACGTTGCCTATTTCCTTCGCTCCATAGACGCTGCTGCACCCGCTGAGTTTCTCCAGCATTTTTGTGTACCTTCGATTTTCCAGCATCTGCAGTTCCTTCTTAAACATGCTGGCTAACATGCTGAGTTACTCCAGCTTTTTGTGATAATCTTGATTAAATGATGTGCAGATAGCACAAATTCTAAATTGAGCTGTTTGACTTGTACTCACCAACCCCTGTCGCTTCAATAACCCTTGAACAAAGAGCTAAACACTCCCTGAAGTGACGAAGTTTTTCTCTGCATTCAGAAATGTTCATTGCACATCATCGAACATTTGCTGTATTACGCGAGATTAAAACCAACACAAATAGAGCATGATGGAAGCACACAGCAGGCCTTTCATCTCAATTGAAAAAATAGCCAAGTTACAGTGAACCTAAAACTGCAAATAAGGAATTGAGCTCATTTATAGACACAAAGTATCCAAAGACATACAGGTTTGTAGTTTAATAGGCTTTGGTAAAAAGTGTAAATTGTCCCTAGTGTGTAGGATAGTGCTAGTGAATGGGGATTGCTGGTTGGCGCGAACTCAATGGGCCGAAGGACCTTTATCTCGAAACTAAACTGGTCAAGCAGCAACTCCTAAAGATAAAGGAAATAGAGGTCTTCTTCAGTCTGAAGGGTCCCGACCCAAAACATTTGTAAGTTATTGGGGCAAATCCGGACTTGGATAAGGACATGGATATTTTAAAAGACAGATTTGCTGGCTGCAAGGGAAACCCCCCCCCCCCCCCCCAATCCACAGAAAGAATCAGTTTCAAGTTTCAAACCCGTCTGGCATGTGGACTTGGACATCACACAACGGTGTGAACAGGAAAGGCTGAGACGGAGATAACGAGATTCTCTTGGATACACAAAGGAAGGAACCAAGCCTCAGCAGACGCTGGTAAACAGGCCAGCAGAAGCACAATCACCATCGGGGATGATAACGATCAGGCTGAGGGATCATGACATCAGCAAACCCCTTATCATCGGAAGCCTATTGTTCATGCCAGATCGAAACTTGGAAACATCAAAAGAACCCCTTCTATCCAGAGGACCACCTGGGGGTTTCAAAGGAAGCTCAGGTATAAAAGCCGAAGTCAAGGCAGAACTCTTTCTCTCTTCCTGCTCTTCCTGCTCTGCTGGACAGCTCGTGGGCCTGCATCGACTTAGCTGTGAGTATCCTGGTGACCTGGTGAAGTTCCCGAAATAGGAGGTTGAGGGGAGAAAGGTCAAGGGGGAGTATGCTTGCAAGTAAAATTGTGTTAAAGTAAGTTTTACGACGTGCCCGATAGTTTTCCGTCCATAGTCTTAGTTTAAAGCATAAGTTTAGCCACGTATTGTGTAGTGTTGGTGAGATTCGATTTCTCATTGTTTAATAAAGCCTGTAAATTTTAGACTTGCTTTGAGTCCATCTTGGTTTCTGTTTTCTCTCATCGGCACACTCTGGTCAATTCAACCTTTTTATCATATCCCACCATAATTCCGAGGTCTAGAACCTAGGGGAATCCTTTTTGTGGAGTAAAGGGAAACGCAAAACCCCTACACATTACGCATCTTTTTCTCCAGATTCGCTGAGTAACTCCACTGCCTTTTCCAGTGAACAAGGCAGACAACACAATCTGATAAAGACCAGGGGGAAATGTTACAGGATACAAGATATTTAAAAACTGATTTAAAAAAAACAGAGAAAGAACAAAACAGAATGATGAATTCAGTCCAGATTCTGAGAAAAGTGTTAAGCCATGAAGGTAATAATGGAAAAACAAAAAACTGCAGATGGTGTTTTATACCGAAGATAGACACAAAGTGCTGGAGTAACTCAATGGGCCAGGCAGCAACTCTGGGGAAAAAAGGATAGGTGATGTTTCTGGTCAGTCCCCTTCGTCAGACTTTAGAAGAAGGGTCCGACCCAAAACATCAAACATTTTTTTTCTCCAGAGTTGCTGAAACTGAAACTAACTCTGTGCGTTTTGGAGGAGATCTTGAAGAAACCTTGGTGCATTACTGCACTGCATTTTGTAATGGCCATCCGGCAGGGTCAACTGGAGCTGCAGGGTGTATACATTTCTAGTGGAAGACAGGGTGGGCAACAATCAAACTGGCCTCCTTGCCCTGGATGATGTCTGGCTTCAAGCTGCACTATGGTTTTAATGTTTCTTTAACACAGGGAACATTTTGGAAGCAAAAACAGTTTAGTAATCAATACAATACAATTTATTTGTTATCATTTGAACCTCTTGAGGTTCAAACAAAATTTGGTTTCTGCAGCCATACACACAAGAAAAAAAGAGTAAGATATGGCAAAGTACTCATTTACTTTTCTTACAAAGTACAAACATTTTTCATGCTATCATTTTTTTTCTCTGTTATATTATTTATCACCTATTCAATATCTGAATAACACACATATACTCAAAATCACTTAACATTCTTGCAAATGGGGAAATGCCCACATTCCAGGTTGTTCAAATTTGAAGAAGTGCAGTAAGACCAAGACAACAATGAATCTGGAGGAGATAAATGGCAAGTAATGTTTGTGCAGCAAAATGAGAGGCAATGATGTAAATAATCATGTAGTTATACACCCTTAATCTTCAATGACATAACCATCATTAGATCCAAGCATCATCATACTAATAGATCACCTTCAACAAAAGGCTTGTATATGTTTAGGGTGAAGATTCCTCACCACCTTCTCAAAGGCAATTATGGCTGATTATTATCTATAACCCAATAAAAAGCAAATCAGCTCAATTTACCAACTTTTCATCATTGATGTACAAATCCTCTTGAAACATTAATAAAATCTATTTCAGGCACAGCCCATTTTTGTAGTTATTGGTTTCCAGTTCTAACCATCAGATAAAGTGGCTTTACTCAGCTACACAATTGTAATTAAACAGATTCATTAAAAGACTGAAAGGTAACGTCTGCTTGTTTCAAAGGGAATGCATTCCCTGATATTACCTGTGAGAAGAGTAAATCATTCTACTGGGGGTCATCCTTCCATCGGTGAAGAGGTGACTCCACAACTAGGATTTCCACGTCCAGTCAGTCATGTTGCTACAGATGCTCAGCTTCAACTATTAGCCATCAATTCACTCCCATCATTGATCACCCAACACCCATTTTATCAGCAACCACCTGTCCACACTCAATCACAATGCCACAGACTGCTGAACAAATGGACTCTATTTTCACCAGGTGAAACAATTTATAACAAATAAATGAAGCAGACATTATGAAGTGCAGATGGAGTAGATGGAAAGGATATCTCTCACAGAAAGGAGCCAAATGCACCTCACAAGATGGCCTCTTGCATTAAATGTTATTCCCTTATCATGTATCTATACCCTGTAAATGGCTCATTTGTAATCATGTATTGTCATTCCGCAGACTGCATAGCCCGCAACAAAAGCTTTTCACTGTACCTCGGTACACGTGACAAAAACTATACTGAACTGACTAGAAATTGGAATGGAATATTAATTCATATTTTAACCAGAGTAATCTTTCTGGGTGAAATTGGATGTAAATTTGGACTCCACATTTCTGAGTGTTCTTCATGTTACGACATCTGACAATTTCCTGCCATCTGGTACAAAGTGTATAATTCTTTACACTTTACATATTTCTGGCAGTACTGGCATAAACTGCAACGCTTGTGCAACAACGGTACTAGTTTGTTGATGTTTGCCCACCAGTTATAGGGCATGTCTGATAAAGGGAGAGCTGGCAGAACAAATTAAATGATTCAATAGTGTGGTATTTGTCACACAAGCAACTAAACAGTGAAATTCTTGTTGCATTTATTACAAATGTGGGAGCAGCCATTTTTGGGGCCATTATTCAAGTCCAACTTCCGGTCGGGCCAGCATGCTCGATATACTGGAGCAGTACTCAACAAACGCCTCACTTCTCAAATACCTCCCAAAATCCACAATGTTTAAAGTAACAGAGAGGGATCATGCTGCTGCGATACTTATTTAATGGGTGCCTCAGTACAGAGATGGCACTCCATTAATGGAGGCATTGTTATGCAAGGCCTGCTTTACACCAGTAGAGTCTGGTTTAGTTTATCATTGCCACGTGTACCGAGGTACAGTGAAAAGCTTTTGTTTGCTTGCTATTCAGTAAAAGAAAAGACTATACAGGAATACACTCAAGCTGTCCACAGTGTACCAGCAAAGGATAAAGGTGCCGGATATAACACTGAAGTCCAATAAAGTACGATTAATGATCATTCAAAGGGCTCCAGTGTTAGATGGGAGGTCAGGACCACTCTCTAGTTGATGAGAGGACCATTCTGTTCCCTGATAACAGCTGGAAACTGTCCCTGAATCTGGAGGTGTGCGTTTTCAAACTTCTGCACCTCTTGCCTGATGGGAGAGGGGAGAAGAGGGAGTGACGTGTGTGAGACTCATCGTTGATTATGCTGAATTGAGGGATCTGGGGTTCAGGCAAACACATGTCCTTTAATGATGAAGCTACTCTGGAGATGTCTCAGCTTTCCTGGACCTCTGATGATAAATGCAACAAGCACGTGGCGCACGACGGCGCAGCGGTAGAGCTGCTGCCTTACTGCGCCAGAGACCCAGATTCGATCCTGACCACAGGTGCTGTCTGTACGAAGTTTGTACATTCGCACTGTGACCGCGTGGGTTTCCTCCATGTGCTCCGGTTTCCTCCTACACTCCAAAGACGTTTGAGGGTTAAAATTGTAAATTGTCGCTAGTGGGATAGTGCTAATGTATGGGGATCACTGGTCGGCATGGACTCAGTGGGCCGAAGGGCCTGTTTCCGTGCTGTATCTCTAAACCAAACTAAAGGGGAGAAAAAACAGGAAATGCAAGAAACATCTGTAGAAGAAACAGGGTTATTGTTTCCAGTCTGAGATTCAGATTTTTATCAACAAACTGATGGGGTTGGGTTTTCTAATACACTTCATCATTGTAGTTTGCAAATTTCTTCTGCAATGTTCAGGAATGCTGCATCCTTGAAGTCAAAGTCACTCTGAGTCAGCAAGTATGTACCTATGAATCGAGGTGTGCTCTTGCTGGCTTCAGATTGCTGGTCAAGACCGGTTGAAGGAACACCCAGGTATGGTTGGCAGCAGATCAGGGATGAACATATTGGCTGAGAGGCCATCTTGTGAGGAGCATTTGGCTCCTTTCTGAGAGAGATATCCTTTCCACCACCTCCATCTGCACTTCACGCTGCCTCGGCAAGGCCACCAGCATAGGTAGAGTTAAGTATAAGTTGAGTATGAAGAATGGGTTTCGACCCGAAATGTCACCTATTCCTTTTCTCCAGAGATGCTGCCAGACTCGATGAGTTACTCCAGCTTTTTGTGTCTATCTTCAGTATAAACCAGCATCTGCAGATTCACCTGTCTTGAGTAGAGTTATGCCCTGTCCCACTTAGGAAACCTGAACGGAAACCTCTGGAGACTTTGCGCCCCACCCAAGGTTTCCGTGCGGTTCCCGGAGGTTGCAGGTGGTTGCCGGAGGTTGCAGGTAGTGGAAGCAGGTAGGGAGAGTAACAAAAACCTTTGGGAACCTCCGGGAACCGCACGGAAACCTTGGGTGGGGCGCAAGAGGTTTCCGTTCAGGTTTCCTAAGTGGGACAGGGGCATTAGAGTTTAGTTCATTATTGTCATGTGTACTGAGTGAAAAGCTTTTTTGTTGCATGCTATCCATTCAGCAAAATGACCGCGCATGATGGCAAACAAGCCGCCCAGATAAAGGATAAAGGGTATAACATTTGCCAGATAAAGTCCAGTAGAATCTGATTAAAGATAGCCTTAATGTCTCCAATTAGGTAGATGGAAGGTCAAGACTGATCTCTAACTGGTGAGAGGATGGTTCAGTTGCCTGATAACAGCTGGGAAGAAACTGTTTAAGAAGGAACTGCAGATGCTGGAAAATCGAAGGTAGACAAAAGTGCTGGAGAAACTCAGTGGGTGTGGCAGCATCTATGGACCGAAGGAAATAGGCAACGTTTCGTGCCGAAACACCTTCTTCAGACTTCACACTTTTGTCTACCTGGGAAGAAACTGTCTCTGAATCTGGAGGTGTGCATTTTCAAACTTCCTGATTCAAGGACAGTTTCTTCCCAGCTGTTATCAGGCAACTGAACTGATATCAGATGCCTTCTAGGAGTTCATACAAATAATGTCCAGAGACAGTCTCCTCATCAGAATCTTTGTCACCTCTTTAAAAATGCTCGGAAACTGGTTAAACGTGACCCACTGCTAGAAAACCCATACTTGTCCACTCTGATCATCTGAAAATGTACAAGGACATACTCCCCTTAATTGACTCCTGCCATGATTTCCCAATAACCGATGTTGGTTTTAATGGACAATAATTCCCATGTCTCCATCTCAATCATTCCTTAAATAGCAGATTGGAATGTACATTTCTATTAAATGCTTAAAGGATCAAGAGTACTTTTCTTTGAGAGAATAGTTCTGCAGCACGGTGGCCCAGCGGTGGCGTTGCTGCCTCACAGCGCCAAAGGCCCGGGTTCGATTCTGACCACGGCTGTTGTCAGCGCGGAGTTTGTACGTTCTCACTCACTTAGTGTCCTGTTGAGTAAACTGGCATCTGCAGTTCCTTGGTTTTACATTTGGCCCTGGGGGTTTAACACTCTTTTAAGCGGGGTGGAAGATTGCAACCTTCACGTGGCCTGCCCTGTTTCGACTAATGCAATTAACTCGACGTGCACAAACGGGTGATCAAACAGAACAAGTTGTCCAACAACCTTAGGCTGTGCACGCCACACGAAAGAAGAAGAAGTACCCTCTTTTAAGCCATTATTATCTACATTACTGTTATTTGAAATAGACAAAGTTTGATGAGCCCTTACCCCTGTTTCAATGTTGACTTTTGTGGAAAGTCCATGTGTCCATAAATGCTGATCTAAATCATTTAATCAACCTGTCTGCCGTTTCATTTATTAATTCTTATTACCAATGTTTCTGAATCACCTCTCTTCTTCATATCAGATATATTATTACATAATTAATGTCCTTTACAACTCCTGCCGAATTGTCTACTTTTACATTTCTTATTTCCCTCCTGGTGACAAGGATCTGTGCAAGCCTTTGTATTTTCAAATGTTTTTCTCAATTCTGTTTTTTTAACGCTCCGTTTTTAATTTTTGTAAAATGTCTTTATTTTTTGCCAACTCTCTCCTGATATAAACTGGATTAACAGCACCCCAAATTCATTTCTGAAATCTCCCAAACATCTGGGAGAGTAATGCGGCTGTCCCACTGTACGAGCTAATTCAAGAGTTCTCCCGAGTTTCCCCTGATTCGAACTCGGAGATTTACGGTAATGGCCACTCGCAATCTTCACGAGTCTTCACGAGCTTACCGCGTTTCCCGAGTACCTGCCGTTAAGCGTTACGAGCCGCTAAGAGACGTCCCGAGCTCCGACGTACCCGCAACGTACATTCTACGTGCTTACCACGAGTTTGATTTTTTTTTTAAACTCGGGAGAGCTCTTGGGTAAACTCGTATAGTGGGACAGGGCCATCACACAGTGGCGCAGTCGGTAGTAGTGCTGCCTCACAGTGGCGGAGACTCGGGTTCAATCCTCACCCTGGATGCTGTCATTGTGGAGTTTGCATGTTCTCCCTTGAATGCATGGATTTCCTGTGGGTGCACCAGTTTCCTCCCACGTACCAAAGACAAGCAAGTTAATGGACCTCTGTAAAATTGCCCCTAGTGTGTAGTGTGTAGATGAGAAAGTGGGATAAGACAACTAGTGTGAACGGGTGATCAATGGTTGGTGTGTACTCGGTATATAATAGGGTATTTTTCCATGCAGTATCTCTAAATTCTAAACTAAAAAAAAGATTGTTTCACCCATCACTGATATCGTGTTTTCCTTGTCATTTTACATGATGTGAATTACCTTGGAATCAGTGGTAGGAAACAGACTGCTGGAAAAACATAACCAGTCTAGCAGCATCTGTGTAGACAAAAGGAAGTTTGATGCTTTGGGTTGAGCTTCTAGATTAGGTCTGATAGTGTAGAGGCAAGATAGAACCAGTATAAAGAGGTGGGAGGGCAAACCCCACACATCTTAGGCTTTAGAGATACAGCGCGGAAACAGGCCCACGCCAACCAGTGATTGCCCGATACACTAGCACTGTCCTATATACTAGAGACAATTTTACAACATACCGAAGCTAATTAACCTACACACCTGGAGAAACTCAGCGGGTGAGGCAACATCTATGGAGCGAAGGAAATAGGCAACGTTTCGGGTCGAAACCCCTCTTCAGACCCGAAACGTTGCCTATTTCCTTCGCTCCATAGATGCTGCCTCACCCGCTGAGTTTCTCCAGCATTTTTGTCTACCTTCGATTTTCCAGCATCTGCAGTTCCTTCTTAAGCAACCTACAAACCTGCACGTCTTTGGAGTGTGGGAGGAAACCGGAGCACCCGTAGAAAACCCACGCGGTCACAGGGTGAACGTGCAAACGAGGTACAGGCAGCGCCCCTAGTCAGCATTGAACCTGGGTCCCTCGCGCTGTAAGGCAGCAACTCTACCGCTGCGCCACTGTGCCGCCCAGCAGAAACCACTTCATCTGGACTATACAGAATCTCCCTTTAGTTCCTCGGACAGGGGTTTCTGCGGCAACAGACGGGATGCGAGGATGGTGTGCTGCTTTCCTGGTGCCAGGATCCAGGATGTCACGGACAGAGTGCAGAAAATCCTGAAGGGCGAAGGTGAACATCCGGAAGTGGTAGTGCATGTCGGCACAAGCGATGTCGGAAAGAAGGGGATGAATATTCTGCAGCGTGACTTTAGAGAGCTCGGAAAAATGCTGAAAAGCAGGACCTCCAGGGTTGTTATCTCCGGTGTGCTTCCAGTTCCTCGTGCTGGCGAGAGCAGGAACAGGGAGATACGGGACCTGAACGTGTGGCTGAGGAACTGGTGCACGGGGCAGGGATTTAGATTCTTAGATCACTGGGATCTGTTTTGGGGTAAGGGGGAACTGTACAAAAGGGACGGATTGCATCTTAACAGGTGTGGGACCAGCATTCTGGCAGGCAGGTTTGCCACTGCTACACGGGTGATTTTAAACTGAATAAGGGGGGTGGGGTGTCGAATGGGATAGTGGAGGATGGAGTTAAAGGGAAAGGGTTTCTTAAATGTGTGAGCGTAGAGACAGAGGGGTGTAAAATGAGGGTAGAAGCAATAGGTAGCAAGGTGAAAAGTAAAAGTGGCAGGCAGACAAAACCAGGGCAAAAATCAAAAAGGGCCACTTTTCAACATAATTGTATAAGGGGTAAGAGTGTTGTAAAAACAAGCCTGAAGGCTTTGTGTCTCAATGCAAGGAGCATTCGTAATAAGGTGGATGAGTTGAATGTGCAGATAGCTATTAATGACTATGATATAGTTGGGATCACGGAGACATGGCTCCAGGGTGACCAAGGCTGGGAGCTGAACATCCAGGGATATTCAATATTCAGGAGGGATAGAGAGAAAGGAAAAGGAGGTGGGGTAGCGTTGCTGGTTAGAGAGGAGATTAACGAAATGGAAAGGAAGGACATTAGTTTGGAGGATGTGGAATCGGTATGGGTAGAGCTGCGAAACACTAAGGGGCAGAAAACGCTGGTGGGTGTTGTGTACAGGCCACCTAACAGTAGTAGTGAAGTTGGAGATGGTATCAAACAGGAAATTAGAAATGCGTGCGACAAAGGCAAAATCGTTATAATGGGTGACTTCAATCTACATATAGATTGGGTGAATCAAATTGGCAGGGGTGCTGAGGAAGAGGATTTCTTGGAGTGTATGCGGGATAGTTATCTAAATCAACATGTAGAGGAACCAACGAGAGAGCAGGCTATTTTAGACTGGGTATTGAGTAATGAGGAAGGGTTAGTTAGCAGTCATGTTGTACGTGCCCCCTTGGGCAAGAGTGACCATAATATGGTTGAGTTCTTCATTAGGATGGAGAGTGACATTGTTAATTCAGAAACAATGGTTCTGAACTTAAAGAAAGGTAACTTTGAGGGTATGAGACGTGAATTGGCCAAGATTGACTGGCAATTAATTCTAAAAGGGTTGACGGTGGATATGCAATGGAAGACATTTAAAGACTGCATGGATGAACTACAAAAATTGTTCATCCCAGTTTAGCAAAAGAATAAATCAGGGAAGGTAGTACATCCGTGGATAACAAGGGAAATCAGGGATAGTATCAAAGCGAAGGATGATGCGTACAAATTAGCCAGAAAAAGCAGCAGGACTGGGAGAAATTCAGAGACCAGCAGAGGAGGACAAAGGGCTTAATTAGGAAAGGAAAAATAGATTATGAAAGAAAACTGGCAGGGAATATAAAAACTGACTGCAAAAGTTTTTATAGATATGTGAAAAGAAAGAGGTTAGTTAAAACAAATGTAGGTTCCTTGCAGTCAGAAACAGGTGAGTTGATCATGGGGAACAAGGATATGGCGGACCAATTGAATAACTACTTTGGTTCCGTCTTCACTAAGGAAGACATAAATAATCTGCCGGAAATAGCAGGGGACCGCGGGTCAAAGGAGTTGGAGGAATTGAGTGAAATCCAGGTTAGCCGGGAAGTGGTGTTGGGTAAATTGAATGGATTAAAGGCCGATAAATCCCCAGGGCCAGATAGGCTGCATCCCAGAGTACTTAAGGAAGTAGCTCCAGAAATAGTGGATGCATTAGCAATAATCTTTCAAAACTCTTTAGATTCTGGGGTAGTTCCTGAGGATTGGCGGGTAGCAAACGTAACCCCACTTTTTAAGAAGGGAGGGAGAGAGAAAACGGGGAATTACAGACCAGTTAGTCTAACATCGGTAGTGGGGAAACTGCTAGAGTCAGTTATTAAAGATGGGATAGCAGCACATTTGGAAAGTGGTGAAATCATTGGACAAAGTCAGCATGGATTTACCAAAGGTAAATCATGTCTGACGAATCTTATAGAATTTTTCGAGGATGTAACTAGTAGCGTGGATAGGGGAGAACCAGTGGATGTGGTGTATCTGGACTTCCAGAAGGCTTTCGACAAGGTCCCACATAAGAGATTAGTATACAAACTTAAAGCACACGGCATTGGGGGTTCAGTATTGATGTGGATAGAGAACTGGCTGGCAAACAGGAAGCAAAGAGTAGGAGTAAACGGGTCCTTTTCACAATGGCAGGCAGTGACTAGTGGGGTACCGCAAGGCTCAGTGCTGGGACCCCAGCTATTTACAATATATATTAATGATCTGGATGAGGGAATTGAAGGCAATATCTCCACGTTTGCGGATGACACTAAGCTGGGGGGCAGTGTTAGCTGTGAGGAGGATGCTAGGAGACTGCAAGGTGACTTGGATAGGCTGGGTGAGTGCGCAAATGTTTGGCAGATGCAGTATAATGTGGATAAATGTGAGGTTATCCATTTTGGTGGCAAAAACAGGAAAGCAGACTATTATCTAAATGGTGGCCGACTAGGAAAAGGGGAGATGCAGCGAGACCTGGGTGTCATGGTACACCAGTCATTGAAAGTAGGCATGCAGGTGCAGCAGGCAGTGAAGAAAGCGAATGGTATGTTAGCTTTCATAGCAAAAGGATTTGAGTATAGGAGCAGGGAGGTTCTACTGCAGTTGTACAGGGTCTTGGTGAGACCACACCTGGAGTATTGCGTACAGTTTTGGTCTCCAAATCTGAGGAAGGACATTATTGCCATAGAGGGAGTGCAGAGAAGGTTCACCAGACTGATTCCTGGGATGTCAGGACTGTCTTATGAAGAAAGACTGGATAGACTTGGTTTATACTCTCTAGAATTTAGGAGATTGAGAGGGGATCTTATAGAAACTTATAAAATTCTTAAGGGGTTGGACAGGCTAGATGCAGGAAGATTGCTCCCGATGTTGGGGAAGTCCAGGGCAAGGGGTCACAGCTTAAGGATAAGGGGGAAATCCTTTAAAACCGAGATGAGAAGAACTTTTTTCACACAGAGAGTGGTGAATCTCTGGAACTCTCTGCCACAGAGGGTAGTCGAGGCCAGTTCATTGGCGATATTTAAGAGGGAGTTAGATGTGGCCCTTGTGGCTAAGGGGATCCGAGGGTATGGAGAGAAGGCAGGTACGGGATACTGAGTTGGATGATCAGCCATGATCATATTGAATGGCGGTGCAGGCTCGAAGGGCCGAATGGCCTACTCCTGCACCTAATTTCTATGTTTCTATGTTCCAAACACAAAATGCTCTTTATCAAAGAACAAGAGGCATCTGTTTCTTAACAAATAATATTAACCAACACTTGTGAATGGCTGTAACAAATATATTTATTTCCATTAATAGGCAATAATCACAATGGTTTCAAAGTACAGCAAATTACAATAATTTACATTTAATCATAAATTAATTAAATATGCATTAGAATTATTAATTGAAATGTTGTTCACCTTATCACTACACGTGACAGGTCGTCAGTCATAAATTAACATTTGTCCTGAACAAATAGCTTTGTATTCTGATGATATGAAGGAGCATTTGAGAATTAATGCTCAAATAACTTGCTGCTTTGGACCATAGGATAGGAAGGTTGAGCTTCACTTCCAGTGGCCTCAGTTCTTTCTTCCTGTTGTGAATAATTAAGGGCCTTTCTTTGTGTCATACGGTTATACACTCATAAGTGATAGGAGTAGAATTAGGCCATTCGGCCCATCAGGTCTACTCTGCCATTCAATGATGGCCGATCTATCTCTCCCTCCTAACCCCATTCTCCTGCCTTCTCCCCATAACCCCCCAACACCCGTGTCCACAAGATTTAATTCTGCAACGTCTTTGCTTATGGGGCTGAACTGTGCTCTCCAGTTTGTCGCCCAGCAAAGAACATTGAACAATACAGCACAAGAACAGGCCCTTCGGCCCACAATGTCCGTGCCGAGCATGGTGCCTTCCGTGTGATGAAGACTAGATTGGATTTTTGAGATCCATTACTATTGGCATGGACAGAAATGGCCAGAATTGAAATAACTGGATCACAGGCTTCAGTTAATAGAAAGATATATGAGTGACCAGGTAACTCATTCTTCCAATTCGAATATTCCAATTCCAAGCATGCCCTTCATGAATACAGCATCCAGCTTCTAAATAAATTAGTGTCTTCACTTTGCTGACACCAGGAACGTTAGATGTTGGAATCTTAAGTGAAACACAAAGTGCTGGAGGAACTCAGCGAGTCAGGCAAAATTTCCTGGATTCCGCATTCCGTTCCACCACCTACTCACGCCTGACCTGTGTTATTCGTTTAGTTTAGAGATACATAATTGAAATAGGCCCTTCGGCCCACTAAGTCCATGCCAACACCAATCACCCTTTCACATTAGTTCTATGCTATCTCACTTTCTCATTCACTACCTATGCAAATTTACAGGATCGAACCCGGGGGTCTCTGGCGCTGTGAGGCAGCGGCTCTACCAGCTGTGCCACCGTACTAGCTTGCGCAGTGGTTTTCCTTCTCCCTGGATATCTCATGACATTGAGGTGAGAGTGTGTGTCACTGGGCCACATGAGGCATCTCAGGTGCCTCAGACCAATTGAAGATTTGAGGATTTCCTGTTTCTGGACTTCATTCACATGACCATTGTCCTGCAATTTACTGAAGAGTCACAAAATGCTGGAGTAACTCAACGGGACAGGCAGCATCTCTGGTGAGAAGGAATGGGTGACGTTTTGGGTCGAGACCCTTCATCAGACGTCTCGACCCGCACTGTATTTGGAAACAATTAAAGGCCAGAATGCTGTTCGCAAAAAGCTGAAAGCAGATATTTTCAGGAAACGGATGTAGGATTATCGCCTGAAGAGATTTTGGCCAGTGTATGCATTGCATTCACGAGAATATACCCTTTTCAGCTATTTTACTACTGGAGTTAAATGGGATAACATGTGCTGAAATAATGGATAAAGGGAGTTCTGATGAGGACAGGACCATTCACCAATGACTATTGTTTGACTTCTGTGTCCAAAGCAAGATGATTAAAGATCTAAGATGTCAACTCTTTGCTGCACATTACTGAACTCAGGAAACCCGTTTTTGATATCATTGTGTACTTTCTCTCATCCGATTTTCTGTTCCTCTCTTGCAGACTCTCCTTCTTGCCGATGTTTCTTTCGTTCCATGTGTCGCCTGGTATCGCAGCCAAGTGTGCAAAACAGCATTGGTAGTCCGACTGCAGAAGAACCAGCGTAGCCTTGGCCAGTGCTGCTACTGTGTTCAATGCTTGCACTGCACACCAGGCCCGTAGGTGCCTGTTCAAGGAGGGAGGTTGAGGAGGAAAGGGCAGTCATCAAATTGCAAGTCGGAGCCATCTAGGTAGGATCGGCTAGCACGAGAACAACCGGGATTGTTGCCAAGGAATTTGTTCCTCTGATGTTTCGACACCAACATGTGCTTGACCAAAGCTCAACATCTACTCTTTGCACCTATGATTGCCAAGGCTGCAGGCCAGAAGAAAATAAAGTACTCTTCTGCGTTGTATTAAACCGCAGCGTGGGTGCTGTGATATTTTCACACTGAAAGTTGGGGTAACTATGAGGCTTTTATATCACAGTCACTTCAGCGAGTATATGCTTTCAGTACTGGTACCCGATGATCATCCAATGTCCCTGATATCTGAAATGATTTTGCCTCCAGTTTGCTGAAGCTGCATAAAAGATGATCATTGTCACACTGTGGAATCAAAGTCTTTCTTATCTCCCCTCTCTTACCAATGTCACTGCTGTAAATATATATTGGATAGGTGTGAGTGACTTGTTAAATCTCCAATGCTTGTGAACAACACTCTTGGCTCCATCTCTTTCCACAAAGCATGTGAAACTCTCCCCTTCTTTCCCCTTGTAATTGGGATCCAGTCCAACAGGGAAGCACGCATTCCGCACCTGCTGGTTAATACTTTGTGGACTGATCCTAGGGACTGATCACTCCGACCCTCCTCGTATCTTCTTGTTCTTCTGCACCTCATGAGCCTTCAAGGGAAGAAGAATAGAAGCCAAAGATGGCTCTTCCTCTCTGGAATGAGTGGCCTTGTGCCTTGGCAGCTCATCTCCCTTCCTGGTTATTCTGTTTCTGTGTTGAATTGTGTCTCTTTGAGATGTTCTTTCTTTCAGCAGACTGAACATTTGACAATGCAATTTGTCTGTAAAAGATTAAAAAAAAAAATCTTTTATTCCCCAAGCAAGAAAAAAACGGAAAATTCTTCACAATTCTTAATTTTCTTTCATCTACTCCAAAGACGTACAGGTTTGTAGGTTAATTGGCTCGGAATGAATGTAAAATTGTCCCTGCAGGATAGTATTAATGTGTGGGGATCGCTGGTCGTTGCGGGCTCCGTGGGCCTGTTTCCGCGCTGCATCTCTAAACTAAACTAAACTAAACACACAATGTCTATCTGGCCTATCTCCTTCAAGGATGGTCAAGTCAATTCAGTTATAGAGCCATACGCTACCAGGGCCAATATCACTGGAGATTTTGAAGAGCAGAGAAAAGTGAGACAAACCGGACTATGATTGTATCTCACTGTGGTGTGGAAGAGATTTTGTTGAGCTGTTCAGAGATACTGTAAGGAAAGGTTTGGGGGGAATCGGAGGAAAAACCAGTTCCTTTGACAGGAAGGATCAGTAACTAGAAGTCACCAATGTATGGTGGACAAGAGAAAGAATCTTGGTGAGGTTGAGAATTTCTGTTGATACCAACAAATAACTGAATGGATAATAAAAATGACAAGGTTTTTAAATTGTTTTTGGCAAGATTAGCTTGTATTGTTCAAATTGTTCTTCAGAAGATGGTGCTGAACTATTTCCCGAGGTCTTCTTATGGTTGACATTCTCACAAAGTGCGGAAAAGATTTAAACGCGGTTTTGATGAAGGAAAAGTGATATTTACCAAATCAAAATAGCGTGTTAATGAGAGGTTAATTGACCTGTGTAAAAATTGTTCCTAATACCTTGTACCTTGTGGTCATCGCTTCCGAAGAGTCCGCCAGGGACTATACTGGAAGTTGGACAATTTATACTGGACAAATTTTACATTTACCAAGCCAATTAACCCACAAACCCGTACGTCTTTGGAAAGTGGGAGGAAACCGAAGATCTCGGGGAAAACCCACGCAGGTCACGGGAAGAACGTACAAACTCCGCACAGACAGCGCCTGTAGTCGGGATCGAACCGGGGTCTCCAGCACTGCATTTTTACTGTAAGGCAGCAACTCTACCATTGCGCCACCATGACTGGGAGGGAGTGGGTGAGAAAGTGGGATAGCATTGAACTAGTGTGAACAGGTGATCAATGGTCGTTGTGGACTTTGTGGGCCGAAGGGCCTGTTTCCATGCTATATTTCTAAACTAAACTAAGATATTTGGGACATAATAGATGTCCCTTTTTTTGGTATAAACCAGCAACTATTTCTACAATGGGCCATGTTAGCTCTTTTATTGATAAAAAACACAGTTTAGTCATGCTAAGTTCAAATCCCACAGTCAAAATCAAACTATGAAACTAAAGGTGATCATGAATCATTTGTCTTAGATATAAAAAAAGGAGTTGTTTCACTGAAGGGCCCCTTTCTCAGTACCAGCCTAGCTGATCTTAACAGGCCCATCCGGTTACAAAGAATTCAATTGTTCACCGCCTCAAAGGCAACAAGCAGTATGCACTGCATGCTGAAATCACTAATGATGTACACAGTCAGGTATGACAGCAACAGAAGAATATTGCATTTCTTTCCTTGAATAACATTTACCTTAAGATCTGACCCAAATGTGCACTCTCTATTACTTGATGTTGATTTCCGCTTGAGTTTAACCTTCGATATTGAGTTGGGATTTGGCGTCGTAGCCTTGTACGACCAATATTCCTCAAGGCACTGCTGTCTCTCCTGAAGAATGGAAAGAATGACACATTTCAACAATTGCCCGTCATACTAAAACCAATTCCTAGCCGACATCGTGCTGGTTTAATTCAGTTTAGTTTGGTGTAGAGATACAGCGTGGGAACAGGCCCTTCTGCCCACCAGGGACAATTTACATGTGTACCAAGACAATTAACCTACGATGTCTGTATGTCTTTGTAGAGTGGTAGGAAACGGAAGATCTCACGGTCACGGGGAGAACGTACAAACTCTGTACAGACAGCACCCGTAGTCGGTATCGAACCTGCATTTCTGGCGCAGCAAGCGCTGTAAGGCAGCAACTCTATCGCTATGCCACCTTGGCAACCCTGTTACGCCCCAGTTATTGTTAATCTTGAGCTGACACTGAAGATTTTCACTGTACCCCGCTACACGTGACAGTAATAAACTAGATTCAAGATTCAATTTAATTGTCACGTACCAATTAAGGTACAGTGAAATTTGAGTTTAACAAACTAAACTAAACTAAACCTTTTTCCAGGGAACCATCCCACCAGTCATAAGTTAGTGCAGCCCTGACCTCTCATCTACCTCATTGGAGACCTTTGAACTTTCTTTAGTTTAGTTTAGTTTATTAATGTCATAAAAACTTTTTGTTATGTGCTATCCAGTCAGTGAAAAGACTATATATGATTACAATCAAGCAGTCCATATACAGAATAAAGGGAATAACGTTTAGTGCTATATAAAGTCCAGGGAAGCCCAATAAAAGATAGCCCCTGGGTCTCCATTGAAGTAGATGGTAGTTCAGGACCGCTCTCTAGTTGGTGATAGGATGGTTCAACTGCCTGATAACAGCTGAGACAAAACTATCCCTGAATCTGGACTTTATTGGTCTTAATGTTATACTTTGCACTAAATGTGATACCCTGTATCCTTTATCTTGACGCTGTGGACAGCTTGATTATATTCATGCAGAGTATTTTTACTTAGGCTGGATGGCACGCAAACCAAAGCTTTTCACTGTATCTCGGTACATGTGACAATAAAACTAAACTAAACCCCTCTGAAATAAATGACAAGTAATTGCACTTCCTGTCACCTTCCAATAGCCTGTAATTTTTTTTTTTCATTTTAAATAACGATCCTTTTCTATGGCAGAAGAAACTATGACATTGATGTTTATCAGGTTTTTTTTCAGCAGGGCATTCAGAACCATTACAACTCTTTGTCTTGGACAAACGGCCAGATGCAGGAACGGACCTGCTTTTTGATTCCCTTTGACATCCACCATCATCACAGGTGACCACTCAGGCTAAACACTTGGCAAACACTATGCAACACTACACACTACCCTGACCTGTGAGATGGTGCCTGGAGCTGCCAAATCATTGCATTCTGCATATCCCAGAACCATTGCATTCTGCAAGAGTAGCTTCTATGCAAAATGGTTCACGTTCCCTCAGGTGCATGACAATATTGATATTACTTACGTTTCGCCCAACTGGCAATATCGCAAGCACACTCCGTCCTTGAAACTTGCACATTTGCACCTTGGAGCTGATCGCTTGCGGCGTGTGGCTGGACTTCCTAAACCATAAGGTGTGGTTTTCCTGTTAAGAAATAAGATAGCTGAGATTACCATGATGAATCTTTATGGCACAACATTCTACAATCAAAGGAAATCCACTCCTTACAGATATGATGTTTATGGGTGTTTATAGCTTTTGCAAAACTTGAATTCAACAAAACATAAATAACGCCATGGGGGTGGGGGTGGGGGGGGGGGCACTTTTTTTTTTCACGAACCAATTTGACACAGTTGATCCCTTTCAAATATTAAGGCTTCAATTCAATTTGTGCAGTCGCATTGCTTGATAATAAAAGAAAACCCTGAAGAGTTATTATGAATAAGGCATGGATTCTTGTTTTTAAAATGAACCCAAAAATAGAGGATAGCTGAAATGTGGGGTGAAACGTGGAAATGCAAAGGTTACAATAACTTGCTTTCATGCTGCATGTTTAACAAAGGGGGAAATGTGTTTCATAGGAACATGAGATGACGGTAATCGGCAGCTAATCAAAGATCTGAAGAAGGGTCTCAACCTGAAACGTCACCCATTCCTTCTCTCCAGAGATGCTCTACCTGTCCCGCTGAGTTACTCCAGCTTTTTGTGTGTATCCCCACCACTGACTCCATCCACACTTCATGCTGCCTCGGGAAAGCAGCCAACATAATCAATTACATTTGCAACCCCACTCATTCCTTCTCCTCCCCACTCTTGCCGGGCAGAAGATATAAAAACATCATAGTGTGCACCACCAGAATCAGGGTCAGATTCTTCCCCTCTGTTATCAGGCCTCGGAACAGTCCTTCTATAATGTACTCTACAATCTGATTCGCCTCTACCTCATTGGACTTTGTCTCTGGAACAGTAACCTATGATGCTGAAAATATATTCTGCACCCTGTATCTTTCCATTCGCACTACCTATTTCACTTGAGATTGGCTCAATTATATTAATGTACGATATTATCTGATTTGATTCGATAGCACGTCGAACAAACCTTTTCACTGTACCTCGGCACATGACAATAATAAACCTAAACCTTTTTATTAGGATATGACCACAAATTTCACCAAATGTACAGGTTTTATTGAGCGGGAGGAGGGGGGAAGGCAGGAGGAATGTACAATGAAGTTGCAGAAAGCAGGAGGAAAGATCACATCTAACGTAAACTCTGTTAATTCCCATTGATTGCCGCTTTATCTTCAGGACTGTTTGCTTTTCTTTTGCTCTCCTTCAGAATCATGTGTAAGGTGGTTTCAAACCTCTTCAAGGTCACTAGACCGAGAAAGCATTTTATTGTGATGCATCACAGCATGGTTTGGGAACAGCTCCATCCAATAGTGTCGAGAGTTGTGGATGTAGCCTAGACCATCCAGCTTTCCATTGACTCCATCTACACCTCACACTGCCTTGGCAAGGCTACCAGCATAATCAAGGACCAGTCTCATCCCAGTCACACCCTCTTCTCCCCTCTTCCATCAGGCAAGAGGTACAGAGGTTAGAAAGTGCTACCTCCAGGTTCAGGGACAGTCTGTTACCCAGTTGTTATCAGGCAACTGAAGTTCCTCTCACCAGCCCGAGAGTAGTCCTGACCCATCTACCTCATTGGAGACATTTGAACGATCTTTAATCGGACTCTATCTTGCACTAAATGTTATACCCGTTATCCTGTATCTGTGATCAGCCAGTGATTGTGATCATGTCTATGTGTAGGAATAAACTGCAGATGCTGGTTTACACTGAAGATAGACACAAAGTGCTGGAGTAACTCAGCGGGACAGGCAGCATCTCTGGATAGAAGGAGTGGTTGACATTCCGGGTCGAGACCCTGCTTCAGCCTGGGGAGAGGGAGTTACAGAGATAAGGAAGTGTAAGAGATCAAGTGTCATCTTTTCGCTGACTGGATTGCACGCAGCCACTGTATCTCGGTACAAGTGACAATAATAAACCAAACTAAACTAAAGATAGACACAAAGTGCTGGAGTAACTACTGACTGGGGGCTCTTTGGCAATTTACTAGCGGATGCTACCCGAGTCCCTAATGCATTTCCCAGTACATTCCTCACTTACCCTGGCGTGTTGACCCAGATGATGTCCTTATGGCAGAAGTAGATGCATTCCTTATCCCTCATGTTGCTGCAAGAACAGCGTTTCTCTCTCCTGTGCAGCCGTTGTTCCCCGGCCTCGCCAGACCTCGCCAGGCTGAAGCCGCGACCTGCAGCAAAGAATGTCACTTTAATCAAAAAATAAGCACATCTCCTCACCACCCGGAATACAAACGCGGAAGCTAGCACGCTTTGTTCGATCCTGATGACAAATTGCATTTAACAAGTCTCTTTCGCCTTTTTATGCCTCACGTTATTTTATAAATTTCTATCAGGTCTCCCCTCAGCCACGGACAACCCAGAGCAGGTTGTTCACAGAATGAAGACCAATAGTATGTATTGCTTAAAAATGGGGAATGTTGCTCATTTATTTAATCTTTCCTATTGCATAACCTGTTTGAATCTCGTGTTGCTCTTAAACTGGCTACTGTTGTTCTTGCAAAACATTCCTTCATTAGGTAGTTTCTAGAGTTCTGGAAGTTGACCGACTTTCTGACTTTCTTATTGAAGTGAACTTGTCGCGGCGGCGTCCTGGAGGGGAATATTCTAATAGCTGAACGATTCCAAGCATCGTTTAAATTCATCAAGACTTGAATCAATCATTTTTTTTAATGACATCGCCCCTTTTTCGGGGGTTAAATTGCCAAAAACGAAAGGTGTCGTTAATCTGGCGAGAATCAAGTTTTCCAATTTAGTTCGAATTATGGGGAAACAAATTGCTGGAGGAACTCAGCGGGTCAGGCAGCATCTGTGGAGGAAACAGGCAGGCGACGTTTGGATTAATGACTCTTCTTGAGTCTCCAGTCTGGTCAGACATAAACAGCGTTCCCTCCACAGATGCTGCCTGACCCGCTGAGTTTCTCCAGCACTTTGTGTTTAGCTCAGGATCCCAGCATGTGCAGCTCCTTGTATCTCAATTGTGCCCCGTTTAATATCACTTAATATCACACATTTCCATTTGCATTAATCGGGTTTCTCGACAATATATAAGAAAATAGATTTTTTCCCCCCCCGGGAAGTGGAATATGCTGAACTATGTTGATATTTAAGATGCTGCTGGAGTAACTCAGCGGGTCAGGCAGCATCTCTGGGGAGAAGGAATAGGTGACGTCCCGGGTCGAGACACTTCAGAAATAATAATATTTATCCGTATCCAGTGTTCCCACCGGGTCTGACATTTCTAACACTAAACTCTGTACTTAGAGCAACACAAAGGAGCATAGAACAAACACTAAAACAGCAATATCAACACATCTTGTGCATGCTTTCTCCCGAAGTAAATACAACAATGTACGAGTCGTTTTTGTTCATAAATGCTTACCATTCTCCACTAAAATGAGAACAATTGTCACAGTGAATAATCCACACAGTTTGCAGTCCATCTTTTGATTTGCTCTGTGCGAGATGGCGATGCAAAAAATCCTGCGCTGTAAAAATATTGCTGTATGTCTGTCTGCCCGAACACCTGATCGCTCTGTGATCTTGCACTTGGCGCTGTGTGTCTGACTCTCCGGCTCAGGCTCCCGAGTTTATATATTGGTGGAGTTTAGGACAACACCTACCCGCAAGCGGGGACCCGGGATTTGGCAAGTGTTCAGTTAAACACTCCCTCCCTCGCACCAAACTCGCATTCCATGTTGTCACCCACACATGAAATGCGAGATATCGCACCATTTACGTGCATGAGTTAATCACTGCAAAACCAGTAACAATGCCATTTTTGGTTAATGGTGAGATGGTAGGAAGTAAAACGGAGTCATTTACTACATTCAACCCCCACCCCCCTTCCCCAACACAACAGAGCATATTAGCCGAAGATAGACACAAAATGCTGGAGTAACTCAGCGGGACAGGCAGCATCTCTGCAGAGAAGGAATGAATGGGTGATGTTTCGGGTCGATTCTTCAGATCCGGAACGTCACCCATTCCTTCTCTCCAGAGATGCTGCCTGTCTCGCCGAGTTGCTCCAGCATTTTGTGTCTATCTTCGGTTCAGCTCCTTCCTGCACAGAGCATATTAGCCGTTGGTACACAAAAATGCTGGAGAAACTCAGCGGGTGCAACAGCATCTATGGAGCGAAGGAATCCATAGATGCTGCTGCACCCGCTGAGTTTCTCCAGCATTTTTGTGTACCTTCGATTTTCCAGAATCTGCAGTTCCTTCTTAAACGCATATTAGCCGTTGTTTGAAGCAATCATTAAAAAAAAATTGTTTGCTCTCTACATTTAAAATCTTAATATCAGGGACGATTTTATCGCTGATTTATTTCAAATAATTGCATCGGTAAAACTTTACATTTGATCAAATGTTACCGACCATGAACTTTCCAGGCATTCTCGCTCCACAGATGCTGCCCGAGTTGAGTGCTTTGTTTTTGACATTCTCTTATTTTTATTTCATATTCCCAGCATCTGCAGTGCTTCACCGTTAAAAACGTTAAAACAATATTTATGAGTTAATTCTATAGGAAGGAATTGCAGATGCTGGTTTAAACAGAAGATGGAGTATCTCAACGGGTCAGGCAGCTTTAGACCCTTCAGGTTTCAGGTTTAGAACCTTTAACAGTCAGGGGAGGGGGAAACGAGATTTATAGACGGTGATGTAGAGAGATATAGAATAAATTAATGAAGGATATGCAAAAAAGTAACAGGACAAAAATGCTGGAGAAACTCAGCGGGTGAGGCAGCATCTATGGAGCGAAGGAAATAGGGGTCTGAAGGAATAGGGGTCTGAAGAAGGGTCTCGACCTTCTACCTTCGATTTTTCCAGCATCTGCAGTTCTTTCTTAAACAAAAAAGTAACAGTTCACTTGAGTTGAGTTTATTGCCACGTGTTACACCGAGGTACAGTGAAAAGCTTTTGTTGCGCGCTGACCAGTCAGCAAACAGACCACACATGATTACAATCGATCCATTTACTGTGTATAGATACATGATAAGGGAATAACGTTTAGTGCAAGGTAAAACCAGCAAAGTCCGATCAAAGGTACACAAAAATGCTGGAGAAACTCAGCGGGTGCAGCAGCATCTATGGAGCGAAGGAAATAGGCGACGTTTCGGGCCGAAACCCTTCTTCAGACTGATGGGGGGTGGGGGGGAGAAGGAAGGAAAAAGGGAGGAGGAGGAGCCCGAGGGCGGGGGGATGGGAGGAGACAGCTCGAGGGTTAAGGAAGGGGAGGAGACAGCAAGGGCTAGCAAAACTGGGAGAATTCAACGTTCATGCCATCCGGACGCAAGCAACCCAGGCGGAATATGAGGTGCTGTTCCTCCAATTTCCGGTGTTGCTCACTCTGGCAATGGAGGAGACCCAGGACAGAGAGGTCGGATTGGGAATGGGAGGGGGAGTTGAAGTGCTGAGCCACCGGGTGTTCAGGTAGGTTATTGCGGACTGAGCGGAGGTGTTCGGCGAAACGATCGCCCAACCTCCGCTTAGTCTCCCCGATGTAAATCAGCTGACATCTAGATAAGCGGATGCAGTAGATGAGGTTGGAGGAGATACAGGTGAACCTTTGTCGCACCTGGAACGACTGCTTGGGTCCTTGAATGGAGTCGAGGGGGGAGGTGAAGGGACAGGTGTTGCATTTGCCTACTTTGACAAAGTCCAATCAAGGTTAGTCTGGGGATAACTCTTTGATTTGGCAGCATTTGGAGTATTATGTGCAGTTCTGGATGTCCCATTACAAAAAGGATTTGGAGGGGGTACAGAAGGATTTATCAAAGGGGTAGATAGTAGTTCAGCGGTGCTCTCTGGTTGTGGTAGGATGATTCAGTTGCCTGATAACAGCTGGGAAGAAACTGTTCCCGAATCTGGAGGTGTGCGTTTTCTATACCTTTTACCTGATGGGAGAGGGGAGGAGAGGGAGTGGCCAGGGAGCGACTGGTCCTTGATTATGTTGCTGGCCTTGCCGAGGCAGCTTGAGATATAAATGGAGTCAATAGAAGGGAGGTTGGTTTGTGTGATGGTCTGGGCTGCGTCCACAATTCGCCACAATTTTCGGTGATTTCTTCACCTATCGTCACCTATTCCTATTTCTCCAGAGATGTCTGAAGAAGGGTTTCGGCCCGAAACGTCGCCTATTTCCTTCGCTCCATAGATGCTGCTGCACCCGCTGAGTTCCTCCAGCAATTTTGTGTACCTTCGATATTCCAGCATCTGCAGTTCCCTTTTGAACTCTCCAGAGATGTTGCCTGACCCGCTGAGATACTCCAGCTTTTCTGTGTCAATCTTTATAAGTTAATTTTTGTTTATCATTTAAATCATAGTGTTACATTTTTCTACGGAAAGGCTGAATGTTTGGAATGTTTATGCATTGAAAAAGTAAAAACTGGGCCATATGCAGAAACATGAATATGGTCCAGAGAAGAGGATTTCATATCTACGGTTAATGTTATTGAACTTCTCTTCTGCCTGCGTGTGATCGATATCCCTCCATTTCTGTACATCCGTGTGCCGATGAAAAAGCCTCTGTGAATGCCACTATCAAATCTGCCTCACCTTCACCACTCCTAGCAGTGAGTTCCAGGCTCCCACTTCTCTTAGGGAGGGTTGTGAATCTGTGAAATATTATGCTCTCAAGAGAAATATTTGTCGTAGAGATGGATAAATGTTTGAAAGATTGAGGAACTGAGGGTTACAGAGAACTAGGTTTCAAGTTTATTATCATCAAATGTACCATGTGCAGTGAAAAAGCTTTGTTTTGCATGCTGTCGAAACAGATCCGATATACCACACATAGATACAATCAGGTCAAACTCAATTACAATAGGTACAACAAAGGGGACGATACAGAGTGTAGAATATAGTTCTCTGAATTGATGCGCATCAGTTCCTTAGACCAGTGATTCCCAACCTGGGGCCATACGCCCCCAAATTTCAGGGGGGCCACAGAAAAAATTGTGGATTTAGGGGGCCACAGGTTCAATGAAGGGGGCCACTTTTTTCCGCTAATATGTCAGGGGGGGGGGGGGGCACAGAAAAATTAAAGAGCCCAAGGGGGTCATGAACTAAAAAAGGTTGGGAACCACGGCCTAGACAAAGTCAAATATTCGCAAAACAGTCCCCATGGTTATGAAAAGACCATTCAGAAGCCTGTTAACAGAGGGAAGGAGTCTGGTGGTGTGTGCTTTCAAGCTTCTGTACCTGCTGCCAGATGGTAGCAGGGAGAAGGAAGGAAGGACTACAGTGGGTCAACTCTTTTGTTGTGTTGGGTGCTTTTTTGAGGCAGCATGAAGTGTAGATGGAGTCAATGATGGGAAGACTGGTTTGTTGATGGACTGGGCCACATCTACAACTCTATGCAATTTCTTGCAGTCTTGGGCAGAGCTGGCCCCAAACCAAGCTGTGATGCAACCAGAGAAGTTGGTAAGAGCCATTGGAGACATGCCAAATATCCTCAGTCTTCTCACGAAGTAGAGGTGCCTTCTTGGCTGTTGCATTAATGGCACTGATGGGGAGTTTGATTCCTGAGGTAGATCAGCCATGATCATATTGAATGGTGGGACAGGCATGGAGGGATCTAGTGTCCCCCTCCTGCTCCTACTTTCTCGTGCTCTTGTGTACCTTTCCCTGTTTACTAGTAATTAAGATATGTGATGCAAGTCAAAGTGACCATAAAGTTTTATTACTAATTGGTTCAGCAATATTCTTGAAGGAAGAAAATAGAGTGTTCTTACCTGGTCGGCGTGTAACTTCATCCCATGCCAATGTGCTTACTTTAGTTACTTTACTTTAGGGATACAGTGTGGAAACAGGCCCTTCAGCCCACCAAGTCCATGCCGACCAGCAATCCCTGCACACTATTACATTCCTACACACTAGGGACAATTTACAATTTACCGAAGCCAATTAACCTACAATCCTGTACGTGGGAGTAAACCGGAGCACCTGGAGAAAACCCACACGGTTCCAGGGAGAATGCACAAACTTCATACAGACAGCGCCCGTAGTCAGGATTGAACCTGGGTCTCTGATGCTGTAAGGTCAGCAACTCTACAGCTGCTCCATTGCTCCTCCCTCTATTCTCTGAAGTGGTCCCGAAAACCATTCAATTGTATCAAGGTAGACAAAAATGCTGGAGAAACTCAGCGGGTGAGGCAGCATCTATGGAGCGAAGGAATAGGTCACGTTTCGGGTCGAGACCCATCTTCAGACTGATTGTATCGAGCTATGTATCAAGCTAATTGTATCAAGCTATGCTGATTCATAAATAATCACCAGCAGTCGTCCTTTGCTGGGATCACTGCTGATGGTACAATCAGGCAGCTGCAATATGCATGTCAGATAGATAGATAGATAGATATAATTTATTGCCACACAACCAGGGTCGGTGGAAATTTGGGTTGTCAGCAGCAGTACAATAATAAAGAACACACAATAAAACTGTAACACAAACATCCACCACAGCATTCATCACTGTGGTGGAAGGCACAAAATTTGGCCAGTCCTCCTCCATTTCCCCCCCGTGTACAGGACCAGAGTCCAGAGTCAGTCCAGGATCGGCTCTTCCTCACCTTTGGCTTTGCAAGTCTGCATGGTGCAGCAGGGATGCATGCATTGCACAGGAGGTTAAGGGCGACACATTCAGCACCAGTTTAACTTAATGCATTTCAACTACTCCAGTCACTGGAGATATTTGGAAAAAGTGGAAAATGCTTTTCCTACTAGGACATGGTCAAAAGGCCATCAAGGTGGTCTAGTAAGTATGGCTTTAGGATCCTCTGTCAGAGAACAGCTGAAAAGGAGTAGGTGATGTTGTGGGTCGAGACCCTTCCTCAGATTGAGAATCAGGGGAGATGTAAACTAGAGGTATGAAACGGCATGGAAATATAGTCACCAGCTGCTGCGACTGTGTGAAATAAACTGGAACCGTTCGTTCCTGTCAGGCTTGGGACACATAGAAACATAGAAACATAGAAATTAGGTGCAGGAGTAGGCCATTCGGCCCTTTGAGCCTGCACCGCCATTCAATATGATCATGGCTGATCATCCAACTCAGTATCCCGTACCTGCCTTCTCTCCATACCCTCTGATCCCCTTAGCCACTAGGGCCACATCTAACTCCCTCTTAAATATAGCCAATGAACTGGCCTCGACTACCCTCTGTGGCAGAGAGTTCCAGAGATTCACCACTCTCTGTGTGAAAAAAGTTCTTCTCATCTCGGTTTTAAAGGATTTCCCCTTATCCTTAAGCTGTGACCCCTTGTCCTGGACTTCCCCAACATCGGGAGCAATCTTCCTGCATCTAGCCTGTCCAACCCCTTAAGAATTTTATAAGTTTCTATAAGATCCCCTCTCAATCTCCTAAATTCTAGAGAGTATAAACCAAGTCTATCCAGTCTTTCTTCATAAGACAGTCCTGACATCCCAGGAATCAGTCTGGTGAACCTTCTCTGCACTCCCTCTATGGCAATAATGTCCTTCCTCAGATTGGAGACCAAAACTGTACGCAATACTCCAGGTGTGGTCTCACCAAGACCCTGTACAACTGCAGTAGAACCTCCCTGCTCCTATACTCAAATCCTTTTGCTATGAAAGCTAACATACCATTCGCTTTCTTCACTGCCTGCTGCACCTGCATGCCCACTTTCAATGACTGGTGTACCATGACACCCAGGTCTCGCTGCATCTCCCCTTTTCCTAGTCGGCCACCATTTAGATAATAGTCTGCTTTCCTGTTTTTGCCACCAAAATGGATAACCTCACATTTATCCACATTATACTGCATCTGCCAAACATTTGCCCACTCACCCAGCCTATCCAAGTCACCTTGCAGTCTCCTAGCATCCTCCTCACAGCTAACACTGCCCCCCAGCTTAGTGTCATCCGCAAACTTGGAGATATTGCCTTCAATTCCCTCATCCAGATCATTAATATATATCGTAAATAGCTGGGGTCCCAGCACTGAGCCTTGCGGTACCCCACTAGTCACTGCCTGCCATTGTGAAAAGGACCCGTTTACTCCTACTCTTTGCTTCCTGTTTGCCAGCCAGTTCTCTATCCACATCAATACTGAACCCCCAATGCCATGTGCTTTAAGTTTGAATACTAATCTCTTATGTGGGACCTTGTCGAAAGCCTTCTGGAAGTCCAGATACACCACATCCACTGGTTCTCCCCTATCCATGCTACTAGTTACATCCTCGAAAAATTCTATAAGATTCGTCAGACATGATTTACCTTTTGTAAATCCATGCTGACTTTGTCCAATGATTTCACCACTTTCCAAATGTGCTGCTATCCCATCTTTAATAACTGACTCTAGCAGTTTCCCCACCACCGATGTTAGACTAACTGGTCTGTAATTCCCGCCAGGCTTTGATTCTCATTGAACAAAGAGGAAACAATCTTTCTAAATTCAGTCAAGATGAGTTAGCAAATAAGAATTGTGAATACGTTAGCATTCCAATTTATGAGGCACCTGCAAAGTCCAAGAAGACCCCCCTGATCACTGGACAGTCTTCATCGAGGCAACTGAACCATTCTACCAACAACTAGAGAACAGTCCTGAACTTCTATCCACCTTATTGGAGACCCTCGGACTATCTTTGATCAGACTTTACTGGCTTTATCTTGCACTAAATGTTCTTCATGTTATTCCCTTCATCATGTGTCTATACACTGTAAATGGCTCGTTGTAATCATGTATAGTCTTTCCTCTGGCTGGTTAGCACGCAACAAAAGCTTTTCACTGCACCTCGGTGCACGTGGCAATAAACTAGACTCAAAAGCTCAAAAACTATAAAGTTTAGTGGAGTGAACGCAATCGAGAATGATCCAGTGTGTCTTAAAGGCGCAAATGCCAACAAAACAAGAAGTCTGAATAAGGGTTCTGGCCCAAAACGTCACCTATTCCTTTTCTCCAGAGATGCTGCCTGACCCGTTGAGTTACTCCAGGTTTTGTGTCTATCTTCGGTATAAACCAGCATCTGCAGTTCCTTCCTACACAAAGAGGTTCTACTGTTGGTGGGATGTGAACATCACTTAGCTGTTGTCATGTTTCACTTGTGAAAGTGGAAGAGAAGCAAAATGTGTGCTGCCAGGTTATATTCAGTGTGGGTGGAAGGGAAACTATTCCCGTTGATGATGCTTGGTATTCCCCTTGGAGCAAGTTACTGGAATACTGGAATCAGCTTTACAGTAAAGTGATCTGATCAGAAGCATTTTCAAAAATTCCCAACATCATCTTTGGAAACTGCTTGAGAATGAAACCCCTTGGATGCCAATTAAAGAGAGGAAGAGCTTCATATCATTTAAATGGATGTCATATATATCAAATACACAAAAATGCTGGAGAAACTCAGAGGGTGCAGCAGCATCTATGGAATGAAGGAATTAGGCAACGTTTCGGGCCGAAACCCTTCTTCAGACATATATATCTTTTTTTAATTTATTTTTTATTTTTTTATTTTATTTTTTTAAAAATCAACTTTAGGGCAGCGCAATTTGTTATGAATACACCTTTCATCGGAGTTGGAGATATTAATCTGGCATTACCTTTGAACAAACTGCGTTTCCAGCTTTTGGACCATCTCTTCCCATTCATTTATCGAGTCGATGATTTGAGTCACGCTTCTTGCCACCTCAGTTACATGAAAGAAAGAACCAAGGTCAGAAATTTGTCCTTAGTTGCCAGAACCGAATGCATGCCAGAGGGCAGCACGGCAGCGCGGCAGCTGATCTTTGCTCTAAACTAAACTAAACTAAACCTCTCATAAGTTTAGGGTTGTACTTTCATCCAACCTATCTCATTGTGGGCCTTGCATTTTTCTCTGTAGCTGCAATACTCTATTCTGCATGCAGGTTATTTTTCTCTTTTCATTACCTGTTGCATGTGTGTATAATTTAACGTAATATGGAATGATTTTACTGGAGAGCACGCAATGTTTTTCACTGTGCCTCAGTACACGTGCAATAAGAAACCAATCCGATATAGACACACCCGGACTTACGCAATAGGTGACTTACATAAACTCGCACTCACGAGTTCCATACTCAGTCCCCAGTACAATCAAGGCTCTTTGTAATTTCCACAACACTGTACGATCATAGTCATAGTCATAGAGTGATACAGTGTGGAAACATGCCCTCTGCGCAACTTGTGTCCCAGCTATTCTAGTCCCGCCTGCCCGCGTTTGGTCCTTATCCCTCCAAACCAGTTCGATCCATGTACCTGTCTAACTGTTTCTTAAATGTTGGGATAGTCCCTGCCTCGACTACTGGCAGTTGTCCCATCATCCAACCACACTTTGTGTAAAAAAGTTTCCCCGCAGATTCCTATTTCCTCAAGTTCACATTGGAAACAAGCCGGCAGTGGCAGCGATACTTACCTAGAAGACCGCAGAAAGTGCCCTGGACTTAGCAGGACACCGCTGAGAGAGTTAATACTCTCAGCGTGTGCAGGAAGGAACTGCAGATGCTGGTGTAAACCAAAGATAGACACAAAAAGCTGGAGTAACTCAGCGGGACAGGCAGCATGTCTGGAGAGAAGGAATGGGTGATGTTTCGGGTGAAGACCCTTCTTCAGACTGGTCAAGTGAATGCCTTCTCTCCCGAGATGCTGCCTGTCCCATTGAGTCACAGTGTCTCTCTTTGATCACCGGAGCGGGCTTAGATTTGTTTTTTTTTCATACCTTTCATTCATTTGTTGTTTGTGCCTTTTCGTACCTCCAGTTTCCCTCGCTACTGACTCTCAGTCTGAAGCAGGGTCACAACCTGAAAAGTCACCTCTTCCTTTCCTCTAGAGATGCTGCCTGAGTTGCTGAATTACACCAGCATTTTGTGTCTCTCTTTATGCCAAGTTAAACCAATCTCATCTGCTTGCCCTTCTTCAGACTGAGAGTCTGTAGCGAAGGAAACTGGAGGTATGAAAAATCATCTGATCCATCCATCATGTCCCTCTATACTTGCCATGTGCCTACCTGAAAGCCTCTATTCTTCCCCCTATGTATCCACTAGCTTTAACTCGAGTAGTCGACGCAGGCAAGTTGGGCCGAAGGGCCTGTTGCCACCCTGTCTAACTCTGTAGCTCTAACTCAAATATACTGCACTAATGATATCAGTGTCTAAAACCAAGGCCTTCTTCCCCTGCACACTGCCTCCTTTGACTGATCTTGTCTGAAGAAGGATCTCGACCCGAAACGTCACCTATTCCTTCGCTCCATAGATGCTGCCTCACCCGCTGAGTTTCTCCAGCATTTTTGTCTACCCCCTTCGATTTTTCCAGCATCTGCAGTTCTTTCTTAAACTAATCAATAGATCCCTTTGCCCTTTCAAACACGGAGAGGATAATGCCACTAAAGGTGGGTGTTTTGACAAGGAGCTAATCGTAAAATTGATTTTGTGAATCTGGAATGGGTGTAGAAGATAGAAATGCAAAGGCTTTTATTTAGTAAAGCATTGAGATTAATACATGATAACTGCCCTCATTTATTACCGCCCCCACCCTTTCTGATTCTTAAAGCCAACTTGCTTTCTCTTTCCCAGTTCTGACGAGGAGTTTCAGACCCGAAACATCAAACCTGTTTCTCTTTCCACAGAAGTTGACTGGCTTGAACATTTCAAGCAGTTAGTTTTTACCATTCCAGCCTTACCTTTCTTCACCTGTTGGATAGCATTGAAAACATTGATTTATTCCAACCTTTCATGAACACAAATCAATAGCAACATTGCTTTCTGACACTGCCATCTTCTGATTTCACAATGACATGCCTTCGAACAGTTTACCCCACAGTTTCTGTTTTTGATTCCAAGGCATCATTCTTGGTCTCTTCCCTTCACCGACCCGAGTTCCATGTTTATTCTGAACAGGCCACATCTCACATTCCCGCCTCCACCATTGTTGCCAGCTTTTTGCTCAACTGTCCAAACTTATCCGACGCGAGACCTCAGATGGTTCAAGATTTCAACCCTCTCAATGGAGCCAAGACTGGAGATATCTTCATCTTCAGGCATTGCTTGCATGTTGTCAAGGGGTCAATTGTAATGTCCTCATGAAGAGTTAATGTACATTGGCAATCGAACCAGCAGCTACATTTTAACACAACTAGTAATAATTACCCTGGACTAGACTTTGGACTTTGGAAGGAGTTTTCTTGCTACAGATCTTCCGAGGCAAAATAACATTAATGATTGATCATGTTTGACAGTGATCACTTCAATTACAATATAATTAACTTCATTTGTTACATAACGAGCTTCATAAAATGGGTTAATGTTCCACTGCATTTCTTTTGGAGTCAGCAAACATTATCCAACAAAAGTGCCTTCAGGGCACTCTTATATAATTATAATTATATAATTAACGCATTCTTGTGCAAAAGGTGATAAATGCTGTCAGATATGTTGCATCAGTCTTGACAAGATTTTCAAATGCGTTTGTGTCACCTAAATTTCATCACTTGGGGATCTATGCAGAAAAATGTAGGAAACATTTTTCCTTGGGCATTAATCGAAGGCATGTCTATAGGTATAACCTCTTACTTGCTTCATTAAAGCATGAGCGAGATGACTCCCACGATGACAAAGCAATGCATAGTGATTCTACTTAAAATGAGGTTCACTGCACAAAAGGATGGCAGGCCAGATAAATGGGGACATACATTAAAAAATGAGCCAGATCGCCCACAGTCTAATCTTAATCACAACAAAATCCTGAGGTCTAACGTACGGACGAACTTGAGATAACAAGAAATAACTGAGAAATACTCAGCAGGTTGGGCAGCATTCGGAAGGAGTGTATAATCTGAGTCACAAGTTTCGTTTCAAGGTTTCAAGGTCAGTTTATTGTCACATGCACCAATTAAGGTACAGTGAAATTTGAGTTACCATGCAGCCATACTAAGTGAAAAGCAACAAGACGCACAACCACATAAACGCTAACATAAACATCCACCACAGTGGATTCCACATTCCTCACTGTGATGGAAGGCAGTAAAGTTCAACCTTCTTCCTCAATTGGGATGTTGGTAAAATCTTCCAACAAGATGCTTCTCTTTAAGAATTTGCAGATGGAATGTGGACCAGAGCAGTCAGTGAAGCATCAACTACATGGAGATACACATGGGCCAGACTTGTAAGGATCATGATAGGGTAAGCCTTTTACCCAGGGCACATGAATCAAAAACCATAGGTTTAAGGTGAGAGAGGAAAGATGAGAAAAATGAAAAAACATTTTTTTTTAACATAAAGAGTGGTAGGTGTACGGAACGAGCTGCTGGAGGAGGTGATTGAGGCAGGTACTCTTTTTTACATGAGCTTTTTTGTTTACTATTTTGACCTTTTGAGTTTGGTTTATTGTGTACTGAGGTACAGTGAAAAGCTTATGTCGCATGCTAACCAGTCTGTGGCGTGCTAACTAGAGTCATTGCTTAAGTTTCTGCTGAAAGATGTTGAGAAGAGGAAGGGGTAGTGGGACCAGAGGAATGTCTGATGTGGGGTGGGGAGCAAGAGAAACCCAATGACCTATTGATGTTCCCATTGAACGGGATTCTGAGGACACGTTGTGGTTTGTTCAGATAATCCTCGGTACATTCATCCGTTTTACTATTGCACCACAATACCTGTTCCATATTTGATCTTTCATTTTGATAACTTTTAGATGAGGTAAGTACTGAAGAATCCAGATGAAAGGATAGTGACCCCACCATGACAGAGAATGTAACATAGACAAAAATGCTGGAGAAACTCAGCGGCCTCACCCGCTTAGTTTCTCCAGCATTTTTGTCTACCTTCAATTTTCCAGCATCTGCAGTTCCTTCTCAAACAAGAGACTGTAAGATGCATTGTTTAGCTAACTTTAAACTTGTTCTTTATAAGTTTGCAAAGAAAGAAGAAAACAAATAAGTGTTCCTGTACACAGATTCAATGCTACTTTTACTACAGTATCTTAGAAACATAGAAACATAGAAAATAGGTGCAGGAGTAGGCCATTCGGCCCTTCGAGCCTGCACCGCCATTCAATATGATCATGGCTGATCATCCAACTCAGTATCCTGTACCTGCCTTCTCTCCATACCCCCTGATCCCTTTAGCCACAAGGGCTACATCTAACCCCCTCTTAAATATAGCCAATGAACTGGCCTCAACTACCTTCTGTGGCAGAGAATTCCAGAGATGCACCACTCTCTGTGTGAAAAATATTTTCCTCATCTCGGTCCTAAAAGATTTCCCCCTTATTCTTAAACTGTGACCCCTTGTTCTGGACTTCCCCGACATCGGGAATAATCTTCCTGCATCTAGCCTGTCCAACCCTTTAAGAATTTTGTAAGTTTCTATAAGATCCCCCCTCAATCTTCTGATCTGTGGAATTCTCTGCCACAGAAGGCGATGGAGGCCAATTCACTGGATATATTCAAGAGAGAGTTGGATATAGCTCTTGGGGGCTAACGGGATCAAGGGATATGGGGAGAAAACAGGAACGAGGGACTGATTCAGGACGATCAGCCATGCTGGCTTGAACGGCCAAATGTCCTACTCCTGCACCTAATTTCTATGTTTCTACGAAACTCTAGCCCTCTTCCTTATCACACCCCTCAACAAGCATGTCGCTTTGGTCACCACCCATGTACATTGCCATGGAATGGTGATATCCCACAATGAATCATTACCAGATTAGTTGGAAACCCAAGCATTCAGAGGGAGAATGTACATGCTCCTCACAGACAACATCCGAGGTCAAAGAATCGAACCCGCGTCTCTGGTGTAGTGAGGCAGCACCTCTACCAGATGCACCACTGCGACCTCTCATCGGTCTCGCTCCCTAGGAGCTTAGTCCCATTTTATCCTGCACTGCACTCGGTCTGAAACCAGTTGTGGTTATCAGCAAATAGTGTCAGTAATGGAACAAGTGATTGAGGGCAGGCCAGAAATGTGTGTAATATTCTGCTGAACATGACAATAGACAATAGGTGCAGGAGTAGGCCATTCGGCCCTTCGAGCCAGCACCGCCATTCAATGTGATCATGGCTGATCATCCCCAATCAGTACCCCGTTCCTGCCGTCTCCCCATATCCCCCGACTCTGCTATTTTTAAGAGCCCTATCTAGCTCTCTCTTGAAAGCATCCAGAGAACCTGCCTCCACCACCCTCTGAGGCAGAGAATTCCACAGAGAGATGACTCACTTTAAGAAGATGAATTTCCACATGAAATCAAAACCAAGTAGCCATAGATACTAATCTGCACCTTTACTGTTCGACCACTCCCTGCCGTACCCGTAATTGGTAACAAGGAGTGCCGCTTGCAGGCAAGAAGTAAACGAAATTAGCAATTGTAGTTCTCCAACATCCTTGACTCCAACCATCTGAGGCAAACAGAGACACCATTATTATTTTCTTTTAAATTAGGTGCAGGAGTAGGCCATTCGGCCCTTCGAGCCTGCACCGCCATTCAATATGATCATGGCTGATCATCCAACTCCTACATGTTCTACACCCTGACCATTATACCACAGGACCATCTTAAGCAGGTTATCAGAGGCCAAGCAGGTCTTTATCCATCAAAGATAGACGCAAAATGCTTGAGTAACTCAGCGGGTTAGACAGCATGTCAGGAGAAAAGGAATAGGTGACATTTCAGGTCGAGACCCTTCTTCTCTATCCATGGCCAGTTGGTGACCCAGCAAGTTATATCATTGGGCCAGTAATTGTGAGGCCTGGCTTGATGATCTGGAGAGAAAAGGTTACATTCCATCATAGCATCAGGGGAGTGCAGCTTCATTTTACACCATTCATGTCAATAAAACTGGAATCAAAATATGATATTTGTAATAACCATGAAGCTACCCAGATAGTTCTCAAAGTCTATCCGCTTCACTAATATCGTTAGCAAAACTGGAATAACCTCTAGAGTAACATCTGGAGTAACTTCTAGTGTAAGTACTGGAGTAAGTAATGGAGTAACACAGCAGGTCAAGACATGGATTGGTGACATTTCATTAGGGCATTCACCCCATCAAGTCTATTCCGCCATTCAATCATGGCTGATCTATCTCTCCCTCCTTACCCCATTCTCCTGCCTTCTCCCCATAACCTCTGACACCTGTACTAATCAAGAACCGATCTATCTGTGCCTTAAAAACATCCATTGACCTCTTAAAGAAAGCGGAGTCAGGGGATATGGGGAGAAGGCAGGAACGGGGGTACTGATTGGGGATGATCAGCTAGGATCACATTGAATGGCGGTGCTGGCTCGAAGGGCTGAATGGCCCACTCCTGCGCTTATTGTCTATTGTCTTGGCCTTCACAGCCTTCTGTGGCAATGAATTCCACAGATTCATCACCCTGACTAAAGAAATTCCTCCTCATCTCCTTCCTAAAGGACGCCCTTTAATTCGGAGACTATGACTTCTGGTCCCCTAGATTCAGGACCCCTCTGAAAATGGGTCCCGACTCAGAACATCACTTAGCCACGTCCTCCAGAGATGCTGCCCAACTCTGTGTTCTTTTTTGTAAACCCAGTATCTGCAGTTTCTTCTTTCTCTCCTCTCACTAATATCACTGACAGAATAAGACTGGTGCAGTTTCCAACTGACTAATCCTCCGTAGTTTTGTGGCTGGGCTTTAAATGTCGTATCACCCCCGGGGCGAGGGGTCAGCTTTTACACCCCCCATTGGCGAGCAGGTAGTTAGGGATGGGCAACAAACACTGGCTTTGCCAACAGCACCGACATCCAGTCAACAGTTGAACAAAAACAATGCCATTTAGGCGAGATAAGGAAAACTGGGCAAGCACATGAAACAGAAGGATTTAGTGCTTTATGGAGAACAGGCAGCAAAAGTTGGCAAGAACCAAAGCCTTTCATCTTATTTTAAGATAAAGGATCAGATACTGAGCGCTGCTGAACCCACAATTGCCCTTGAAGGTTGGTCTGGGCCAAACAATTGTTTAGTTTAGTTTAGTTTGGGGAAACGGCGCAGAAACAGGCCCTTCGGCCCACCGAGTCCGCACCGACCAGCGGTCCCCGCACACTAGCACTGTCGTCTTACACACTCTTGGGACAATTTACAATTTTGTTAAGCCAATTAGCCTACAAACCTGTGCATCTTTGGAGGGTGGGAGTAAACCGGAGATCCCAGAGTAAACCCACGCAGGTAACGGGGAGAACATACAAACTCCGTACAGACAGCACCTGCAGTCAGGATTGAACCCGGGTCTCAGCCGCTGTAAGGCAGCAACTCTACTGCTGCGCCACCGTGCGGGCCCCATTGGCTGATTTCTAATGGGCAGGTGATTAGCACAGGTCAATGGAGTTTCAATCACTTAATGTAGGCACAGCCTATAGAATGCACCTCTTAAAGAGCAATGAACACCAGAGGGAAGATATGTCACTGGAGGGCTCTAACTATCAAAGTAACAGTCTATTTATAGACAATAGGCAATAGACAATAGGTGCAGGAGTAGGCCATTTGGCCCTTTGAGCCAGCACTGCCATTCACTGTCATCATGGTTCAAAGGTTCAAGGTTCAAATCAAGGTTCAATGTCATCATGGCTGATCATCCACAATCAGTACCCCGTTCCGGCCTTCTCCCCATATCCCCTGATCCCCTTTGCTATCTTTAAGAGCTCTATCTTATGCCCCTGTCCCACTTAGCAAACCTGAACGGAAACCTCTGGAGACTTTGCGCCCCACCCAAGATTTCCGTGCGGTTCCCGGAGGTTGCAGGTGGTTGCCGGAGGTTGCAGGTAGTGGAAGCAGGTAGGGAGACTGACAAAAACCTCCGGGAACCGCACGGCAACCTTGGGTGGGGCTCAAAGTCTCCAGAGGTTTCCGTTCAGAATTCCTAAGTGGGACAGGGGCATAACTCTCTCTTGAAAGCATCCAGAGATTTGGCCTCCACTGCCTTCTGAGGCAGAGAATTCCACAGATTCACAACCCTCTGTGTGAAAAAGTGTTTCCTCATCTCCGTTCTAAATGGCTTACCCCTTATTCTAAAACTGTGGCCCCTGGTTCTGGACTCCCCCAACATGTTTCCTGCCTCTAGCATGTCCAAACCCTTAATAATCTTACAAGTTTCTATAAGATACCCTCTCATCCTTCTAAATTCCAGAGTATACAAGCCCAGCCGCTCCATTTTATCAACATATGAAAGTCCCGCCATCCCTTGAATGCGACATGTACTGTATAAGGCCTGAATATTTCACTTATTTTATCCATTTCGGCTTGGGTTGCCTTTTATTTTTTATTAGTTTTTGGATGAATAGTGTTTTTTCAGTTAGGTAGCTCAGCTGGTGGAGCTGTTAGCTCACAGAGTTGGAGACCTGAGTTTAATCCTAAATTAAGGTGCTGTCTGTATGGAGTTTGTACGTTCTCCCTGTGACCGCCTGAGATCCCTCTGGGTGCACCAGTTTCCTGCCACATCCCAAGGACATATCGGTTTGTAGATGAATTGGCCTCTGTAAAAATGCCTCTAGTGTGTAGGGAGTGGATACGAAAATGGGATTGCTTAGAACTAGTGTGAATGGGTGACCGATAGTCGGCATGGGCTCGGGGGGCCGAAGGGTCTGTTTCTGTGCTATATCTTTCAATCAATTCAATCAAAACATTCAAGATATTCGACAATGTAAAACAAATATTGTGTGAGTAAATATACTGTAACATCATATAAAACAGTACTGGAGAAACGCAGACAGCATCCCTGGAGAACATGGATAGGTGACATTATAGAATAGAATAGAATAGTTTCTTTATTGTCATTGTAACATGAACCATGTACAACGAAATTGTATCGTTGTATCTATCTATGTTCACCACTGATGCTGCTTGACCCGCTGAATTACTCTTGCACTTTAATTATTTTTATTTTGTAAACCAGCATCTGCAGTTCCTTGTTTCTACACCATCAGTAACTACATAAGACTAGCTCACATATTCCCTTATTATTTTGTGAAATACCTTAATTTTCTTTCAAATGTTTGTCTGGATATGTTTTGTTGTTCATCTCGTTCCTGCTTGCCCTCCATAACCGTCACATTGACCAGCACGTCCCCCAAACATGTCCTACCAAGTCAGTGGTGTAAATAGGTTTACCAGCGGCATACTGAAAATAAACCAAGACTTCGCGTGATCAATATTCATTGCTTGTTGGTCATAATGTTGCAAAATCAATACCAGGCATTCCACCGCCAGTATTTATCAGCTTTTAATTTTGATATAGATTTAAACCACAAAATCCAAACCTAATTGTGTAATAATTTTGACATGGATTTTGAGAAGATCTATAATATCGACCATATAACCATGAAGAGAGGGAATCGTTAAGCATGCTATGATAAGAATCTGGCTGCTCAACACCGGCTTGAGGTCTAACTATTCCTTTGGTTTATGTTCCATTCGCAAGAAGAAGATAAGAAGAACCAGAGGCAGAGAAATGATACTATTAATGATGTAAACACAGTTAAATGCTGCAGAGAACACAATCAAACGCCAGAGAAATAAGTCATTGTAAAGTTGTACACTTCCAGCAGATGGCAGTCCAAGATTGGTATTTATCCTAACTTGCTGAAGTATGTGGGTTGTTGTAGATTCCAGCCTCTCAGCCACATCCAGCAATCTCTTCTGGAGAGAAGGTGTAGTGCAAAAATATGGATGAAATTCACTGCTGATGAGCCAATACATGCTGTCCATCTGCTGACAAGAGCAGTACTTGTCTGGGCAAGCCAGACCAGACTGTGGATTTAATTTTGTCTAATTTCGTTGGGAGATACAGTGTGGTAACAGACCCTTTGACCCATCGAGTCAGCGCCAACCAGCGATCCCCGCACACTAACACTATGCTACACTCACTAGGAACGATTCACAATGTTACCGGGCCAATTAGCCGACACAGACCTGTACATCTTTGGGGTGTGGGAGGAAACCGAAGCACCCGGAGAAAACACACGCAGGTTACGGAGAAAACGTACAAACTCCATACAGACAGCACCCATAGTTGTGATCGAACCCGTGTCTCCGGCGCTGTGAGGCGACAAATCTACTGCTGCACACACTGTGCTGCTAAGTATTAGGGGGTAGACAAAAGTGCTGGAGAAACTTAGCGGGTGCAGCAACTTCTATGGAGCGAATGAAATAGGCAATGTTTTGGGCCGAAACCCTTCTTCAGGGAGTATTAGGAGGTATCAGATATTGGAAATATTGATATATTGGATAGTTTTTGTTTCGTATATATATGTTATCTATGAGTATTGTGTTTACAGACCTGTTATACTGCTGCAAGTAAGAAATTCGTTGTTCCATTATCGGCACATGTGGCATTTTAACATTCTTGACTCTTGACAGTTGGTTTTGTGTATGGCCTGATTGTGTATGTACACAGTATTATCTGTTGTAGAGGGCGAGCACATAGAAGGTGTTCATTGTATCTTGGTACATGTGACACTAATAAACAAATGGCAATAACAATAATAGAAAAATGTCTTTAAACACACCCATTGTAAAAGCACCTCTACATAACACACCTCACGACAACTTTTCCTCACTATTTTGCCTTCTTTACACAAACTTTTTTACACAAACTTCCTTCTCTCAATTATACACTGGCATTCTCCTGACTAAATCCACACGATATCAAACATTCCTTTCTATAAATGTATACTCTACACCAGTGGTTCCCAACCTTTTTTAGCTCATGGCCCCCTTGGGCTCTTTAATTTTTCTGTGCCCCCCCCCCCCCCCCTGACATTATTAGTGAAAAAAAAGGTGGCCCCCTTCATTGAACTTGTGGCCCCATAAATCCCCAAATTTTTCTGTGCCCCCCCCCCCCTGAGATTTTCCATGGCCCCAGGTTGGGAATCACTGCTCAACACTATATAACGCACTCCACAATGCTATATTATACCATGGCCCTCACAACTACCAGAGAAGTAGACCCAGTACGAGTGATGGGTAGGAAGGAAAATGTTTGCCTTCAAAATAAGTTTGGTGACCTCTCAAGTTATATGCTGGAGGAATATAACTTCCTCCAGTTATATTCTGGATGTATAGCCAGGCAGCATCTGTGGAAAGAAACAGACTGAGGACATTTTCTTCAAACTGAATAAGTGTCCCAACTCATGTTTGTCCATTTCCGTTTCCCACCACAACAGCTGCCTGGCATGCGGAAATCCTCCAGCACTTTATTCTTTGTTCATCCCTTGTCCAACCTCGGTAGTTTCTTCTGTCCACCTTAACATGAATGAATGAATGAATGAATGAATGAATGAATGAATGAATGAATGAATGAAAACGTTATTGTCACAGTGAACCTCTTTGCTTGCAATACCTTGCTCACGAAGGGCACTAACAAAGTTACAAATCCCACCACCCCCCTCCCAACGTCAGTTCTCCTTTTGTTCTTCCCCCCTCTCCCCTCCTTCACCGTGGTCTCCCCACACCGCGTCCCCTATCATAACATGATAGTTATCATGCTAGTCTGAAGGAAAACTCTTATGCCCCCCAGCTGGAGAAGGTTGTTCAGCTGCTGCTAATAACACATCCTTTATGATTGCAACACTCCTCACTGTAACACACACTCATAAGAAATATTCCGCGCCATAACACACCCCTCAATGTCACATCCCCCATGATAGCAGACCTTTCATTGTAACGCGCCCCTCTGTGTGATGAGTTCCTCGTGGTAAATTGGCTCGCACGAAATCGGTGATGGGTCTCCAGCGTACATCCAAAGTTCACACTGCAGAGAGAGTTTGATGTCCTTTTTAAAGTCAATGCAATAAATCAGTGTGTAATTTTGCCACTGACTGTGCAATGATTTATCAAGGCAAGATAAACTTGCCAGTTGATAAAAAGGCAAACATGTATCACGAGAGAATCTTTACTGCAAAAGCTGCTGACATGATCACAGCCATTCAAAATTATAAAATAAACTGCGCAGGATTGCTGAACATTTGTCTTTGCTTTCTGCTCCAACAGAACTCAAGAATGGCTTTGAAAAAATATGTTTCAGACTGGCTGTCAGCTAAGCAATGTGTTGTTGAAGTGGTTTCAGATGCTAACTAACTCTTGACTTCAGTGAACCCAGGAATAACATTTTTGGTCCAGACATCAGATTAGATCAGGAGAATCTTTAAATAAAATGTCCAATGATTCTAATTTTACATGAGAAATGACTCTAAAATATGCAATTTTCAAATGGAGTGGAGACATACTGTGAAAGCACATCTTCCCTGAAGCCATTTTAGTTCTCAGTGGGATGATTACCATCTAATCTTTGAGTTTATGCTTGCGCCTTCCTATGAGACTGCTAGAGAATGGGTTTGTGTAGACAGGGAGCTTCAATAGAGCCAGTTGCCATCATTCTATCCTTTCAGGATGCATCGACACCTCTCCATTTCAGCGGCAATTACTGAACACCGATCGGTCACTTGTAATGGAACAATGATGACACAAGGGGGAAGCATGGTGCCTGGGTTCAGTCCCGACTACGGGCGCTGTCTGTACGGGGTTTGTACGTTCTCCCCGTGATCATGTGGGTTTTCTCCAAGATCTTCGGTTTCCTCCCACACTCCAAAGACGTACAGGCTTGGAGGTTAATTGGCTTGGTGTAAATGTTTTAAAAAATTTGTCCCTCTTGTGTGTAGGGCTGTGGAGGCCAAGTCAATGGCTAGTTTCAAGATGGAGATTGATGGACTCTTGATTAGTTAGGGTGTCAGGGGTTATGGGGTGGACGCAGGAGGATGGGGTTGACAGGGGAAGATAGATCAGTCTCTAAAGTTTAAAACCTAAAACTAATCAAGTGAGGTGTCAACTGCCCAGATTTCTAAAAGAGTCATAGAGTCTAACAGCGTGGAAACAGGCCCTTCGGCCCAACTTGCCCACACTGGCCAAAATGTCCCATCTACACAAGTACTACCTGCCAGCGTTTGGTCCATATGCCTCTAAACGGGACGACAGATGGCACAATGGGCTAAGTGTTCGGCTGGCAACCGGAAGGTAGCCGGTTCGAATCCCGCTTGGAGTGCATACTGTCGTTGTGTCCTTGGGCAAGACACTTCACCCACCTTTGCCTGTGTGTGAATGCGTGTGAATGTGTGTGAGTGATTGGTGGTGGTCGGAGGGGCCGTAGGCGCAGATTGGCAGCCACGCTTCCGTCAGTCAGCCCCAGGGCAGCTGTGGCTACAGAAGTAGCTTACCACCACCGAGTGTGACTGAGGAGTGAATGAATAATGCGATGTAAAGCGCCTTGAGTATTAGAAAGGCGCTATATAAATCCCATCCATTATTATTTATTATTAAACCTGTCCAAATGTTTCTTCTCTGGCAACTCGTTCCATACACCCACCACCCAACGTTACCCCTCAGGTTCCTATTTAATCTTTTCCCAACTTACCATAAACCTATGTCCTCTGGTTCTCGATGCCCCTCCTCTGGGCAAGAAATTCCGTGCGTCTACCTGATCTATTCCTCTCATGATTTTGTACACCGCTTTAAGATCACCCCTCATCCTCCTGCACTCCAAGGAATAGAAGATTTCTTGTTCAGTTTAGTTTAGAAAGACAACACGGAAACAGGCCCTTCAGCCCACCGAGTCCGCGCTGTCCAGGGATCTCTACACACCAACATTATCTTACACACCAGGGACAATTTACACTTATACCAAGCCAATTAACCTACAAACCTGTACGTCTGTGGAGTGTTGGGGGAAACCAGAGACCCCGGAGAAAACCCACGCGGGGAGGACCTACAAACGGCGTGCAGACAGCACCTGTAGTCAGGATGGAAGCTGGGTTACCGGCGCTGTGAGGCAGCAACGATATCGCTGCGCTATCGTGCCGCCCGAAGGTTATTTAAAAAAGTTGATGGTGTGGACAGTGACAACTAGTTCCTTTGGCAGGAGAAATGCAGATAGAAATTCACCAACCCCGTGTCCGTCCCGTACGGCGAACTCACTGAATACAAGCCAAGTAGTGAACAAGGACGCTGTTTCACCATTCAAGTGACAGCTCTTTGAAAGAGGCATCCAACTGATCCCTTTGGTCATTCCCCAAAGACTTGCTAATTTAAAATACTTTTCAAATATTTATTTAATTTGGGGAATTGGGATTAATGTGTGTCCACTGCCCCTTCGAGCAATGCAAAACAAATCACGGCGGAAGACAATATTCTCTTTATCCCTTCCCTGATTTGATGAATACTCTTTGTGTGAAGAAATCTTTCAGCACTGTGAAATGCTGTTAGCAAAAGGCTGGAATTTGCTAAACATTTAATACCCTTGGGCCGTGGGCGGCACGGTGGTGCAGTGGTAGAGTCGCTGCCGCACAGCACCAGAGACCCGGGCTCAATGTTGACCACGGGTGCTTGTCTGTACAGAGTTTGCACGTTCACCCCGTGACCTGCGTGGGTTCGCTCCGAGATCTTCGGTTTCCTCCCACACTCCAAAGACGTACAGGTTTGTAGGTTCATTGGCTTGGCATAAATGTAAAATTGGCCCCAGTGTGTGTATGATAGTGTTAATGTGCGGGGGTCGCTGGTCGACAGGCCTGTTTCCGCACTGTATCTCTAAACTAAACTCAACTAAATATAGAGTCATGTTTAAGAAGGAACTGCAGATGCTGGTTTAAACCAAAGATGGACACAAAAAGTTGGAGTAACTCAGCGGGTCATTCAGCGCCTCTGGAGAAAAGGAATAGGTGACGTTTTGGGTCAAGACCTCTCCCTCTCATCATTTTAAAGACCTCTATCAAGTCCCCCCTTAACCTTCTGCGCTCCAAAGAATAAAGCCCTAACTTGTTCAACCTTTCTCTGTAACTTAGTTGCTGAAACCCAGGCAACATTCTAGTAAATCTCCTCTGTACTCTCTCGCCTAATTATAGGAAGGATGTCAACAAAATAGAGAGAGTACAGAGGAGATTTACTAGAACGTTGCCTGGGTTTCAGCAACTAAGTTACAGAGAAAGGTTGAACAAGTTAGGGCTTTATTCTTTGGAGCGCAGAAGGTTAAGGGGGGACTTGATAGAGGTCTTTAAAATGATGAGAGGGATAGACAGAGTTGACGTGGATAAGCTTTTCCCACTGAGAGTAGGGAAGATTCAAACAAGGGGACATGACTTGAGAATTAAGGGACAGAAGTTTAGGGGTAACATGAGGGGGAACTTCTTTACTCAGAGAGTGGTGGCTGTGTGGAATGAGCTTCCAGTGAAGGTGGTGGAGGCAGGTTCGTTTTTATCATTTAAAAATAAATTGGATAGTTATATGGACGGGAAAGGAATGGAGGGTTATGGTCTGAGCGCAGGTATATGGGACTAGGGGAGAATACGTGTTCGGCACGGACTAGAAGGGTCGAGATGGCCTGTTTCCGTGCTGTAAATTGTTATATGGTTATATGGTTATAAGACCCTTCTTCAGACTGAGAGTCAGGGAAAGGGAAACAGGAGATAAAGACAGTGATATAAAGAGAGATGTACCAAATAAAAGAAAGATTTGCAAAAAAGTAATGATGATAAAGGGAACAGGCCATTGTTTCCTGTGGCCTTGGTGCAAACGAGTGGCAGACAATGAGACTCAACAAGACGGCTTTGGGGGAGGGTGGAGAGAGAGGGAATGCAAGGGTTACTTCTCTAGGTTTAAAAAATCTCTAAATATAGAGTCAGCCAGTTCTGATGAATGCCAAGTATTCATGGACCTGCTTCATTCAATGATGTTGCCACTTTGACTCTGAGAGATTTTCAGATATGGAGCATGCTGTGTTCGGCCTTGCAAGCTGTCATTTTACGTCGAGGAAACTGTTATCTAACACTCAGCCGATAAAGCTTTTCTCCAGACACCCGGGCAGGCTGCCAGAGAATTGGAGCGGAATTAAATTTGAACTATTAGCTTTCAAAACAAAACTCGGCAGCTCCAGCAGAAAGAATGACAGGGAAGAAAACCTGGCGATGGGACATTTTATGGAAGATGTCCCCTAATGGTGGTTTAACAACCCTGACCCAGGGTGAAAGGCTAACTCTACAGCCTTTGGTCTCAAAGTGCTGGAGTAACTCAGCAGGTCAGGCAGCATCTCTAGAGAACATGGACAGGCGATGTTTTGGGTCGAGACCCTTCTTCAGACCTTTCCCGACCTGAAACGTTGCCTATCCATGTTCTCCAAAGATGCTGAAACAAATAACTGCAGATGCTGGTTAATACACAAAAGGGCACAAAGTGCTGGAGTAACTAAGCAGGCCAGGCAGCAACTCCGGAGGACATGGATAGGTGACGTTTAGGGCGAAACAGCCATGTTGTCTGTCTGACCCGCTGAGTTACTCCAGTACTTTGTGTCTTTTTTTTTGTAAACCTTTATCTGCAGTTCCTTGTGTCTGCAGCTTTTAGTTGTAGATACGTTCGGCCCACCGAGTCCATGCCGACCAGCGATCCGCACACATTAACTCCACCCTACATACACAAGGGACAAATTCCAATTATATCAAGTGTTCAAGTGAGTTTATTGTCATGTGTCCCTGTATAGGACAATGAAATTCTTGCTTTGCTTCAGCACACAGAACATAGTAGGCATTTACTACAAAACAGATAAATGTGTCCATATACCATGATATAAATATATACACACATGAATAAATAAACTGGTAGTGCAAATAACAGAAAGTGGTTGCTAATAATCAGAGTTTTGTCCGAGCCAGGTTTAATAGCCTGATGGCTGAGGGGAAGTAGTTATTCCTGAACCTGGTTGTTGCAGTCTTCAGGCTCCCGTACCTTCTACCTGAAGGTAGCAGGGAGATGAGTGCGTGGCCAGGATGGTGTGGGTCTTTGATGATACTGCCAGCCTTTTTGAGGCAGCGACTGCGATAAATCCCCTCGATGGAAGGAAGGTCAGAGCCGATGATGGACTGGGCAGTGTTTACTACTTTTTGTAGTCTTTTCCTCTCCAGGGCGCTTAAATTGCCGAACCAAGCCACGATGCAACCGGTCAGCATGCTCTCGACTGTGCACCTGTAGAAGTTAGAGAGAGTCTTCCTTGACAATTCGACTCTCCGTAATCTTCTCAGGAAGTAGAGGCGCTGATGAGCTTTTTTGATAATTGCGTTAGTGTTCTCGGACTCATGCCAATTACCCAGCGTATTTACGTCTGTACGTCCTTGTAATGTTGAGATATTGTACCAAAAAGATCCTTTTTATAAAGATCTTCTTCTTCTTCTTAAGGGCCTGTCCCTCTTTCACGACCTAATTCATGACCTTTTTAACTCGTGGACATTTTTCATCATGTTGAAAAAACGCCCCGACCTACTTGATGCCACGAGTACTTACGACTAGCATCACGTCCTGCTGCGGCCTCGTGATGACCATGCTGCAAGTATGAGTTAAGTGCAAACCCGGCAGAGGTCGTGAATTAGGTCGTGAAAGTGGGACAGGCCCTTTATCGAGTCATCACACAGGATTAGAAGTTGTTCAGCCAGAGCTGAACACACTTCTCATCATCTGCATTCAATGGTATCTGTCTTGTCGCTTCTTGTGCGTGGTGGGGGAAAGATTGGTGGAAACAGAGCCGCCACATGAACGTTCTTTCCTTGACCCCTACGATCTACTAGAATATTGGCTGGAAGAAAGATCTGTGTGAGCTTGACTACTAATCAGAGAGATTCCTTTGCCAGTAGTTAAGAAGTAAATGTGGAGCTCATGGGAAAGGAATGTGTCGACAAAGACACAAGTTTTGAACCAGTTTGTGGGTTTTTTTTAGGCCCTTTCACAACCTCCCTACTTCTGAAAATGGATGAATATATCTCATCAGTATGGCATGAATTTAGTTGGGTGGGCATTTCATCATCAAGAGCGTGCCGTAAAGTTGCCACCTTCCAGCGCCAGAGACCCTAGTTCGATCCTGACTATGGGTGCTGTCTATATGGAATTTGTACATTTTCCCCGTGACCTGTGTGGGTTTTCTCTGGGTGCTCCGGATTCCTCCCACACTCCAAAGACGCGCAGGCCTGTAGGTTTACCGGCTTGGTAAAATTGTAAATTGTCCCGAGTGTATGTAGGATATTGTTAGTGTGCGGGGATAGCTGGTCGGTGCGGACTCGGTGGGCCGAATGGCATGTTTTCGTGTTTTACTCAAAACGAAACTAAAGTGAGTATGATCGGATTAAAGTCATGCGTAATGTTTTACCGTGCACGCATGGACTGAGGAATCGGGTTAATGGCGGTGGGGAGGATTGATGCTGGTGAGCATGTTGCGGCCCTCTGGAGGTTCAGAGGTCGGCTGCAGGAGGTGACCAGTACATGGAGGCTGAGCGGTGGCTGTGTGAGGCGAGGGGACGTTGGGTCGAGGTATTGGCGGAGTGGGCCGCTGGAGGCCTTGCAGCAGCCTAGGCATCGCGTGGATCGGGCGCTGCACGGAGCAGCAGTGGAGGACATTGACAGCATCTCCAGGCCAGGCCGACCTCTGCAACGCCGGCCCAATGCCTCCGCCAAGACAATGGGCCTTTAAGGCCCAGATAAAACGATACTTTTAAGAACTTGAGACTTGAAGGCCATTAGGTGGCGCCAGATAGTCAAGTCAAGTCAAGTTTATTTGTCACATACACATACGAGATGTGCAGTGAAATGAAAAGTGGCAATGCTCGTGGACTTTGTGCAAAAGGACAAACAAACAACCAAACAAACTACAATTCATATTAAATATTGTGGGCAGAAGTAAAAAGGGGTAAAAACAGCAATTTTTTAAAAAAGCATTAGTGGTTCAGTAAGGTTAGTCCCTGGTGAGATAGGAGTTTACAGTCCTAATGGCCTCGGGGAAGAAACTCCTTCTCAACCTCTCCCTTCTCACAGCATGGCAACGGAGGCGTTTGCCTGACCGTAGCAGCTGGAACAGTCCGTTGCTGGGGTGGAAGAGGTCCCCCATGATCTTATTGGTTCTGGAGTTGCACCTCCTGATGTATAGTTCCTGCAGGGGGGCGAGTGAAGTTCCCATAGTGCGTTCGGCCGAATGCACTACTCTCTGCAGAGCCTTCTTGTCCTGGGCAGGCCAAATCCCAAACCAGATTTTAATATTTCCGGACAAGATGCTTTCCACAGCCGCTGAATAGAAGCACATGGCATATACAGTGGCTTGCAAAAGTATTCATACCCCTTGAACTTTTCCACATTTTGTCACGTTACAACCACAAACGTAAATGTATTTTATTGGGATTTTATGTGATAGACCAACACAAAGTGGCGCATAATTGTGAAGTGGAAGGAAAATGATACATGGCTTTCAAATTTTTTTACAAATAAAAAACTGAAAAGTGTGGTGTGCAAAAATTTTCAGCCCCCTTTACTCTGATACCCCTAAATAAAATCGAGTGCAACCAATTGCCTTCAGAAGTCACCTAATTAGTAAATAGAGTCCACTTGTGTGTAATCTAATCTTAGTATAAATACAGCTGTTCTGTGAAGGCCTCAGAGGTTTGTTGGAGAACATTAGTGAACAAACAGCATCATGAAGCCCAAGGAAAGTCAGGGATAAAGTTGTGGAGAAGTCTAAAGCAGGGTCAGGTTATAAAAAAAAATCCCAAGCTTCGAACATCTCACGGAGCACTGTTCAATCCATCATCCGAAAATGGAAAGAGTATGGCACAACTGCAAACCTACCAAGACATGGCCGTCCACCTAAACTGACAGGCCGGGCAAGGAGAGCATTGATCAGAGAAGCAGCCAAGTAACTCTGGAGGAGCTGCAGAGATCCACAGCTCAGGTGGGATAATCTGTCCACAGGACAACTATTAGTCGTGCACTCAACAAATCGGGCCTTTATGGAAGAGTGGCAAGAAGAAAGCCATTGTTGAAAAAAAGCCATAAGAAGTCCCGTTTGCAGTTTGCCACAAGCCATGTGGGGGACACAGCAAACATGTGGAGGAAGGTGCTCTGGTCAGATGAGACCAAAATTGAAGTTTTTGGCCTAAATGCAAAACGCTATGTGTGGCGGAAAACTAACACTGCACATCACCCTGAACACACCATCCCCACTGTGAAACATGGTGGTGGCAGCATCATGCTGTGGGGATGCTTTTCTTCAGCAGGGACAGGGAAGCTGGTCAGAGTTGTTGGGAAGATGGATGGGGCCAAATACAGGGCAATCTTGGAAGAAAACCTGTTAGAGTCTGCAAAAGACTTGAGACTGGGGCAGAGGTTCACCTTCCAGCAGGACAACGACCCTAAACATACAGCCAGAGCTACAATGGAATGGTTTAGATCAAAGCATATTCATGTGTTAGAATGGCCCAGTCAAAGTCCAGACCTAAATCCAATTGAGAATCTCTGGCAAGACTTGAAAATTGCTGTTCACAGACGCTCTCCATCCAATCTGACTGAGCTTGAGCTATTTTGCAAAGAAGAATGGGCAAAAATTTCAGTCTCTAGATGTACAAAGCTGGTAGAGACATACCCCAAAAGACTTGCAGCTGTAATTGCAGCGAAAGGTGGTTCTACAAAGTATTGACTCAGGGGGGCTGAATACTTTTGCACGCCACACTTTTCAGTTTTTTATTTGTAAAAAAATTTGAAGACCATGTATCATTTTCGTCCCACTTCACAATTATGCGCCACTTTGTGTTGGTCTATCACATAAAATCCCAATAAAATACATTTATGTTTGTGGTTGTAACGTGACAAAATGTGGAAAAGTTCAAGGGGTATGAAAACTTTTGCACACCACTGTATATATACATGGCAACTCTGTGTACTGCCTCTGTGAAATCTGCTATTCTTTTGGGCATCACTTAGGTAGCGGTATAGATGCTGCCTTACAGCGCCAGGGACATGGCTCTGATCCTAACTACGGGTGCTGACTGTATGGAGCTTTCTTGTTCTCTCTTGCTAATAATGATCTATTCTACATTTTCCTTGATCTCCATCCCATTTGATGTTTTGTTCTCACACCTTACACTTCCTTACCTCCATCTCCCCCTTCCCTGAATCTCAGTCTGTAGAAGGGTCTCGACCCGAAACGTCTCCCATTCCTTCTCTCCAGAGATGCTGCCTGTCCCTCTGAGTTACTCCAGCATGTTGTGTCTATCTTCGGTTTAAACCAGCATCTGCAGTTTCTTGCTACACATAAATGATCTAATACTTACTTCACTTCATTGAAGTGAAGTAAGTCTCCGCGGTCTCCGGTGGGGAAGAGCCGACTCTGGACTTACCTGGACTTGTACCTTGTCCTTTTACCATCTGGACGCCCGCAGCAACGGCTGCGGAGGGTTGAGGTCCCGACCACGGGGGAAAATGGAGGAGGACTGGCCAAATTGTGTGCCTTCCACCACAGTGATGAATGCTGTGGTGGATGTTTATGTTAAATTTTTATTGTGTTTTTGTGTGTGTTCTTTATAATTGTACCGCTGCTGACATATTCATTTCACTTGCACATAAACCGTATTGTATTGTAAGTTGTTGCTCTCCATTCAAATGAATGAACTTTCTGTCCCTGCACCAGATCAAACAGGTACCGGTTCAGTGGGTGCTTAGGCTGCTTTGATTAATTTGTTTTTCCAAAAAGATGATTGAGGACTAATTACCCATGATTAAAAGATGAAAGTGATTACGTTTCTAAACTCTCTTCTCCAAGACTTGTACTTTAGACTTTGGAGTTACAGTGTGGAAACAGCCCCTTCGGAAAGCCAAGCGATCACATGGAGAACAAGCAAACTCCACACAGACAGCATCCGAGGTCAGGATCAAACCTGGGTCTCTGACACTGTGAGGCTGCAGCTTAATCAACTCTGCCACTGTGCCGCCTGCATCTTTGCATGTTTTCACTGCAGGGCTTCTAGCCTGTAGAATTTCCTCCCAAAGCCTGGAAGCTTCAAGTTGAGGAAGGACATCCTTGATGTAAGCTGTAAGGCAGCAACTCTACCGCTGCGCCACCGTGGTTCTGTGTTCACAGTCCTGTTATTGTTGCTGCAAGTAAGAATGTAATTGTTCCATTGTTGGTGCCTATGACAATTTCAAGAGAGAGTTAGATTTAGCTCTTAGGGCTAAGGGAATCAAGGGATATGGAGAAAAAGCCAGAACGGGGGTACTGATTTTGGATGATCAGTCATGATCATATTGAATGGTGGTGCTGGCTCGAAGGGCCGAATGGCCTACTCCTGCATCTATTTTCTATGTTTCAATGAAACACTCCTGACTCTTGCCGCTTGACTATTGAAGGGGTTTGCATAATCTGGCCACCACCCTTATCCAACCATATGTATGCTGAAAAGGAGCGTGTGGAGCAAGCTCGAAGATCTCTTTGTGGTTCACTGACCAATTAACAGGACTGACTCATGAAGTTCTCCACCCGTAGAATTCACAATAAGTGTATTGAACTCTTCGTGACTTCATGAATGTGGTACAGGTTGCTACTGGTGCATTGGGCCATTCCTTGGGTTGCTGGAGCCTTTGTTGATCAGTGGCTGAGATGGCTTAATGTAGAAGTGTCATTGTAGATAACACTAGTCCAAGTGAAATTCCTGTGTGGTTTTCATTATCCGATACCTTACGATACAATACGATAGAACTGTATTTGTCCCTGGGGGGAAATTGATCTGCCAACAGTCATAAAACACAAGATACATGAAACACAAAATTAAAGCACCCTCAGTTCTATCCTACACACTAGGGACAATTTACAGAAGCCACCTAACCAACAAACCTGCCACAACGTTTTGTTTAGTTTTAGTTCAGAGATATAGCACGGAACACCGAGTCCGCACCGACCAGCAATCCCCGCACATTAACACTGCCCTATGCACAATAGGGACAATTTTGCATTTATATCAAGCCAATTAACCTACAACCTGTACGTCTTTGGCGTGAGGGGAAAACCGGAGCACCTGGAGAAAACTCACACATTCACAGGGAGAACGTGTAAATTCCATACAGACAGCACCCATGGTCAGGGTCGAACCTGTAAGGCAGCAATTCTACTGCTGCGGCCTTTGTCTGGACACTACTGCTGCGGCCTTTGTCTGGACACTCCTACAAAACATTATTGCAATCCGGTGAGCTGTTCATTACATGACACACTCTTGAAAGCTGTGACAATAAGGACACTAGAATATGTCGGAAACATACCCGGAATCATTTCAGGTCAAGGCGTATCTGTGAAAAGAGAAACAGAATTAACGGTTCACATCAAAGACTCTTTAACAGTGAGTGAACAGCTGAATTTTCACAGCGTTTCCTGTTTGTATTTCAGATTTCCAGCATCTTCTGTTTACTGATTTTCAATTAAAATAACGTGCAATGTTCACGACCAATATTATTCACGTTACATATAGTCATAGAGTCATGCAGTGTGGATACGGGCCCTTCGGCCCAACTTGCCCTTACCGACCAACACGTCCCATCTACACTCGGCCCACCTGCCTGTGTTTGCCCCATATCCCTCTAAGCCTATCCTATCCATGTACCTGTCCATTGCTTCCTAAACGTTGCGATAGTCCCTGCCCCAACTACCTCCTCCGGCAGCTCGTTCCATACACCCACCACCGTTTGCATGAAAAAGTTACCCCTCAGATTCCTGTTGTAAACTTAATGCTCTCTTTGCCAGAAACGTCCATTGCCTTTTTTCGTTCCATTTTTGCAGATGGCAGTGATTTGCTGACTCATTATACATCTGGGAAAACTTTGAGTCCAAACTGGTTTCTCTTCTCCATCTGAAGAGTCTTAAGATCACATGGTCAATGTCATCGATCAGCTATACTGAGGAAGTGCTTCGAAGATTTTCTTCAAACTGCGGTTGCCTGACTTTCCTAATCCCCAGCTGCAGTGCATCAGTCACTGGCCTGTGAGACTGTCCGTTTCTGCCGGCAAGGGGCCATCCATAATATTCTTCAGGAGACACCAAACATTTCAGTGCAGATTTTTTTAGTTTTAGAGATACAGCAAGGAAACAGGCCCTTCGGCCCACCGAGTCCGTACAGACCAGCGAACCCCGCACAGACCAGCGATCCCCGCACAGACCAACGAACCCCGTACAGACCAGCGAACCCCGTACAGACCAGCGAACCCCGCACAGACCAGCGATCCCCGTACAGACCAGCGATCCCCGCACAGACCAGCGAACCCCGCACATTAACACTACTCAACACACACTGGGGACAATTTTACATTTACACCAAACCAATTAACCTACAAACCTGAAGGTAGACGAAAATGCTGGAGGAACTCAGCGGGTGATTCACGGTACCTCTGTACATGTGACAATACTAATTCCAAACCTCAAATATTGTGATGTAAAATTCCATATTTGAAGTATATTTATCTCTTGGATTTTCCTGTTTTTAGTTTTCCTCCTATTTGGTCTATCGTATTTTTAGACCATTGAATCGTTGACTTAAGAATTTACAGACCTGATCTGGCATGCCCAGCCAAGGACCGTTGGCAGGAGTATACTGTAAAGCACTCTAGGTTATACCTGACACACAGGGCTTCAGTTTTCTATCTTAGGCAGTCTCCTTCCCAATCGGCCTCACCAGGCTCAATTTCATAGTAACATTCATATATGTTGAGTTTTTTAGTTTAAATCAGAGATGCAGCGCAGAAGCAGGCGAGTCCACATCGACTAGTGATCCCGTACACTAGTTCTATCCTACACACCCCACTTTTCTTTCCTTGCTCCCAGTTAGCATTGAGACCAGAGCTTGTGCTACACAATCCCCGGCACCTGGGCCAGGGATGAAAGGTTTAGTTTAGTTTTAGTTTAGAGATACAGCGCAGAAACAGGCCCTTCCGGCCCACCGAGGTCCCCCCCCCCCATATCAAAACTATCGTACACAAACTAGGGGCAATTTTAGAAGCCAATTTACCTAGAAATCTGTACGTCTTTGGAGTGTGGGAGGAAACTGAAGATCTCTGAGAAAACCCACGCGGTCACGGGGAGAACGTACAAACTCCGTACAGACAGCACCCGTAGTCAGGATCGAACCCGGGTTTCTGGCGCCGAAAGCGCCGTACGGCAGCAACTCTACCGCTGCGCCACCGTGCACCGTTATAAAGTTTAAAGATAAAGCTTCAAGGTAGCCTGATATATTATAACGTGAAAGATTAGGATGGGAGGGTGGGTGGGTGGTTGGTCTTGCAACACCCAGAGCCAGGAGAATGACACAACCCTGGAAACACATGAAGTTTGTAAAATTTATTCCAACATGCTTTTAAAAAAAGATGCCCGACTCCTTTACCAGCCTTGACGTTTGGTAAAGACAAATATAATACCTGTGAAAAACATTTCCATTCACAGTACACATGTGCAGATATACAATAGGGATCACAGACGTCAAATACTGACTTCTAGATTTCTGTTTTGTTTTTTTTTTCTTAATTTTTTTTTCACCTTTTTAAAAATGTATTTCCATTTATTTTACAACCAGCTCTGTGCTTTTGTTACCTGCATTTATCTATGGATATAACCCCATACAAGTGTTGCAAGGTGCAGTATTAGAAATCGATGTTTCAAAATAATTCCAGGCAATGTTTCCAATTACATAATACAACTGTACATATTTACAATTTTTCGTTTTAGGAATGTATTGCCATTATTTTTATTTTTTTTAAACAAAATGTATAGAAACTCTATCTTTTAAACTGACAATGATTATTTTTTTTTTTTAAGATTACACACAACCTCTGAAAAGGAGAACAAACAACACTCTTGAAAAATATCAAATTTACCAAGACCGATATCACGTTAACAGTTCAAGAAGTAAAGTGGGATTAAGTGCCGAACTGCTGATATCATGCAAGTGTACATTTTAAGATCTTGCTTCTTATTTTCCCCTAAAAAGGCTTCAAGACCGCCAAGTACTTTGGCAACAATTTGGTTTCTTTTAAAAAAAAGAGACAGCACCCCTTTTCATTAGGGACTTGTACATATTGGGGGTTTGGGAGATAAGCGAAAATAGTGCTTGTTTTCAAATCCGCTATCTGGTTAATTTTGTGAGAATAAGGTCGAGTCATTCATTTGAAAAAAGTCCCTCAATGGACCTGACATTGGTCATGTTATTTTTCCGCGCTCAACTTTTCACTGGAGCATGAACGGGATGGCACAGCGACTCTTGGCGTCCAGAAGCAGGGAACCTGTCTCTTTAAGTTCATCACATGCGTAGCGGAACGAGGTTTACCAGGTCTTAGCGGAGTGCTTTCCAAAGGCAAGCATACAGAATGCATAGAGTGATGGCCATTTATGTTTAGTTTAGCTAAGAGATACAGCGCGTAAACAGGCCCTTCGGCCCACCGGGTCCGCACCGACCAGCGAATCCCCGCACATTAACGCTATCCTGCACACACTAGGGACAATTTACACTTATGTCAAGCCAATTAACCTACAAACCTGTACGTCTTTGGAGTGTGGGAGGAAGCCGAAGATCTCGGGAACAAAACCTATGGGGAGAATGTACAGACAGCACCCGTGGTCGGGATCGAACCCGGGTCTCGGGCGCTGCAAGCACTGTGGCAGCAACTCCACTGCTGCGCCCCGTCCCTTGTAAAAAGGGAAATAATTTTGGAGTGAAAAGGTTACGTGGGCAAAATCTGTGCATGTCCCGAGATGTGATATCACCACTGCTATAATAATGGGATTTAGAGTAGCAACATCCAAGTACAAAATAAAAATGAGCTTGATAAACCTTGAGCCGCTGCAGTTTGATGGGGAACTTGTAGATTTACATTAGCTAACTAAATTTAAAATAATACTGTGCTGAAGCATTTTAGTGCAGCCAAAATGGTGGAATGTCAATAGAGCAAATATGAAACTAACGAAGTCTTTCACATCAACTATATTCCATCGGAAAGTGTCTGAAATGCTTCGAAGTGCATCACACATACATTATACTTTTTTTTTCAATATTACATTCAATAGAACTGATCAAAATATGGCATACTGTGGACAAAATAATTTTCTTTTGAGGCAAGGTACAAAAAAAGACACTGCTGATAGGGCAGTCCACCAATAACAGACCTCAACCTCTCAATTCCACACCTCCCCCCCACCCCCACCCCCACCCCCACCCCCAAAAAGGCCACAACACACATCAAAAATCAGAACAAGTAAAAGGTTCTCCAAAAGCATCTTTGGACTTGGGAACTGTGCATCCTACAATTTCTTATTAAAAGTTTATGCATCTCAAAAGTTATTAACAGTGCTAGACAAGAGAGGAAAGAAGAAAAAAGTCCATCTGGTTAGCCCTCTACCATCCTGGTTGTCGCATGAATCAATGGTAATGGAGGTTTGTGAATGATTGCAGGCATCGATGTTGCATCTGCGGCCTCGGACACGATGCCTCATTCAGTGGAGTGCTTAGGGAGGCAAAGGTCCAAAATCGGCCCGTGTGCTACGAAGCAGACAGTTTGTGGACCCTGCCTTAGAGATTTGGATTTTTTTAACGTCAGTATACTAACGGGTTGTGTCTGTGGTTGATTGGAAAGAAAAGGCTTTCTCCAATACAAAGAAAAAAAACAAACACCTCGTCACAGTCTGGGTACTGCCCAGTTAAATCCCAGCTTTACACCTGTTGCGCGCCTGACATTTAATGCCCTCTGCAACACATAGAAATTGCACTCTGTCCAGACTTTTGGAAGGGGTTACATGTGAAAGAATCCTTACAGGATAGCCTAAGTGCTTTGAGTCAATCGTCGCAAAAAGGGAAACACAACCACGGTCAAAAATAAAGCAATTTTTTTTTCTGTCGTCATCATTTCTGTTTAAGAAGCGGTAAAAAGCGTACGTTAAGACCACCAGGATGCTGGGAAAATGATTCCATTTTTTTTAAACAATTAAATACAGAATACAATAAATATGCCTCATAGATCTATCTCTGTACACAGGAGCAGTTTACATTTGATCGATATAAAAATATGTTTTCAGTGCGTCATCACACTAACGTTACTTTTCTGTCCCTTTTGTTTCACATTCTACCCATGGACGTCTCAAATGAGAAAAGACAGCTACTACGAATCGATTACATCGCTCTTGATAAAATATTCACAGCCTCAATGTTTTTCTTTTTGTCCCCCCCCCACCCCTCCCCTTTTTTATATACTTGGAGACACAAAATAAGGGAGAAAGGCACAAGTAACTGTGTACATTTAAATAATACTGGACTCGGACAATTTTAAAACAGGAATCGTTCTGGTGAGTTTGGTCATGTTAACAGGTGAATGCGTCGTATGAACAACATCTGTGAGTCTGCTGAAGGAGAACTAGTGTTGATGAATGCCGTTCCATTTTCTTCATCGGCGAGCCAGCATGTTGGTGGCTGTTATACGCTTCATGTTTTATCGTCCTTTTGTGCATCAGGGTGCTTGAAGCCTTCACCCTTCGACTCTGGGCTGCTTCCCATTTGCATTCTAACCGGTGGACACTGCCCACCTGGAGTAGTCCTGCCAGCACTGGTTTGGAAAGTGTGAGTGGGACTCACGGACTCTGACGAGCTGCTACCACTGCTGCCTTGCGGCGGGTGCAGGGCGGCTAAAGTGCGGGCCGATTCATAGTAGGTGTCCGGACACCCAAACTGCGTCGTGCTCGGGTCCTTTGAGGTTCCTTCACTGCTGGTCGAAGACTTTGGGGTTTGCTCCCGGCTAGCGCTGGGACTGTCCAGTCTGTCGGAGCCGGCTTCTTTTCCTGAGCGGCTCAGAGCGGCGATAGTGCTGGGTTCGGTATGAATTGGTACCCTGTATTCCTCCTGTTTGTACAATGCTGCTTCTTTGAGCTCAGCAGTCTCTGTCCTCTGCAGAGCGACGCTCTGCTTACCGCTTCTGCTCGGAGAAGGTGCCGTGATGAGAGGGGCCGTGGGAGCAGACGGGAGCTGTACAGGCAAAGGTTCGGAGGTCGCTGCTTCAGCTGACGTGGACTTCGGCAACACCTCTTCTTCTATATGTACCGTGGCCTCCGACCTGCTTGCACTGAATGGGCTGGATGCAGACAGGCTCACAGGAAACCCTGGCTGGAGAGAGGCTTGTGAAGGCACCAAACCTGAATGGCAGCCTGGCCTTGACTGAACCATCTGAATCCCACCGATTGGGATCATGGGGTAGGGTGTCCTGACCAGCTGTTGTGAGTGCAGAGGAAGATGACTGAAGACATAATCCTGTACGCTCCCAGTTAGCCCACTGTAACTTTGCCCTTCCAGTGCTGTCTGAGTATTTCTCGATAAGCAAAAATGCAAGGCTTGAGATGGTGTTGTTGGTTGCTCGTGTAAGCTGCGGAATCCCATTCCAGACATCTTCTGTGGAAAAGAGAATGAAGAGAAGGTTATACATCTTTGTTTCTTGGTAGTGGGACTATCGTTATTCAGTGACACTACTTTCACAATCGCAGTTTAGCTCGCCCCGTTACAAGAAAGATTGATCTGAATATTGATTTCTTTAACTTCAAGTAAACCTTGCATCCCCTCTCTCTCCCTCTCGATCCCCCACCCTAGTTGTCTTACTAGTTTCACTGTTGTCCTGTTGAGTTGCACAGCCTGCATAACTCGTTATCACGTAGCCCACAGCCAACAATGGACCATTGTGGGCTCCACTTTGCCTTGAACATCATTATTTTTTTTTTTTAATTTGCATATCTTTCATTCATTTGTTCTTTTTTTAATTTTAATTTTTTAATTTTAAATAAATCGACACAAAAAAGAAAAGGGATATGTTAATAAGAAACACTCAAATAATACACAAAAGAAAAATACAAAAATATACAGAAACAAAATAAATATTAAATATATATATATATATATAATACAACCATACCATCAGTCACACACCCCACCCACCCCACCCACCCCACCCTGGCTAATTAAGAGTGAAGAGTGCACCTCCACATAACAAAATTTAACAAGCCAGGCCTTAGTCCAGCGCTGCCTTCGCTGTAAGGCAGCAACTCTGCCACTGCGCCACCTAAAACTACCTTATAACTCTGTGAAGGTTCCTTGGAACGTTTCTTGCATTGAAGGTACAATATAAATTCATACCCATTGGTCATTCCATGCAACACAAATGATGTAAGTACAGTTCAACTTGCAGGCACCATTAGTAATAAGGATCAGATACAGAGGGCAGTCACTAATAAATCCAAAAGGAAATTCAGAAGAATCTGCCACAATCTGAGGGTGGTTTAAACTTGGAAATCACCTACCGCTGGGAGAAGCTCGAGTGTATAGAATTTAGTTTAGTTTAGTTTAGTGATACAGCACGGAAACATGCCCTTCGACCCACTGAGTCCACGATGGGTCCGGTCCACTGACCTGCGATCCCTGCACATTAACACTCTCACACACACTGGGGACAATTTACATTTATACCAAGCCAATTAACCTACAAACCTGTATGTCTTTGGAGTGTGGGAAAAAACGGAAGACTTCGGAGCGAACCCACGCAGGTCACGGGGAGAAGGTACAAACTCCGTACAGACAAGCGCCCGGATTGAGCCCGGGTCTCTGGCGCTGTAAGGCAGTAGTTCTTTACACGCTGCGCCGCATTTAAGGGGAAGTTTGTTCAATTGGCTTCAGTAATGTTTCATCACTGCCTTGTTTGCCCCAGACTTTCATTCACTGACCACTGGCTGATGATCCCTCTGCATTATATTAAGAGCTTCATGCCAAGTTATGGTATAGTGAAAAACGTGGCAGTTAATGAGGAAATACGACAGAAAAAGGGAGAATAATATGAGAAAGGGAAGAGGACATGAAAATGGCAAGCAAATATATACAGAACAATTTGGCACGGGAGTCGATCATTCTGCATTTTCTGACCATCTTCCACACGTATAGAAAAATCAGACATTGGCTTCAATGTAAAAGCAACATGAAAAATGCAGGAAAATATTTGAGGTTCATCCATCCAAAAACGAACCAATGGATGTAGGAAAGAAATGCAGATGCTGGTTTAAATCGAAGGTAGGCACAAAATGCTGGAGTAACTCAGCGAAACATGCAGCATCTCTGGAGAGAAGGAATGGGTGACCTCTGAATAAGGGTCTCGACCCATAACATCACACATTCCTTCTCTCCAGAGATGCTGCCCGTCTAACTAATCAATGAATCTGTCAATTATCCATTCCTTAGGTCAGGTACTTAGATGAGCCTGGATTGACACCTGGAAGTATGATGTTGTGGCGATCAGTGAAACATGGTTGCAGGAGGGCTGTGATTGGAAACTAAATATTCCAAGATTTCGTTGCTTCAGGTGTGATAGAGTTGGAGGGGCAAGAGGTGGAGGTGTTGCATTGCTTGTCAGGGAAGATATTACAGCAGTGCTTTGGCAGGATAGATTAGAGGGTTCGTCTAGGGAGGCTATTTGGGTGGAACTGAGAAATGGGAAAGGGGTAGCAACACTTATAGGGGTGTATTATAAACCGCCAAATGGGGAGCGAGAATTGGAAGAGCAAATATGTAAGGAGATCGCAGATATTAGTAGTAATCACATGGTAGTGATTGTGGGAGATTTCAATTTTCCACACATAGACTGGGAAACACATTCTGTAAATGGGCTGGATGGGTTGGAGTTTGTAAAATGTGTGCAGGATAGTTTTTTGCAGCAATACATAGAGGTACCTACTAGAGAAGGGGCGGTGCTGGATCTCCTGTTAGGAAATGAGACAGGTCAGGTGGCAGAGGTATGTGGGGAACAGTTCGGGTCCAGTGATCACAGTACCGTTAGTTTCAATATAATTATGGAGAGGGTCAGAACTGGACCTAGGGTTGAGATTTTTGATTGGAGAAAGGCTAACTTTGAGGAGATGCGAAAGGATTTAAAAGGAGTGAATTGGGACATTTTGTTTTATGGGAAAGATGTAGAAGAGAAATGGAGGACATTTAAAGGTGAAATTTTAAGAGTACAGAATCTTTATGTCCCTGTTCGGTTGAAAGGAAATAGTAAAAATTGGAAAGAACCATGGTTTTCAAGGGAAATTGGACACTTGGTTCGGAAAAAGAGAGAGATCTACAATAATTATAGGCAGCATGGAGTAATTGAGGTGATTGAGGAGTATAAAGAATGTAAAAAGAATCTTAAGAAATAAATTAGAAAAGCTAAAAGAAGATATGAGGTTGCTTTGGCAAGTAAGGTGAAAGTAAATCCAAAGGGTTTCTACAGCTATATTAATAGCAAAAGGATAACGAGGGATAAAATTGGTCCATTAGAGTCAGAGTGGACAGCTATCTGCAGAGCCAAAAGAGATGGGGGAGATATTGAACAATTTCTTTTTTTCGGCATTCACCAAGGAGAAGGATATTGAATTATGTGAGGTAAGGGAAACAAGTAGTGTAGCTATGGAAACTATGAGATTCAAAGAAGAAGAAGTACTGACACTTTTGAAAAATATAAAAGTGGATAAGTCTCCAGGTCCTGACAGGATATTCCCTCGGACATTGAGGGAAATTAGTGTAGAAATAGCAGGGGCTATGACAGAAATATTTCAAATGTCATTAGAAACGGGAATAGTGCCCGAGGATTGGCGTACTGCGCATGTTGTTCCATTGATAAAAAGGGGTCTAAGAGTAAACCTAGCAATTATAGACCTGTTAGTTTAAGTCAGTGGTGGGCAAATTAATGGAAAGGATACTTAGAGATAATATATATAAGCATCTGGATAAACAGGGTCTGATTAGGAACAGTCAACATGGATTTGTGCCTGGAAGGTCATGTTTGACTAATCTTCTTGAATTTTTTGAAGAGGTTACTCGGGAAATTGACGAGGGTAAAGCAGTGGATGTTGTCTATATGGACTTCAGTAAGGCCTCTGGCAAGGTTCCTCATGGAAGGTTGGTTAAGAAGGTTCAATTGTTGGGTATTAATGGTGGAGTAGCAAGATGGATTCAACAGTGGCTGAATGGGAGATGCCAGAGAGTAATGGTGGATGGCTGTTTGTCAGGTTGGAGGCCAGTGACTAGTGGGGTGCCTCAGGGATCTGTGTTGAGTCCACTGTTGTTTGTCATGTACATCAATGATCTGGATGATGGTGTGGTAAATTGGATTAGTAAGTATGCAGCTGATACTAAGATAGGTGGTGTTGTGGATAATGAAGTAGATTTTCAAAGTCTACAGAGAGATTTATGCCAGTTGGAAGAGTTGGCTGAAAGATGGCAGATGGAGTTTAATGCTGATAAGTGTGAGGTGCTACATCTTGGCAGGACAAATCAAAATAGGACGTACATGGTAAATGGTAGGGAATTGAGGAATGCAGTTGAACAGAGGGATCTAGGAATAACTGTGCACAATTCCCTGAAGGTGGAATCTCATGTAGATAGGGTGGTAAATAAAGCTTTTGGTGTGCTGGCCTTTATAAATCAGAGCATTGAGTATAGAAGTTGGGATGTAATGTTAAAATTGTACAAGGCATTGGTGAGGCCAATTCTGGAGTATGGTGTACAATTTTGGTCGCCTAATTATAGGAAGGATGTCAACAAAATAGAGAGAGTACAGAGGAGATTTACTAGAATGTTGCCTGGGTTTCAGCAACTAAGTTACAGAGAAAGGTTGAACAAGTTAGGTCTTTATTCTTTGGAGTGCAGAAGGTTAAGGGGGGACTTGATAGAGGTCTTTAAAATGATGAGAGGGATAGACAGAGTTGACGTGGATAAGCTTTTCCCACTGAGAGTAAGGAAGATTCAAACAAGAGGACATGACTTGAGAATGAAGGGACAGAAGTTTAGGGGTAACATGAGGGGGAACTTCTTTACTCAGAGAGTGGTAGCTGTGTGGAATGAGCTTCCAGTGAAGGTGGTGGAGGCAGGTTCGATTTTATCATTTAAAAATAAATTGGATAGTTATATGGATGGGAAAGGAATGGAGGGTTATGGTCTGAGTGCAGGTAGATGGGATTAGGGGAGAATACGTGTTCGGCACGGTCTAGAAGGGCCGAGATGGCCTGTTTCCGTGCTGTAATTGTTATATGGTTATATGAGGTCCTCAGCTGCCCTGCTGGGTTACTCCAGCGAAGATAGACACAAAATGCTGGAGTAACTCAGCGGGACCGGCATCAACTCTGGATAGAAGGAATGGGTAAAGATTCTGGTCGAGACCCTTCTCCAGACTCCAGCACTTTGTGCTTTCTTGTATAAACCAGCACCCGCAGTTCCTCATGCCTACCTTTATCTTACTTACCATTTTAACTTCAGACTGCTCCTGTTCTTTGCTGGATTTCCGTTGAGGTAGACCCAATAAAGGTGAACCAATGTGCTGTGGAGGAGCTGAGGAGCTGTGGCTACTTTGCCAAACCGGAGTGTGGCATCTACTCGGCAGTTCATCTTTCACTGGAGACTGGTGTCTGAGAGACAGCCGTCTAGTTGGGGAGACATCTCCTGCTGGAGATAGGCACCTTACAGGCAACGTTTTTATGCTTGATGACAAAGTTCGTCCAGGAAATACTTCCCTTTCTGGTGACAAATGTGCCCTGGGTGACACTCTCCCAGCCGACACTTCTATCCTCGGGGATAGGCATCTGCTGGACGACACCTCTCTTCCTGGAGATAGATGTTTCCTCGGTGACATACCTCGGTCTGGTGACAGGCATCTCCTGGGCGACAATTCCCTGCCTGGCGAGAGGTGTCTTGGAGGCGACGTATCTTTTAGTGAGGACGGACGTTCTTTTAGCGTTGCCTCTCTCGCCGGCGATGAGCGTCTTCCTGATGGGCTGTCGCTGCCTGGACACAAACGTGACGCCTCTCTCTTTGGGGACCACGGCGATGGGTCTATGGATGGTGAGATGGTTGCACTTGGGATGCTGTGCCTCTTCAGCGCGGGGTCCCCATGCCCTGATGGAAAATGCTCAGCGGATGGCAATAAAGGCATAGGAGTGCTTCCTATCTGCTGGCTCTGTGAGATGCTGTGACATGCAGGAACAACAGGTGACTCTGTGGCTCGAAGCTGAGATGATGACATTGGGTAACTCATCAACGAATACTGACTGGTTAAACTAGATCCCTGCTTGGAGGCGGTTTCTAATGAAGATAACGAGGTCTCCCCTCTGGAAGATCCAGCTGTTTGAGGACTGGCGCTCGCAGTCTCCGAAGACTTCACAAATGGTTCCTCCTCTTCCTCCTCTTCATCATCATCTTCATTATCATCGTCATCATCTGACTCCTCAACATCCGAAAACTGGTGATCTTCTGCCAGATCTGTACCCTCGCTTTCTTCTGCTATCTTCGTTGGCTCTTCACTGGTTCCTGAAGTGAAAGAGATTAGTAAACATCAGTATCACAAATGATGAAAAAAATCCATTGACAAGGCTTCCACAGCCTTCTGTGGCGATGAATTCCACAGAATCACCGCCCTCTGACTAAAGAAATTCCTCCCCATCTCCTTCATAAAGGAACGTCCTTCAATTCTGAGATCCCGAGGAGATGAGGAGGTATTTCTTCAGTCAGAGGGTGGTGAATCTGTGGAATTATTTGCCACAGAAGGCTGCGGAGGCCAAGTCAATGGATATTTGTAAGGCAGAGATAGATAGATTCTTGATTAGACAGTAGCTCTACCGGCTGTGTTGCCCCATTGCAGAAGCTTCGTGTTATTTGTGTGATGACTCCCAGTCCTGGACTGTTAATTTATGAGACCACTCATGTTACTATCCAAATGCTGGCTGCTAACAAAAAGCTTCACTTATTCTGGTCCTTAGAGTAACTGTGGAGTGCGTTGAAGAATAACAAATCAATTTCAATGCACATTCCTCAGGCTCAGCTCTCTCACCTTGCCACAGCTGCCCAGGTTAGTGATTCCAAGAGACAGTGTTCAATTCTGCTTAAGTGCAGCCACAGAAATGAAAACATTTTACATCAAAACACTAATCGTACCGACATAGCACGCTCATTAACTGCACCAGCGCAGTCTGCCTGACCAAGGAACTTTGTGCTTTCTACATCAACACAGCCGATCCTTGCGACCCCCCTCTGAGAACATTAATACTACATGCCCCCGCAATTAGCAGTTATGGTCTGAGCTGTCTCCGACCTGTGTTCTGGAGTACTTTCTTAAACCAAAGATAGACACAAAAAGCTGGTGTAACTCAACGGGTCAGGCAGCATCTCTGGAGAAAAGGAATAGGTGACGTTTCGGGTCGAGACCCTTCAGGGGAGTGGGAAAAGAGAGATATAGACGATGGTAGAGAGAGATGTAGAACAAATAAATGAAAGATGCAAAAAAGTTACAATGATAAAGGAAACAGGTCATTGTTAGAGTGAAAATGAGTTACCGACAATGAGACTCAACAAGACGACTTATCTATGTCTCTCTGTTCCTTCAAGATGTTTCGGAACCCACATGCACAACTTTGTGCCTTTAAATGAGCCAGCAATCTGATTACAAATATCACTTCAAGCATTTCCTTAATGATGACACTTCTGAGCTTCCCTTCACAACACATCTGATTACAGAAGGGACTAGGTCCGCAGGGACAACACTGAATTCTTTATAAGAACACAGTGTTCTTTACAGAACTAGGTTCTTCTTCAGAAGCAACTCATCCTCAGAAGCAAACATTTTGATTTCGGTTTTTTGACTGCTTCGCCCGAGTTAGAATGGAACTGACTGCTGCTAATTCTACCTGAAAACTGTACTGTTCTTGGTTTGATTTTGCACACATACTTTCTATCACACAACCATATCCCACTCGTGTTTCTCAGGAGAAACTAAGCTGCTATTTTCAGGGATCACCATTATAGTTTCTGTTCACAGTTATCATGGGTCTCTCTCCTAAACCCATTCTCCTGCCTTCTCCACAACTCCTGACACCCGCACTAATCAAGAATATATCTATCTCTGCCTTAAAAATATCAATTGACTTGCACAGCCTTCTGTGGCAAAGAATTCCACAGATGCACCACCCTCTGACTAAAGAAATTCCTCCTCATCTCCTTCCTAAAGGAACGTCTTTTAATTCTGAGGCTACTGTATGTCCTCTAGGCCTAGACTCTCGCAGTGTTGTCAATAACAAGACCAGTTCCTTGCCTGCTTGTCGTGATCATGGGGTGGTGTGCTTTCTGATGGAGCGAGTGTGATTTTCCCACATTTATTCTTCCAGAGAAATCCAATATCCTCAAGGGCATAACTGGAAATTCTACTTTCTGACTGTGCACCTCAGAAGTATCATTATGTTTCTTCAGCTAAATAAAGCAGCAACCTCATTTTAATCCAAAATTAAGATTTAAGATATGGCAAATGCATCTTTGAAATGTTTTGTTTCGTTTAGTTTAGAAATATAGCGCAGAAGCAGGCTGTTCGGCCCACCGTGTCCGCGCTGACCAGCGATCCCCGCACACTTACACTATCCTACACACTAGGGACAATTTTATAACTTTTTCTGAAACCAATTAACCAATAAACCTGTACATCTTTGGAGTGTGGGAGGAAACCGGAGCACCCGGGGAAAACCCATGCGAGTCATGGAGAGAATGTGCAAACTTCATACAGACAGTACCCATGGTCATGATCAAAGCCGGGTCTCTGGCGATGTAAGCGGTAACTCTACCGTTGTGCTATCGTGCCGCCCTAATGTTAATTCTTTGTCTCTATGCTGACACTGAGGGATTAAAACTACACCAGAAATCTAAAATAAATAACTATCTAAAGATTGCAAGTGAAAGTCAATTCTCCATTTGTTTTTTTCACTGCAATCCCCAGCCATGACAGGATGTGTTATCTCATCAATCAACACCTGCTTCTGTTCAAAAGCACTTGGAAAATGTCTGGCGCGGAGGTTAATTTCTGGGACAGAATTAAACACGTATTGCATCTGATACTCTGCAAGTGCAAACTCACTCAGGTGATGCTTCACATGATAGAACGGTAACAATCATTCGGGGAGCTTATTTCATGGGGAGCAAATGGACAATAATCGCAGTTTTGCCAAATTGCTTATGATAGGGGCAAGCAAGGATTGTTATCTCAGACAGTTTTTCATGCATGTGAACTATCCACCATGTACACAGGGAAATTGTTAACCATTTCTGCCAAATAAAATGCTTAGATATTCCAGATTCAACTAAAAAAAAAAGGCCTGCATTCAGATCATAAGGTTACAAGTGATAGGAGCAGGATTAGGCCATTCGGCCCATCAAGTCTACTCCGCCATTCAATCATGTCTAATCTATATCTCCCTACTAACCCCGTTCTCCTGCCTTCTCCCCATAACCCCTGACACCGGTACTAATGAAGTACGGTATCAGATGGCATCTTTAAGTTAGTATCACATGGTTTTCTATTCTTATTTGCTATTGGGTAATAGAGTCATAGTCATACAGCAAGGAAACAAGGCCTTTCGGCCCAACTTGCCCATGCCGACCAAGATGCCCCATCTATACTAGTCCCACCAGTCCACGTTTGGCCCATATCTCTCTAAACCTTTATATTTAGCTAATTCCAGTGGCACAACAATAGAGCTGCTGCCTCACAGCGCCAGAGGCCCAGGTTCGATCCTGACTACAGATGCTGTCTGTGCGTAGTTTGTATGTTCTCCCTGTGATCGCTTGGGTTTTCTCCGGGTGCTCCGGTTTCCTCCCACATTCCAAAGAGACGTGCGGGTTTGTAGGTTGATTGGCTTTGGGAAATTGCCGCTTGTGTGTAGAATGCTAAAGTGGGAATAACACAGAACTCGTGTTACGAGTGAGTGGTGGTCAGGGTGGACTCAGTGGGCCGAAGGGCTTGTTCCCATGCTGTTTCTCTAAACTAAACTAAAATATTTAGCACTATTTAGCTAAATGGCTGAAAGTAATAAATCTAACTGCATCTCCCTTTCTCTTTAATGTAGACCTTAAACAGTTCTGCTTCCTTATCTAGTATCTCCATAAGTGGGTCAAATAGTGTCTGATAATACTCCTGTGATTTTCCCTGCAATGTTTTACAATGTAATATACAAAGGTAGATTGTCATGCACAGGCATTGTGGGCTGAAGGGCCTGAACCTATTATTCCATGTTCTGTGCATCTTCCAGGTATTGCTTCTTGCTTTGAAGATTTTTCCCAACATCTTTTGTAGGTCAATTGGCTTGGTATAATTGTAAATTGACCTTTGAGTGTGTGGGAGAGCACCAGGGACTATACGAGGGTCTGTCCTAGTGCTATGTGCGGGGACCGCTGATCGGCGTGTGAAGTGCAGTCACAGTTGTGATTCGGGAAAGACTGTTTGGACCCAGCAAATGTAATAATAATAAAAGAATGGCCATCTTATCTATCTTCAGTGAGAATGAGGGGCAAACACAGCACAGGGCACTATCTACAACTGTGTGATAACACTATATCAGTCACTTAGAAAAGCACAGCACAGGAACAGGCCATTCTGGGTCGAACATGATGCCAACATAAACTAATCTGAAGAAGGGTTTCGGCCCGAAACGTCGCCTATTTCCTTCGCTCCATAGATGCTGCTGCACCCGCTGAGTTTCCCCAGCAATTTTGTGTACCTTAAACTAATCTCATCTGTCTGCTCCATACCATTCCATTCCATTCCCTGCATGTGCCTATCTAAAAGCCTCTTAAACATCACTATCATGTCAGCCTCCTGTGCATCATAGGGACTGTCCTATACTATGGACTGTCTTAATGCTATGAGCAGGGATCGATGGTCGGAGTGGACTCGGTGGGCCAAAGGGCCTGTTTCCGTGCCGTGTCTCTAAACTAAACTAAAACGATTCTTGCTGGGGTTAGATGACGCAATGAGCCCGATGTACCTTCTTCAGATTCCAGGTCTTCCATTAAAGCAACAGTCACTCCCATCTCCTGGCACTTTTTACTGTGAGCCTTTGACTTCATGTGCTTCGTCAAATTCCCTAAAGAACACAAACAGTGATCAGTCCAGCTGCGTTGTTGCAATAAATCACGCCTTGCCCCACTCAGCTACTGCTTGGCTGAAGTTGCCCATTCTCTACTCAATCAACGTCCCAATGAAGCTGATCCGACTCCTTGGGCAATGTACTCCCACTAGTTCATAAATGAACACAGCGACACTAAGCTGGACGTGCCTCTCCACTGCCGATCTATCACACAGCAACTGTAATGCTGTCATCTGATGACTGAATTGCGAACATCTTCTATTTCCCCGTTTAATTATTGTGCGGCCGTCATTTAATGACTGCTGGGGTTTCAGGGATGAGAACTTGTCACCCTGCGAACTCATTTGGGTACTCGCCTACCCTTCTGCAACAAGTCAAGCTGGAAAGGGTGCAAGGAAGATTTATGAGGATGTTGCCAGGACTCGAGGGCCAGAGCTATTGGGAGAGGTTGAGCAGGCTAGGGACCCTATTCCTTGGAGCACAGGATGATGAGGGGTGATCTTATAGAGGTGTTTAAGAAGGAACTGAAGATGCTGGAAAATCAAAGGTACACAAAAATGCTGGAGAAACTCAGCGGGTGCAGCAGCATCTATGGAGCGAAGGAAATAGGCAACGTTTCGGGACGAAACGTTGCCTATTTCCTTCGCTCCATAGATGCTGCTGCACCCGCTGAGTTTCTCCAGCATTTTTGTGTATCTTCTAGAGGTGTACTAGATCATGAGAGGAATAGATCGGGTAAACGCACATAGGTGAATCGAGAACCAGAGGACATAGGTTTACGATGAGGGGGGGGGGGGGGGGGAAGATTTATTATAAATCTAACGGGTAACTTTTTCACACAAAGGGTGGGGGGTGTACGGAATGAGCTGCCGGAGTAGGTAGTTGAGGCAGGTACTATTGCAACGTTTAAGACAGGTACATGGATAAGGCACAGGTTGAGAGGGGATACGGACCAAATGCAGACAGGTGGGACTAGTGTAGATAGGACATGTTGGCCAGAGTGGGCAAGTTGGGCTGAAGGGCCTGTTTCCACGCTGTAAGACTCCATGACTCTAAGTCTAAGTCCACCCACTGCACTGGCACAAGGGAGGGCAGGGGTAAACAAACGCACCAGGCGAAGGGTGGCGTTGATCCATTCAGCCATGTGGCTCCAGGATCGATTCCCATTCTTTCCAAAGATAGTCCCATTACTGGGCAGCAAAGGTGAAAGACAGTCGCACATTAATCCGGTGTTTTTTAAAACCCTAATGGCCTCCCACTTTCTTTTACAGCCAAAAGAATATTTGCAAAGTGCCGTCACTGTGTGTGGTTCGGGAAAGACAGCAGCCAATTTGGACACAGTAAGTCTCCGTGAATAATATTAAAATAATGGCCATCTTATCTATCTTCAGTGAGAATGCGTGAGGGGCAAACACAGCACAGGGACACCATTTAAAACCGTGTGATAACACTATAACAGTCACATGGAAGGGTATAGCACAGGAACAGTCCTTCGACCCATACCGTCTGTGCCGGACATGATGCCAAGATAAACTAATCTCATCTGCCTGCACATGATCCATATCCCTCCAATCCCTGCATATCGAAATGCCTATCGAAAAGCCTCTTAAAATCATATCTGCCTCCCTCACCACGCTAGCAGTGTGATCCAGACACACACCGTCTGTGTAAAAACCTTATCCCACATATGTCCCTTTATTCTTTGTCCCTCTTAGCTTAAAGCCATGCCCTCTAGTCACTGACATCTCCACCCTCGGGAAAAAAAGGTTTTGACTGTCTACCCTATCTATCCCCTCATTTATTTTGAGTGTGTGTGTGTGTGTGTGCGTGCGTGCACGCGCGCGCGTGTGTGTGCGTGTGTGTGTGCGTGTGTGTGTGTGTGTGTACTTGCGAGTATATACACACTGAACTTTTTTTGCTCTCTCTCATTTATCATATTGTTTACAGTGTACTATGTTTACATACTCTGTTGTGCTGCAGCAAGTAAGAATGTCATTGTTCCATCTGGGACATATGACAATAAAACACTCTTGACTTAACTCACCCCCCCCCCCCCCGAAATGTTTTATTAACTTCTATCAGATCTTCTCTGGCATTCCAGAGAAAACAATTACATTTGTCCAACTTCTTTTGACTGGTGGGTGGGGAAAGGTGGTGGGGGAGGACAACAGATCCTGACTGGAACTTACTGAATATACACACACTCAGAGATGCACCCGTGTGAACACACGTACACGCACTCAAATGAGCGTACACACACACACAGACACACACAGACACACACACACACACACAAAGCATGTATGGAGTTTGCACGTTCTCCCTGCAACCACATGGGTTTCCTCCCGGTGTTCCGTTTTCCTCCCACATCCCAAAGATGTGCGAGTTTCTAGATGAATTGGCCCCTGTAAAGTGTCCCTAGTTTGAAGGGAGTGGATGAGAATGTGGGATGGCATAAAGCTAGTGTGAACGGGTGACTGATGGTTGGTGTGGACTCGGTGGGCCAAAGGGCTTGTTTCCATGCTGTATCTTTCAATCAATCAATGTGTGAACATAAGTCACAAGCTAATCCACAAGCATGCATAAATGCACAGAAGCACAAAGATGTATATACATACATGATCATGCCCATGCATGCATGTATACATGCAAATATTGTACAATCCGTACCCACACATGTACTCAAAACATGTCTCCATACAAACAAAACGTATACAAAATGTGAACACATACCATGTGTACCATGTGTACATGCAAAACAGTGTGCACACAGAATCCACTCATGTGAAATGCATCCATAGATATGCCCTCAAAACTCACATACCTGGCATAGCAACGGTATCAGTAGTATCAAAAACCTATACAAGGATGGCATCTTTTCGTCTTTTGCGGAGCTCTCGTACAACTATAGCCTCCCAAACTCCCACCTTTTTCGTTTTTTCCAGATTAGGGATTTTGTGAAGAAGACATTCCCCCATTTCCCAAATCGCCCCCCTGAAACCCTGACCGATACCATCTTAGCTCTAGATCCCAACCGGAAGAAATGCATCTCTGTTTTGTATAACTTGTTAGGGTCGGTTATATTGAAACCTCATACCTCATTAAAAGCTGCGTGGGAGGGCGAGCTGAATACGAAACTAACAGACCAGCAATGGGACTCTGCCTTGGACTTGACCCATTATTCCTCCATATGTGCCCGTCATGGCCTAATCCAATGCAAAGTCCTTCACAAAGTCCACTACACAAATGCAAGATTATCTAGAATTTACCCCGCTGTTAGGGACACCTGCAACAGATGTAATCAATCTCCTGCCAACCATAGCCATATGTTTTGGTCTTGCCCCAAGCTAGCAGCCTTTTGGAGGAGTGCTTTTGACTTGATAAGCAGAGCCTACGGCCAGACTATTCCTCCAAACCCACTGTCAGCCATTTTCGGTACCCCTCCCAACACCAACCTCTCTGTTGCGGTGAAACGTGCTCTAGCTTTTACAACCTTGTTAGCCCGGAGACTGATCTTGCTTAACTGGAGGCTCACCTGTCCCCCGACACACGCCCGCTGGATTAAGGAGGTGCTTTACAATTTAAAGCTTGAAAAACTTAGGTTCTCTCTCAAAGGCTCTACCAAGACATTCCTAGATACATGGAACCCTTTCTTGGAACTTGTTAACTCTCTCAACTTGTCCCCGGACTCGGAAGAGGACTGAGTGCTCTCCACCATTGTTCTGCTCTACTGCAGCTGCTCTCCCCTTAACTCCCCCCCCCCTCCCCACACTTATTTATTTAATTACTTACTTATTTACTGTTATTAGTGACCCCCTTTTTTTTTTTCTTTTTTTTTTTTTTAGTACTTTTTGTTTTGTTTATCTTACCATATTTGTGTGGATGTGTATGTATGTGAGTGTTGTTTGTCCCCGTTTGGTTCCGACCTGATTCGGGTGGGTTGAAGGTGGGTAAGGGTAAGGGCTTTGAGGGTCGCCTACATACTGTTGCACAATTATGCCTTGACTGTCACTGTCTGTTATCATTGTATGTATGCAAATTGCTGTGAAATACAAATAAAAAGATTTAAATCAAAACTCACATACCTGCACATACTTGAGACTATAAAGATACAGCACGGAAACAGGCCATTCGGCCCACCGAGTCCGCACCAACCACCCTATACACTAGCACTATCCTACACACTGGGGACAAGTTACTATTTACAGAAGCCAATTAACCAACAAACCTGTACTTTTTATGTAGTGTGGGAGGAAACCGAGCACCCAGTGAAAAACCGACCCTGTCACAGGGAGAATGTACAAACTGCATACAGACAGCATCCGTAGTCAGGATCGAACCCGGGTCTCTGGCGCTGTGAGGCAGCAACTCTACCGCTGCGCCACTGTGCCGCCCATTACGTTTACACGTGTATGCACAGACGGGCTGATAAACACCTACGTAAACATGCGTGCTCAGACGTGGGAGTTAGAATCACATGAGAACACAGTTGTGAGATGTGACGAATATTTTCAACCCTCTTGCCCATGTAAAAGGGGCCAGGCGCGGGATGCACATACATCCATCTTAAATATCTTTTACATAACAAGTGCTAACTGTGTTAGTGCAATGCTCAGTGCAGTATTTCCTCTCTTTTACTGGGTTCCCCTGTTTTTATATTTAGACTAGCAGCATTGGCAGTAAGCGGGTGACTGGAGTTCCTCTAGCACCTCATTACTTGTTTTATACGTGCATTTGCCATCACCGAGAGGCGGGGATCACTGCCAAATGTAGCTCGTCCATGCCTTGGCCTCAGATCCTGCAGAAAGAAGACCTACTGACTCAGGAGATGTGGAAAGGAGATTTGTAAAATATCTACATTCTTGGCAACCAGGTAAAGCGTAGCAATACAGAAGTCAGGCCCTGCGCTGATCCTCCCCTGTGTGAATAGACTGAAAGTAATTTGTATGTGTGGACTTTCCCCTCTCTCATCATCTTATCAAAACAACTGCAACTGCAGTAAAATTAAAATTCTACTGCAATTCAACCAAGGCTGAGTGATCATTCCCTCCAAACCCCATTCTCCTGCCTTCTCCCCATAACCCCTGACACCCGTACTAATCAAGAATCTATCTATCTTTGCCTTGAAAATATCCATTGACTTGGCCTCTAAAGCCTTCTGGAATTCGGCAATGAATTCCACAGATTCACCATCCTCTGACTATAGAAATTCGTCCTGAAAGAACATCCTTTATTTCAGAGGCTATGACCTCTGGTCCTAGACATTCCCACTAGTGGAAACATCCTGTCCACATCCACTCTATCCAGGCCTTTCACTATTCGTATTGTCTCAACCATGATCAGGCACTGTCTTCAGATTATTGAGTTGTAGACAGCAAGCTACAGCACGGGAAATGGTGATTCCGTTCATTGTGCCTGTCCAACTCTTTGCAAGAATATGGAAGTGTACTTGGTAGAATTTACTAGGTAGAGTTATTTCAGAGAAGAGGCAAAGATTGAAATCGTACACCTTATAGCAAAGTTTAGTTTGGTTTAGATATATATGGAAACAGGCCCTTCAGCCCACCGAGTCCGTGCTGCTATCGATCACCTATACATTAGTTCTATGTTATCCCAGTTTTGTGCCCACTCTCTACACCCCAGGGGCAATTTACAGAGACCAATTAACCTACAAACCTGCACGTCTTTGGGATGTGGGAGGAAACCCGAGCACCTGGAGGAAACAGGGAGAACGTGCAAACTCCGTACAGACAGCACCCGTAGTCAGGAACTATGCCAGGTCTCTGGCACTGTGAGGCAGCAACTGTACTGTTGTGACACTGTGCCACCCTTACTGATACCAAAAGCCACAATCCTTTTCGGCGGGCCAAGACAACAGGCCTTTAAGGCCAAGATAAGAATGAGTACACAATGGCAGAGTTGCTGCCGCGCAGCGCCAGAGACCCGGATCGTGACTAATGCTGCTTGTCTGTATGGAGTTTGTACGTTCTCCCCATGAACGAGTGGGGGTTTTTTCCGGGCGTTCCACACTCCAACGACTTAGAGGTTTGTAGGTTAAGTGGCTTGAGTAAGTTGGGAAAATTATCCCTAGTGTGTGTAGGTTAGTGTATGAGGTGATCGATCGTTGGTCAGTGTGGGCTCGGTGGGTCGAAGGGCCTGTTTCCGTGCTGTATCTCTAGAGTCTAAATATTTTTAAGAACTTGATACCTGAAATACCATAAACATGGTGACTCCTAGTGTACTGTCTCAGATGAAGTTTACTTTTAAAAAAAAAAACCCACAATCGTTGCACTGTTTTCCTGATGAATGATGTGTTTATGTATTGTTTGATTTTACTGGATTATATGCAAAACAGGGCATTTCACTGTATTGAGGTAGATGTCACAATGAAGTAACTAATGAACACTACACCTACTTTACAGATCTTTGACTGGGGAAAGCTGATTAGGTTCAACCGGTGGGTGAGTAAGTCACCAAATGTACTCAGATTGTCGAGGGTGAGCCTTGCTTTTCAGTTCCAAACGGACAAGAGTTTCCTTGCACTGCCCCCGGTACTGAGCAGTGTGATTAATGATACGGCACAGAAAATGGCTATGCAAATCTTTGCATCGATGTTCGCACTTTAAGAGGCATGTCCAATTAGTCTGAAGAAGGGTCTTGACCCGAAATGTCACCTATTCCTTTTCTCCAGAGATGCTGTCTGCCTGTCCTGCTGAGTTGCTCCAGCTTTTTGTGTCTATCTTCGGTTCAAACCAGCATCTGCAGTTCATTCCTACACATCTCCAATTAGTTTAGTTTAGAGATACAGTGTGGAAACAGGCCCTTCGGCCCAACGAATCTGCATTGATCAGCGATCCCCATACACTATAGCGCTATCCTGCACACTAGGGACAATTTACAATCTTCACCAAAGCCATTAACCTACAAACCTGCACGTCCTTGGAGTATGGGAGAAAACCAGAGCACCCGGGGAAAACGCACGCAGGTGAAAAGGAGAATGTACAAACACCGTACAGACAGCACCTGTAATTAGGATCAAACCCAGGTCTCTGGGGCTGTAGGGCAGCAACTCTACCGCTGCGCCACTTTTCTTTCTTTGCTCTTAGTCTGCATTGAGACCAGGTCTCGTGCCAAGCAACTGCAGGTTCGATCCCCGGCACCTCCATGGTGACAAACGTGGGCCGGGGAAGGAAGGAAGGGCAACATTGCATCGTTGGCGATGGCGGGGGGTATGCAATCCTGCAGCGGCCACAATGCGAAGTTGCAGTCATGCAGTCACACAGCATTAAGGACTTGCACTTATTCCTGGGAATGCACAGATAGACGGGGACTGGTAGTTCTGCATTTACCACCCGCAAGTTGGACAGAACAGCCAAAGAAAATTATTGCTCTAGAAAGGGCAGGTGGGCCTCTCAGTTAACAAAAACAGTACAAAATACCTTGTGTTCGAACAGGAAGCTCCTTCAGGTTAAAGACAAAATTCCCTGAAACATCTGTTTGGGTCTCGCTTCCAGCCTGCCAAGTATTCCAAAAAGGACTATCAACTAGAAACTCAATATTTACTTTCCAAAATATATTCCAAGATTTTCAATTTATTGCTTAACGGAACATATAATTACCCATGTGCTTGTTCAGGAACTCAAACCTCAAAGGCAAGCTGTCCTGCTCACAATGTGGGAGGGTGCAGTTATAATCTAATGGAAACACAGGAACAGAACAGGCCATTCAGCCCCTCGAGCTTGTACTGTCATTTGATGACATTGTGGCTAGGCCGGGTCTTGGCTCTGTTCACCTGCCATGGACTGTGGGATCAAACCCTGAAGCAGGCAAGGTGCTTTAGCAGGGAGAAGATGCTGTATACAAGCTGTGGTCCAGTGGCTAGCACTCCTGCCTCCAGGTCAGAGGGTGATGAGTTCAAATCCCACTTCTGAGACCCACCACAAGGTCCATGCGAACGAACCTAAGGAACGCTGTGCAAGGGCAGGTCTTTCGGAGTTACTACCTTGGATTGAGGACTTAATACGAGGTCCAATCTGCTCTAACAGGTCACGGAACCATTTTCTGAAAGAACAGAGACGTTTCTACAGGGACTATGGCCTATGTTTACCTGCCTGGCAAAATGATTAGAAAGGATTATCTGATCACCACTAAGCAAGTGTTCACCATAATTTGCTGTGTGCAAATTAATCGGCTTCATTCAGTGTTCTCCAAAACACCATGTATCTAATGACTTTCTGATGTTGCCACCCCATAGCTTAAAAAATGTTATCGCAAGACACAGGAGGCAAAACACAATGTGTCTAACTAGCTTCTGAGTAAGTTGTTTGCACCTATTTTAGTGACACATCAGGGTAAAACAAATGGGATCTCTGGGTTTTCTCCTCTCCCTGTTCTCAGTATCGTTGGGCCATTCAATCTACCATGTTAGATGAGTCACCATCATCCATAAGAATAAGGGGTAGGCCATTTAGGACTGAGATGAGGAAAAACCTCTTCACCCAGAGAGTTGTGAATCTGTGGAATTCTCTGCCATAGAAGGCAGTGGAGGCCAATTCACTGGATGTTTTCAATTTCAAATCTAACTGGATAGTTAGATTTAGCTCTTAAGGCTGAAGGAATCAAGGGACTTGGGGAAAAAGCAGGAACGGGGTACTGATTTTAGATGATCAGCCATGATCATATTGAATGGCGGTGCTGGCTCGAGGGGCCGAATGGCCCACTCCTGCATTCATGTTTCTATGTTTCAATATTTCTGTGTTTCTATGTTATTCCACCTGCTCATCTGCTCCCTACACACTCGAGGCAATGTTCAGTCCAATTAACCAATTTGTTTGATAGTTTTAGTTTTACTTGATAGTTTTATTGTTAGAGATATAGCATGGGAGCAGGCCCTTCGGCCACCGGGACCATGCCGACCATTGATCATCCGTTCCCATAGATCCGTGTTATCCCACTTTCCCGTCCACTCCCCGCACACAATGGGCAACTTGGAGAAGCCAGCTAACCTACAAACCCGCACGTCTTTGGGATGTGGGAGGAAAACCGGAGCGCCCGGAGAAAACGCATGCGGTCACAGCGACAATGTGCAAACTCCACACAGTCAGTGCCCGAGGTCAGGATGAAACCTGGGGGAGGCAGCAGCTCCCCCAGCTGCGCCTCTATCTCACATTAATCGGAAGATGAGAAGACTCCTGGTTCACATCCCATTCTATGGATCTGAGCGCAGATCTAGATGGAAAGACCCTGCATAAAACACCAGTGCCATCCTGCCAAGAGGTGTCATCCTTCAGCTAACGTCACAAACTGAAGCTGTGACTCCTTCACCAGACGGTCATTAAAAAAACGTCACTCATTTCCACGCTTTACCTACACTTTAACTAACATTTCTAAAACACTATTATTTGCCCGTTATCACACTGCAGCCAGAAGGAACTTGCAGCGCGTAAATTGCCCGCCTCCTTTCCTGCAAGAAACAGGGTGCCCGCAAGTGTGGTACGGTGGCGCAGTGGTGGAGTCACTGCCTTACAGCACCAGGGACCCAGGTTCAATCCAGACTACGGATGCTATCTGTACGGAGTTTGTACGTTCTCCCCGTCACCTGCATGGGTTTTTCCCCGGGTGCTCCGGTTTCCTCCCACACTCCAAAGCAGCACAGGTTTTTTAGTTTAGTTGTTTGTTTACGGTAAAGATTGTTAATTGTCCCTAGTGTGTTGGACAGTGAACGGGGACCGCTGGTCGGCATGGACCTGGTGGGCCGAAGGGCCTGTTTCCACGCTGTATCTCTAAACTAAACTAAGTTTCGAAAATATTTCGCCGACTTCAAAATGCTGGAGTAACTGAGCGGATCAGGCAGCATCTCTGGAAGATGTGGGTAGGAAGTGCCTTGGGATATTCTGACAGGGAGAGGAATGCAATATCCTTTCCCTACGACAGCCCCAGTCAGTGCATTGACCAGAGCTGCTCACCAAGCATGGCTCAGTGCTCTACCATGGACCAGAGTATCTCAGCTCAGCCACGTCCACAGTACAGGTCAACGTAGGCCAGCCTGACTGTTGGAGCCCTGGGCAGGCGAGGAAGTGAGGGAGTTGGGGGGTGGGGGGTGAGGGGTAGAAAGGGGGGTAAGTTCGAGGCAGTAGAAAGAGGAAAGGCTTTCTCACCTTTGGTTTTGAAGGCAAAGTTACAATAGTTGCAGGCGTATGGCCGAAGATCTGTGTGTGTGCGGATGTGTTTCTTCAGCATGCTTGGTTTCTTGCAGCGAATTCCACATTCCTCGCACACATACTTTCCCCTTCCCCTCCCTCGCACATAAACATAATCTTCGTTGGACTTATACCTACAAAAACAATATACAAAAACACAGGAGTTAATGAAACTTCGAGGGTAAACTATATTTTTAAAAAAAGGTCTAATGACAAGGTGATGGAGAGGGGGGGGGTTCGACAAGCATCGGGCTGCAAACAAGGGGACGCATTGAAAGGTCGGGATCTTTCGCAAGTGTTCCACTGCCAAAGGTGGAAATTAAGACAGCCGGGGACATTAAGGAATTCACAGCAGCGTAACACCTGCTTTGAAAACGGTCTTGTGTTGGTTACGTTAATACAGGATGCCCACAGCGTGCTGTTCAGTCCGTTTAAAAGATTCAAACAAGAACCCACAGCCGACTCCGGGGCAGCATCCAAAGTAAACCCTCCGGCAGGACTCCCCTCCTCCCTGCAGAGTTCCACTTGCTTTAAAAATCAAATCAAACAAAAATGCAAACACTGGAAATCTGAAATGAAAACAGAGAGCGCTGGAGAGGTTCAGCGCGCCCAGCAGCGTCTGCGGAAAGGGAAACAAGAGTTTGGCATTTCAGGTCAATGCTTCCTCGTCAACGGTGGCACACCGGTAGTTGCTGCCTCACAGCGAATGCAGCGCCAGAGACCCGGGTTCGATCCCGACTACGGGCGCTGTCTGTACGGAGTTTGCACGTTCTCCCCGTGACCTGCGTGTGTTTTGTCCGAGATCTTCAGTTCCCTCCCACACTCCAAAGACGTACAGGTTTGTAGGTTAATTGGCTTGGTAAATGTAAAAATTGTCCCTAGTGGGTATAGGATAGTGTTAATGTGCGGGGATCGCTGGTTGGCGCTGACCCGGTGGGCTGATAGGGCCTGTTTCCGCGCTGTATAATCTAAACGAAAGAATCAGGAATGTTTGAGCAAGTTTGGAGTCAGTGAGGATGGGGCGGAAGGGAGAGGAGGAGGAGGAGGAGGAGGAGGACTGGAGGGTTGGTTCAAAAGAACGGAGGAATCAAAGGAATGGAGAAGCTCTGCAATAAAACAAAAGTCCTTAAAATGTTGCACTTGAAGTCCCAGTTCCAAATGGCAAACATTATTTCCTTGGTCTTATTTAATGCCATTTTACCTATGGAGATGATCCAGAATCCTTTTTTTATTGAAGTCCTGACATGCTCTCTTCTATCAATTCCCCCTCCATTGCTTGGCTTTCACTGTTGGTGAGTGCCCTCTTGGAGAATGTGGCATGATGCTCTTTTTGGATGGTGCTCTTAATCACACAGGACCCAAACACAACCACCTACCCCCTCCCAAACACAGCCTCTCTTTCCAACACCATCTCAACTACTGCAAACGCAAACCCCACACACACGCACACGGGGTGGCACTGTAGCACAGCTGTAGAGTTGCTGCCTTACAACACCAGAGACCCCGGTTCGATCCTGACTACGGGCACTGTCTGTATGGAGTTTGTATGTTCTGTTTTTGATCGCGTGGGTTTTCTCCAGTGCTCCAGTTTCCTCCCACACTCCAAAGATATACAGGTGTATAGGTTAATTGGCTTTGGCATAATTGTAAGCTGTCCCTCGTGTGTGTAGGATAGTGTTAATATACAGGGATCACAAGTAGGCGCGGGCTCGTATCTTTACTGTATCTCTAAACTAAATTCAACTCGAAGATAGACACAAAATGCTGTAGTAACTCAGCGGGACTGGCAGCATCGCTGGAGAGAAGGAATGGGGGACGTTTCGAGCCAAGGCCCATTTTCAGACTCCGGACTGAAGAAGGGTCTCGACTCGAAACGTCACCCATTCCTTCACTGGCAAGTAATACGCTAACAAAGGGTTATTTGATGGTTGGATAGTGGCCCCTTCTCTCTTCCAGCTCATTTCTTTTCTCCACCCCACCCCTCGGTACAATCAGCCTGAACAAGGATCCCCACCCAAAACGTCACCTATCCATGTTCTCCAGAGATGCTGCCTGAGCCGCTGAGTTACTCCAGCACTTAGAAACATAGAAAATAGGTGCAGGAGTAGGCCATTTGGCCCTTCGGCCATTCAATATGATCATGGCTGATCATCCAACTCAGTATCCTGTACCTGCCTTCTCTCCATACCCCCTGATCCCTTTAGCCACAAGGGCCACATCTAACTCCCTCTTAAATATAGCCAATGAACTGGCCTCAACTACCTTCTGTGGCAGAGAATTCCAGAGATTCACCACTCTCTGTGTGAAAAATGTTTTCCTCATCTCGGTCCTAAAAGATTTCCCCCTTATCCTTAAACTGTGACCCCCTTGTTCTGGACTTCCCCAACATCGGGAACAATCTTCCTGCATCTAGCCTGTCCAACCGCCTAAGAATTTTGTAAGTTTCTATAAGATCCCCCCCTCAATCTTCTAAAATCTAGCGAGTGCAAACCGACACTTTGTGCCTTCTTCTGAAGACATATCAGACTGGCTTCGAAGAGCGTGGTGATTGCATGCAGGCTGAAGGGAAAGTTGTGAGCACACTAAACCCAGGAGTTATTGTTTAAGAAGGAACTGCAGATGCTGGAAAATCAAAGGTACACAAAAATGCTGGAGAAACTCAGCGGGTGCAGCAGCATCTATGGAGCGAAGGAAATAGGCAACGTTTCGGGACGAAACGTTGCCGATTTCCTTCACTCCATAGATACTGCTGCACCCGCTGAGTTTCTCCAGCATTTTTGTGTATCTTATAGGGGTGTACTAGATCATGAGAGGAATAGATCGGGTAAACGCACAGAGCCTCTTGCCGAGAGTAGGTGAATCGAGAACCAGAGGACATAGGTTTACGGTGAGGGGGGGGGGGAAGATTTATTATAAATCTAAGGGGTAACTTTTTCACACAAAGGGTGGGGGGTGTACGGAATGAGCTGCCGGAGTAGGTAGTTGAGGCAGGTACTATTGCAACGTTTAAGACAGGTACATGGATAAGGCACAGGTTGAGAGGGATACGGACCAAATGCAAACAGGTGGGACTAGTGTAGATAGGACATGTTGGCCAGAGTGGGCAAGTTGGGCTGAAGGGCCTGTTTCCACACTGTGAGACTCCATGACTCTAAGTGAGGCCATGTACTTCGCTCCATAGATGCTGCTGCACCCACTGAGTTTCTCCAGCATTTTTGTGTACCCAGGAGTTATTGCACTGCTTTCTGTCACCAACCGCAGTGACGGTGAGGCATCCATCATTAGTTCAACAGCCTTGAACTAACGTGCCAGACACTAGATCAGCCTGCGATCTGGGTGCTGAGAAGGCCATAAATCTGGTGCAAATGACAGTCTACACGATGCCAGCTCTGGGGCACTGTGCTGGCCAGCGTTTCACCGAGCTGCCTCTCTGCTCAGCAGAGTTTATTTTGTCCTTCTGCATCTCATAAACCTCAATAAGTGCTCACACACACAGAAAAAGAGAATCTGTTTATTCAGACTTTGCTGCTGTTCTGCGATCCCACCACACGGCAAAAATGCACCAAATGACTCCGTTTTTTTGTTTTGTTTGTTTAGTTTAGAGATACAGTGCAGAAACAGGCCCTTTGGACCACCGAGTCCGCACCGACCAGCAATCCCTGCACACTAACATTGTCCTACAGACTGGGGAAATTTATAATTTTACCGAAGCCAATTAACCCTAAACATCTGTGTCCTTAGTGTGTAGGAGGAAACCGGAGCACCTGGAGAAAACCCACGCAGGTCCTGAGGGAGAACATGCAAACTCCATACAGCCAGCACCCGTAGTCAGGATCGAACACGGGTCTCTGGCGCTGTGAGGCAGCAACTCTACCGCTGCGCCACCCCAACCCTTGGGGTCTACCCGTTAGTTACTGGCTCAAAACTAACGTGGGGGTACATCACTCCCAAATCCACCCAAAATAAAAAATCAACAGTTGTGGGTAGTTAGGGGGGGGGGGGGGGGGAGGGAGGGAGGGAGGGTCTTTCAAGAGCCAAGAGGTTTTTTTTGTCAAACTTGATGCACTGCCAACGAAACTAGTGAACGTTTCCCGTGAATCATTTTCCTCTTCATCATGTGGGACTTCTGGCTTTCAGCCGCAGTAATGTGGGGTAACGGTGACCATCAATCTCCTTTCTTGAATGGGTTTGTGCTGTTCACAGATGTTGCCGCAAAGCTAGTTTTCACTTGGGTTACAGTTCTAATATTTTCATATCATTTGCATCCAGCAAATAAATGCTACGACACAAGGGCCTTTATTTGAGCTCTGGGCTGTACAAAGGGGTGTTACAGTACAACTCGCCATCTGTATCTGTGCTCCTTCTTTGAGCAGGCCAATTAGATATGCGACGGCAGACAGCCACTGTTTTATCTGGCCATAGAGTGGGCATTGTCAACTGAGCAGTGAGCATTTTTAACATACTTCACCCCGAACCATTCTTTGAAGCTTCTCTGACCCTTCTTAAAGGGGAATTGTTATGGTGGGGGATTTAAGAATATTAATTGCTGAGGTTTCGAGTTTAGAGAGACAGCGCGGAAGCAGATCACGCCATACACTGAAGAAGGGTCTCGACCCGAGACGTCACCCGCTCCTTCTATCCAGAGATGCCACCTGTCCCGCTGAGTTACTCCAGCATTTTGTGTCTATCTTCACTATTACTATCCTACACACTGGGGGTCACTCAAGATCACTTACGATCTTTACCAAAGCCAATTAAGCTACAAAACTGCACGTCTTTGGAGTGTTGGAAGGAATCCGGAGAAAACCCACTCGGTCGCAGGGAGAATGTACAAACTCTGTACGGACAGCGCCCGTAGTCAGGATCGAATCTGAGTCTCTGTAAGGCAGCAACTCTACCACTGTGCCACCGTGCCACCCCATTTACATATGTGTATTTCTTATAACGGGGAAGGATAAGATGACATCGAGTGAATTAAATGCTGTTTCAAAATCCTTTAAACTGCAGATGCTGGTTTACACAACAGGGCACAAAGTGCTGGGGTAACTCGACAGGTCAGGCAGCATCTCTGGAGAACATAATAGTTGATTAGTCTGACGAAGGGCCCAGACCCGAAACTTCACCTATCCATGTTCGCCAGAGGTGGTGTCTGACCCGTTGAATTTCTCCATCACTTTGTGTCGTTATTTTAAATTAATTTGTTGAATCTGTTTCTTCATTTGAGTGACTTTAAATTCCATAGGCCTTCACAATTCCCCTCTGCCTGCCCAGGTGGCGGATATTCATTGCAAAGCAAAAGGTCATGGACCCCCTGATAGTGACATGGAACTGACGTTTGGTACTGATGTTGTGCGGCACGGACTAGGTGGGCCAAAGGTCCTGTATCCAAGAAGTATCTCTAAAGTCTATATTCCAAAGTCTTTCAAATGCTGTTCTAGCACCTGCCTCAACTGGCAGCTCCTTCCACATACCCACCACAACTCACAAGAATGAAAACGTTGCCCCTCAGATGCCTCTTAAATCTTTCCACGTTCAGCATAAACCTATCTAAACAAGTCTTGCGAAGCACCAACGATTTGCCATCATTAGCTACATTACTGTGTCGGAAAGATATTTCATTGGGTGCCAACCACTCTACAATGTCCTAAGTTAATAAATAAGTGCTATAAATATTTGATACCAAACTATTAAGTGGTTAGACTCAACAACCCTGGCATATGGATAATGCAACTTCACAATCCAAAGGAGAAAACCAGAGCTGGCGGAACTACAGCCAGACATAGAAACCATGCCTACAAAACAACTCAAGTTTGGGCGAATCACAATCGTTCTCTGAATGTTAAATATACAAGAAGAACAGGAATTGTTACAAGGAAATGTAACTGCACAGTGGTAGAGTTGCTGCCTTACCACGCCAGAGACCCAGGTTTGATCCTGACTATGGGTGCTGTCAGTACGGAGTTTGTGCATTCTCCCTGTTTTCTTTGGGTGCTCCGGTTTCCTCCCACACTCCAAAGACGTGCAGGTTTGTAGGTTGTGTGTAGGAAGGAGCTGCAGATGCTGGTTTACACCAAAGATAGACGCAAAATGCTGGAGTAACTCAGCGGGTCAGACAGCATCTATGGATAGAAAGAAGGGGTGACGTTTTGGGTCGAGACCCTTCTACAGACTGAAGAAGGGTCTCGTCCAGAAACGCCACCCATTCCTTCTGTGCAGAGATGTTGTATGTCCTGCTGAGTTACACCAGCAATTTGTGTCTATTTTCAGGTTTGCAGGTGAATTGGCTTCTGTAAATTGTCCCTAGTGTGTGCAGGACATAGAACTAATAAATGGGTGATCATTGGTCCATGTGGACTTGCTGGGCCGAAGGGCCTGTTTCCACGCTAAAAGTGGAGACCCTTCTTCAGACTGTGCTGACGTTTTGGGTCGAGACTATTCTTCAGACCGAAGAAGGGTCTTGACCGGAAACGTCGCCCATTCCTTCTCTCCAGAGATGCTACCTGTCCGGCTGAGTTACTCCAGCATTGTGTGTCTGCCTAACATTATTTAGATAGTGCTTTCAATACCAGAGTGGACACATCATTTCCCAGTGGATAGTGAGCTAGTTCTACTTGCCTGCTCATACCTCGCTCAGACAAGGAGAGCATGTGAGGAGTTGGCTGTAGCTTGATCAAAGAAGTGGGTTTGAAGTAGAATCTTGTGGGACAAGAGGAAAGTGCAGGGAATTAGGATGGGAACATCAGTGTATGGAGCCTTGGCTGCTGAGTGTCAACCATGGGACAAACAGAAGAGGGGGATTGATGCCCTGATTAATGTATATGGAGCTCTCTGGGATGGTTTGCTGTAGTGGCAGAGATAGGAGGATTTCAGTAGAACAGTTGAATTTTAGCCCGCATATATTGGGAGAAGGGGAAAATTGGCAAAGGTTGAATGATTTGCTGTGGGTTGAACCTGGGTCGTGGGACATTTGGAAGGCCTCAGCTTTACAAAGCAGGGTGATAGCCCAAACGTTGGAAGGCTGAGGCGGGCAGAGCTGGAGGAGGCTGAAGCGAAGGACAAGTGGCGGCGCTGCAGTAGAGTTGCTGCCTTGCCCGGGTTCGATCCTGACTACGGGTTCTGTCTGTACGGAGTTTGTACGTTCTCCCCGTGACCGCGTGGGTTTTCTCCAAGATCTTCCGCTTCCTCCCACAGTCCAAAGACGTACAGGTTTGCAAGTCAATTGGCTTGGTGTAATTGTTTTTAGTGTGTAGGATAGTGTTAATGTGCGGGGATCGCTGGTCAGTGCAGAATCGGTGGACCAAGGGGCCTGTTTTCGCGCTGTATCTATAAACTAAATTAAACTAAACATGAAAGTGGTGACAGAAGCAGACAGGGTAATGAAGGAGGTGTTAGGTGCGCTTACCTTCAATGGTCAGGGTATCGAGTACAGCAGTTGAGACGCCATGTTAACATGTACATGACGTTGGTAAGGCCACATGTGGAGTACTGTGCACAGTTGTGCTCGCCCTGCTATAGGAAACATGCCATTAAAGGGCGCAAAAAAGACTTACGAAGATTTTATCAGGTCTGGATGTTTTAACTAAGAAGGAGAGGATGGATAGGCAGTGCCTACTTTCCACTGGAGCGGTGGAGGCTGAGGGACGATCTTTTACAAGTATATAAAACCAGGAGCGACATAGATAAAGTGAATATCTATTTTTTCCCCCTAGGGCAGGAGAGTCTTAAACTAGGAGGGTAATATTTAAAAGGGACCCGCAAGGCAACTTCTTTGCACAAAGGATGGTGCATGTATGGATCGAGCTGCCAGAGGAAGCAATAGGGGTGGGTACAATTATGACATTTAAAAGACACCTGGGCAGGTACATGGACAGGAAATGTATGGAGTATTATGGGCCAGGCGCAGGCAAGTGGGACTAGCTAAGTTAGGCAACTGGGTTGCCATGGACGAGTTGGGCTGAAGGGCCTGTTTCCATGTTGTGTAACTCTGACTCGGTGGTCAGAAGATAATCTTGGCTAGCATAATCTCGTTTTATCTGTGGTGGTGGTGGTGGTGGTGGGGAAATAGAGGCAAGAAAATGATGGATAGTTCATAAGTTATAGGAGCAGAACCAGGCCATCAAGTCTAAACCATTCAATCATAGTTGATCTATCTCTCCTTCTCAACCCCTTTCTCCTGTGTTATTTCCATAACCCCCGACACCCGTACTAATCAAGATAGGGGTCACATTCCTTTTGGATAGGAAGAAATTAAACGCCTTTCATCTCTAATGCTTACATTAAAAACAACATTGATCAACGTATACTTTTTGTAATCTCTACCATCTGAATGAAAAAACATTTGCTTCTCCGAGGCCACAAAACTAAACCTGTTTAAACCATGTACTGAAAGCAGTTGACAATGTGAACTGGTTGCTACTTTGAAAGGGCTCTCCATTTAGTTCCACTTCCCACACCTTTCCCCAAAGTCCTGAACATTTCTACTCTTTGAAAGTTATTGATGTATTTGAATTCACCATCCCCTTGGCCAGCATGTTTCCAAATGCTAAAATAGGATCCAATCCTACAACCACTACGGGTGCTGTCTGTGTGGAGTTTGTACGTCCTCCCTGTAACCACGTGGGTTTTCTCTGGGTGCTCCCGTTTCCTCCCACATTCCAAAGACCAACATGTTTTTTTTTGTTTTTTTTTTTTTAATATAAATTTATTCAATTATTAAAAAAATAATATTACACTACAATAAAACAAGCCAGAACCCACCACCATAATACAATACAAACATGTAATAAACTACTATACACCTATGATACAATCCTTATTGAGGATACATTCAACACCCTGCGGAGCCCAGCGGTCCCGGAACTCCCTCAGGAAGACCAACATGTTTGTAGGTTAGACAAAAGTGCTGGAGAAACTCAGCGGGTGCGGCAGCATCAATGGAGCGAAGGAAATAGGCAACGTTTCGGGCCGAAACCCTTCAGGAAGGAAATAGGTAACGTTTCGGGCCGAAACCCGAAAGGGTTTCGGGCCGAAACGTTGCCTATTTCCTTCGTTCCATAGATGCTGCCGCACCTGCTGAGTTTCTCCAGCACTTTCGTCTACCTTCAATTTTTCAGCATCTGCAGTTCCTTCTTGAACATGTTTTGGAGGTTAATTGTGTAGGAAGGAACTGCAGATGCTGGTTTGAACCGAAGATAGACACTAAGTGCTGAAGTAACTCAGCGGGACAGGCCACATCTCTGGAGATGTTTCCAGGGTGACGTTTCAGGTCGAGACCCTTCATCAGACTCGATTGTAATTAGCTTCTGTAAATCGCTCTAAGTGTGTAGGTTATAAAAAAGGGATAACAGAGAATTGGTGTACGGTTGATTGATATTTGCCGTGGACTCGGTGGGCTGAGAAGCCTGTTTCCACGCTGTATCTCTGAACTAAACCAGGTCCTATGATCAGCAGAGAAATAATTTACCCATTAAGACTATTTTAGATGCTGTCTGCTGAACAGAAGTTTCCAACTGAAAGTACGTATGCTTCTTGAATGGTTCCAACGAGGGATTATCGGGCAGTTGAAGGACAGTACCTCCAAATGCAACACTCCTTTGGTATAAGCTTATAATGTTGCAAAGCCTTATCATTAGCTCCAAGCCCAAGAGCTGAAATCAAAATTAATTAAATAACCAGGAGATAGTCGAGGCAGGCACTATCACAATGTTTAATAAACAATTAGACAGCGACATGGACAGGACTGGTTTGGAGGGATATGGGCCAAAAGCAGGCATGGGACTCGTGTAGCTGGAACATATTGGCTAGTGTGGGCAAGTTGGGCCAAAGGGCTTGTTTCCACACTGTATGACCCACTGTATGACTCTATGACTCTACAACCATGGTGCATACCCACGTTTGTTTATGAACCTTCCGCCCTGCTTCAACTGAGTTCTGGTGGCACATGGAACTGCAGATGCTGGAAACTTGAGCAAAACAAAGTGCTGGAGGAACTCAGCGGGTCAGACAGCTTCTGGGGAGGTGACGTTTCAGGTCGGACCTTCACACTGATGGAGTATGGGGGGGAAAAGCTGGAAAAGAGAGTTTTCCGCTCTTTGTACGTATTTACCAATACTATAAATGCATCAAGGTTATTTTGATCTACAACCTCCTGTGATAACAAGTTCCATCTCACCAAACAGCACCTGCATGGTTTTTTCCTCAATACCCCATTGGATTTCTTGGTACCCACCTTACTTCTGCTCCAGTCCAAAGGAGAAATAGTGTCTCTATTTTTATTCTTGCACATTCTCAAAGGACCTGCTGCTCTCAGCCTTCTTTGCCTTTCCCAAGTTACATCAATGCCCACTACAATGGCTGATAGTAGAGCACTCTTCGTCCAATTCTCTCAGGACTTTTCACTCACCATAAAATGACTGTCTTTCTCGTGTTTGCTGCAAATTTAGATTATTCCAATTCAACTTGTAGCTTCTTAATGTGAAGAGAAATCACACCCTGAAAAGATAATATGGTTCAAGAACCATATCATCATCAAAGACACACACCACCCTGGCCACGCTCTCATTTCACTCCTGCCATTGGGAAGATGATAAACTGCAACATTCAGGTTCAACGACAGCTTCTTCTCTGCAGCCACCAGGCTATTAAACACTACAGGCTTGAAAACAACTGAACTACATAGACTACATAGAGCATTAGTTTTGTCTCTGCATTATTAGTGTTCATTGTGTGTGTGTGTGTGTGTGTGTGTGTGTGTGTGTGTGTGTGTGTGTGTGTGTGTATTATATATACACACACACACACATATATACATACACATAAATTAAAAAAAATTTAAAATTAAAAAAAAAAAAAATATATATATATATATATATATATATATATATATATATATATATATATTTATATGTATATATTAATTTAAAACTTTTCTTCCATTTATTATAATGTTTATAGAGTACCATGTTTACATATTCTGTTGTGCTGCTGCAAGTAAGAATTTGATTGTTCTGTTTGGGACATAGGACAATAAAACACTCTTGACTCTTAAGGACCTCTACATTATTTAGAGTATTGGAAAGAAAGGCTCCAGTATTAACCCTGGAGCTCAGTTTCCAACCTAAACATTAAGCATTCAACTTATTTTACAGTGAAAGCTTGAAGAGATTTCAATTCTTCAAGGAGTTACAACAAAATACAGGAGAAAGTAGGTGAAGATGTTTGTCAAAGATGCCAACTTGTAATACGTTTAACTGGTATGTTTACAGGAACAACCCTGTGGTTCTGTTTTAGGTGTTTTCCACTTGTTGAACTGAGAAGCAGTTGCCACACCTGTAACTGTCCATGAAGTACCAGATTGTTTGAAAAACTGTTTATCCTTAAAGAATATATATATTTGAATAGTACAGCACAGAGGACAATTAAACCTATTGTGCATGTACTAACTCTTTCAGGGAGCAAACCAAATTGTTCTGCTCTACATTAATTTGCCTTAGTCCTGCATATTAAGTATCCCACCTCAAGTATTCACCCAGATCCCTTTTATCTGAGGCACATGGGATGCTTGGCCACGCATAAAATAATGAGCTGGGATGTTTACATTATAGATTTATAAAATAGGTTAGGAAACAAAAAGACACAACTCAGGTCAGGCAGCATCGCTGGAGAGCATGGATAGGTGATGTTTCTGATCAGAACCTGTTGAGCTTAGTTTAGTTTAGCGATACATCGTGGAAACAGCCCATCGAGTCCATGCTGACCAGTGATCACCCCGTTACACTAGCACTATCCAACACACTAGCACTATCCAACACACTAGGGACAATTTACAATTTTACCAAAGCCAATTAACCTACAAACCTGTACATTATATGGAGATGCTGGAAAGACAGGGTTTGTTTTCCCTTGGGTGTGGGGGCAAACGACCTGATAAGATTAGGAAGACGGCAAAGCAATGGAGCTGCTGCCTTACAGCGGCAGAGATCTGGGTTGGATCCTGACTACAAATTATGCCCGTGACTGCGTGGGTTTTCTCCGGGCGCTCCAAATTCCTCCCACACTCCAAAGACGTAGAGGTCTATGGGTTAATTTAGCTTCTGTAAATTGTAAATTATCCACGGTGTGTAGGGTAGCATTAGTGTGCTGGTATCGCTGGTCGGCGTGAACTCGAGGGGCCTGCTTCCGTGCTGTGTCTTTAAACTAAACTTTCTCTACCATATTCTCCTTGCTCCAAATAATTAAATTTACAACAGCTGGGGACGATAGTGGTCATTTTTCAGATGGTCGCAATGCATAGTTCAGAATACTAGCGTGTGGAGATGGGAAAGGGTTGCAGGGATGGTGTGGAAGATTACAGACCCTTGCCCAATCTGTATATTCCAAGAAATGCCGTCGTTTTAAGGCTTGCTTTCAGATAGACCCTCGGGAATCTCCACATGTTCAGGCTGTAAATGTGGAATGCTCTTAAACAAACTCTCACTGTAAGGCCATCTGCAAGCAATCATATCCGACCTAAAGACTGCACACTTTTAAGAGAAAGCAGTAACACTGCACACAACACATTCCACGTGGTCTGTGGAGTAACAATCTTGCCAGCAATTAATAAAGCTTCTTTGTGGAGCAGAGCTCAGTGCTCTCATTCTGTGTTCCTTAATTACGCTGTAGCCACAGCAGAATCACCTCCGCTCGGGAAGAGACCCAGCCAAAAGTCTGGTGTTTGACATCCCTCCTGAATCCCACAATAAATTATTACATTCGCGCAAATCTGAAGTGCTTGGCTCTGTGGAACATAGATGCCACTGCAATTCTTCCAACCTGCTGTTTAATTATTAATTTAATTTGGGCGGTATGGTGGCGCAGCGGTTGAGTTGCTGCCTTACAGTGCTTAGAGTACAAGAGACCCAGGTTCGATCCCGACTACGGGTGCTGTCTGTACGTTCTCCCTGTGACCTGCGTGGATTTTCTCCGAGATCTTCGGTTTCCTCCCACACTCCAAAGGTTTGTAGGTTAATTGGCTTGGTATAAATGTAAAGATTGTCCCTCATAGTGTTAATGTGTGTGTGGGATAGTGTTATTATGCGGGAATCTAAATCTAAACTACTTGCTTCAACGAAAGAACACGCATTTATTAATATTAAGCACATTTAAAGATAAAGTCAGTCATACGGCGGGGATACAGGCCCTGCCGCCCAACTTGCTCTCACAAAGAAGGGTCTCGACCCAAAACATCACCCATTCCTTCTCTCCAGAGATGCTGCCTGTCCCGCTGAGTTACTCCAGCTTTTTGTGTCAGTCTTCAGTTTAAACCAGCATCTGCAGTTCCTTCTTACACATGTTCCATCTACACAGGTCCCACCTGCCTGCATTTGTCCCATATCACTCTAAACCTGTCCTATCCATGTACCTGTCTAATTTTTTCTTAAACGTTGCAATAGTCCCTGCCTCAACTACCCCTAGGTGGACAAGGAGAACCTCATCTGAAGAAGGGTTTCGGCCCGAAACGTCGCCTATTTCCTTCGCTCCATAGATGCTGCTGCACCCGCTGAGTTTCCCCAGCAATTTTGTGGAACCTCATCTGCTGTTGCTTATCCTTCAGACAGCTCCAAAGTGTTATCATCTGAAGCTTGGCTGCCTCATCATGCTAAAGTGTTTCTAAACACGCATCTAGGAAGCACGCAATGACCATGAGGCTTGCACGGGCTAGTTTATTGACATAATGGGATCGAGCAGGTGCCTTCATACTCTCATAATATAGAGCTATTTATAAAACTTACCAGGGATTACTCTGAAGCAGAAATGTTGTCACTGAATTTACCACAGTTTAGTTTAGTTTAGAGATACAGCATGGAAACAGGCTCTGATGAATCTTTTTACGAGATCAAATATGTAACTATGTAACTGTCCCCAAAACAGTCTGTGTAGACTTTACTTTAGAGACTTTAGAGATACAACGTGGAAACAGGCGCTACGGCCCAGAGTCTGCGTTGACCAGCGATCGCCCTGCGCACTAACACGATTCAACACACTCGGGACAAATTACAATTATACCAAAGTAAATTACCTGTATGTCTTTGGATTGTGGGAGGAAACTAAAACACCCAGAGAAAACCCACGCAGTTAAACTCTGTACCGACAGCACCCATAGTCAGGATCGAACCTGGGTGTCTGACGCTGTAAGGCAGCAACTCTACCAGTGCCAGACTGGCTTATTGAGTTGCAGTCAGGTCACAACCACACCAAAACTTCTAGGCAGTCAATCCAGTGCCTTACTGAGGAAACGATGTATTTCAGATGCACTTTCATTCAGATGGACATTATACCCAGATATACCCATTGTAAGGAAGAACAGGGGCGTGATGCCACAGTGCTACTAAGCCACTGTCAAGCACTTGAATAAACCACACACAGCTTGTTTGAGAATCTCACTCTTCACAGGTATAATGACGCACACTCTGCAAATGGGTTTCATTAAAAGTTAAGAACTTACTGAACACTTTGTGTCTCGGAAACAAGGGTGGCATCATACATTGACTGGAACTGGGGGCAGAGAACAAACGGGGGCCCTGGGGCTGCAATTGTACTGAGGCAATGAATCAGCTGTCGACGTGCATCTTTTGCTCTTACTCACAAAAACATCAATCCGTGGGAGTACGCCTCAGCGGACAGTCCCAGTTAGCTCACGATTGACCTCATTTCAGCCCCCGGGGGAAATTAACGGAGGTAAAGAGAGAATGCTAATAAGAGTGATAGCCCCTTGCCCAGGAATGAGTTCACTTAGCTATCCCCTGCTTCTCAACGACTGAGCATTGCTCGAAAAAGATGATTCTCGGTGTGAAGTTGGAGACCACACGTCACAGATCAAAATGTAATAGTCTTCAAATCCTACTCAGGATACATCTAATGCAAATTCAGTCAAACCTGGTGACTGCAAAATGCCAAAGCCCCATCTAATCAAGCTTCAGTTAATGCCTCTTAAACTCTGCTGATGTCAACCCCAGCTAGATAAGAGGCAACTATCTTTCTAATCAAACATTGGCATTAAATGTCTACTTTATGCTACAAGATTATCGTGAATGACGAGCTCCAAGATCATGTTCATAAGTCAAAGGAGCAGGTCGGCCATTTGGCCCAGAGTCAGTCATTCATATACCGCCATTCAATCATGGCTGATCTATCTTTCTCTCTCAACCCCATTCGCCTGCCTTCTCCCCATAACCCTTGACACCCTTACCAATCAAGCAAGTGTTCATCAATCTCCGCCTTATAAAATACCTAGCTGTCTTACTAGTTCCATTGTTCGCATCTTACCCCTGTCGTTTGCACATCTCCCCCGGCTAACAATGGGCCATTATGGACTCCACCCTTCTTAAGGCATCTGTTGCTGGCCCTGTTTTGTTCTGGCCTTCTCCATCATTGTGTCTGAAGAAGGGATCCGACCCAAAACATCACCTGTTCCTTTCCTCCAGAGATACTGCCTGACCAGCTGAGTTACTCCAGCAATTTGTGTCCACCTTTGGCATAAACCAGCATCTGCAGCTCCTTTCTGCTCAATTCTGTTAATGTTTCAATGGAGTCAATTTGCAAGGGAGATCATAACAGGCAGTTAAGACTAAAACATTCATAATAAATGGGCAGCACAGTAGCACAGCTAGTTGGTAGAGCCGCTGCCTCACAGAGCCGGAGACCCGGGTTCAATCCCGACTTTGGGTGCTGTCTGTGTGGAGTTTGCATGTTGTTCCTCTGACTGTGTGGGCTTCCTCCAGGCACTTCCGTTTATTCCCACATCCCAAAGACGTGCGTGTTAGTAGGTTAACTGGCTGCCGTAAAGTGCCCCCAGTGTGTAGGGGAGTGGATGAAAAATAACTTAAAACTAGTGTGAACGGGTGATTGGTGGTCAGTGGGCCGTAGGGCCTGTTCCCATGTTGTACAACTCTAAGCACCTAAATCCAAAAGAAAATTCAATTGGATTCTTATTTCTGCAGTGACTGCCTAAAGCAGAGAACTCACTATCAAATGGAGGTTTGAGGAGCTATCAAAGAGAAAATACATCCATGATATTCAAGGCAAAACTGGATTGGTACATGAGGCCAAAAGAAATAGAAGGACATGCTGAGATTATGTAAATAGGAGTGGATTTAAGCATTAAAACAAGCATGGACCCGTCATGCTAAAATAACCTGTTTCCATGCTGTAAAGTTTTATGTAATGAAAGTTCTAGTTTGTGTAAGCCATTGAAGCCACTAAAGCACTTTGGCTAACGAGAGTTGTATTTTAAATGTGCTATATAAATAAAAGTGACTTGATTTGAATTCATAGATCATGTCGCAATCTTTTACCAGAGAGAAGATCAAAGGCAGCAGAGAGAACCACCCACCCTGTTTCCCTCCAAGCCGTATGCCATCCTGACCTGAAATATGACAGGGAAGATGAAGACACAGTCACTGCAGATGCTGGTTTACAAAAAAAAGACACAATGTGCTGGAGTAACTCAGTGCGTCAGGCAACATCTCTGGACGTTTCGAGATGGGATCCTTCCTCAGATAGAATGAGGGTCCTGCCCCAAATTGTCACCTGTCCATGTTCATGTTCGCCAAAGATGCTGCCTGACCTGCTGAGTTACTCCTGAACTGTATTGCCCTTTCATCATCGTCACAACTAAATCGTAGAACCTTACAAGGAGGGACTGCAGCTCTTCCAGGTGGGTGTTAGCCACCGTCACCTCTCATATTTGGAGTTGTTTAGTTTATTGTCATGTATACCGATGTACAGTGAAAAGCTTTAGTTGCGTGCTAACCAGTCACCGGAAAGCCAATACATGATTATAATCAAGTAGTCCACAATGTACAGATACAGGATAAAGGGAATAAGGTTTAGTGCAAGATAAAGCCAGTAAAGTCTGATCAAAGATAGTCCGAGGGTCTCCAATGAGGTAGATTGTGGTTCAGGACTGCTGTCTAGTTGTGGTAGGATGGTCCAGTTGTCTGAAACTGTCCCTGAATCTGGAGATGTGCGTTTTCACACTTCTATACCTTTTGCCCGATGGGAGAGCAAGTAGGAATGGACAATGAATAGGCATTAAATAGTGGAGTAACTCAGCGGGACAGGCAAAATCTCTGGATAGAAGGAAGAGTCACCTGCTGAGTTACACCAACATTTTGTGTCAACCCCCATTCCTTCTATCCAAAGATGCTGCCTGTCCCGCCAAGTTACTCCAGCATTTTGTGTCTATCCTTGGTGTAAACCAGCATCTGCAGTTCCTTCATACACACAGACAATGAATGTTGGCTTTGTCAGCCATGCCCAGAACAGGAGGGGAAATTGATAAATACTGAGGGGGGCGGGGAGAAAATCAGTGCCTACAGATCTTATCAGCAGGCATTGAGCCCCACTTCTGGTTTAACAGGGTGCATTTCAAATGATCATCCCTGTATTCTTCACATTGAAGGTGGCAAATATAGCAATGGGATGAGTATCCTGTTGACACTTTAAGCGGCAGCTTTGTACCAGTTATCGAGTTAGCAGCGATTCACATTGGCCGCCTATATCACCTGCATCTACATCCAGCATTACACTTCCCTGAGCAAAATAAATATTGATCTTCAAAACATCTCGAGTTACCATCAGAGGCACTAATGCACTTTAAATACTAAGAAATCTGGCTTTCTACTGGATAATCACACCATTATTAAAGTCAATATTTGGAATTATATGTCATGACACGAGCTCCAGCCACTGAAACACTGAATCAACTTGGCACATAAAAGATAGAACCATCACTGGCATACAAACAGATCCTTTGGAACTATCATTAGAAACTCGACCTTTAAAGGTTATCTACATCCTCCGAATTACAGCAAGTGTTTATTCAGTGGTATATTATGTGAGCTTATTGCATGGGCTTGCACACATGCACATAGACATTCAGGCTTTCAAACTGTTTCCAAAATCTAAAACATAGACCAGTACACGGGCGGTACGTTGGCTCAGCGGCAGAGTTGCTGCCTTACAGCGCAAGAGACCTGGGTTCGATCCTGACCATGGGTGCTGCCTGTACAGAGTATGTTTATTCTCACTGTGACCTGCGTGGGTTTTCTCCAGATGCCCAGGTTTAGTCTCCATGCCAAAAGACGTAAAGGTTTTTAGGTTAATTGGCTTGGTATAGATGTAATTGGCCTCGGTAAATTGGAAATTGTCTTGGCTATATCTGCCGCTAAATCGAATGCAAGAAAGAAACCAAATGTCTCTAACTTTCTATATTTGCGAGTAAATAGAATTAACTGAAAGTAAAATTAAGTGATCGATGTTCTGGAAAGCAAGGCATAAATTAATAAGTGAACGAGTTTTGAGACTCAAGTCCACAGTGAACTTAGATACAGCACGGAAACAGGCCCATTAGCCCACTGAGTCTGCACCGACTAGTGATCCCCGCACACTAATACTATCCTACATACACTAGGGACAATTTACATTTATACCAAGCCAATTGCCCTACAAAGTTCTATGTCTTTGGAGTGTGGGAGGAAACCGAAGATCTCGGAGAAAACTCACACAGTTCACAGGGAGAACATACAAACTCGGTACAGACAAGCGCCCACAGTCATGATCAAACCCAGGTCTTTGGCGCTCTAAGGCAGTAGTTCTACCGCTACCCCACCATGCTGCCACCTGTTTAGGAAAAGAGACAATGGTAATATACTCCCAAATGTGAGATATTCACATCCAAATAGATCAAAGCTTGGGTCACTTTGTTCACGATTATTTTTAGAAATGACTTGCATCGTCTATGTGGCCACGGGCCCAGACTGAGATGGTTTAGCATGATAAGGAAGTGCATTGGGATCAGTGATGGAAATGAGAGATACCTGCTACAGATTACTCAGGGTTTTCCAATACACATTGTGAATGAAAGAAAAAGCTATCTACCAGCTAGCTTTCTTATATAATAAAACAACCCCTTCAGCCCAACTTGCCCTCGCCAACCAAGATGCCCCAACAACACTAGTCCCACCTGCCCGCGCTTGGTCCATATCCTTCTAAACCTCTCCTATCCATGTACCTATCCAAATGCATTTTAATTTGCTTTAACTACCTCCTCTGGCAGTTAGATCCATTACCACCCACCATCTTCTATGTGAAAAAATTGCCTCTCACTCCTATTAAATCTTTCCCATCTCACCTTAAACCTCTGACTCTGGTTCTTGATTCCCCTACACTGGGTAAAAGACTGTGCATTTGTCCTATCTATTCCCCTCATGATCTAACACATCTCCATAAGCACCCCCCCCCCCAAGGAATAAAGTCCAGCCACCCTAACTTCTCCCCCTAGCTCAATCCCTCAATTTCTGCAACATCCTCGTAATTCCTCTCTGCTCTCTTTCCAGCTTCGTCTGTGGAATTCTCTGCCTCAGAAGGCAGTGGAGGCAGGTTCTCTGGATGCTTTCAAGAGAGAGCTAGATAGGGCTCTTAAAAATAGCGGAGTCAGGGGATATGGGGAGAAGGCAGGAACGGGGTACTGATTGGGGATAATCAGCCATGATCACATTGAATGGCGGTGCTGGCTCGAAGGGCCGAATGGCCTACTCCTGCACCTATTGTTTATTGTCTATTGTCTAATGTATATTTTATGGAAATCCATCCCCCTCCACTTACCTTTGTTCATGGTGAAGAAACAGAGTTAGTTACTGACCACACCCAACAATTCAATGAACTTCCTTGGACAAACAAACCTGCCTGAACTCCCACCCTCGTCCCCCCACAGATTAAAACCCAGGTTTGCCATTTACCTCAAACTTCAAGAAAGCAAACATAAATTTAACCATTCTAATAGATGTAGGCTGCACATTTAAATCCCTGGGGCAAATTTCATTCACTACGAGGTGGAATTTTGAATAAAAAGTATCATCACTAGGGCAGCACCGTGGTGCAGTGGTCGAGTAGCTGCCTCACAGCACCAGAGACCCTGGTTCGATCCTAACTATGAGTGCTCTCTGTACAGACTTTGCACGTTCTCCCTGTGACCTGGATGGATTTTCTCACTGTGCTCCGGTTTGCTCCCACACTCCAAAGATGTAGAAGTTTGTAGGTTAATTGGCTTCGGTACAATTGTAAATTGTCACTAGTGTGTGTAGGATCGTGTCAGAGTGTGGGGGGTCGCTAGTCAACGCAGTCCTGTTTTCGCGCTGTTTCTCTAAACTAAACACTACACAAACATTAGAAGATCGCTCTTACCCTCCATCGAAGATCTTAATCCGTGTAGGCTCCAGCCTCTTCGGTGTTGAACTATCATCTTCATGCTTCTTTCTTCTTTCTTCTTCTTTTTCTACTTTGCAGACTTCTTTCCCGTCATCTGCAGAATGCACTGAAGGGATATGCATCTAGAAATGAGGATTTGAAATGTAGAATTAGTGCAGTTATGGGTAACCAGATTACCTAGAGTTACGGAGTCATACACTAAGGAACAGTCATAGTCAGAGTTATACGACATGGAAACAGACCCTTTGGCCCAACTTGCCCATGCTGAGCAAGATGCCTCATCTAAACTCATCCTACCTGCTCACCCTGCATGACTCTTGCTTGCAATGACATGATGCTTTGGTATATCCCATTTCATAAGTTCTAGGAGCAGAATTGGGCCATTCGGCCCATCAAGTCTACTCCATCATGGCTGATCTATCTCTCCCTTCTAAACCCATTCTCCTGCTAACTCCCTGTAAGCCCAGACACCTACCTTTGTAGGATATTTACATCCTATCTTCACAGTTCCACTACCTTGAACTGTTCCATTGAGAGGAACCCACATAAATGTTCAGTAAATGTAGACGTGAACTTAGAGATGGAAGCTCTGAGTTAATAATTCACCTGATTTTTCATTCTGTCTCACTTGCTCTATCAAAATCTGTGCACTGCAGCAAATATTTGTTAATGCATTTCGTTGTCTCTGTACTGTACACTGACAATGACAATTAAAATTGAATCTGAATCTGAATCTGAATCTGAACTTACCTTAGTTTAGAGATGCAGCGTGGAGATAGGCCCTTCGGCCCCCCCGACCAACAATCACCCCATCTATCCTACCCACTCGGGACAATTTACCAAAGCCAATTAGCCTACAAACCTGCACGTCTTTGGGATGTGGGAGAAAACCGGAGCACCCGGAGAAATCCCACGTGGTCACAAGGAGAATGTGCAAAGTCCGTACAGGACAAGCAACCGTGGTCAGGTTTGTACCTGGATCTCTGGCACAGTGAGGCAGCAACTCTACCGTTTGCCACAAAGTTATTCAGAATTCAATCAGTGTTATCATCTTTTTTTAAGAAGGTACTCAGATTGACTCAAGTTTGAAAGTATTTAGAACTCAGAAAATGAACTGTGCCCCAGCAAACAAAAAGTTGTAGCATTAATGTAATGTGCAGTAATAACAAATGATCTGCTTTGGAGCGGAAACCTCAATTTTAAAGTAATTGTAAGGGAAGCTGAGATTTAGAGGCAGCTCCGCGAGTTACAGGAAACTTAATTTAGGGCGGACTAAGAAAGCAAAGATTTGCCAGCAGCATAAATCAATGAGGAGTCACACCATGGCCACTCCCTCTTCTCTCCTCTCCCAACAAGCAAAGGGTACAGAAGTGGGAAAACGCACACCTCCAGATTCAGGGACAGTTTCTACCCAGCTGCTATCAGGCAACTGAACCATCATCCTACTAAACAACTAGAGAGCAGTCCTGAACAACAAACTACCTCATTGGTGACTCTCAGATTATCTTTGATCTGGCTTACTGGCTTTATCTTGCACTAAATGTTATTCCCTTATCATTTATCTGTACATTGTGAATGGCTCGAGTGTAATCATGTATTGTCTTTCCGCTGACTGGTTAGCATGCAACAAACGCATTTCACTGTACCTCGGTATGCGTGACAATAAACTAAAACAGAGTTGCTGTGTGACGGCGCCAGAGACCCGGGTTCGATCCTGACTATCAGTACGGAGTTTGTACATCGTCCCGGTGACCTGCGTGGATTTTCTCTGAGATCTTTGGTTTCCTCCCACACTTCAAAGACGTACACGCTTTTAGGTTAAGTGGCTTGGTATAAAAATCGAAAAATTGTCCTTAGTGTATGCGTGTGGGGTTGTTAATGTGCAAGGATCGTAGGTCGGTGCCGGCCCAGTCTGGTTCTGCGCTGTATCTCTAAACCAAACTAAACTGAAACTCTGAAAGTGAATTGCTCATGTGAGCCAGTCCTTGCTGCTGCCTTAACTTCAAATACCTGCCTTATCTTCACACTGTGTTTTTGATTTTCTGTTTTTGGATTGAATTCTGTTTTTAATTTGTGTCATTGTGATGTCTTTAATTACTTGTTTTACTCCGATTATATGTTTTTATTCCGATTACTATGTAAGGTGTCCTTGAGATGTATGAAAGGCGCCCATTAAATAAAATTTATTATTATTATTATTACCTCACTAACCCGGAGCTTCCGTGCACTGGATGGGACCAACTTGCCCATCTGTCGGCGTGGAGCTGTGGCCATGGTGTAGATCTCCTTGCCGGACATCTGCTTGGACCTCAGGAGGGCGAGGCTGAGCTTGGTAGACATGCCTGGCAGATTGGGGTTGTGCAGGCTGATACACCAGCTGGCGTAGACGGAGGATCTTGGGTCGGTGTGCTGGCTGGGGTTGGGCTTGGTGTACTTCAGGTAGCACCAGCTGACGTTGGTGGTGGTGTGGAGGCTGGGGAAGTGCAGCAAGCGATGGGCATCGCCTGCGTCCGTGCAGGGAACAGCAGCGGGCTTCGCGGGGCTGGCACTTGATGGTCGGTCTGGTAATGTGCCCGACGGGAGCGTCTGAAACTCTTGCAAAGGTACTGGAGATCTCTCTTGGATGACCTCCAGGTGATCTTCCTTCTTCACTGGTCCGAGGGAAGTTTTACCTCTGAATAAATGTCCGGACCAGTGCTCGTGTTTCCCAGAGGTCCCGGGTGGCTGCAGGGAGGACGTGAGGGGAGGAGACGAGGTCTGAACAGCCGAGACCTTGGTCTCAGCTTGGCACCGCCTGGACGGCTGGGGAGAGTGTCTTCTCAAAGCCTCTTCGGTTCTTGCTTCAGCTTTCTCTTCCGATTCTTCCTCTATTTCTTCCTCCTTTACTCGCTTTTGCTGCTGGGTCTCCATCGTCAGTTCCAAGCTCCCGGCTGGGGACAACATACGTTTGCTCCCACCGATGGTGGACGGGTAGGTCTCGGCTGCATAGGTACCTTCTGTGGTGGACCCGAGCATGAGGCAACCTGTCCTCTCCGCCATGGGCAGGGGCACTCGGAGGTAGGGCGAGGGGAAGAAGTCCCGGTGGTGGCCGGCGAACATCTGCGCCAAGTCCAGGCCGATACCGTGCACGCCAGCGCTGCAGACCAGGGTGGCCTTGGGTCTGCTGTCCTCCACCCTGCAGATGACCACGGTGGTGGAACTATCTGCCGACTGGGTGACCAGCATCTGGGACAGGGTGGTGTACATGGCACTGCCGTAGGTGGGCAAGTGCTCCTGGACCCTGACCGGCACCACCAGGGACACCGTGGGCCGCAGGGGCTCGGGGGAATGGGTGATGGTGGGGGGTGGGAAGGAGGGCGAGGGGCTGTACTCTGGCAGTGGGTGGAAGGGGGGTTTGCGGTCCCTGAACCGCCCTCCGGCCTGCAACTGGAAGGCCAGCTGGGATCGTGCGGGCAGGTAGGTGGGAGGCTGGGCCGGGGTGGGGGTCAGGGGCAGGAGCGGGGAGGGCCGGGCGGGCAGCTCGGGGGCCACAGGATGGGGCAGGGGGTAGAGGGGGTATGGGAGAGTTGGGGGTGGCGGCTGGAGAGGGGCCAGCATCCCCTCTGGCGCTGAGAGTAGGGCTGACATCGGGCCTTGCTGCTGCTGGGGCCCGAAGGCCGAGAGGTACCGCGGCGGGTAGTGGGGCCCCTCCTGGAAGGCCGGGGCGGGGAAGGGGCGATGGGCCTCGCAGTGTGGCGGGGGGTCCCTGGGTGGGCAGGGACGGGGTGCTGGAGGAGGGGGGGAGCGGTACCTCGCCACCGGGCCTAGCTCGGCCTTGTCTGGCCTGGGCGGGAGCGGTGGCGGAGGGTCGGGCCCGGGGTCTGTGCTCCCGCACAGCGAGGTCTGGCGAACCAGCAGGCACCTCCGGCGCTCCCAGGCGGGCGAGAGGAGCCTGACGCCGGGCCCGGCATCCGAGGAGAGGCTGCCGTAGTCGAAGGACTTGCTGCGGGCCTCGGGGGGCGGCTGGTGGGCGGCCGAGGAAGAGGAGGAGGAGGAGGCCTGCTCCGAGGACGAGCGCCTCATCTCCCTCTGCTGCTGGTAGTGAGCGGGCACGGTCAGCATGTGTGGGCCCGAAGGCCGGACCTGGGCCTGGGCCTCGACGCCACCATCCCCCTCCCTCTCGAAGGAGGCCGAGAGGCTGGAGCCGCGGGACAGGCTGCTCTCCTGGCTGGGGCTGCGGGAGAGCGGCGGGGCCGACTCGAAGCTCGACTCGCCCGACGACTGCGACATGTCGGCCAGCCGCAGGCGCTTCTTCTTGGGCGGCAGCTTCTCGGTGGGGAACTGCGAGAGGGTCTGGCTCCTCTGCGGCCACTGGAACTCCTCGGGAGGAGGCTTCTCCGGCTCCTTGGCGGCGGCGGTGGCCGGGGCCTCCTCCTCCTTCTTCTTCTTCTCCTCCACCTTCTCCGGCTCCTCGGTCACCAGGATCTCGGGCACCTGGATCTTTCGTTGGCGGACGAGCCGGGCCTGCAGCGGGTGGTGGTGATGATGATGGTGGGGCCTTGGTGGTGGTTGCCACGGCCTTCTCTCCTCGGCCTCGACCACCACCCGGCCGCTATATTCGGCCTCCTGCGAGCTCAAGGCGACCAGGTGCTCGGCGGCATCGAGAGGAGGCGCCGCTTCGAAGGATCCGGGCCGGCCCAGCGTGTTGGTGTGTTGGATGACGGAGATCTCCTTCCCCGTCGTGCGTTTGGCGCCATCCGAGGCCGGCGTCGACGATGGCGGCCTCCCCTCCGCCGCGGTGACCATCGGCCTGATCCTCGCGTCCGCGGCCGCTTCAATTGCAATCAACGGTAAGCCGGGGCTGGGAGCGGGAGGGCCGGGAGCGGGACCGACGGCAGACTGGGGCTTCGGGCCTACGCCATAGGGCGGCTCCTCGTCGTCGCCCAGACTCTTCTCTTTCCTCCTCTTCCTGGCCGGCGTCAGCTCCAGCGAGGGCCGCAGCTTGTAGTGGACGATCTGCGGCTGTGGCTGCAGCTCTGGGCCGGGAGGCCTGAGCTCGGACTGCGGGCCGCCGAGGGCAGGCAAGGCCGGGGGCTGGGGCTGAGGCCGAGGCCGGGTGCGAGGGGCGTGCAGCTCCGAGCAGTAAAACTTCTTGTGCGTCTCGTAGTTGGTCCGTTTCCGATAGCGGGCCCCGCAGATGTCGCACTCGTACATCAGCCCCTTCACCCTCGGCCCTTTCTTGGCCCTCCTGGTGGGCTTGGCCTCGGCCTCGCCATGCTCCTCCCCGACCCCGGGCCTCTCCTTGCCCTCCTCCCCCCATTCCTCCTCCACCGCCTGGTACTCCATGCCCGAGGGCAGCTCGATGGCCTTCTGCCTCTTCAACATGCGGTGGTGGGTGATCAGGCCCTGGCTGAAGGCCTGGTCCGGCTCCGTCGTCCGGTCGTCGAACGAGTGGCTGCCCTTGAAGGCGGCGGGCGCGGTGCAGGAGGTTCCGGCCGACGGCATGGAGTTGCTCCTGGTCAGGGGCACAGTCTCGGTCAGGCCTGTGTGGCCGCGGTGGGCGAGCCTGCTGGCCTCCGGACACAAGGCCTGCTTAGGGTCGAAGTGGAAGGAATCCCTGGAGGTGCCGGGCTTGGGCGACTCGATGCTGCCCCTCCTGGAGAGGGAGGTGCGGCGCGGCTTGACGCTGTCGATCTGCCGCGTGTCCACCACCGCCTCGTTGATGGTGATGAGTTTGGTGATGTGCTCGATGACATTCTGCTCCATCTGGGCCTTGGGCAGGGAGAAGGAGAGGCCCGACGGCTTGTCCTCCATGGCCGGCGGAGGCAGCCTGAGCCCGCTGTGGGTGGCGCTGGCCGCGATCATGGCAGTCCTCTGGCCGTAGCGCCCGTACTTGCCCAGGATGATCTCGGCGTACGACTTGGCGCTGGCCTGCGGAGGGCTGAGCTGCTGCTGCTCGGCGCTCTCCGACCTGGAGAAGTAGCCCGACTCTGTGCTGCCTTTGCTGCCCCCCGGGCTCAGGAATGTCTGAGTCTGCTCGTCCGCCGCCAGCGCCTTCCTCCTCTCGCTCAGGCGCAGGGCCAGCCTCTGCTTGATGGTGTGAGAGTCGTCCGGCTTGTGGCTGTAGGAGAGGTCCAAGGAGGAGGACTCCGAGAGGTGGCAGCCTTCGTCCAGGGACGACAACGACGAGGGCTCGCCCGGCTGAGCCAGGGTGAAGGCCGGCTGCCTGGGGCTGGCCTCCGGAGGGCCGAAGGAGCCGCATCCAGGAATGTGCTTGTGCTTGGACGGAGGGTCGAGTGAATGACCCGGCGGCATCCCGACGGTCTCGTCCTCGGAGTCTGTGCTTTCGTCTCCCTCCGTCTGCTCCTCGGGCTCGTCCCCGCTCAGCTTCTCCGCGTCCAGGCCCGAGGTGCCCGGGTAAGGCTCCCCCATGGAGCCCGGCACCAGCCCAGCCTTCAGCTTGTGGGCGTGAGACTTCCTGTGCTTGTACAGGTTGCTCTTGGTCTTGAACGAGAAGCTGCAGGAGTGGCAAGGGTAGGGCCGCTCCCCCGTATGCGACCTGATATGTTTCTGGAGGACGCTGGGCTTGGCGCAGGGGCGGCTGCAGAACTGGCAGATGTACTTGCCCGGCTTCTGGGGCTTCTTGTCCTTCCTGGGCAACTCGTCTGCTTTCAAGGGGACCTGCCCTGAGTGGTGGCCGTGGACGGGTTGGACTGGTTGAGGCTCCTCCTTGGCCACGATGGGGGAGCGGGAGGGGAGAAGATGCCGGTGGGGGTGGAGGCCGGAGGGGTGGAAGGGAGCGGACACCATGGGACCCCTGGGGTCGAAGAGCTGCCAGGATCTCCCTTCCAGACCGAGCTCCGGCTTGACCGAGGCCATGAACGCCGAGGCCATGGGTTGCTGCAGGAGTTGCGGTGAGCCGTGGTGGACCTGCTCGTAGGAGGAGTAGGAGCTGGAGTGTTCCGTCTGATCGGGCGCCAGGACCTGTTGATGGGCAGGAACGGGCAAGGCGCCGGAGAAGCAGGGCTGCAGCTGGCCCGGGTGGTAAGCAACAGTTGACCTCCCAGCCGAGGGACCAGCTTCAACCTGGCTCGACTTCCTGCTAGGGCTCTGCTCGGTCCTCCCTGTACTCTTCTGCTGGGCAGAGCTTGACTCGGGCTCCATGACCCAGGGAGAGGCTTCACGTTCGTCTCTGCGGAACGGCGGCAGGATTCATTTGCTAAATGTCCGCTGCTCTTTAGACTCTCTCTGCCCAGCTCACATCTGCTGGCAATGGTCGCCGAGTTGTAAACTCAGACACAACGTCCCGGCCTGATAACGATCCAAAGAACCAGCGACGCTTGCTTTTAAGTTCACTTCATGGCGAGTCCCTTTGTAGACGATTATCAAGCGCGCACAATGTCAAGATTGTCATTCCAAACAACTTTTCCAGGACCTTCTTTAAAGCCTCTTTTTCCTTCCATTATAACCTGGCGTTGACCCTGATCCTGCAAGATAAAGCAATGGACCGCAGAGTCAGTGATTGCATTTGTACGGCACACCTTCCAATATCTTTAATCCACCACAACATCTCCCTCGGGTATAGTTTAATCTCCCCTACCCATTCCCACACTGACCTTTCTGTCCTCGGTCTCCTCCACTGTCAGAATGGGGCCACAAGCAAAGTGGAGGAACAGCACCTTATATTTTGCTTGGCAGTTTACAACCCAATGGTATGATAATTGATTTCTCTAATTTCAAGTAACCATTGCATCCCCTCTCTCCCCGTCCCTCCCACACCTTAATCGTCCTGTCAGTTTCACTGTTTGTCTCCCTTTGTTATCACATCTTCCACAGCCAACAAGTGACCATTGTGGTCTCCACCTTTTCTGGGTCATCTGTGCCGTCTCCGATTTGTTCTGTATCATTTCATACCTCTAGTTTCCATCTACCCTGACTCTGTCTGAAGAAGGGCCCCGACCCAAAACGTCACCTATTCCCTTTCTCCAGAGATGCTGCCTGACCCACTGAGCTACTTCAGCATTCTGTGTCTATCTTCGATGTAAACCAGCAACTGCAGTTCCCTCCTACACATTTAGGTGTATCATTGCCATGTGTACTGAGGTACAGTGAAAAGCTTTGTTTTGCATGCTCTTCAATCAATTCTGACAATAAATACGATCAGACCAACTCAAGTGTAATAAGTACACCAAAGGGAGAGATACAGTGTGGAATATATGTCTGAGCATTGTAGTGCATCAATTCCAGAGAAAATGTCCAATATACAATGAGGTAGGTTGGAAAATTGGGACAGTACCCTTGCTTATGGAAGGACCATTTGGAAGCCTGATAAGAGAGGGAAAGAAGCTGTTCCTGAGTCTGGTGATGCGTGCAATCAAGAGAGAGCCAAGAGCGTTTAATTGTCACAAACACTGACACCGAATTTGCAGCAGCAGCATAAAAGTCCTGAAATCACAACATTCATAGATGACATAGAATAAACAAAACAAAATTAATAAATGAATAATCCCAATACTAGTGCAAAAACGCCCAAAGTCCTTAGTGCAACCAAGGTAGTCCATAGTTTAGTAAAGGGGCTGTCCCACTGCGGCGACCTAATCTGCGAGTTTAGAAGAGTTTGCCCTCGACTCACTCGTAGCATGGTCGACGCGATGTCCTAGGGGGTCCTATGAGGTCACTGGAACTCTCCTTCATGCTCAAGAGAAGTTCCCGCATACCCCCGCGGCCTCAGCAAGTGTGCACTTTAACCACATGTGATTTTTTTTCTATTACAATCTCAAATTGTGGAGTACAGAGGCAAATAAATAAATGATGGGTCTTTGTCCCTAACATTATGGAAGGCATTGTATCCTTTTTCTCCAGAGATGCTGCCTGACCTGCTGAGTTACTCCAGCACTCTGTGTTTTTCTTTGGAGAATAAAGTGTCCAACCACTTCCTCAGTAACTCTTACATCTACACATGGTGGGAGCTCACATAAGACTAGATTATTTTTGCAGTAATAACAAGAGCTTAAGTCAATACTTGATGGCAGGTTGCATGTTCTTGATGCTAATTAAGTTCTGACAGTAAAGCCAGTTGGCATTGATCTACCGCGGGCATTGGTGTAGGAGGATGTTTGGCACACGGTGCCATGTCACACCAAAGTCAACCGGTGGTCACCATGACCCTGATGCTCTGACTCCTTTCTTGCTAAGCTCAAGGGTTTACCATAACCGTGGTATAATTAGCAACCGTCACGAACCAAATCATTGGAAAGGAGACGAGAAGGGATTTATTTCGTCAGAGCGTGGTGCATCTGTGGAATTCATTGCCACCGACGGGCGTGGTGGCCATCAATGGATATTTTTAAGGTGGACATTGACAGATTCTTAATTAATATGGGGTTTTTGAGCGAAGGCAGGAGAATGGGGTTGAGAGGGAAAGATGGATCAGCCTTGATTGAATGGCAGAGTAGACTAGATGGGCCGAATGGTTTATTCTGCTCCTAGACATTATGAACTTGAACTTATGAACTAAATCTCAACGATGAACATTTGACATAATAATTTATATTTCAATGCCTGAAAAGGCAGTGGAAGCAATTGCAATTGAGGTTTTCATACAAAACTTGTATGCAAGAGCTCACACAGAACCCTCTGAAAGGCCTTGCTGTAATCCATTATGTCTATGTCTACAGCCTTGCCCTCATCAACCTTCATGGTTGTTTAGTTTAGAGATACAGCGTGGAAACAGGCCCTTCGGTCCACTGAGTGAGGGAGGAAACTGGAGCTTCTGGAGAAAATCCATGCAGGTCACAGGGAGAACGTACGAACTCTGTACAGACAGCACCCGTAGTCAGGATCGAACTCGAGTCTCAGGTGCGGCAAGGCAGCAACTCTCCCGCTGCGCCACCATGCCCCCAGTGATATTAAAAAAACTCAATAAAATTCATGAGACATGATATCCAACCTATAAAATCATAATGACCAAATCAACCTCTGATTAACCCATTAGCCCATCAGTCTGAAGAAGGGTTTCGGCCCGAAACGTCGCCTATTTCCTTCGCTCCATAGATGCTGCTGCACCCGCTGAGTTTCCCCAGCAATTTTGTGTACCTTCTGATTAACCATATTCTGTCTCTAGTTATCCCTTTTTCTCTTAATATACTGGCAGAATCTCTTTGGATTCCCCTCAATCTTCAGCCATGATCATATTGAATGGCGGTGCAGGCTCGAAGGGCTGAATGGCCTACTCCTGCAGCTATTTTCTATGTTACTATCTTAATTGCCAGAACTATCTCATGTCCTTTTTTGTCTGCTGATTGTTGGGGAAGTCCAGGACAAGGGGTCACAGCTTAAGGATAAGGGGGAAATCCTTTAAAACCGAGACGAGAAGAACTTTTTTCACACAGAGAGTGGTGAATCTCTGGAACTCCCTGCCACAGAGGGTAGTCGAGGCCAGTTCATTGGCTATATTTAAGAGGGAGTTAGATGTGGCCCTTGTGGCTAAGGGGATCAGAGGGTATGGAGAGAAGGCAGGTACGGGATACTGAGTTGGATGATCAGCCATGATCATATTGAATGGCGGTGCAGGCTCGAAGGGCCGAATGGCCTACTCCTGCACCTAATTTCTATGTTTCTATGTTTCTATGTTCCTCAATCTCCAGTACTATGGGGACATTTCCTGACCAGAGCCTCAATTTCTCTCATCCTCCAGGGTTCCTCACTCCCACCTGCCTTGTCCTTCACTCTTATATTCCTGAACTCTCACTTATCACATTTCTGAAAGGAATCCACTTTGCAGACATCTCCGTGCCTGCAAACTACGCCAATCAACTTTTGAGAATTCACCACATTACGAAAGAGCATGGCATAGAAATGGGCGGCTCTTTGGCCTTTGCTCAATGCTGGTGTTTATATTCCATTTTCTGCTCCGACACCTCCTTCCATTTAGGCACGGCAGCATAGCGGTAGTGTTGATGCCTCACAGCGCCAGAGACCCGGGTTCGATGTTGACTATGGGTACTGTCTATACGGAGTTTGTACGTTCTCCCCGTGACCGCGTGGGTTTTCCCCCGGGTGCTCCGGTTCCCTCCCACACTGCAAAGACCTACAGGTTTGTAGGTTAATTGGCTTCGGCAAAATTGTAAATTGTCCCTAGTGCGTGTAGGGCAAAGGTCAAAGGTCAAAAACTTTATTTGCCATTTGTGCTTACACACATAGGAACTCTTGTGCGGCTATTCAGAGAGTCGAGTCAAGTCAAATGAAAAATTAAAATTAAAAATTAAAAAAATTAAAAAGACACACAGAAGACACATAATCCATAAAAAACACATACCACTCCAGAAATAAAAAAAGAAAATGCCTAAAACCCTATACAAAGGGGAAAGTGAGAGTATTGTAACTTGCACAAACCCTATATCAGGACATCAGTTCATTTTGTTTTGTTTTGGCCAAGAGTCTCACTGTTGCAGGGAAGAAACTCTTAAAAAAGCGTGTTCTATTTGTGGCCAGTATAAGTGTAGGACAGTATAAGTGCGCGGGGATCGCTGGTCATTGCGGACTGGGTGAGCCGAAGGGCCCGTTTCTGCACTGTAGATCTAAACCAAACTAATCTCTCGTTCCACTTCACCAGCGACCACGAGTGAACAAGCAAGGTGCCTTATCCTGTATGAGAAGGAATTGCAGATGCTGGAAAATCAAAGGTAGACAAAAGTGCTGGAGAAACTCAGCGGGTGCAGCAGCATCTAAGGAGCGAAGGAAATAGGCAACGTTTCGTCCCGAAACGTTGCCTATTTCCTTCGCTCCTTAGATGCTGCTGCACCCGCTGAGTTTCTCCAGCACTTTTGTCTTCTTGCCTTATCCTGTAGTTGGGCGCAGGTCGAAAATGTGCCACCACTACCTCTAGGGATCTGGCCGTGCCTGCCAGATTTTTAATGTATATTGGAGGAAAATTAGATGAGGAACACACTCAGATCAGCCGAACACTTTGACTCTGACATCAGGAGGAGAATGGGGAGTGCAGGGGAGAGATAAGACTTTGTCTTCCATCACAGCGAGGAGGAGATTCGCTGTGATGGACGTTTGTGTAAATTGTGTTGTGTCTTGGTTCTTCCACTTGTCGGTACGAGTGCAGAAACCAAATTTCCTTTGAACCTCAACGAGGTTCAAATGACAACAAACAAATTGTATCATTGTATCACTGGCGGAGGCATGCAGATCCCGGAGGCCCACGTTAGGTCTGGGAATGTGGGATGCGGTGCTCGTGGATAAAGAACAGGCGACTCTCTCCATCCACACGGCAACTTTCCAGGAAGGAAACTGCCTCAAGGTGCTTCTCAAGATCCACGCAGGCAGAAGCCACTTCTGCATTTCCACACCTGCAAGTGTGAGAACCACAAGCTACCGTCAGCGACTCATCGTCGTGCACTGACACTGAAACCCACTTGGGAATTCAGTAAGGGGAGCGAGAAGCTGCAGCACCTTACTGAACCCTCTTACTCGAGAATTCACCCAAGCAGACAGTCTGAACCCCCCCCCCCCAGTGTGGAAATATCAACGACTAGCGGGCATAGCATGAAGGTGAGAGGCAGAGTTTAAAGGTGATCCTTAGTTTAGAGAACCAGGGTGGAAAAGGGAGAGTGGGGGGGGGGGGGGGGGGGGGGGGGTTGGGGGGGGGGGAAAGACCTCTGCTCTTTGGCTTGCTATATAACTATATAACAATTACAGCACGGAAACAGGCCATCTCGGCCCTTCTAGTCCGTGCCGAACACTTATTCTCCCCTAGTCCCATCTACCTGCACTCAGACCATAACCCTCCATTTCCATGTACCTATCCAATTTACTTTTAAATTATAAAATCGAACCTGCCTCCACCACTTCCACTGGAAGCTCATTCCACACAGCTACCACTCTCTGAGTAAAGAAGTTCCCCCTCATGTTACCCCTAAACATCTGTCCCTTAATTCTCAAGTCTTGTCCTCTTGTTTGAATCTTCCCTACTCTCAGTGGGAAAAGCTTATCCACGTCAACTCTGTCTTTCCCTCTCATCATTTTAAAGACCTCTATCAAGTCCCCCCCTTAACCTTCTGCGCTCCAATACCCTCCCACGGAAAGGGCTGAGGCTCTGGGATTTCTTCCATCAACCTCTCTACCTCAGACCTTGATCTCCCTAAACATACAGTAATCAATCCTACAAATCATATTATAAAAATTGAGCGGTAGAGTTGCTGCTTTACAGCGCTGGAGACACGGGTTTGATCCCGACTACGGGTGCTGTCTGTACGGAGTTTGTACGTTCTCCCCGTGGCCTATGTGGCTTTTCTCCGGGATCTTCGGTTTCCTCCCACACTCCAAAGACGTTTAGGTTTGTAGGTTAATTGGATTGTTATAATTGTAAATTGTCCCTAGAGTGTGTCGGATTGTGTTAATGTGCGGGGATCGCTGGTCGCCACGGACTCAGTGGGCCGAAGGGCCTGTTTCCGATCTGTATCTCTAAACAAAAACTATGTCCTCTGGTCCTCGTGAATGCCCCTTAACCTCAACCTTTCACCATTTGAGTGCGTTTTCTGGCTTCGTTTTTGACAATCCTGCTCATATTACACCCAAGCCTTGACATGGAATAGGAAAGGTTTACAGGCAAATGGGACCCGTTTAGATGGGGCATCTTGGTTGGCACCGAATGGCCTGTTTCCGCTCTTCGATGCATGTTTCCTTAGTGTGTGGCTATCTCTTCTCCAAAGCAAGCCAATTCCGAGTTACTCCAGCTTTTTGTGCCTGTTCTTGGTTTAAACCAGCAGCTGCAGTTCCTTCCTGCACATCTCGTCTGCTCCACTGCAAAAATATCTTCAATGTATGCCTACTTTGAAGAAATTCTCCTCCTCTCTCTGACAAGAATAGTGCAAGATCCTCTCTCACTGCTCCCCCTCTGCGATTCCTCCTGCTCATATCTTTCATTTATTTGTTCTACATCTCTCTATATCACCGTCTATATCTCCTGTTTCCCTTTCCCCTGACTCTCAATCTGAAGAAGGGTCTAGACCAGGGATGCTGTCTGACCCACTGAGTTACTCCAACTTTTTGTGTCTATCTTGAGTTATTTTAAGGGATGGGCAGGCAATGGGAACCATGGCGGTGTTTTGCAACTGGCTTGCATCAGTTGCCATGCATTGCTGCAATGCGATGCTTGGCAATGCTGATCAAGTGTGTGTCATGGGTCACTGAGCCCTCGGAACGATCTATCCTCGCACCTGGACTGGAGCTATACCAGACACGTGCAGTCTGTAGACAACCACTGCTCCAAATTCAGAAGCTCAAGTGAGATTATTTCAATGGTTCCTTTATTATCACATGTACCAAGGTACAGTGAAATTCTCTATTTGCATACAGATCAGAGGGTTATTGTCATACATGAGTACATAATACGCTGGCTTTACTTTGCACTAAACGTCATTCCCTTATCATATATCCATGCACTGTAAATGCTCGATTGTAATGTATTTATCTGCTGACTGGGTAGCATGCAACAAAAGCTATTCACTGTACCTCGGAACACATGACAATAAACGAAACTGACAAACAGCCCACTGAGTCTATATGCAATTGTGATGAGGTTTCGCTACCATTTCACAGTCCCTCCTCACTGGCCCTTTCTCTAGTGTCCACCACCATCACCCTCCACCTCCTCACAGGGTCCAGGTCTATGGGGGCGGGCAGTTACGATAGCCACCGAAGCCAATTAACCTCCAAACCTGCACTTCTTTGGAGTGTGGGAGGAAACCGGAGCAGCCGGAGAAAACCCCACGCGGTGACAGGGGGAACGTGCAAACTCTGTGTAGACAGCACCCATCGTCAGGATCGAACCCGGGTCTCTGGCGCTACAAGGCAGCAACTCCACTGCTGCGCCACCGTGCTGCCAGTAATGCAGTGTGCATCCTATTAATGCAACTGGCTGCAGATTCCAATTCACTGCAATAAGGACACAAATTCATCTCGCTGTTAAAAGTCCATTATTATTGCAGCAAACCTCACAGCAAGCATTACCTGCTGCACTGGTGCAAGGCTTGATTATACCCAGGTGAGGAAGGATTTGTTGGAATAGCACACAAACAAAGCTGTTCATTGTATCTCAGTGCCCGTGACAATAAACCAATAGCAAATCGCCAACTTTAATCCTGGAGTTTTAAAATCAGTAACAAACACCACCAGCAAGTTATGCTCTCGAATTTCTGAACCAACTCGTCAATCGTTGTGCTATCCCACAGCCAACAAAACCATCACCCACTTCTTTCATCCTTGGTCATTCATGATTTCTCAACCTGATAATCTTACCCAATGATTCCTAGTGAATCTAAAATGGATGTTAATTTTGAACTGCAGGTAAACCGAGCTGTTTGGGAGGTTTCAAGGGGTTGAGCATTAAGCTTTTCACTGTAGCTCAGTACACGTGACAACAAACTAAACTGAGACAGCAGTTTGAACTCAACTTATGAAGATGTGCAAAGGAGAGAGAGGGAGGGAGGTGGGGGGGGGGGGCAGTGAGGGAGGAAGGGAACAAGACAGGAGAGGGAACGAGGATCGTTAGGAGAGGGAGGCGGAAATTAGAGAGGGAGGGAGAGATGGAGGGAGCAGTGCGAGAGGGAAAGTGCAAAGGAGGCAGCGGGAGAGAGATGGAGAGCAGGAGGTTCAGGAGAGGGAGGGACGAGGTGAGAGAGAGAGAGAGAGAGAGGGAAGGAAGGGGAAGAGGTTTATTTGCCACTAATCACCACTTAGAGCAAATAGATGAACATCAATTATAACAACATTCTATTTCCGTGATCACACCCAGTGCATATGATTGAAACAACTCCTGTACCTGTTGTTCCTGAACTTGGTTCTGTACAAGGTGTCGTCTTTGTTATGTCTGCAAACGGAAAACGAGATAACGTGTTAAAGTGAGAGGAGCGTTTTGACAATTTGAGCATTTGTGAAGTTGCAAACAGTGCGTTCACTCTGCATGGGAATCAGCTCACATGTCCTCAGCCTGATAGCTCTCCCTTACGAGAGGACACTGTGCTGCGCGCCAGAGGGGTAGCCAGTGCTGGCTGGACACTCTCCAAGAGCTTTCACCGTCATTGTCTGACAAGTATGCCCACGTCACCCAGGCTTCCCACAGCCAGTCAATTAAATGATTGCCGAGTGCAATCAGTCTATTTTCAGCCCGACTCCAGTGTTGGTTTAGATTGAAGATAGACACAAAAAGCTGGAATAACTCAGCAGGTCATGCAGCATCGCTGGTCGACGCAGAATCGGTGAGTTGAAGGGCCTGTTTAGAGATACAGTGGAAACAGGCCCTTCAACCCACCGATTCCAGCGATCACCTGTACACTAATTCTACCCTACAAAGTCGGGACAATTTACAGAGGCCAATTAACCAACAAACCTGCATGCCTTTGGAATGTGGAAGGAAATCGGAGAAAACCCACGCAGTCACAGGGAGAATGTACGAACTCTACAGACAGCACCCCTTGTCAGGATCGAACCCGGGTCCCTGGTGCTGCAAGGTGGCAGCTCTACTGCTGCGCCACGGTTGCAGTATGTTTAATTCAGTTTAGTGATACAGTGCGGAAACAGGCCCATCGGCCCACTGAGTCCGTGCCGACCAGTAATCCCCGCACACTAACACTACTCTTAAGATAAGTTCAAGAAGTAACTTTTAAAAAAAATTAGTGCCCCTATGATTTTTTTTCCACGTATAATTATGCCAGAGTTAATTTCATGGGTCCAGTTCCATCCTGGGGGGGGGGGGTGGAAATATACGTGCCCTCTTTATTTCTGGATTGTCTATTTTGTCAGGCCACTCATGCCCTCTCTATCACTCAGTGATCACCCATTAGCTTAAAATATCTTGGTTGGGGTAAGGGAGAGAAAATTAACTGCTAGCAAAACATAGCAAATGCAAATATTTCCTGTTGTTTTACCACAATAGTTATTTCAGCAGTCTCCTGGACTTAGAGCAGACAAGGCCAACGCAAATAGATGTCGGAATGCAAATAGCCAATGAAAATAATTCTAACAATATAAATTTACAGCATCATCGAGTCACCCAGAATAAAGGGCTGCACACTTGGGGGGGGAGGGGGGGAAGCATAATGGTAGAGTTACTGCCTTACAGCGCCAGAGACCCGGGTTCAATTCTGACCACGGGTGCCGCCTGTACAGAGTTTGTACTTTCTCCCCGCGACCTGCGTGGGTTTTCTCTGGATACTCAGGTTTCCTCCCACACTCCAAAGACGTACAGGTTTGTGGTTTAAATTTGGCTTCTGTAAATCGTAAATTGTCCCTACTGTGTTAGTTAGTGTACGGGGATTGCTGGTCGGCATGGATTCGGTGGGCCATATTTCTGCATTGGACAAACATTCATAAGGTCTGCCACTTTGTTCCATCCAATTTATCTTAAGCTGTGCAATATACCCCCTAGTAATCAGTCTGTACCATTGAGTCAACAACAGACTATGAAACACAGTAAGGAAAAGCCCAGTGTTGGATAGCTTTGGGAATCGGTACACCATAGTTATTATCTCCTCTCATACATTCGACACTGACTGGTCATTTTCTTACATGACTCGTATTGTAACAGAAAACTGTCATGTCGGCTCTCAAGTGTCAAAACCGCTTGGCACCCTGAATGTGACTATGTTTGATACAACGAGGAATATAGGTAGTTCAATGGCATCAACATGATGTCAAAGCAGATACAAATCTTGATACAGAGATACCACGTTGCCAGCCAATGTCTTCAAGGTCAGGCACCATTAGAGTGGTGTCCAGGTCCTCTGTGATTCACGATACCAAAGCCAAATGGCAGTGGAGAGAATGATGCACAATAATCCCATAATTATTAAATATTAAATATTATTAGCCCATGAGCACGAAGGGATCAACAAAATATTTATCCCGCAAACACTTCAATAGTGGAGCATATCTGATTGTTACAAAGACTTAAGGGTGGCACAGCGGTAGAGTTGCGGCCTTACAGCGCCAGAAACCAGGGTTCAATCCTGACTACGGGTGCTGTCTGTACAGAGTTTGTACAGTCTCTCTGTACAGACAGCATGGGTTTTCTCCGAGATCTTCAGTTTCCTCCCACACTCCAAAGACGTACAGGTTTGTAGGTTAATTAGGTTGGTGTAAATGTAAATTGTACCGAGTGTGTGTGTAGGATAGTGTTAGTGTGCGGGAATCACGGGTCAGTGCCGGCCTGGTGGGCCGAAGGGCCTGTTTCTGCACTGTATCTCTAAACTAAACATGCATTTATCTGACACCTTTCATGGACACCTGATATCCAAAATTGCAGTGAAACCAATGAATGACCTCTTTCTTGTAACCAAAAATGAGACAAATCAACTCAGATTTCCAAAATTTAGCAACCAGTTTTTTCCTGAAGTTGACTTGAGTGATCAGTAGCAGGGAAGAATATCGGAGAGAATTGTTCTATTTTCAAAAGCAATGTTGCATCTTTTAGACCTGCCCGAGGTATGATCAAGTATCTCGAGTTTTAAGCGTCTTCGAAGGGCTTTTACTCCGGTTTCGTGACATCAGTGGCAAGCACTATTAATATTATGACAGGCCAAAGATTGCGACGCTGCATCACGCAGAGCTACCAGCAGATGGCACCGACATGCTCATACAATCCTTTATTCCCCACAGACCCCACTTCCCTGCACATACAAGTACACATTTAGCTCTGGTGAGTGTGTGCATTTTTCTGGCCGGGCAAATGGGAGCTCTAGGTTGTTGGATGAAAACAGGATAAGAATGGACTTAAAAATCACAAAGCAATCAGCCGAGTTAACTTGACTTTCTTAGTATGCAGGAAGGAACTGCAGATGTCACTTTAAACTGTAGACACAAAACGTCGGAATAACTCAATGGGTCAGGCAGCATCCCTGGAGAAAAGTGCTCCCGGTACGTCGCCAATTCCTTTTCTCCAGAGATAGTCTGTCCATGACTTTTTTACTTCTCCATTTCTCCCTCAGTAACAAGCTTCGGCTGGCAACCGGAAGGTAGCCGGTTCGAATCCCGCTTGGAGTGCATACTGTCGTTGTGTCCTTGGGCAAGACACTTCACCCACCTTTGCCTGTGTGTGAATGTGTGTGAATGTGTGTGAGTGATTGGTGGTGGTCGGAGGGGCCGTAGGCGCAGATCGGCAGCCACGCTTCCGTCAGTCTGCCCCAGGGCAGCTGTGGCTACAGAAGTAGCTTACCACCACCGAGTGTGACTGAGGAGTGAATGAATAATGCGATGTAAAGCACCTTGAGTATTAGAAAAGCGCTATATAAATCCCATCCATTATTATTATTATTATTATTATACAGCACAGAAACGGGACCCTTCGGCCCAACTCATCCATGCTGACCAGGGTGCTTTCACGATCTAGTCCAATTTGTCTGCATCTGGCATATATCCCTCCAACATTGAGGGCGGTGCAGCGGAGAAGTTGATGCCTTACAGCGCCAGAGACCCGGGTTTGATTCTGACCATGGGTCCCGTCTGTACAGCTTGTATGTTCTCCCTGTGACCACTTGGGTTTTCTCCGGGTGCTGCGGTTTCCTCCCACACTCCAAAGACGTACAGGTTTGTAGGTGAATTGGTTTAAGTAAAAACAGTAAAATGCCCCCAGTGTTCAGTGTATGGGGTGACCGTCAGTCGGCATGGACTCGGTGGGCTGAAGGGTCTGTTTCTGCGCTTCATGTCTAAAGTCTCTAAACTCTTTCATCCAGGAGGGGTTGCTGAGGAGTTACAAATAAAATTAAACATTGTACAAACAACTGTGAACATCCCCACCTCTGACCCAATGATGGAAAAAAAGGTGACATGGAACATAGAACTGCAACAAGGAACAGGCCTTCCAGTCCACACTGACTGCATCAAACACAATGCCAAGTTAAACTTATCACCTCTGCCTGCACGTGATCCAAATCCAGCCATCCCATGCCGATCAAGGGCCCCGAAGGTAGCTGCGCCAAGTGTATGTTTGGACCACGGCTATGATGATGTCTAAAGCCAAGCGATCCTGGCAAAAGCTAAACCAGACGTTGGTTAGCAGCGTATTGGAAGATTCTCAATGTGGCTTAAACAGAGACGCACTCGGAGCTAAAATAATTGGCTCATTTGCAGCCCACACCTTCTGCTCAGTTACGAACAACCATCTCCCAAAGGCTCTGGTTGATTAGAACTCCCCAACTCTGGCACAAGTTGAGATAAGTCACACCATGGGTTTACTGTTTTGATAGAGCTGACCTCCCAGATCTGCATGCCTCTGTTTCTCAATCCAGTCTCTCTTTTCTTCTTTTTCCAGCTGATTTTTCTCCTCACTCAAGCCTCATATCCCACCAGTCACAGAAAGGAAATGCTGCCTTGCTGTTCACAGATGCCCAAGTGCCCTTCTCAACTTGCCTGCAAACACTACAACATTTTCTACAAAGGTTTCTGATTCTGAATGCTGAACATTTAATTCAAATCCTCCTGTCAAAATTCATGGAAGAAATGTAGCTGTCCTAGAGTCATACAGCATGGAGAGAGGCCCTTCGGCCCAACTTGCCCATGCCAACCAAGATGCCCCATCTACACTAGTCCCACCTGCCTGCGTTTGGCCCATGTCCCCCCCCTAAATCTCCGTAAGCCTCTGGGGCTTTCACACGTCAGCTTACTAAGTCACTTCAGGGCATGTGCCGAATTCCCCTCCATACCTCCCCCTAAAGGTCAATGCTCGCGCAGCGGTAGAATTGCTGCCCTACAGCGCCAGAGACCCGGGTTCGATCCAGTCTACAGGTGCTTGTCTGTTTGGAGTCTGTACTCTCTCGTGACCTTCTCCGAGATCTGCGATTTCCTCCCACACTCCAAAGACGTACAGGTTAAAGGTTAATTGGGTTGGTATAAAAGTATAAATGTAAAACATGTCCCTAGTGTGTGTAAGGGGATCGCTGGTCAGTGCGGGCTCGGTGGGCCGAAGGGCCTGTTTCCGCGCTGTGTCCCTAAACTAAACTAAAGAACTAAACTACAAAGGCGAAGAATAGAAAAAGCATTGTCACAATGTACTCATACTGACAGTCCCCATAACCTGACCATTAAATCCACAGATTCACCAGACTGCCCACAATGACTCCACTCATTGAGTCACACAATGAGGCCAATTCATTTCCTATCTCCACATTTCTCTGTGGGCTTCTGCACAGAATGCATCACCTTTACAGTTGTCCATCAGCAAGCTATTGTCTTTCAGAAACACCGAGCTAAATATGTCAAAGGCATCGGCATGTCTTGGAGGTCCTCAAACTGCGGTGCATCTTGGACAATACAGCTCACCCCTTTCACGACACACTGCTCAACCTGAGGAGCACCTTCAGCAACAGACTGGTTCCACCAAGATGCAGGACGGAACACCACAGGAGATCCTTCTTCCCTGACTCTATTCACCCTCCCCCCCCACATCCCCAATCCTTTCCACTCGTCACTTTAATTTCTTGTATTTTGTGTTTTATGACTGTTGGGAATTTCCCCCCTGGGATAAATAAAGTTCCATTGTATCATATCTTATGTGCAAGGTGGTGTCCTGACCCATACCCATTCTGACTCCCTAACCCAGACAGAGGCAAAGCGGACCAGACAGTCCTTTAAGCCTGCTTCACCATTCGATAAGATCCTACATCTCAAGCTACTTAATCCCTACATTCCGACTTGATCTATGACTTGATCTATCTCTCCCTCCTAATCCCATACTCCTACCTTCACCCCATAATCCTGGACACCTGTACTAATCAGGAATATATCTATCTCTAGCCATCTCTAGCCTAATTCTGTTTCTACAACTGATAAATAGCTAAGCCCTTGCCCTGTGACCAAGCTTCCAAGCTCTGGAAACTCCAGCAAAGGAGGTAGGTAGTCTTGTGGCCCAAATGGCACATCAGCTAAATCTGCTGAGTGAGAAATGAAGAGGTGGATTTGTCAGCGATAGACAAAGCGAGAGACTGCATTGACGTCAGTTTGCCATTTGCCGTAAGTCTGTGTTTCACCAGGCGGTGTGGCACAGCAACAGATTTGTAGTAATGTTAGCATCTTCTCATTTACATCTATCAGCATATTCTTTCTTTCTCCTTAAACGTCTCCATAATATCTGCCTGAGCCCTTCCATACGGTGACAAGAGATTTCTCATTGTCACCAATCTAAATTGGTGAATCTGTGGAATACTGTGCCACAGAAGGCTGTGGAGGCCAGGTCAATGGATATTTTTAAAGCAGAAATAGATAGATTATTGATTAGTACAGGTGTCAGGGGTGATGGGGAGAAGGCAGGAGAATGGGATCAGGAAGGAGAGATAGATCAGCCATGATTGAATGGTAGAGTAGACTTGATGGGCTGAATGGCCTAATTCTCCTCCTATCACTTATGACCTTAAGACATGAGTTTGGTCTCGAGTCAGCAGAGACCAAACTCTCTGATGTTTGGTCCCCAACATCAGGGAATAACTCAGCGGACCAGGCAGCATTTCTGGAGAGCATGGATTGGTAGTGTTTCTGGTCCAGACCAGTCTGAAGAAGGGTCCATACCCGAAACGCCAGCCATACACTAGTTCTACGTCTTTGAAGTGTGGGAGAAAACCGGAGCACCAGGAGAAAACCCACGTGGTCACAGGAAGAGTGAGCAAACTCCGTGTAGACAGCACCCATGGTCAGGATTGAACATGGGTCTCTGTCGCTCTAAGGCAGCAACTCTACTGCTGTGCTACTGTGCCACCCTCTTGATCGATCGAGGAGAGGTGAGAAAACCACAGTTTAAGAATAAGGAGTAAGCTATTTAGAACGGAGACGAGGAAACACTTTTTCTCACAGAGAGTGGTGAGTCTGTGGAATTCTCTGCCTCAGAGGGCATTGGAGAGAGCTAGATAGGGCTCTTAAAAATAGCGGAGTCAGGAGATATGGGGAGAAGGCAGGAACGGGGTACTGATTGTGGATGATCAGCCATGATCACATTGAATGGCGGTGCTGGCTCGAAGGGCCAAATGGCCTGCTCTTGAACCTATTGTCTATTGTCTATTGTCTAAAACCGTGTTCGATTGATTTGTTGGTTCAATTACTTTATCGAGACTTGTACGAAGGAACCGCAGATGCTGGTTTAAACCGAAGATAGACACAAAGTGCTGGAGTAACTGAGAGGGACTGGCAGCATCTCTGGAGAGAAGGAATGGGTGATGTTTTGGGTCGAGCGAAGAAGGGTCTTGGCCCGAAACGACACCCATTCCTTCTCCAGAGAAGCTGCCTGTCCCGCTGAGTTACTCCAGCAATTTGTGTCTATCTTTACTTTATCGAGGCGTTGTTCAGAAGTAGCGGAAGATCAGACACTGTTGCCTTCGCTTGGTGCTCGGACGGAGCCCATATTGCAACAGGGCCTCCTGTAAACTCTTTGTTACAATTCTGGAGAGGATCTTCCACAATCCCTCCCCATAGCAAGATTGCAATGATAAAAAGCCATTTCCTTAATAATGACTGGTTCGATGCCATCAGCTCATTTAAAAATAAAAATGCTGCTTGGTTTATAGTCTTTGGATGATAATCTGACTGAATCGCTCTGAATCCTGTCCAGAAATAATAAACGACCAACTCATATCAACCACATGTTTTCAGTAACAAAGAAATACTCAGAAAGAAAGGGTTTCAATTTATTAAGTGTCTTTCACAACCTAAATGCTTTACAATTAAAGTTCATAACTGATAGGAGCAGAATTAGGAACAGGTGACGTTTCGGGTCAAGACCCTTCTTCAGACTAGACTGGAAACGTCACCTCTTCCTTTTCTCCAGAGATGCTGCCTGAGTTACTCCAGCATTTTGCGTCTATCTTCAGTGTAACCCAGCTTCTGCAGTTCCTTCCTACGTAAATACAAAGGATCTCTTTTAATTTTGTGTAGAAATACAGCATAGAAATGGACCCTTTGCCCCATTGAGTCCACGCTGACCATCGATCACCTATTCGCACTAGTTCTGTGTTATCCCATTTTCTCATCCCCCCCTACACACTACAGACAATTTACAGAGGCCAATAAACCTACACATCTTTGGGGTGTGGGAGGAAACCAAAGCACCTAGAAGAAACCAATGCGGAAACAGGGAGAATGTGCAAACTCCACACAGACAGCACCGGCGGTCAGGATTGAACCCTGGTCCCATAATTCAGCAGCTCTACTGGTAATGGGTCAAATAATCACATTATGTGTCGCCCAGATTCTCCATTAAATAAAACTTAAAGTGCTGGAGTAACACAGTGTCAGACAGCATCTATGGAGAGCATAGATAGGTGACATTTCGGGATTGGACCCTTGCGGTTGGAAGAAAGGTCCTGACCCGAAACATCACTATAGATGTTCTCCAGAGATGCTGCCTGACCAGCTGAGTTACTGTAGCATTTTGTGTTATTCTTTGGTAAACCAGCATCTGCAGTTCTTTGTTATTATAAACAATCTCCTTCTATGCTATGGATCTCAGGAGAGAACTGGGTTATCATGAATTAGTACGGGTGTCGGGGGTTATGGGGAGAAGGTAGGAGAATGGGGTTGAGAGGGAATGGCAGATCAGCGGAGTAGACTTGATGAGCCAAATGACCTAATTCTGCTCCTGTTCATCTTATGAACGTGCAATAATGAAGTGTTTCTCATTCATTTCAACTGATTCTGACATCACAACTGTGAATTTATTCACTAAAGCAAAATGCTCAAGATTTAGGGCAAGCCTAGAAGTGTGAAATTTCGGTGCCAACTGGATGGAGGTGCTTGAGGTTAGAAGCCTGGAGCGTCAGTGTATGGAGACAGTGGCTTGGATCCCCACTGTGTTAAATTCATCACACGCAGGGCTAGTCAATCTCTCGGCTGCCAAAGGAAATGTTGGAGTAAACCTCAAGGTCTGATCATTCCAGGTCAGCTTACATAAACGCAGACCCATCCAAAACACTGCCATCAGTATCCTCACTCACACCAGTCTCCCTTCACTCAGTTCACCTTTTCATGCCAGCTCACCCCGAATCTGACAAAGGTTTAATTTAATTTAATTTATTTTTTGCTCCTCAGTGTATCTGACCTCAACAGCGACGATGCCCACCAGGTTTTCACAAGGCTTTTGTGTTCAGAATTGTTCCTGACATCAATCCTCACAAGGATGTTGCCTGGACTTGAGGGCCTGAGCTATAGGGAGAAGTTGGGCAGGCTGGGTCTCTATTTCTTGGAGCGCTGGAGATAAGGGGTGATTTTATAGTTATGTAAGATCATGATGAGAATAGATAAGATAATGCATAGATATGCACAGAGTCTTTTACCCACAGTTATGGAATCTGGAGCCAGATGACAGCTTTAAAATGAAGTTGGGGTCGGAAAATTTAATAGGAACCCGAGGGGGGGGAAGGGGACACACACTTCTCTGTATTAAATTCCATCAACCATTCCTCCGCCCGCCTGGCCAATCGATCCAGATCCTGCTCCAATCGTTCACAACCATCTTCACTATCTGCAAAACCACTAACTTTTGTATCACCAGCAAACTTGCTAATCTTGCCCTGTATGTTCTCATCCAAATCATTGATGTAGATGACAAACAGTAAGGGGCCAGCACCGAACCCTGTGGCACACCACTAGTCACAGGTGGCCTCTAGTCTGAGAAGCAACCTTCTACCATCACCCTCTACTCCCTTCCATGGAGCCAAATTGCTATCCATTCAGCTATCTCTCCTTGGATCCCGTGCGATCTAACCTTCCAGAGCAGCCTACCATACGGAACCTTGTCGAACGCCTCACTGAAGTCCATGTACATCCTGGTTTTAACAAGCAACTTTTATTTTGGATTCACATATTACAGGAGGCTTTTTTTCTTCTATCTTTAAACCCATCTAATCCTTTAATCATGTTGAACACTTCAGTAAGCCGAGCATATAATATTTTTATACTCAAGGAAATGGAAGCTTAATGTGGGGAACTTGTCTTCATCAATGGCCTGCTTTTATTCCATCAAAGTCCCTCCAGTTGCAGCATTTCCTTTGGCTTAGTAGGTAGCTTCTACCCAGAGAAGTTCACTTTAGTTTAGAGAAACAGTATGAAAGAGGCACTCTGACCATGCTGACCATCGATCACCCATTCTATGCGATCACACTAGTTCTGCAGGATCTCGCTTTCTCATTCACTTGGGGAAATTTTAGGGGCATCAAATAACCGCCAAACTCGCAAATCTTTGGGGTGTGGGAGGAAACCGGAGCGCCTGGAAAAAGACACATGTGGTCATGAGGAGAACACGGAATCTCCACACAAACGATACCCGAGGTGAGGATCAAACCCGGGCCTCTGGCTCTGCGAGGCAGCAATTCTACCAGCTGCGCCACTGTGCCACCCATTAGGAGTTTGTGGGTTCACATCCCATGAAACTCAAGTGCAAAATTGACCACCATCAAATACGTTTACCATTTGGGAGATCATTAAACATAGAACAGTACAGAACAGCAACAGGCCATTCAGCCCACAATGTCGGTTCTGAGCATGACACCAAGATAAACCAACCCCATTTGAGAAATGAAAGTAAAGTATAAATCTTAAGCCCTCTTACGCTGCATGCTAGCCCTCATCAATATGTACTGTTCAATCAACACTAATGAAGCAGTACATCTGGTCATTAAGAAGATACTGTCTGCGTGAAGTCGCTGCACAAAATTAGCTCTTAGGCTTCCGACATCTCACCAACAACTCCATTTCAAAATCACTTTGTTGACTTTACAGTGTTTATTGGATGGCCTCTATAGTTTCAGTCCAGGTGAAAGATCTCAACGTGAAACGTCGCCTATCTATTCCCTCCACAGATGCTGCCTAAAGCCCCTGTCCCACTTAGGAAACCTGAACGGAAACCTCTGGAGACTTTGCGCCCCACCCAGGGTTTCTGTGCGGTTCCCGGAGGTTTTTGTCAGTCTCCCTACCTGCTTCCACTACCTGCAACCTCCGGCAACCACCTGCAACCTCCAGGAACCGCACGGAAACCTTGGGTGGGGCGCAAAGTCTCCAGAGGTTTCCGTTCAGGCTTCCTAAGTGGGACAGGGGCATAACTCACTAAGTTTCTCCAGCAACTCCCACTTTTTTGCTGCCATCAGGCGGCATGGTGGCAAAGTGGTAGAGCTACTGCCTTACAGCGCCAGAGACCTGGGTTCGATCCTGACTGCGGTCTGTAAAGAGTTGTATGTTCTCCCCATGACCACGTGGGTTTTCTCTGAGATCTTCGGTTTTCTTCCACACTCCAAAGGCGTAGAGGGTTGTTGGGTAATTGGCTTGTTATTATCAATATAAAATGATCCCCAGTGTGTGTAGGGCAGTGTTAACGTGCGGGGATCGCTGGTCGGTACGGATTCGGAGGGCCAAAGGGCCCATTTCCACGCTGCATCTCTAAAACTAAATAAAACTAAAGTTTAAGCCTGTTTTCTGGGTACCATTCATACGAGAGCCTGGTTTAGTGTCAACAGCCTTATAGGAGCTGATTGTCACAATTACACCCTGTGCCTTCCATTGCGGAGCCTGTCTAGATTGGAAGCTGAAGCAACAATTGGAATTTCTACGAAAAGTAAACCTGAAATTTTGGCAGCCAAAGTAGAAGCTATCATTAAACTATCACATGAGAAACCACACTTCTTCTACGTAAAATGCCACCAGGTCCCTGAGAGTTTGTAGAATTAAACAAAAAGAGAAATCCATTCCAGAAGAAGTGCATGTACCACCATCTGAAGAAGGGCCGAAACGTCACCCATTCCTTCTCTCCAGAGATGCTGCCCGTCCCGCTGATTTACAATACTCCAGCGTTTTGTGTCTATGTTCGGTGTAAACCAGCATCTGCCAGTTCCTTCCTGCACCCTACCACCATCTTCACAGCCTCAGGTCTCTGGGCAAGCAACAGGAGAGACACAGCTTACGAGAAGGTGGGGAGTACGAGAGCCAATTCCAAAAGGGAAATACATAGAACTATACATCACAACACAAGGCCCTCCGGCCCATGATATGTATGCCGTACATCATGCCAAAATAAACTAATCCCTTCTGGCTACATATCCTGGATCCACATGTCTCCATTTCGTGCCCATCTTAGTTTAGTTTAGTGTAGAGATACAGCAGGGAAACAGGCCCTTCGGCCACCCGAGTCCGCGCTGACCAGCGATCCCCATACACTAGCACCACCCTACACACTAAGTAGGTTAATTATCCTCTGTAAAACTGCCTCCAGTGCATAGGGAGTGGATGAGAAAGTGGGAAAATGTAGATATAGTGACAATGGGTGATGAATGGTCAGCGTGGACTCGTTGGGCTGAAGGACATGTTGTCGTGCTAAAGGCTTCTCCGATGGTAGAGTGCATTGCGACATCTGAAATGGTGGCTATTCAAATGAAGTCCCAAATGTAGAGGACCTCAGGAGTGTGTTCTAGTTTTGGATATTAATTGGAAAGTGGAAGTGGGAAGGGACTGAGGCCAATCCCTCAAACAATGTGGGTTGTGGAAGGGCGGATTTGGTGCCGGGAAAACAGGAACATCCCACAGAACATGTCCCTGCTGCATGAGAGACTCACTGGTCCCAACACCCCGCCAGGCTGACGATGCAAGCTCCGAGCAAAAACAGAAGCATCTCCAGAGATGTTGGCGTCAGGTCAGATTCAGGTGAGTTAACTGTCACGTACATCAAGGAGCAATGGAAGTCCTTGCTCGCAAGATGCTCACAGCCTAAAGAGTCGACACACAGTGATGACAAATGCAAACCAGCAGGATTGTTGTGCTAAACATGAGCGTTGCGAAATAATATTAAAATACAAACTGAGTTGGAGTTAAGAGGAGGAGCACTTGACACCACTTCCAGGAATGAGGTGGGAAAGGTATCAGAGCGTCACACAGGCCATTCAGCCCCATTCCCCCATGCCGACCAAGATGCCCCATCTAAGCTAGTCTCATTTACCAGCATTTGGCTCAGTCGTCAATGTATTTCTTGAAGAAAATGATGACAACTAAGAGCGGCGCAGCGGTAGAGTTGCTGCATTACAGCAGTAGAGACCCGGGTTCAATCCTGACTACGGGTGCTGTCTGTACGGAGTTTGTACGTTCTGCCTGTGACCGCGTGGGTTTTCTCCGGGTGCACTGGTTTCCTCCCGCATCCCAAAGATGTGCAGGTTTTCAAGTTAATTGACTTCTGTAAATTGTCCCAAGTGTGTAGGATAGAATTATTGTTCAGCTGAAAACGGATTCATTGGGCCGAAGGGCCTGTTTCCACGCTGTATCTCTAAACTAAACTTAAACCAAAAACGAGATACAAGGAACTGGTGTACAAAAAAAGTTTGTGTTACAGGAGCAAAGTGAGACAATTCGGTGGCCATCAAGTCTACTCCACCATTAAATCATGGTTGATCTATCTCTCCCTCCTAACCCCATTCTCCTGCCTTCTCCCTCTAACACCCATACCTCAATACATTAAACAATAATGAGGCATTGCTGGGGTAATTAGCCTGACCTGCCGAATTACTCCAGCACATTGTGGCTATAGCTAAAGCCATCACCTGCATGCAAAGTGTCCCAGCCCATAGGTTCAGGTCTAGTTCCTCCCTGGGACCACATGCTGGAAGACTTGGGGCCACATTGCAGCGTTCCCTCCACCGACCTCAGCGGTTTAGTTTAGTTTAGAGATACAGCGCAGAAATATGACGATCGGCCCACTGAGTCCACACCGACCAGCGATCCCCGCACATTGACTATCCTACACACGCTGGGGACAATCTTTTACATTTACACCGCCAATTAACCTACAAAGCTGAACGTCTTGGAGTGTGGGAGGAAACCGAAGATCTCAGAGAAAACCCACGCAGGTCACCGGGAGAACGTACAAACTCCATACAGACAAGCACACATACCCGGGTCTCTGGCGCTGTAAGGCAGCTCTACTGCTATGCCACCGCGCCGGTCTGCCCTGCCAGCTTCCCTGTGCGATCGAGAGCATGGGGTTAGGCTTATAAACAAACTGTGTCTTTAAATTTAAAATAAACTTTATAGTGGTTTTCACTGCAGCACCAATCATTAAGTGAAATCCCGTTCCCGTCGGGCAAAAGATACGGACGTTTGAAAGTGCACGCCACCAGACTCAGGAACAGCTTCTTCCCCTCCGTTATCAGGCTTCTGAACGGTCCTTCCACAAGCTAGGGTGCTGTCTGATTCACCTCTATCCCATTGTGGACATTGGACTTTGTCTCTGGAACTGGTGCGTGACAATGCTGAGAACTATATTCCACACTCTGTACATTACCTGCTGCTCTACCCATTCGACTAGAGTTTGACATGACTGCATTCACGCATAGTCTTATCTGATTTGATTGAATAACATGCAAAACAAAGCTTTTCACTGTACCTCAGTTTACACAACAATAATCAACCCACACCTGTCTGTGGCCAAAGACCACCTTCACAAAAGCCGCTCATAAATGACCACATTGGAGTCAGAGTAATACAGCGTAGAAACAGGCCCCTTGGCATAACCTGCCCGTGTCTTACCAAGATGCCCCATCTACACTAGCCCCACCTGACCCCGTTTGGCCCATATCCCTCAAACAGAATACAACAAAAAGGGGGAAAAAAAGGATAATAATAAGTTTATTGCTGTTTAATCACACAAGCAGGGTCTGTTATTCGTTTAAACTCCAGCCCGTTAATGCATCCAGTCCGAGTTCCCATTAATATTTTCTCCTGAGTTGCTCCTGTGTCTCATTCAAAATGGACAATGTGCTGTCTTGTACCAGTGAAGGATGCATTTGTAGGTTACACTGTATTTGAGGGAACCCGACACAGCTAGGAACAGGTCACTTGCTGGTCATATTATAATAATGATTTGCTTCCATGGCTGGATGACATGACACTGGCTACACAGAAGCTTTTCACTGTACCTCAGTACACGTGACAATAAACTAAAACTACATTTGGACAGGTACATGGATACGAAAGGTTTAGAGAGATATGGGCCAAACGTCGGCAGGTGGGACTAGTGTAGATGGGGCATCTTGGTTGGTATGGGCAAGTTGGACCAAGAGGCCTGGTTCCATGCTACACAACTCCAACGTGGTCATATATGCACCACTTTTGTGAAGGTGGTGTTTTTCCTCACCGCAACAACTAGCATCAATACGTAGCCTTTAATGGAGTTAAACACTATGTCAGTGGAGTTTTCAAACAAAACTTAACAATAAATTCAATTAATAGGACATTAAGAGCACATTAAATTAATAGGACAAGCGGCCAGAAGCTCAGGCACAGAACATGATAGAGATGTCTTCTCAAAAGGTCATGAGTGACAGGAGCAGAATTAGGCCACTCGGCCCATCAAGTCTACTCAAGACGACAGATGGCACAATGGGCTAAGTGTTCGGCTGGCAACCGGAAGGTAGCCGGTTCGAATCCCGCTTGGAGTGCATACTGTCGTTGTGTCCTTGGGCAAGACACTTCACCCACCTTTGCCTGTGTGTGAATGTGTGTGAATGTGTGTGAGTGATTGGTGGTGGTCGGAGGGGCCGTAGGCGCAGATTGGCAGCCACGCTTCCATCAGTCTGCCCCAGGGCAGCTGTGGAAACAGAAGTAGCTTACCACCACCGAGTGTGACTGAGGAGTGAATGAATAATGCGATGTAAAGCGCCTTGAGTATTAGAAAGGCGCTATATAAATCCCATCCATCATTATTATTATTACTCTGTCAATCAATCATGGCTGATCTATCTTACCCTCCTAACCCCATTCTCCTGCCTTCTCCCCGTAACCTCTGACACCCGTACTAATCAAGAAAAGTACAGTCTTCTGGGAGGAAGATAAGAACAGAGAAGGAATTCCAAACCTTATCTCCTTGGCTGCTGGTTATAGAGAAACTTTAAATTGACCAGAGAGCAGAAAGAAAGATTGCCGAGATCCCAGAGGCTTGAAGAGGCGGAGGGGGGTCCCAGGGATAGGGAACGATGAGGCAATGGAGAGATTTCAGCGCGAGAATGGGAATTTAGAATTGGGACGTTGCCAACCTAATCGGACAAAGTGCATTTTCCAGGGTTTTTACTGCTGCGTGCCCGAAGTGTAATTTTTCCAAGTTCGCTAATGACGATCTTGTCAGTCCAAGTGTTTTGTAATCTTATTTAAGGATGTGGCAAGGTGAAACGCCACAGATGGCAAGAACACCATCTGGCTGAAGCTGATGAACACTGCACTCTGAGGACCTGGAGTTTCAGGTGGGCTCGCTGATACAGGGACAGCAGCTGGAATCACCTCAAGATGCCTTCTGCTGTCACTTCGTAACGAGCGGCTGACAGGAAAATGCCCAAAGGGGGTCAAATGCTCAGAGTTTCTTGACAATGATAAGCCCACGCTCCAAAATTCGGAGCAGACCAGGCCAAGGGCAAATCTCTGCCAGAGTACCGACCACTGGAACAGGAACCATCCTGCCACAGCCAGAGAGCAGTGCTGAACTACACAAAAATGCTGGAGAAACTCAGCGGGTGCAGCAGCATCTATGGAGCGAAGGAAATAGGCAACGTTTCGGGCCGAAACCCAGTGCTGAACTGTTACTCACCTCTTGGGATGCAAGCAGAAGCCTCCACATGGCGCATCCCGGGCAATGCTGACGACAGGAACTGTATCACAGTGACTGACTGAAGTAGCCAATTCTGCAACCACCGGCCGACAACCGTCACTGACCGACCGGAAAGACATGATATAGAAGATGACCGGACACGAGGAAGAAGAACTCACCTCTTTGGTGACCCTCGGACTATCCTTGATCGTACTTTGCTGCCTTTACCTTGCACCATACGTGATTCCCCTATCATGTATCTATGCACTGTAAATGGCATGATTGTAATCATGTATTGTCTTTCTACCGACAGGATAACACGCAACAAAAGCTTTTCACTGTACCTCAGTACATGTAACAATATACCAAGGAGTCCAATCAGTTTTTATAAATTTAGTTTAGTTTAGTTTATTATCGCCACTTGCTATAGTGACAAGCTTTTCTGGTGTGTGCTATCCAGTCAGTGAAAAGACTATACACGATTACAATCGTTTAATGCAAGGTTTGATTAAAGATAGTTCAAAAGTCTCCAATTAGGTCAATGAGAGGCCAGGTTCGCTTTCCAGTTGGTGAGACGACGGTTCAGTTGCCTGATAACAGCTGGAAAGAAACTGTCCCTGAATCTGGAGGTGTGCATTTTCACACTTCTGTAGCTCTAGCCTAATGGGGTAGGGGAGAAGAGGGATTAATAATAATAATAATGGATGGGATTTATATAGCGCCTTTCTAATACTCAAGGCGCTTTACATCGCATTATTCATTCACTCCTCAGTCACACTCGGTGGTGGTAAGCTACTTCTGTAGCCACAGCTGCCCTGGGGCAGACTGACGGAAGCGTGGCTGCCAATCTGCGCCTACGGCCCCTCCGACCACCACCAATCACTCACACACATTCACACACAGGCAAAGGTGGGTGAAGTGTCTTGCCCAAGGACACAACGACAGTATGCACTCCAAGCGGGATTCGAACCGGCTACCTTCCGGTCGCCAGCCGAACACTTAGCCCATTGTGCCATCTGTCGTCCCAATTGACTGGGACTGAGGACTGGGATTGACTGGGGCGCGACTCGTCCTTGCTTATGCTGGTGGCTTTTGACCTGGAGGCAGCGCGAAGTGTAGATAGAGCCAATGGAAGAGAGGTTGGTTGGTGTGATGCTCTCTGGGCTGCGTCCACAATTCTCTGCAATCTCTTGCGGTCTTTGCGTCAAACTGTGCTGAGATGCATCCCAATAAAATATCACTCAGTTTCAGGCTTTTCAAATGCATTAGTGGGAAAATGTTCTGAACTAATAGAAAATGTGGGGGGGAAACCAAAGATAACCCATGCGGTCACGGGAAGAACATGCACTGACAGCACCCGTGGTCTGGATCGAACCCGGGTCTCTGGCGCTGCTACTCTACCACTGTGTGTGTGTGTGTGTGTGTGTGTATATATATATATACACACACACGTATATGTATGTATATATATATATATACACACACACGTATATATGTATATATATATATATATATACACACACACATATATATATATATATATACACACACACACGTATATAAACACACACACACACACACACACACACACACACACACACACACACACACACACACACACACACACACACACACACACACACACACACACACACACACACACACACACACACACACACACACACACACACACACACACACACACACACACACACACACACACACACACACACACATATATATATATATAAATATATATAAATATATACACTGAACTTTTTTTCATTTACTGTCTTGTTTACAGAGTTCACATAAATTTTCTGCTGCTGCAAGTAAGAATTTCATTGCTCTGTCTGGGACATGGGACAATAAAATGCTCTTGGCAGTGAGTGGGAGCTCAGTTTCACAGTGTGTAGCTGGAGCACTGATCCCACACTTGAACCCCACAGGCCAGTCTTCTGATCATAGCAAGGTCATGCGGAGGTGGGAACGAGAGAACGAGCTGGGGAGGAATTCCTCTGTGCATTGCAGAGAGCGGGCCTCCTGCCAGGGTGACCAGTGAGCAATGCTGACGCTATGGGAGGAGTTTCCAGTCGGGAACATCCCACTCGCTCAGTCAACAAGGAAACAGGTGCACCGAGCATGCGAGCAAAGGATGGGATTTGAAGTAACCCTTGCATTCCCTCTCTCTCCCCGTCACTCCCCCGCTCCTAGTTGTCCAACTAGTTTCACTGTCGTCCTGTTTAGTTCCACCGTTCAAACCCCCCTCCTCCCCATTATCACCTCCTCCACAGCTAACACTGGGCTCCACCTTTACTTGATCACCCTTGCTGAACATTACTTATTCTTTTCATAATTCATTCCTATATGCTTTGTACCTTTTCATATCTCTAGTTTCCCTCTCCCCGGACTCTTAGTCTGAAGAAGGATCTCGACATCACCTATTCCTTTTTTCCCCCCAGAGGTGCAGTCCGACCCACTGAGTTACTCCAGCATTTTGCGTCTCTCTTTGGTGTAAACCAGCATCTGCAGTTCCTTCCTACACGAATGGAAGTTCAGTTTAGTTCAGTTCAGTGTCACGTGTGCCGAGGTATAGTGACAAAGCTTTTGTTGCATGCTAACCAGTCAGCGGAAATACATTATTACAATCGAGCCACTGTACAATGTATAGATATAAGAAAAGTGAATAACGTCAGTGCAAGGTAAAGCCAGTAAAGTCCGATCAATGATAGTCCGAGGGTCACCAATGCGGTAGATAGTAGTTCAGCACTGCTCTCTGGTTGTGGTGGGATGATTCAGTTGCCTGATAACAGTTGGGAAGAAATGGTCCCCGAATCTGGAGGTGTGCGTTTTCACACTTCTATACGATTCTAAAGTGCACTGTGGAAAGAGATCAACACTGTCACAGCTCAATGGAGGGCAAATCCTTGCTATTATAGTCAAGGCAAGTTGTAACACTACAATTGGCTTAAAGTAAATATATACCTGTAACATATAAAAATCTCTAACACCCATGCAGCATTCTTGAGGGAGAAAGTTTGCATTGTTGCTGTATCAAGGGCACTCATTACAAACACGGCTCCACGTTGATCATCATGCAGTGAAACTTTTCTAATTATAGTACAGTGCATGGGAGGATTATTGATGTGCATTTAAGCCGATATGTTTGGCTGTCGAGGAAGGAACTGCAGATGCTGCTTTAATCCGAAGAAAGACACAAAGAGCTGGAGTCTGAAGAAGGGTCTTGACCCAAAACGTCACCTATTCCTTTTCTCCAGAGTTACTCCAGCTTTTTGTGTCCATCTAAAGCCTACGTGTTATATGGCCTGTGAACCAAACTCAGAGGCTGAGGTATTTATCTCGGTTCAACACCACCCCTGTTATAACTCACGCCAAAAATAGTTCTTCTTGTACTTCACCCAGAAGATGCATTCAGTTCCAATTATATTCCAAAAGCTATTCATCACCCAAATCCTTGTTTTCAAGACCTTCTCTATATTTAATACAATATCATTACTGTTTTGCTTCACATTTTTTCTTGCCATTCCTCACCGCCTTGTATTCCATTGTGATCTTCATGGCAAAATAGCTGGTGTTCTAAGTTGACCTTTTAGTTTAGTGTAAAGATACAACATGGAAACAGGCCCTTCGGCCCCCACCAAGTCCATGGATCACTGCTTCTATGCTATCCCACTTTCTGAGACACACTGTACATACTGGGGGCAACTTACACAAGCTCATTAACCTACAACCCCCATATCTTTGGTATGAGGAGGAAACCAGAGCACCTGGAGGAAACCCACATAGGGACCACACGCCCACAGGGAGAACCTGCAAACTCCACTCAGAGAGCACATGCCGTCTGGATGGAACCGGGTTCCCTGGTGTTGAGAGGCAGCAGTTCCACCAGTGCACCACTGTGCTTGTTCTTACGCAACATAGATTTACACTACGCTCAAGGGCCAAGCATGACCGTTGAGAGTGATGAGTGTCACCCGAGTCGAACCAGTGTCACCAACAGCCCACACTGCCTTACTGTAAACATCAATCTCGGAATTGGAACAAACCTGGGAAATTTGGCTTATCTGTAATCTGCTATCTTCTCCAGCACCAGATGCTCCGATTCTGGAAAGACTCAGTACAACATTTGGCGGCAGGGTTGCGCAGCAGTAAGTTGCTGCCTTACAGCACCAGAGACCCCGTTTCAATCACGACTACGGGCGCTTGTCTGTACGGAGTTTGTACGTTCTCCCCGTGACCCGTGTGGGTTTTCTCCGGGATCTCCGGTTTCCTCCCACACTCCACAGACGTACAGGTTTGTAAGCTAATTGGCTTGGTATAAATGTAAATTGTCCCTAGCGTGTGTAGGATAGTGCAAGTGTGCGGGGATCGCTGGTCGGCATGGAGTCGGTGAGCCGAAGGGCCTGTTTCCACGCTGTATCTCTAAACTAAAATGCTTGCCTTATTCCCATAATGGGTGACCCTTGTTTTGGTTCATATCCTGGACTTCCCACTCTAAAACCCGCCTCTTGCCTCCCCCTTAAGTTTAAAAGCCTTCGTCACCCGTGTTGCTCATCTCTTCTTGTATCTTTAGCTTGGTGTCAATTATCAACTCTTAAAAAAGAATTTGGGTCATTTACTTTTCTGGAGGTGCAATATATTACAAGGGGGTTTTTTTTCCCCTCCTCCGGTTTACAGCACAAATCATGCCTGGGAAATCCCAAAGCTGTGCTGTTACGAGAAGCCCTACATGGGGAAGCAACGATCTTTGCTTGGTTCATTACTGGACAATTTTCTTATCTCCCCAATGCTCAACCCCCTCCTGCTCTTTACTCCATAGCTCAGCTCCCTACACCTTGTCAACAGCAATAGCAAAGGCTTCGGGGAGAAGGCAGGAGAATGGTGTTGAGAGGGAAAGATAGATCAGCCATGATCGAATGGCAGAGTAGACCCGATGAGCCCCAAGACCTAATTCTGCTCCTATGACGTATGCACTAATAGCACATTATCCATAAGAACGAAGCATTAAATCAGACACACTAAAAGTTGATCTTGTGAACCTGTCTTGGAGGACAGCCAGGGATGAGAGTGAATTTCCTTGTTCCAGGTACATGGTGATGGGGGAGCACTGAGCACCGATGCCAAGTACCAAGCGCCAACCTAACAATTTGTATAGAAAGGAACTGCAGTTGCGAGTTTATGCCGCCAATAGCCACAAAGTGCTAGAGTAAGTCAGCGGGTCAGGCAGCATCTCTGGAGAAAAAGAATGGTCTGTAGAAGGGTCCCGACTAGAAATGTTACCCATTCTCTTTCTAGAAAAAGGCTTGTCAGCCCACCAACTGCACACCGACCAGTAAACACCAGCATACTAGCATTATATATATATATATATAAACACTAGGGACAAGTTAACCAAAGCCAATGAACCTACAAACCTGTACATCTTTGGAGCATGGGAAGAAACCAGAACATCCGGAGAAAACCCACACAGGTCACGGGGAGAAAGTCCAAACTCCATACAGACAGCACCTGTGATTATGATCAAACCCAGCCCACGGCGCTGTAAGGCAGCAACTCTACCGTGCCGAACCATTGACTATCACATTTTTTTGTAAACCAGCATCTGCAGTTCCTTGTATCTCCAGGAATCTCTACTCGCTTGCTTAGTTGCCAGTTGTTTTCAGGAACAGGGCGGCACGGTGGCGCAGCGGTAGAGTTGCTGCCTTACAGTGCTGGCAGCGCCGGAGACCCGGGTTCGATCCCGACTACGGGTGCTGTCTGTACGGAGTTTCTACGTTCTCCCCGTGACCGCGTGGGTTTTAATAATAATAATAATAAATTTTATTTAATGGGCGCCTATCAGACATCTCAAGGACACCTTACATAATAATCGGAAAAACATGTAATCGGAATATAACAAGTAATAAAGACATCACAGAGACACAAATTAAAAACAGTATTCAATCCAAAAACAGAAAATCAAAAACACAGTGTGAAGAGAGAGCAGCGGCAGCCAAAGCGCGCCAGCGTCCACTCTCCGCTTTTCTCCGGGTTTTCGGTTTTCTCCCATACTCCAAAGACGTGCGGATTTATAGGTTCAATGACTTGGTTATAAATGTACATTGTCCCGTGTGTGTGTGTGTGTGTGTGTGTGTGTGTGTGTGTGTGTGTGTGTGTGTGTGTGTGTGTGTGGGATAGTGTTAATGTGCGGGGATCTCTGCTAGGTACGGACTCGGTGGGCCGAAGGGCCTGTTTCCATGCTGTAACTCTAAACTAAAACTAAAACTAAACTATATGTTTTAAAGTTGAACGTGCTTCTCTAGCTCCAAATATTTTTAATCCCGAGTGAATTTATCCACTAATGGGTGAACTCAGGGTCCAGCCGATCGCAGCAGATGTCTAAATGAGGGAACCCTTGTGACATAACTAGACCAACAACAGGAAGTAACCCTTCATCACATCATTAACATTAGCGGACAGCAAAGGCCCAGTATCTTATCACCGACAGTCTAAATGAGCATGCTCATTTGGCTCAAAACCAACCTTCTTATCTTCCACTTATTTAAACTTCAATCGATGTCCTTAAAACCTGACTTAACAAAAAAATAAAACTTATTTTCTTTTTTGAACCAAGCTCATTTTCAGTTTCCTAGATGTCAACAGATAAAGACACAGAGTGCTGGAGTAACTCAGCGGGTCTGTCACCATCTTTGGGGAACATGGATAGGCGACATTTCGAGTTGGGACCTTTCTTCGAACATTCCCAAAAGTAGGATTTCCTTAATCTAATGCAAGGTATAATAGTCATTAAGAAACCAAACGTCCTCTGGTGTTTTTGTATTCAATGCCAGATGTGCATTGGACACAAAATGCCCCATTGTTGACTTTAATATTCTCTTGTTCTTTGATTCACCACCCCGCGTAAAAATCTTCTAAAGCATTCCTGGCGATTAGAATTCGCCTCAGTGACCCAACAGCTTAAAATATATCCAGATATATTTATACTATAATATATTACAGTTTATTGTGAAGATAGACACAAAAAGCTGGAGTAACAGTGGGTCACGCAGCATCTCTGGAGATAAGGAAGAGGTGACATTTCAGGTTGAGATCCTTCTTCAGAAATGTCACCTATTCCCTTTCTCCAGAGATGCTGCCTGACCGGCTGAGTTTTTGTAATCCAGTTTTTTGTGTCCAAATGCAGTTTAAAGTAGTATCTGCAGTTCCTTCCAACACTTAGTTTAATGTAAAGGTAGTTTTCAAAGTATACTAGTCACTGCTTACATACAGTCAGGCAGAGACATGTCTATACACATATGCAAACATGCACAGTCATACAGCATGGAAACAGGCCCTTCGGCCAAACCTTGACACAATTTACTGGTAAACGGTGACTCCAGTTACACCTCACGCTGCCTTGGCAAGGCCACCAGCATTAAGGATGAATCTCATCCTGGCCACTCCCTCTTCTCCCCTCTCCCATCAGACAAGAGGGATAGAGGTGTGAAAACACATACTACCAGATTCAGGGACAGTTTCTTCCCTGCTGTTATCAGGCAACGGAACCATCCTATCAACCAGAACTGGAGACCAGTTCTGAGCTACTATCTACCTCATTAGAGACCCTTGGACTATCTTTAATTGGACTTTATCTTGAACCAAACATTATTCCCTTTATCATGTAGCTGTACACTGTGAAAGTCTTGATTGTAATTATGTATTGTCTTTCTACTGACTGGTGAGCATGCAACACAAGCTGTTCACTGTACCTTGGTACATGTGACAATAAGCTAAACATACCCATGCCAACCAAGGTGCCCCATCTTTCCAGATACTCAGAAGAAATACATATAAACCCCCCAAAAAAGCACACATGAACACAATTACACATGGACATTGTGTGCAGTTTGAGTCCCCTAATTTGAGAAAGGACATTCTTGCTATTGAGGGAGTGCAGCGTAGATTTACAAGGTTAATTCCCGGGATGGCAGGACTGTCATATGCTGAGAGAATGGAGCGGCTGGGCTTGTGTACTCTGGAGTTTGGAAGGATGAGAGGGAATCTTATTGAAACATATGAGATTATTAAGGGTTTGGACACGTTAGAGGCAGGAAACATGTTCCCGATGTTGGGGGGAGTCCAGAACCAGTTGTCATGACCCACAACTTTAGCTGTCCATGTTCTCCCGAGATGCTGCCTGAGCTGCTGAGTTACTCCAGCATATTTTGTGTCTTTTTTTGGCTAAGTTATAAATTCAGGCGTAACTTTAGTGGAGAGTGGGGAGAATGTGAAGCTTGCTATTAACGGACAGAGTTGAGATAACAGCAAGGATTCAGTGAGGGAGGAGGATCAGCAGACAGGGCGAAACAAAATGGAATGGCGGAGGTTATGTTGCAAGAATCTTGACGTGGGCCAGGTGGGTTGAAGAATCTGTGTTGTGAATTTAATGAAAAATACGAGCGACTTAAAGGCTGGTTCAGTTTATTGTCACGTGTACCGAGCTACAGTGAAAAGCTTTTGTTGTGACTCGTGGTGGTGAGTGTGGAATTCTCTGCCTCAGAGGGCGGTGGAGGCAGGTTCTCTGGATGCTTTCAAGAGAGAGCTAGATAGGGCTCTTAAAAATAGTGGAGTCAGGGGATATGGGGAGAAGGCAGGAACGGGGTACTGATTGGGGATGATCAGCCATGATCACATTGAATGGCGGTGCTGGCTCGAAGGGCCAAATGGCCTACTCCTGCACCTATTGTCTATTGTCTATTTTTGTGTGCCAACCAGTCAGTGGAAAGACAATACATGATTATAATCGAGCCATCCGCAGTATACATGTTAAAGGGAATAATGTGAATAACGCCAAGTGCAAGGCAAAGCCCAGTATAGTCCAAGGGTCTCCAATGAGGTAGATAGTAGCTCCGGACTGCTCTCTTGTTGTTGGTCGGTGTTGGTCGGATGGTTCAGTTGCCCGATAACAGCTGGTAAGAAACTGTCCCTGAATCTGGAGGCGTGTGTCTTCACATTCCTATACATTTTGCCCGATGGGAGAGCAGGGGTCTTTCTGCTGACTGGTTAGCACGCAACAAAAGCCTTTCACTGTACCTCGGTACACGCAACAATAAACTAAACTGAATTGAACTGAAGAGAGAGTGATCGGACAGAGACACACAGACATTACTGTATGTGAATAAATACGTGAAAAATAACAGACACACATTTTCAAACTACTACGACTGACATTTCCATTCAGCAACAAAGTGTGCTCAGTCTTGCACTGCTGTACGCAAATATATATTTGCATTTCTTAAACTGAAGCATAACAGATGTGAAGTGGTACAAGTGTTAATTCATTAATATGGCCCTTTCAATTTTGCATCATGCTTCCTGCTTCAACTCCTGATCTGCACCACATCAACCTTCTGCCCCCACCCAAGACTGAACCCCTTCTCTCAACCCCCCCCCCCACACACTCACCCCCCCACACTCTCACCCCCCCCCCCACACACACACTCTCCCCCCCCACACACACACACACATTCTCACCCCCCTCCAAACTCCCACCGCCCCCACTCTCACACCCCCACATCTCACCCCCCCCCCCCCGGCACTCACACACACATTCTCACCCCCCTCCAAACTCTCACCCCCCCCTGCACACTCACACCCCCACTCTCACCCCACACACTCTCCTCTCACCTACCCCCAACACTCTCACCCACACCCCCCCCCCCCCCCCAACACTCACCCTACACACTCTCACCCCCCCCAACACTCACCCACCCCCCCCCCCACACTATCACCCCCCCCCCACACACACACACACACACTCTCCCCCCCCTACCACACTCTCTCCCCCACACTCTCACCCCCACCCCCCCCCCCCCTTTTCCCACACAGATTTCTCCCGGGAGTTACTGCAGTGTGTGTGAATAATGGAACTCTCTACTACCTTCGTTCACAAAATCAGTTTAGTTAAATACAACAGGTGGTTTTCACAAAAGTTAACCCAAGAAAGTAAAACTTTCACTTAAAATCCACAAGTTGCCTGGGGGGCTAAGATTTGTTTTTAAAGAGCTGGAGTAACTCAACAGGTCACGCAGCATCTCATAGGTGACGTTTCGGGTCGAGATCCTTCGACCTGAGATGGCAGTACGGGGAAAGAAAGCTGGAAAAAGGAGGTGGGGGAGCAGGACAAAGCCTGGCAAGTGATAGGTGTTTTAAACTTTGTGGCCAATTATTTAAATTAAAAACGAAAATGAAGGCAGAAAAAAATTGCAGAGGGAGAAAAAAATAACCATGCAAAATATTAGCATTCACAGTAATGATACTTGGGACCAGACAACGAAATTCATAATTCATAAGTGATAGGATTGCAAATATGCCATTCGGCCCAACAAGTTACTCCGCCATTCAATCATAGAAACATAGAAAATAGGTGCAGGAGTAGGCCATTCGGCCCTTCGAGCCTGCACCGCCATTCAATATGATCATGGCTGATCATCCAAATCAATATCCTATACCTGCCTTCTCTCCATACCCCCCGATCCATTTAGCCACAAGGGCCACATCTAACTCCCTCTTAAATCTAGCCAATGAACTGGCCTCAACTACCTTCTGTGGCAGAGAATTCCACAGATTCACCGCTCTCTGTGTGAAAAATGTTTTTCTCATCTCGGTCCTAAAAGAATTCCCTCTTATCCTTAAACTGTGATGCCTTGTTCTGGACCCCTTGTCATGGCTGATCTATCTCTCCCTCCTAACCCCATTCTCCTGCCTTCTCCCCATAACCCCCGACATCATGTACAGTCCTTTCACTGACTTGATAGCATGCAACAAAAACGCTTTTCGCTGCACCTAGGTACAGTGACAATAATAAAAATTAAACTAAAAGAAAATCTGAATTGTCAGTAACTCGAGTTAAGTAGTGTGGAAATTACTGAATCACAGATGTACATACATGAAATGCCTATTCATCCTGTTATGCTGAATGAAGGCCTTTAAAAGATGCTCTCTGTTTCCGCACCATTTTTTGTTCTATTGATATAGTTTTGCAACGCTATTCCCCCCCCCCCCCCCCGCCCCCCTCCAATTCTCTTGCTAATCAAGAATCTGACGATTCTACCAAGCGACAGTAATCATAAATAAAATCAAAACCATAAATACCAGCATTGAATCAAACATTAAAGGCATAGTGTTTAAGAAGGAACTGCAGATGCTGGAAAATCGAAGGTAGACAAAAGTGCTGGAGAAACTCAGCGGGGTGCAGCAGCATCTATGGAGCGAAGGAAATAGGCAACGTTTCGTCCCGAAACGTTGCCTATTTCCTTCGCTCCATAGATGCTGCTGCACCCGCTGAGTTTCTCCAGCACTTTTGTCTACCTTAAAGACATAGTGAATTTGAATGTGACACATGTCAACAAAACTGAAATAACTAATCTTTTTATTTTTTTAACTTTTATTTTTTGCCCTCTATTATTTAAAAAAAAGTCATGCTCCTTGGTCAGAGTGTTGCTTTAACACCCGTGCATCACCAAACTTTTTCCCCCGCACAAAGGGCGGTAGGTGTATGGAACAAGCTGCCAGAGGAGGTAGTTGAGGCGGGGACTATCCCAACGTTTAAGAAACAGTTAGACAGGTACATGGATCAGATTCAGATTCAGATTCAGATTCAACTTTAATTGTCATTGTCAGTGTACAATACAGAGACAACGAAATGCAGTTAGCATCTCCCTGGAAGAGCGGCATAGCATATGATTTCAATAAATAAATCTATTTACATGCTATTTACATCAGGACAAGTTTGGAGGGATATGAGCCAAGCACAGGCGCAGGCAACCGGGACATGTTGGCCGGTGCAGACAAGGTGGGCCGAAGGGCCTGTTTCCACACTCCATGACTCTAACCCGCGCAGAAATCCCACTCTCTCTCTGACATTCGTGGTGTTCAAAGCCTCCCACGCTCCACAGGCTAAAACAAACCTTTGCAGCGAGACCAAACATTACAAAATATATATATATATATAAAACCCTTCAGCTTCTTAACAACTCGAATTAGGGGAAGCCTCAGAAAGCTTATTCAGCTGGGAGGCAGATTTCGTCTGCAAGTGAAATTGGGGGGAAATTGCAGATTAACTACCGATTTTTTAAAATTACTTACAGGCGTAGGCTGTGTGTGTGTGTGTGTGTGTGTGTGTGTGTGTGTGTGTGTGTGTGAGAGAGAGAGAGAGAGAGAGATCTGATCGCATCTCAATGCGGAAGCAGTTGTGATAATGTTTACACACCGTCCCGCTTCTACTGGGCTCTGCATCAATCTTGAGTTCATCTGGCCGGCATATCTACAGCATGACACTTGCACTTTAAGGGGGAGAGGTGAAACTGCCTTCCCTTCTCCATCTGATCTACCCGCCCCGCTGGCCTTCAACTGGGTTAATTCAGACGGCAGGGAACGACAGCAGGAGATATTTAAAAGAAAAGTTACACGCGAAATGCTGGAGTAACTCAGCGGGACAGGCAGCGTCTCTGGAGAGAAGGAACGGGTGACGTTTCGGGCCGAGACCCTTCTTCAGACTGAGAGTCATAGGGGAGAGGGGGAGACCAGAGATACGGAAGGGCAAGGTGTGAAAACGTCAGGTCAAATTGTACTGATTGTAAAATTAATCAGGAGGACAATGAAACTAGTGGAAGAGTCATAGTCTTGCAGGATGGATACAGGCCCTTCGACCCAAGTTGCCCGCACCGGCCAACATGTCCCATCCACACTTGTCCCACCTGTCTGCATGTGGCCAACAGCCTTCAGTCTGAAGAAGGGTCTCGACCCGAAACATCACTCGTTCCTCTTCTCCAGAGATGCTGCCTGTCCTGACCCGCTGAGTTACTCCAGCTTTTCGTGTCTATCTTCGGTTATAAACCAGCTTCTGCAGTGCCTTCCTACATGTACCTGTCTAAATGTGTCTTAAACCTTTCTTAAACGAGAACTAGGGTGAACAAGTTGGTAAAACCCGGGTGAAATAGTTATTAAAACCGGGGGGGAGTTATTAAAACTAGGGGGGGGGGGGGGGGGGAGTTATTAAAACTATGGTGAACAAGTTGTTAAAACCAAGATGAAAAAGTTATTAAAATCGGGGAGAGCGGGGTTATTAAAACTAGAAGGGGGAGTTAAAATCGGGTGAAAACGTTGTTAAAACTAGGGAGAAAAGTTAAAGCCAGGGTGAAAAAGTTAAAACGGGTGAAAACGTTGTTAAAACTAATAGGGTAAAACAGTTGTTAAAACTGGGGTGGAAAAGTTAAATATAGCTGGAAAGCTGTTAAAACTGGGGTGGAAATGTTAAAACTAGGGTGAAAAAGAAAAGTAGTTTGGCTGTACCTGTCAGTGTGCATGCGGCGTGTTTCTGTCGCCCGGGACAAGTCATGGTGGAATGCCAACGGAGAGGGAGCTGCCTGTGCAACGCCGCTGGCTGCCGCACATATCCATGCGGGAGATACATGACACAAGACACTGACAACCGCTCGAGAGTAATCACACCGCCCCTTATATGGCCAATGATGTCAGAGGAAGTTCTGCAGCCGCCGCTGATGCCTCCCTTGGTTTTTATTTTCCATTCGCTGCAAATGCTTCCTGCGCCCTCTGACTCGCCCTTTGCAAACCGCTCTGTAATTAGAGAGGGGAATCCTTGCAACCTTTGCCCGGCGCCTGATCTTCAATGTTGCAAGTGTTTGTTTGGTCTGAAGAAGGGTCTCGACCCGAAATGTCACCCATTCCTTTTACTCCAGAGATACAGGCTGACCCGCTGAGTTACTCCATCACTTTGTGTCTATCTTTTGTTTACTTCCTCCCTCCCTCTTATCTGGGGCCAGTGCGCGTAAAAACTGGGAGGGAGAGAGGAGAGGGGAGGGGAGGGGGAGACTTCTGGCGTTGACGAAGCCAAATGAGCATTTCGGGGTTTTTTTTGGGGGGGGTGGGACTCTCTCGGTTGCTGTTCAACCGGATGACTGCAGGGGTCACGGTTCACAAGCGGCAAATCACTTCAAAATATCACCCTGTGTTTATGCAGTGTTGCAAGGGCTGAGAGAGAGAATAGAGAGAAAGAGAGAGAGAGAGAGACAGACAGAGCGAAGGTAGACACAAAATGCTGGAGTAACTCAGCGGGTCAGGCAGCATCTCTGGAGAAAAGGAATAGGTGACCAATGGTTTTCACTGAAAATACAAGGTGTCAGGGGTTATGGGGAGAAGGCAGGAGAATGGGGTTAGGAGGGAGAGATAGATCTGCCACGATTGAATGGCAGAGTAGACTTGATGGGCCGAATGGCCTAATTCTGCTCCCATCACTTATGGACTTTGAGAAACTTTCTTGTGCCTTTGGTGTTCTGAAATGTCCTTGCCTCTGTCCCTGCCCAATTACCTTGAAAGCCCTTCTCCTCCAGCTATCTCTATCAGTTTTGGACACAGCTACAGTCTAAGGAAACGTCACCTATTCCTTCTCTCCAGAGATGCTGTCGGACCGACTGAGTCACTCCAGCACTTTGTGTCTTTTACTCTGCAAACCGGCACCCGCAGTTCCTTGTGTAGGAAGGAGCTGGTTTATACCGAAGATGGACACAGTGCTGGAGGAAGCCGGCGGGTCAGGCAGCGCCTCTGGAGAACATGGAGAGGTGACCGCTCAAAAGGTGAGCATCACTCATCCTTTTTCTCCAGAGATTCTGCCTGACCCGCCGAGTTGCTCCAGCACTCTGTGTCTATCTGCAGTTCCATCCTGTGCTTCCTTTATGAACTTATCCAAAACCTTTGTTTAATCATCAAAGACCCACACCATCCTGGCCACACACTGATCTCCCTGCTACCTTCAGGTAGAAGGTACAGGAGCCTGAAGACTGCAACAACCAGGTTCAGGAATAGCTACTTCCCCTCAGCCATCAGGTTATTAAACCTGGCTCGGACAAAACTCTGATTATTAGCAACCACTTTCTGTTATTTGCACTACCAGTTTATTTATTCATGTGTGTATATATTTATATCATGGTATATGGACACATTTATCTGTTTTGTAGTAAATGCCTACTATTTTCTGTGTGCTTAAGCAAAGCAAGAATTTCATTGTCCTATATAGGGACACATGACAATAAACTCACTTGAACTTGAACTTGAACTTTAAGAAGGAACTGCAGATGCTGGAAAATCGAAGTTACAGAAAAATGCTGGAGAAATTTTGGATAAGGTACACAAAAATGCTGGAGGAACTCAGAGGGTGCAGCAGCATCTATGGAGCGAAGGAAATAGGCAAATTCATTTCACTCCCACCATCGGAAAATAAGGTGTAGGAGTGAAAACTGTGATTAGCAGATTCACGAACTGCTTCCCAACAATCACCAGCTATTAATGTTTAATGTTTCATGTGTCATTCCTAATGCCCCTGTCCCACTTAAGAAACCTGAAATGAAACCTCTGGAGACTTTGCGCCCCACCCAAGGTTTCCGTGCGGTTCCCGGAGGTTGTAGGTAGTGGAAGCAGGTAGGGAGACTGACAAAAACCTCCGGGAACCGCACGGAAACCTTGGGTGGGGCGCAAAGTCTCCAGAGGTTTCCGTTCAGGTTTCCTAAGTGGGACAGGGGCATTACTGTCATTCTATGTCATGTTGTCACTTGCAGGCGGAGCACCAAGGCAAATTCCTTGTATGTGAATATACTTGGCCAATAAACTTATTCATTCATTCATTCATTCATTCAATAACTATTAAACACACCAAAACACTAAATTATTGCCACACGCAAATTGGAAGAACAGCACCTCATATTTCACTTGGGAAGCTTACACCCCAGCGATATGAACAATGAGTGTGTAGGAAGAAACTGCAGATGCTGATTTATACCGAAGATAGAGACAAAATACTGGAGTAACTCAGCGGGTCAGGCAGCATCTCTGGAGAAAAGGAATAGGTGATGTTTTGGGTCAAGACCCTTCATCAGACCATGAAAGGATCAAAGGTTTGGTTGACAATTTGCAGAAAACTTGGGATATAAGTTGTGAGAAGAACTTAATGAGTCCATAGAGGGTTGTGTGTAAATTAAACAAGTGGGCAAATAGAACGTAATGTGTGAAAAAGTTACATTATTCATTTTAGCAGGAAAAATGTAAACATAGCCTGCGATCTAAATGATGAGTGATTGCAGAGAGCTCTAGGTGTGCAAGATTCACAAGGGGCCAGTAATCGGGTGCATTTGTGATAACTTTACTTAAGTTATTGCTGGAGAAAATTAATGTAAAAATAGGGAGTTTATTCTTCTTCAGCCATGATCATATTGAATGGCGGTGCTGGCTCGAAGGGCCGAATGGCCTAATGCTGCATCCATTTTCTAAGTTTCCAGCAACCATCAGGCTCTTGAACACTGCGCATTAACCACTGGGCCAGCAACATAATATAGGACGGGTCGCACCCGGGCCACTCCCTCTTCTCTCCCTCTCCCACCAGGCTAGAGGTACAGAAGTGTGAAAACGCACACATCCAGATTCAGGGACAGTTTCTTCCCAGCTGTCATCAGGCAACTGAACCATCCTATCACCAACTGGAGCACAGTCCTGAGCTACTATCACCCTCATTGGAGACCGTTGGACTATCTTTGATCGGACGTTATCGGACAAGCAGTAAACCTTATTCACGTTATTCCCTTTGTCATGTATCTGTACACTGTGGATGGCTCGATTGTAATCACGTATTGTCTTTCAGCTGACTGGTTAGCACGTTTTGTTTTTTATTAAATTTTATTTATTAGAAGTAAGTACGATACAGTGGCACCTTTTTACAGGTTCCCAACATTATATTAACATATTACATTCTCTGTACAACTTCCTTTTTAAAATTTTTTTATAAAGAAAAAAGAAGAGTAAAAAGAAAAAGAGGTAGTACAGAGTGAAGGAAAGACTAGTGTGTGTGAGTGAAAGGCTGAGCAAGGAAATGGTGAGGAAATGAAATAAGTGAGGAGGGAGAGCAGGAAGGAATTTATTCAATCGCCACAAGGAGATGATTTTTTATGTTCTAGATCGTCTTTCACCCATACCTGGAACTTTTAATTTTCGCGATACTATACTCGACTGGTTAGCATGTGACGAAAGCTTTTCACTGTACCTCGGTCCACGTGACAGTAAACTAAACTCACAATCCTACATCAGCAATTATGATCTACTATGGACATTGTTTTGGTTGCACTGTGGACTTCAGTTTTGAACTATGATGTGTCTGGTTATTTAGCATTATTGATTATTTAGTAATTGTATTATTGATTATTGTATGTTATTGTATTGTATTGATCACGTGTATGTATTTACATTGACGGACCTGTATAGCTACAACAGGAAAGAATGTTATTGTTCCTTTGCCATTACATAAGATAATTGACTCTTTTCCGCTGAAAACATAGAAACATAGAAAATAGGTGCAGGAGTAGGCCATTCGGCCCTTCGAGCCTGCTTGTCCCGAGTAAAGCTTTGTTTCAAGTTCAAGTTCGCGTTTATTGTCACTTAGCCAACTAAGGTACAGTGAAATCTGAGACTGCAAAGCTACAACCCAGCTTTCCATTTCCCAAACTATCAAGTCTTTTCAGCATTTCCAAATATCCTCGACATTTAGAAACAAAAATAACTGCAAGACACTTCAATATTAGAAGAAGGATCTCGACCCGAAACATCGCCCAATCCTTCTCTCCTGAGATGCTGCCTGTCCCGCTGAGTTACTCCAGCATTTTGTGTCTACCTTCAAAACATGACTGTGCACACATGAATAGTTCAAATATAAATGTGATTTGTTTTGTTCTTATCTTTATCTCCTTAAGTTCATACGTTCAAGGAGGAGAATTGGGCCGTTCGGCCCATCAAGTCTACTCTGCCATTCAAACATGGCTGATCTATCGTTCCCGGCCTTCTCCCGCAACCCCCCCCCCTTCCCCCTCCCAACCCCATACTAATCAAGAATCTGTCAATCTCCGCGTTAAAAATATCCTTTGATGGCCTCCACAGATGAATTCCACAGATTCACCGCCCTCTGACTAAAGGAACTCCTCCTTATCTCGTTTCTAAGTATTTTCTGATTGGATTGGATAGCACACAAATAAAAGATTTCCACTGTACCACACGTCGGTAATAAAGTAATCCATATATCTGTCCATCGACACAGAATGCTGGAGTAACTCATCAGGACAATGTGTAGGAAGGAACAGCAGATGCTGGCTTAAACCGAAGATAGACCCAAATTCTTGGAGTAAATCAGAAGGACCGGCAACATCACTGGAGAGAAGGAACGGGTGACGTTTTGGGTCGAGAACCTACTTCAGCAGTCTGAAGAAGGGTCTCGACCCGAAACGTCACCCGTTCCTTCTCTCCAGAGATGCTGCCTGTTCCGCTGAGTTACTCCAGCATCTGTCCAAATGTCTTTACAATGTTAGATGCGTCTACAAGTTGTGTCTTCGAGTTGTGCTGACACATTCCAACTATGGATCAGTAGGTAAGACTCTCGACTGTCAAACAGACACTTGCTTGTCTGGCCCCACTCCAAAGAGTTCAGATATGACATACAATGGGGTTGTCACTGCAGAACAAGAGACATGGTGATTGCAGCACTGTCCAAGGTAATGCTCTTCAGGTGAGGCATCAATCGAAGGCCTTGACTGTCCTGACAGCTGGATATGAAAGATTCTATGGACGTATTTGAAAGAACATGGAATATAGAACAGTACAACCCAGGTACAGACAATTCGGCCCACAGTGTCTGTGGAGGCCATGATCCTAATCAAAACTAATCCCCTCCGCCTGCACCTGCTGTCTAGCCTGTCATTTGCTGTCTGTTCATATACTCGTCTAAATGCGTCTTAAATGTGGCATAGAAAGGCACAGGAATTATTCCTGACCGAGGGCAATGTTTATCCCACACTAGGGTGGAACGGTGGTGCAGCACTAGAGTTGCTATGTTACAGCGGCAGAGACCCCGGGTTCGATCCTGGCTACAGGTGCTTGCCTGTACGGAGTTTGTACCTTCTCCACGTGACCTGCGTGGGTTTTCTCCCGGAGCTCCAGTTTCCTCCCACACTACGAAGACGTACAGGTTTGTAGGTTAATTGGCTTGGTATAATTGTAATTGTCCCTAGTGTTAGTGTGCGGGGATCGTTGGTCGGTGTGGACTCGTTGGGCCCAAGGGGCCTGTTTTATTGCGCTGTATCTCTAAACTTGGCATTTGTCAAAAACAGATTGGGGTTGTGTGCAACTCTGTTGTTGGGGAACTCGCTGTTAGCCCGCTGGCTGCCTGCTTGGTTTCCACACCGCAGCAACAAGGTGTGAGACAAAAGGATTCGAGAGTTGCGAATTGTGAAGCTAGATGATTGATGAGGTATGAATTGTGTAGCAAAAGAGAAGGAGTGTAGGGGGAGGGGAGGAGAGGCAGTTGCAAGGTCCACTCAGGGGAAGAGGGGGACGGAGAGAAGGAGGGGCTGATTTGTAGGAGTTACCGAAATTCAATGTTGAAGGGCAGCATGGTGTGTACCAAAGATCCTATAGCAAGTGTAGATGTAGTTGACATGCATCATCAATCTACAGCGAGCAAGATAGATCACTCGACGAAAAAGACGTAGTTCGGTCATGGGCAGATTCATGGGGAATTTTCGGCCCCATTTCCGTAACCGGCTTCCGTCTCCGCACCAAAGATCCCATCGCGGAGCAAAGATACTAGTGCGGGGACGGAAGCCGGTTACGGAAACATCCTCGTAAAAATAAAAATTCTTTGATTAAAATCTTCTCATTTTCAGAATTATAATTTATTAACACAAACTATTCCCCCGCAACTTTGATCACACTGCTAGTCAGGTCAGGTCAGGTCAGGTCGGGTTGGGTCGGGTTACTGAAATGGATGCCGCTCTGTTGCGTACTACACATCAGCCCATTGCATTTAGCAGGAGTGGCCTATCTTGCTCCGCTATAGAATCTTTGGTGTGTAGCAGTGTGTAAGAAGGAACTGCAGATGGATCTTTAAACCCGAAAATCGACACAAAAAGCTGGAGCAACTCAGCGGGTCAGACAGCATTTCTGGGGACAAGGAATAGGCGACGTTTTGGGTCGAGACCCTTGTTCAGACTGAGAGACAGGGGAAAGGGAAGCAGGAGATATAGACGGTGATGTAGAGCGATATAGAACAAATCAGTGAAAGACGTGCAAAAAAAGTAGCTATGATAAAGGAAGCAGGCCATTGTTAGCTGTGTGGTGGGCGAGAATGAGTACAGGGAATGACACTCAACAAGACTAGTATGTTGAAGCTGGTACAACTGACTGTACCATTTGCCGGTATCCTCCATAGGGCTGGATTTCCACAGAGTGTGCTGTATTATGAATGATGGGATGGGGCACCAAAGAATGACAGGTCATATATATCTCTGTGACATACAAGTCTTCTAATTGATGTGGACCAAAGTGTGGAAGGTGATCATTCATAGCACTGGTACCAATCGACTAACTTGATGCACTGATGGATTATCGTGGAAATATCACGGGCATTAATCAGTCATCAGCCAGGCTTCTGGCACATCATCTACCATACAAGCAACACTAACTACACTAAATAATCAATTGTGGCAACAGGGAACCCTGCCTCTGGGAAACTATTACAAGCTACTGGCCTTGTAATAGTATATTAGAATATAAAGGGAATCCTCATTGTTTCTGAAATATCCTCAAAACACCCTGCACATGCAATCAGACACAAAATGCTGGAGTAACTTAGCGAGACAGGCAGCATCTCTGGAGAGAAGGAATGGGTGATGTGTCATGTGTCGGGTCGAGACCCTTGAAAAAGTCACCCATTCCTTCTCTCCGGAATGGAATAGCTACTTCCCCACAGCCATCAGGCTATTAAACTTGGCTCGGACAAAACTCTGAACATTAATAGCCCATTATCTGTTTATTTGCACTTTATCAGTTTATTTATTCATGTGTGTATATATTTATATAATGGTATATGGATACACTGATCTGTTCTGTAGTCATGCCTACTATGTTCTGTTGTGCTGAAGCAAAGCAAGAATTTCATTGTCCTATCAGGGACACATGGCAATAAAGAATCTCGAATCTTTTCAGAGATGCTGGCTGTCCCTCTGAGCTACCCCAGCATTTTGTGTCTCTCTTCGGTTTAAACCAGCAACTGCACCGCACATAAAATGACCCTTTCTGAAACTTGGGAGCTAGAGATACATCTTCCATGTTTAGGCAAAAATAGGGATGTGGAGGAAGGAACTGCAAATGCTGGTCAACACCAAGGATAGACACAAACAGGACAGGCAGTATCTCTGGAGAGAAGTATCCAGATGAATAGGATATGTATAGGATTGTCCAATTGATTTAGTTTCACTTCTATAACAATCTCTTTCCTTCTTTTTCATCTTGCGGTCAATGTTCCAAATAGTTTTTTTTCTGTTCTGAGTTCTAAAGATATTTTACTAACGTCTGCATTTTCCTGCATCTTTGTCATATTGTCTCATGTTCGTTAGCTTTCCAATGCCCATTAAGACAAAGCTCAATTCTCTTCTCAGATGAGTGTTAAAAACGGGCACAAATTGCGGAGTAACTCAGCGGATCAGGCAACATCGCTGGAGAGCAGGGATGGATGACATTTTGGGTCATAGAAACATAGAAGCATAGAAAATAGGTGCAGGAGTAGGCCATTCGGCCCTTCGAGCCTGCACCGCCATTCAATATGATCATGGCGGATCATCCATCTCAGTATCCTGTACCTGCCTTCTCTCCATACCCCCTGATCCCTTTAGCCACAAGAGCCACATCTAACTCCCTCTTAAATATAGCCAATGAACTGGCCTCAACTACCTTCTGTGGCAGAGAATTCCTCAGATTCACCACTCTCTGTGTAAAAAATGATTTTCTCATTTTGGTCCTAAAAGACTTCCCCCTTATCCGTAAACTGTGACTCCTTGTTCTGGACTTCCCCAACATCGGGAATAATCTTCCTGCATCTAGCCTGTCCAACCCCTTAATCGAACCCAGGTCTCTGCCGTTGTGGGGCAGCAGTTCTACCCGCTGTACCACCGTAACGCCCAGGCTCCCCGCCCTCTGGGTGGCTGCATGGACACTCAGTGAGGACTTACTCTGAAGGAAGGAGGTGGAGTCAGAGGGATTAAGTCAAACATTGCACAAAGCCCACATTCAGTGAGGATGTCACCTGATTCACACCCAGTGCCCAGTGGCCTGTTGTTGGTCTTCCTAGCTAGTTGGCAAACCAAACTGACCCAAATTAAACATTCAGAGGGCAGGGAGTCCCTTCTCCCCTCAATAATTTAACCGTAACATGGAGAGAGACAGTATGAACCAAGGCAGGCACAGAGTTCTATTCGAAATGCAGCAGTTAAGAGCTACTTAGGCAGCGTAAACAACATTCTTCTTGGCTGGCACCCAAGCTGTCTCCAAAATGCAATGTTAGACTATTGGAGAGCGCAGCAGCAGAAACTTAGAAGCAGAGAATATGTTGGTCATAGTCCTGTTAAGTAAATATTTTAAACCTACTGCACACTGCCTCAGTCTTGGTATCTTTCTAAAAATACTTGAAACTTCGCACTGAGCAGCACTTGCCATGGTGCAATGTTTATTCAAAGCAAGCGAAGACCATTTCACCCTGCGCACCCCACGCCTGCCAACGCAAGCCTCTGACGACGGATGAGAGAATGGGCAATTGCCTACGCTGGCTTCTCGTGTCTCGAATAAAACAATCCCGCTGTAGATTTGACTGTGGAGAAAATGCAGAGAAAATGCAATCGCAGCAAATTTGGCTTCCACTCCGTCCTTTAGGACTGAAGTGGGAAGAAATTCACTGGCGTTTAGAAGGATGAGGTGGGGATCTTATAGAAACATATAAAATTATAAAAGGACTGGACAAGCTAGATGCAGGAAAATGTTCCCAATGTCATTTAAAAATAAATTGGATAGTTATATGGATGGGAAAGGAATGGAGGGTTATGGTCTGAGCGCAGGTATATGGGACTAGGGGAGATTATGTGTTCGGCACGGACTAGAAGGGTCGAGATGGCCTGTTTCCGTGCTGTAATTGTTATATGGTTATAAAGGGCAGTGGAGGCCAAGCCACTGGATGGATTTAAGAGAGAGTTAGATAGAGCTCTAGGGGCAAGTGGAGTCAAGGGATATGGGGTGAAGGCAGGCACGGGTTATTGATAGGGGACGATCAGCCATGATCACAATGAATGGCGGTGCTGGCTCGAAGGACCGAATGGCCTCCTCCTGCACCTATTTTCTATGTTTCTATGTAAATGTCTTCACCAACATGGCTGTGACGTTTCAGAACTCTCAACCTCGGAAGGCTGTGGATGTCAAGCCTAGAATATATTTAATAGGAAAACGAATAGATTCCTGTACACTCAGAATCAAGGCCTGTTTTTTTAATCTTCTGGCTTATGAAATAACAGAAAAGAGAGCGACTTGATTTCTATACCGAGCCATGATTTCTGAACGACCTTTATTCTGGTTTATACCAAAGATAGACACAAAGTCACAAAGTTTAGTTTAGAGATATAGCAGGGAAACAGGCCCTTCGGCCCACCGTATCCCCGCCAACCAGCGATCCCCGCACACTATCCCACACTCTGGGGACAATTTCCAATTTTACCAAGGCAATTCGCCGACAAACCTGTATCAATTAACCTACACATCTGTACATCTTTGTAGTGTGGGAGGAAACCAGAGCACCCAGAGGAAACCCACGAGGTCACAGGGAGAATGTACAAACTCCGTACAGACAGCACCTGTAGTCAGGATCGAACCCCTGTCACTGGCGCTGTAAGGCAGCGACTTTACCGCTGCGCCACCATGACGCCCGGGAAAGTTGGGTATCTGGGATCTCTGGGAAGTCTTTATGATCTAACTCCTGCTCCCACTGCTTATTCTTTAACATCATGATGAGATCAGGAAGTTTCCCAAATTAATGTTTAAGAAGGAACTGCAGATGCTGGAAAATCGAAGGTACACAAAAATGCTGGAGAAACTCAGCGGGTGCAGCAGCATCTATGGAGCGAAGGAAATAGGCAACGTTACGGGACGAAACCCTCCAGGAAGGAAATAGGTAACGTTTCGGGCCGAAACCCTTCGGGTTTCGTCCCGAAACGTTGCCTATTTCCTTCGCTCCACAGATGCTCCCAAATTAACGTCACAGCTATCAGGTAATTGATTCGATTTGGGTTTACTGAAAAAAAAAAATGATTGCCTTCCAAAATTCTTTGAAGACAAAAGATGCTTCACAAATATCGTCCTGGTTGTTATGTGGGGAGGCTGCTGGACATTTGGTGGAACGGGACAACCCTTTGAAGATCAGGTCATGACCAGTTACATTGGGAACTGTTTTGGAGTGATGTTATCCAGCGCGCCATTGTGTGAGGGAGGAGAAGACAGTCGCAAGCATTATCTTTTGGATGAGACCTTCAGCCGGGCCTAGTTTATTCTCCCAGGTATTTTTCCACGAAAGACCTTAAGATCCCACTGTATTTAGAACAAGACCAGGGCACTGGCCAATTTTTTTTTTTCTCTTGAACGCCAGAAAGACAAATCGTCTGGTGATTTTCACATCCATGTCTGGAAATGTGTTCCCACATTCCTGCAGGAGCTATGCTTGGGAAGTGCCTCATTGGTTGAATAGCACTAGTTATGGATCCATGAGTTTAGTTTAGTTCAGTTTAGAGATACAGCGCAGAAACAGGCCCTCCGTTGGGTTTGGGAACAACTCTGCTCAAGATCGCAAGAAATTGCAGCAAGCTCATAAGTGACAGGAGCAGAAATAGGCCATTTGGCCCATCAAGTCCATTCCGCTCTTCAATCATGGCTGATCTATCTTTGGCTCCTCAACCCCATTCTCCTGCCTTCTCCCCATAACCCTTGACACCCGAACTAATCAACAATCTGTCAATCTCCACCTTAACAACCCCCGATGACATGGCCTCCGCAGCCATCTGTACCAATGAATTCCACAGATTCACCACCCCCTGACTGAAGAAATTCCTCCTCATCGGCATTCTAAAGGTACGTCCTTTTATTCTGAGGCCGTGCCCCCTCTGGTCCTAGACTCTCCAACTAGCAGAAACAGCCTCTCCACATCCACTCTGTCCAGACCTTTCACTAGTCAGTAGGAGTTTAAATGAGGTAACCCTTCATACTCCTAAACTCCAGCGAGTACAAGCCCAGTGCCATCAAACGCTCATCATATGTTAACCCGGTCATTCCCGTGATCATTCTCGTAAACCTCCTGTGGACCCTCTTCAATACCAGCACATCCTCCCTCACTTGGATGCAACCCAGTCCATCACACAGACTAGACTCCCCATCTATAACTCCGTCCACATTTCACGTGGCGGTGGGGAAGGAGTCAACATCATCAAAGACCTCCCACACCCCGGTCGTCCCTCCCCCCCCCCCCCCCCCCCCCCCCCCATTCGCATTGGGCAAAAGATACAGAAGTTTGAAAGCGCACAGCACCACCAGAATCAGGAACAGTTTCTTCTCCTCTGTTATTATGCTACTGAATGGTCCTTTCATAAGCAGTCTGATTCACCTTCATCTTTCTTGTGGACATTGGACTTTGTCTCTTGCACTTCCACACATTCGGAGCCCAGCGCTCGGCATTTCACTTTCGCCTGCACCTTCAAGCATCTTCCTATCTGCCTTCTCTCTCTCTCAATCTCTCCTTCCCCTCACCTTCTCCCACTCTCTTTCACACTCCCTCTCGCAAATTCTCAGTTTCCTTTTTCTTTATATTTCGTGCCTGGTTCCACCAAGATGCGGCACAGAACGCCACAGGAGATCCTTTTCCCCTGTGGCTATCAAGCAGTACAACTCCTCTCCCTTCTGTCGTGGGGTAGACTGTCTCCCCCCTCCCTCCCCCCTCCCCTTCCCAATCTTTGCACATCCCCAATCGTGGACTTTCCACTCCTCACTTTAAGTTCATGTTTCATGAACCTTGTTGTGTTTTTATGACTGTTGGCAGACCAATTTCCCTCCTGGGATACATAGTTCTATCGTATCGTACTCTTCCCTCTTTCCCACTCTCTCTCTGTGCCTTTCTCTTCCTCTTTGCCTTCTCCATTATCTCTCCCTCCGTCTACCTTCACACTCTCCGCTTTCCCCTTTCTCCTTCCGCCTCAAAAAAAGAGAAAATAAACCTTGCAAATGAGACAAAAAAAAAAACCTTAATGGGAGATAATAAGAGTACATTGCATTTAGTAGGTCAGAGCTGTCATCTTTAATCTGCTGGATTTGAAACTGCTTATGTTAATAGTGCTTGCCATCATTTTTGGCTTTGCTTTCCTATTATATATTTTCCAACTTAAGTAATAGTTTTTCAGCACGGTTTCAGTTGGCCATGCTTCCAAGTTGCAATTACTTTTCCATTGTGTCATGATAACTCTGGGCTGCGTTTATTGTGGATTACTGTAACTTGTCAGGGTCTGCAGAAATGAAAATACTCCACTGAAAATCTGATCTGTGGTGGCCCATAAAGAAGACAATCTGAAGAGATTTGTTACTGAAGCGATTTATGATATTTTCACATTCATTTAGCACCCTGTTACGACCTTACAATCGCTGTAGGTTAATTGAGCTGGTGTGAATTGATGCTAGTGTGTAGGCATTGGGATTGTTCTCAACTAATGTGAGCATGGTGATCGATGGTGGGTGTGGATTTGGTGGGCCAAAGGGCCTATTTGCATGCTGTATCTCTAAAAAACATAAGAAGATTGACCACTTAATTTATTTCTAGTGCTTAGGGGGAGAATGTTTGACAGGATAATGATAGAAGTTCATCGGACACTATATGCAACGTAGAATCTCTGTTGCACTTCGGTAGATGGGAACTTAGGTGGGACTATTGGAGGGGATCCTGGTATTATGATGGTCAGGACATTATCTACTTAATTCCATCCTGGCTGCTCACCTTATCCTCAACTATACCGTCAGGTGAAAGCCACCTTACATCTAAGATAGACACAAAGAGCTGGAATAACTCAGCGGGACAGGCAGCATCTCTGGATAGAAGGAATGGGTGACATTTCGGGTTGAGACCCTTCTTCAGACACTTTGCATCAGTTGGATTTAATTTGAATCACACTTTCCGAGCACTGGGATCATGTTCAATTGACAAACCAAAAACATTGAATATAATATTTTTTTCCCCCAAAATTTTTGAAGGATCAGGAAGTAAGTGCCCAGCAGGATCAGATACAGAAGACTTCGTGTAACGAAAGCTTAATCGCAGGTAAAACAGGACTCACAACAAAAAAGAATCCTTCAATTCTTACTGTTCTCACCCTTCCAGTCTCCTTGATTATATCCAAAAATCTTTCTCACAAATCCTGTTATTATAAAGGAACGGAAAACTTCAAGTGAAACAAAAGCTCAGTGTGTTGTCCCTCCGCTACAGCGGGCCACGGCAACTGTTATTTTAGTTGTAGCAGGTTTAGTTTCAGTCTGTAAAAACTGTGTGTCTAACCCCAAGAGATAACCAATGAAGCCACCTGCATGCACTCTGTAAATAGTCATTGAACCATGTGTGATATCAATCTGACCAAGCGCAGGGCTCGGCGATCGTTTCGCTGAGCTCCCCCGCTCAGTCCGCCTAGACCCAGGCAATCTCCCAGTTACTAAACACTTTATGTTTGAGAAGGAACTGCAGATGCTGGGAAATCGAAGGTACACAAAAATGCTGGAGAAACTCAGCGGGTGCAGCAGCATCTATGGAGCGAAGAAGGATTTCTTCGCTCCATAGATGCTGCTGCACCCGCTGAGTTTCTCCAGCATTTTTGTGTACCTACTAAACACTTTAACTCCCCTTCCCATTCCCAAAACTGACCTTTCTGTCCTGGACCTCCTCCACTGTCAGATGCCCAACTCAAATTGGAGGAACAGCATCTCATATTTCGCTTGGGCAGCTTACAACCCAGCGTATGATTGTTGATTTCTCTAACTTCAAGTAACTCTTGCTTTCCCTCTCTCTCATGCCTCCCCCACCCTAGTTCTCCGACAAGCTTCACTGTCCTCCTGATTAATTTTACTGATTGTATGACCTTCCCCTCAGCTAACAATGAACCATTCTACATTTCCTCATCACATCCCTATTGATCTATTGTTTTCACACCTTACCCTTCCACATCTCTAGACCCCCCTCTCTCACCGGACTCTCAGTCTGAAGTAGGATCTCTACCCGAAATGTCACCCATCCCTTCTCCCCAGAGATGCTGCCTGCCCCGTTGAGTGACTCCAGCATTTTGTGTCTGTCTTCGGAGTTTGTATTGTGCACGTGGAAACAAAGAACTGCAGGTGCTAGTTTATACAAAAGAAAGACACAAAGTGCTGGAGTAACTCGGTCAGGAAGGAAGCATCTCTGACGGAAAAGGATGGGAGACGTTTCGGGTCGGGACCCTTCCTTGAAGGTCTTCTCTGGTTTCCTCCCACACTCCAAGTTTGTAGGTTAATTGGCTTTGATAAAAATTGTAAATTGTCCCTGGTGTGTGGAATAGCGCTAGTGTATGGGGGTGATCGCTCGTCATTGCGGACTCGGTGGGCCCAAGGGCCTATTTCCTAAGTCTAAAGTTTAAAGTAACGTCTAATGTGTGATTTACAAGGCTCTCCTACTGGAAATCTGCATCCGCAGTGGGGAACTGAGACCAGCTTCAATACCCTTTGAATAAAGAGTAACCTAGTAGCTGACATCATAGGATACTGACCACAGAGCATCACCCTATAAATTTAGATTTAGGCTTATTATTGTCAAATGTACCAAGAGACAGTGAAAAGCTTCACATTGTGTGCTTTCTAATCAAATCAGACGATACTATATGTAGATGCAATCAAATCAAACTCAAGAACATGAATAGAACAAAGGAAAAGAGCAGAATATAATTCTCAGCATTATAGTCATAGAGTTATACAGCATGGAAACAGGCCCTTCGGCCCAACTTAGCCTCACCGGCTAACATGTCCCACCTGCATTAGTCCCACTTGCCCGCGTTTGGCCCTATGTGACAAGGGGAGTCAAATTTTGGTTGCTAATGGCCCTGTCCCACTGTACGAGTTCACCCAAGAGCTCTCCCGAGTTTAAAAAAAAATCAAGCTCGTGGTAAGCAAGTAGAATGTACGTAGCGGGTACGTCGGAGCTCGGGGACATCTCTTAGTGGCTCGTAACGCTAACGGCAGGTGCTCGGGAAACGCGGTAAGCTCGGGAAGACTCGTGAAGATATTTCAACATGTTGCAAAATATCCACGAGAGCCCCGAGTACCTACGAGCGGCTATTACCGTAATTCTCCGAGTTCGAATTAGGGGAATCTCGGGAGAACTCTTGAATTAGCTCGTACAGTGGGACAGCCCCATAACACTTCCTTGAAACATCTTGGGCCATTCCACTACATTGACGCCACTTTATGAAGACAAGCTGATAAAAGTTATTGCTATGGGTCAGTATTAATGTCCCCACACACCACTCAATCATACAAATTTACTAAAATGAATATTCTTTCCGCAGAAATCGAAAAAACATGTGCATTCATCGAAGGCACGTTCGTGAAATCCGCAAGGGCTTCGAACACAGTAGCCAGAAAGTCGAATAGTTTTTGAGGGAAAATGTTGAATAGCTGTACGAGACATTTTCTGCTGAGAGGAAAGTTTCACTCCACACCCCCACAAACAGCATGGAAACACAACTGATTTAAACTCGAGAAATAAAAACAAGCTATGGAGGTGGATCTGAGGTTTACTGGATGTGCTAAACAGAAATTCCCCTGCCATAGATTATTTTGTTTTTCTTTCCTCTGTTATTTTTTCGTGTTTTGATGATTGTTTTGTTGCTAATTACTGGGTAGAAGAGTTCAGTTCTGCTAAAAAAAATTCCTCATGCAATCATTTTTATGCAGTTTTACATCAAGCAAGTGTCATCAGACAATACCTGACACCGAGACAGAGGGAATATGAGACTTGGGTAATTGAAGGTTACCACGGTGGCGCAGCAGTAGAGTTGCTGCCTTAATCCCCTGTCCCACGGTACAAGTTCATTCCAAGAGCTCTCCCGAGTTTGCCCTGATTCGAACTCGGAGATTTACGGTAATGGCCACTCGTCGGTACTCGGGGCTCTCGTGGACATTTTTCATCGTGTTGAAAAAGCTTCACGAGTCTTCCCCTGCTTACCTGCCGTTAGCGAGTCTTCCTGAGTACCTGCCGTTAGCGCTAAGAGACGCCCCTGAGCTCCGACGTACCCGCTACGTTCATTCTTCGTGCTTACCACGTTTGATTTTTTTAAAACTCGGGAGAGCTCTTGGAATGAACTTGTACCGTGGGACAGGGCTATTACGGCTCCAAAGACCCGGGTTCAATTATGACTTTGGGTGCTGTCTGTATGGAGTTTGCACGATCTCCTTGTGACCGTGTGGCTTTGGTTTCCTCCCACATTCCAAAGGCGTGTAGGTTAATTAGCCTCTGTAAATTGTGCCCAGTGTGTAGGATAGTGCATAGGGTGGTTGCGGGGCAGCGTGGACTCGATGGGCCGAAGGGCCAGTTTCAATGCTGTATCTCCAAACTAAACGATAAACCTATAGGTCGGGCGCAATCTCTCAAGAACATGGATAGGCAGCGTTTCGGGTTGGAATATTCCTTCAAGTCAAAGAGACCCTTTTTTCTGGGCATTTTAGAGGAAGAAAGAGAGGCTGAGAGATAAACACAGAGAATTCTGGAGCTTAGAGTAGTTCGAGGTTGCTGGAGGTTAGTGGACCCAGAAATGGACAAGGGCCGTGATCTCATGAAGATTGTAGGACCAGAAAAACTGTCGAGAAAGTGAGGTCTGAGAGCATCGAAGGAGTTGAAATCAATCTTAAATCGAGGTTTAGTTGGAATGGGAGCCAACGCAAGTATGTATGGTGGTCAGGCCACATTTGGAGTACTGTGTACAATTCTGGTCAACTATAGGAAGGATGTCATTAAACTCGAAAAGGTGCAAGAAGATTTATGAGGATATTAACCGGTTCTGGAGAGTTTAAGTTAGGAGAGGCTGGATCGGCTCGGACTATCTTCCTACAGCTGAGGAGTTATCTGATAGATGTATACAAAATCAAGATGGGCACAGTGAATGTGAACTGCCACAGGAGACTTACAAAACTGCAGATGCTGCTTTATAAAAAAAATATACAAAATGCTGGAGTAACTCAGCTGGCCAAGCAGCATTTCTGTAGGACATGAATTGGTGATGTTTTCGGGTCAGGACCCTTCTTCAGACTGATTGTAGTGGGCGGGGGGAAAGAAAGTTCGCATCAACCAGTGACACCTGCACACAAACGCTATCTTACACACACTAGGGACAATTTACAATTATGCCAAGCCAAATAGCCTACAAACCTGTAAGTCTTTAGAGTGTAGGAAACTCATGCAGGTCACAGGGAGAATGTACAAACTCTGTACCGACAGGCACCCTTAGTCAGGATCGAACCCGGATCTCTGGCGCCGTAAGGCAGCAACTCTACCTCTGCACCACTGTGCCACCACCATGCCGCCTGCCCCCCACCTTTCTTCCAGCTTTCTCTTCCCCACCACAATCAGTCTGAAGCAACGCATGGAGACCAAGCGTAGGCTTGGTGATCGTTTCGCCGAACACCTCCGCTCGGTCCACATTAATCAACCTGATCTCCCGGTGGCTCAGCACTTCAACTCCCCCTCCCATTCCGAATCCGACCTCTCTGTCCTGGGCCTCCTCCATGGCCAGAGTGAGCACCACCGGAAATTGGAGGAGCAGCACCTCATATTCCGCTTGGGCAGTCTGCACCCTAGCGGCATAAACATTGAATTCTCCAATTTCCGGTAGCCCTTGCTGTCTCCTCCCCTTCCCAGCTCTCCCTCAGCCCTCTGGCCCCCCCTCTTCCTTTCTCCTTTCTTCTCCCCCCCCCCCCCCCCCACATCAGTCTGAAGAAGGGTTTCGGCCCGAAACGTTGCCTATTTCCTTCGCTCCATAGATGCTCCTCACTCGCTGAGTTTCTCCAGCACTTTTGTCTACCTTCGGTTTTCCAGCATCTGCAGTTCCTTTTTAAACACGTCGCCCATCTATGTTCTCCAGAGTTACTCCAGCACTTTGTGTCTCTCGTTCTAAAGGGAATTGGGTAATATTGTTTATTTATGGAGAAGGGGTAGGGACGGTTGGCTTTAATGCAATAACTTTTTCAAAAGTAGTTTGTCTTTAACGTGAGAGGGGGCCAAGTGTAAGGGAGATGTGCTGGGGAGGGTTTTTTTTTTTTGCACAGAGGGTGGTGGGTGCCTGGGGAGGATAAAACTGCAAGAGGTGGGGGCAGGACAAATCCTGGCAAATGACAGGTGGATAAAGGTGAGGTAATATCACCTGTACCCACCCATCACTTACCTGCATCCACCTCTCACTTGTCAGCGGTGGTGGTGGAGGCAGGTATGACAGAGGTGCTTAAGAGACCTCTGAACAGACACACGGTGATGCAGGGAATGGAGGGATATGGATTATGCGCGGGCAGATAAGACTCGGTCTTGGCATCATGCTCGTTCGGCACAGACATGGTGGGCCGAAGGGCCTGTTCCTGTGCTGTGCCGTTCTGTGTTCTATATTCTTCAGTCGTTTTGCGTGGAATGTATGCCCTCCAGCTCCAGCGCCAGCGTCAAAGAATCGAGTCATAATTTGAAGGGTTTGTGCCCACTCTTCCTGCGTCCCCTTTAACAAAGGCAATACTTTCACTCTAGCTGTGTTGGCAGACCCCTTGATTATTTGAACCACCAGGTTGACCTTTTTAAATGGTCCAGGGCAGTGATTATGGCCACCGCAGACACCATCAATTTGCCCTGCTCTTTGTGTAGATGTTTTCCCTCACTACAACCTCAAGCTGAGAGAAAAACCGTACCGTGTTATGATAGACAACTTTACTTTACATCCACTTTAATATTAATGTACTGTTTTCCTTTCTTTATTTCCCTGTTACTTCCTGGAGATTTGATTTTTATTGTTTTTGAATTGTTGCCGTGTATTTTACTCTACCCTTGCGGCACGGAAATATACAAAGCGCAGCGCTTGCCCTCTCACCGTGTGTCTGGATAGTCATGGAGCCATTCCATACCCTTCGGCCCAACTCCTCCATGCCGACCAAGGTACCCCATCTAAGCTCCCTTTGCTCTCCACCTGTCCCCTACCACCTATGGCCCTCTCTCCGGCTTCACATTTCACTCCTCTCCTCATCTGACACCTTTTTGTCTCCTTTTCAACTCTAGCCTTTGATCTCCCATCTGCAATCAAACCCCACCTGACCTAAGTTAACCTGTATTCATTTGCCAGGCTTTGTTCCACTCCCACTTCTCTTCTGGCTTTCACCCCCCACTACAGTCAGTCTGAAGAAAGGTCCAGACCCAAAACGTCACTGATCCATGTTCTCCAGAGTTGCTGCCTAAGCTGCTGAGGTACTCCAGCACTTGGTGCTTTTTTTTAAATTGTAACTCAGCATCTGCAGTTCCTTGTGTCTCCACGATAGTTATAGTGGGCTGTAAATGTTAGTACATATACTATTTCTGTTGTTTTCTACCGATGTAGATACAGAAGCCTGAAAGCGGGCATCACCAGTCTCAGGAACAGCTTCTTCCCCTCTGTTATTCCATAGGCTAGGGTACCCCATTGCGAATATTGGACTGTCTACGTAACTGGTGCGCTATGATGCTGAGAATTATATTCCGCACTCTGTATCTTCCCCTTAATAAACAATTGACAATAATAACAATGACCTAAATCAAAAAACCTGAATAAACAATATGTCAGGCTGTTATTCATTGATTACAGCTCGGCATTTAATACAATCACCCCCTCCAAGCTGGTTACCAAACTCGCAGAACTGGGTCTCTGCACATCTCTCTGCAATTGGATCCTCGACTTCCTCATTCACAGACCACAGACTGTTCGAATTGGTGGAATAGGTGTCAGCCTCGATAACAATCAGCACGGGAGCACCTCAAGGCTGCGTGCTCAGCCCCCTGCCATACTCACTCTATACTCATGACTGCGTAGCTGATCATAGTGCAAACTCCATCATCAAGTTCGCTGACAACACCACTGTTGTGGGACGTATCACTGATGGGGACGAGTCAGAGTATAGAAGCAGAGTATAGAGATCGACCGATTGACCAAATGGTGCCAGCACAATAACCAGGCCCTCAACACCATCAAAACCAAGGAACTGATTGTGGACTTTGGAAGGAGTAGGATGGGGACCCACAGTCCCGTTTATATCAACGATTCGATGGTGGAAAGGGTCAAGAGCTTCAAATTCCTAGGCGTGCACATCTCTGAAGATCTCTCCTGGTCCGAGAACACTGATGCAATTATAAAGAAAGCACATCAGCGCCTCTACTTCCTGAGAAGATTAGTGAGAGTCGGGACGTCAAGGAGGACTCTCTCTAACTTCTACAGGTGCACAGTAGAGAGCATGCTGACCGGTTGCATCGTGGCTTGGTTCGGCAACTTGAGTGCCCAGAAGCGGAAAAGACTACAAAAAGTAGTAAACACTGCCCAGTCCATCATCGGCTCTGACCTCCCTTCCATCGAGGGGATTTATCGCAGTCGCTGCCTCAAAAAGGCTGTCAGCATCATCAAGGACCCACACCATCCTGGCCACACACTCATCTCCCCACTACCTTCAGGTAGAAGGTACAGGAGCCTGAAGACTGCAAAATCCAGGTTCAGAAACAGCTTCTTCCCCACAGCCATCAAACTATTAAACTCAACTCAAATAAAACTCAGAACATTAATAGCCCATTATCTGTTTATTTGCACTCTATTTGTTTTATTTATTCACGTGTGTATATATTTATATAATGGTATATGGACACACTGATCTGTTCTGTAGTCATGCCTTCTATATTCTGTTGTGCTGAAGCAAAGCAAGAATTTCATTGTCCTATCTGGGACACATGACAATAAACTCTCTTGAATCTTGAATCTTGAATCAATAGATGCAGGGGTGAGGCAGTTAGGACAGGGTGATACTTTAGAAATAAACAGTCAATACAGCTTTCAAACATGGAGAAGATGCTGAAAACACTCGGGAGGTCAGGCAAGGGAAATGGAGTTGGCGACTCAGATTGACAACTATTCATCAGAACTGCGTTTCTGTCTCTTCCACACAAAATCTCTGCACTCCATGTAGATATCCAATGATCCAAATAATGGTTTGGGAACAGCTCCGTCCAAGGCCGCAGAGAATTATGGACACAGCCCAGACCATTCCACAAACCAACCTCCCTTCCATTGGCTCCAGCTACACTTCACGCTGCCTCGGCAAGGCCAGCAGCATAATCAAGGACAGGTCTCACCCCAGTCATTCCCTCTCCCCCCCCCCCCCCTCTCCCATCAGGCAAGAGGTACAGAAGTGTGAAAACGCACACCTCCACATTCAGGGACAGTTTGTTCCCAGCTGTCCCACCTCCAACCCATGTTTTCTTGATGGTCAGTTTAGTATAGTTTATTGTCACGTGTACCGATACAGTGAAAAGCTAACCTGTCAGTGGAAAGACTATACATGATTAGATTCTTTAGCCATCCACAGTGTACAGATACATGATAACGGGAAAAATGTTTAGTGCAAGATAAAGTCCAGTAAAGTTCGATTAAAGATAGTGTGAGGTAGCTCAGGACCGCTCTCTAGTTGTTGATAGGATAACAGCTGGGAACAAACTGTCCCTGAATGTGGAGGTGTGCGTTTTCACACTTCTGTACCTCTTGCCTGATGGGAGAGGGGGGGGAGAAGAGGGAATGACTGGGGTGAGACCCGTCCTTGATTATGCTGCTGGCCTTGCCGAGGCAGCTTGAAGTGTAGATGGAGCCAATGGAAGGGAGGTTGGTTTGTGGAGTGGTCTGGGCTGTGTCCACAATTCTCCGCAATTTCTTGCGGTCTTGGGCGGAGCTGTTCCCAAACCATTATTTAGATCATTGGATATCTACATGAAGTGCTGAGATTTTGCGTGGAAGAGACAGAAACGCAGTTGTGATGAATAGTCGGCAATCTGAGTCGCCAACTCCATTTACTTGCCTGACCTCCCGATGTATTTTCAGCATTTTCTCCAAGTTTGAAAGCTGTATTGACTGTTTATTTCTAAAGTATCACCCTGTCCTAATGTTTGACCACAACATCCCATTATAGACCTCCATTCCCATTCCCTTATTTCCGGTTGAATCCCTTCTCATGTAGGCGGCTTGCAGATGCCCCTGTTAATTAGCTCTTCATCTGATGTTTGCAGATTCCACAAAGAACCATTGGTGACTCAGGATGTTTTACCAGTCCTATGATCAGCTCAGAGTCTGCCAAATGTCCCCAACCCACTACACTCGTACAGAGAAAACAGGACATGCCCTTAGCATGATGCCAAGACCAACTCTTCGCTGCCTGCACTGAATCCATATCCCTCAATTTCCTGCGCATTCATGTGCCGATCCAAACATCTCTTACATGCTTTGATCGCATCTGAATCCAGCATCTGCATTCCAGGCACTCGCCACCCTCTGCATAGCAAAACTTGCCCCACGCATCTCCTTTCAACATAGCGCCTCTGTCTTTAAAGCTATGCCCTGTAGTATTTGATATTTCCATCCTGGGTAAATGTTTAACCTATCTATGCCACTCATCATTTTATATACGGTAGCCCGGAACATAGAGTAGTGGAGGACCATCTTTGCTGCCCTAAATGCCAGGGGGCATAATAGGCAGTAAGTAAGTAAGTAAGTAAACTTTATTAAACGTTGTCTGGCTTCTTAAAAGTGTCTCCACTCCTTTTCCACCCCTTCTCCCCCCTTCTCTTCCCCTCCTCCACGCTCTCTAAAGGACTTACCATACACTGTGCAGCCGTCTTTTACCTTCCTCTTCATCGCAGGTGTGAATTTCAGACAGCGCTCCCCCGCTTTCCCTGGCCCCTGCCTTTGCGATGTGTTTATGTGTGTGTGTGTGTGTGTGTGTGTGCGTGCGTGTGTGTGTGTGTGTGTGTGTGTGTGTGTGTGTGTGTGTGTGTGTGTGTGTGTGTGCATGTGCGTGCGTGTGTGCATGTGTGCGTGTGTGTGTGTGTGCGCGTGTGTGTGTGCTGACGGTCGATCCGGCTCACGGTTGCGTCGCTGTCGGTCGATCCAGCTCGAGGTTTTCCAGGCGAGTGCCCTCGAGCTTGAAGGTCGAAGACAGTTGCTGAAAGGTCGCGTCCGTGGGACAGGCCCTTAAGCAACAAGCACAATATGAAACTAAACCTACTTTTGTGCGGTGCCCCACATACAATTACTTACTACCTGTGAGTCAAAGAAACCAGTGCAACGGAAGATGTACATGAATGCGTATGGTAAAGTTTGTAACATGCTTATGAGTTCTGTTACAGTCAGTAAGCAGTTTTGATTTGTATTGCAAATTTTATTCCGTGTTACTAAAGTCTAAACAGTTGGAAATTCACCTACATTCCCCTCCCCTCCTCCCTTCTTCCCCCCTAGTTGCTTAACCAGTTTCTCACATTCTTCACATTGTATCCATCTTGAGATCACACCTTACTCAGCCAACACTGGGCCCACTAGAGCACCACCTGGCCTGAGGTCATTTGTGGCTGGCCCTGATTAGTCCTGGTCTTTTCTTGCCTCCAGCTCTTCATCCCTCACCCCCCCCCCCCCCCCCCCCCCCCCCAACCCCCGTACCCCATCCCCTACCTCTAGTCTGAAGAAGGGTCCAGATCCCAAACGTCACCCATCCTTTCAGAGGTTATGGGGAGAAGGCAGGAGAATGGGGTTAGGAGGGAGAGAAAGATCAGCCATGATTGGATGGCGGAGTAGACTTGATGGGCCGAATGGTCCAATTCAACTCCCATCACTTGTAATCTTATGATCTTTCCCTCCAGAAATGCTGCCTGACCCGCTGAGTTAATCCAGCACATTGCGTCTGCCTTCAAAATACAAGGATATCTCCCTCTGTGTGTATCTTTGGAAATTCAGACAAGTTCTGTCTGTCTGAATAAATGTAATCGTGATTGAACGTCAATGACACCACAGCTGAAAGGCAGAAGATGTCACACATAGTGAAGTTAGTTATTGATCCTGCACTTCACTTAAAGATGTCCATCTCTTCCAAAAAAAAAATGCAGTTCCTGAAAAAACATTTTTAATATCAATGTCAGGGATTCAAGGACAGTTTCTTCCCAGCTGTTATCAGGCAACTGAACCATCCTGTCACCAACTAGAGAGCGGACCTGAGCTACCATCTACCTCATTGGAGACCCTCGGACTATCTTTAATCGGACTTTACTGGTCTCTATTTTGCACTAAGCGTTATTAACTTTATCCTGTATCTGTACACAGTGGACCGCTCAAATGTGCTGTCTGTACGGAGTTTGCACGTTCTTGCGTGGGTTTTTTCTGAGATCTTCAGTTTCCTCCCACATTCCAGAGAAGTACAGGTATGTCGGTTACTTGGTTTTGTATAAATGTAAAATTGTCCCTAGTGCGTTAGGATAGTGTTAATGTGCGGGGATCGCAGGTCGGCGGGAACTCAGGGGGCCTGTTTCCGTGCCGCATCTCTAAACTAAACGTGACAATAAACTAAACTAAACTAACTCACGGAGAAAATATTCCAAATTAACTCCGGCCCTGGAAATTCACGGAGACGAGCACATTACGGGAAAAGAAAACAACAGGAAGCAAACTGATGGAAAAGATGCAAAGACCAACTTGGGTCATTGAGAGTGAGTTACTGGCTGAGAGAAAATCACTTTCCAAACATTACCAGGTGGGCAGATCAGCGCCAAAGCCTACAAATCTGCTCGCATTTTCAGCCATCTGGTTTAACTTAACTGAAGGATAACAAACTGGGCAATTTGGACTAAGGTCAAGGGTTCAAACGAAGGGTCCAGACTGTGTCTATTTTCACCGCTCGCTGTGCCGAAGAAACTTCTTCCAGCGGGCTGCCCAATCCCAAGATCGCCTCTCCATTTCTCTGGAACGTCGGAGTTTGTGGGGAGGATAGATGGAAGTAGATAAAATTACGAGAGGCATGGAAGACAGTCAGAACCTTTTTTCCCCTGGGTGGAAATGTCCAACACTAGAGGACAGAGCGTTAAGGTGAGAAGTGAGAAGGTTTAATGAAGAGGCAAGGCCCTTCAGCCCAACTTGCCCATGCCGGCCAACATGCCCAACTACACTAGTCCCAACTGCCTGTGTTTGGCACATACCCCTCCAAACCTGTCCAATCCATGAACCTGTCTAAACGTTCCTTAAACGTTACGACAGTACCTGCAGAACATCGAAAGGAAGCTAGATTTTCTCGGATTAATTAATTTGTTTTATCACAGTGGAAACGGGTCAAAAACAATGAAGAAGGAAATCGAAACCAGTATGGATTTGTGGAACAAAACGAAACATACCATTGATGTAATTCTTGAATATAACAATCAGAACATACGGGAAATATTCAGCATATCAGGCACTAACTGGCCCCGAATCACAAGAATTCGAATATATTGACAAAGACATCCTTCACATCACAAATATGTCTCTTGGCAAATAACCTTTCCATAGAAACCAAGAGTATGAAGTCTATGACAAGCCAAGTACATAAAGCTAGATATGGGCATCAGCATTGTTCAGGGTCAGTTTCTTCCCAGCTGTATCGGGCAACTGAACTATCCCGTTAACAACTACATAGCGATCCTGGGCTACTATCTACCTCATTGGAGACCCTCAGACTATCTTTAATCGGACTTTACTGGACTTTATCTTGCACTCAATGGTATTCCCTTTATCATGTGTCTGTACACTGTGGATGGCTCGATTATAATCATGTGTCATATTTCCGCTGACTGGTTAGCGCGCAACTTTTAGATTAGATTAGATTACATTCCTTTATTGTCATTCAGCCATTTCGGTCTGAACGAAATTACGTGCCTGCAGTCATACATATAATAATAAATATCAAGACACACAATAAACACAAATTAACATCCACCACAGTGAGTTCACCAGGCACCTCCTCATTCAACAAAAGCTTTCACTGTACCTTGGTACATGTGGCATAAACTATTGAAACTAGTAGGATGACTAGGGTGGGGGAGGGAATGTAAGGGCTACTTGAAATCAGAGAAATCAATATTCATACCACTTGGTTGGCATCAGTTGATGAATGGCAGTGTTGGTGCTTTCAGTAAGGTTCCCCATTAGGAATATTCCTGGCCAAGCAGAATAATTCTTACAGAAAAAGAAGAGCTCATATGATCAATCTTTAAAAGGATAATTTGATTAGTTGCATGTCTTCTGCAGCCCCGTATATATTTAACGTGGGCATTTAATTTTGCTTTGAAAGTCACTCTTGTATCTGCCCGCAGCAGAACTGCAGGAATCTGCACAATTTTACAGTTCAGTTTGGCAGCTATCTCCAAATTGACCGCTACAAAATATCTGTCACCTGCAGAAATTTTAGTTTGTTAAATTATTAACAACACCGGCCTACACACTAGTACATGTGTTGCAGTTATAGGGTCATACAGCGTGGAAACAGGCCCAACTTGCCCACACCGACCCATCTACACTAGTCCCAACCAGCTTGCATTTGGCCCAAATCCTTCTAAACCTCTCCTATCCATGTACCTGTCTAAACGTTTCTTAAACGCTGCGATGCTACCTGCCTCAACTACCTCCTCCGGCAGCTCGTTCCCTACTCCCACCACCCTTAATGTAAAAAAACGTCACCCCTCAGTTTCCTATTAAATCTTTCCCCCCCCCTCACCTTAAACTTGATTAGTACATGTGTCAGGGGTTTCTGGGGCAAAGGCAGGAGAATGGGGTTGAGAGGGAAAGTTGGATCAGCCATGATTGAAGGGCGGAGTAGACTTGATGGGCCGAATGGCCTAATTCTGTTCCTAGAACTTACGACCAAACCTACATCCTCAAGTCCTCGATTTCCTTACTCCGGGCAAGAGACTCTGTGCCTCTACCCGCTCCTGATTTTGTACACGGGTTAGATGGCCACTCAGCAGCCCCTGTCATGCATTGGGTTGTGAAGGCAACTGGCGAGCTGCCCATCAGAACAGACACTGCGTAGCAACGCTTCATTCCTGAAGCCATTTAAGATTTCTGAGTAGTTTTAGCTCTGCTCACTATGGGGATTACACTGACGTCTGTGTTCATTCAGCTTGACATTTTGCAAGCACAAGGCAGAGAGCTAACTTCACGAGAGACCCATGAGCCAGCATCTGTTATTTTTCTTGGGTTGTTTCTTTGGCACCCTGGTGTGTCAGCTTCAAAGGAATAATTTGCCTTGCATCTGAGACCCTGGTTGAAGTTCATGACACTGCGAAAGAAAACATCAGTGGAAGCTTTCCTCCGGTGATCCCCTTACTCCCCGTGGAAGAGGGAAATGTCTGCTTTCAAACTCACCACTTTTTAAAAAAAAAGACAGATCACTTTTCAACGTGAATGTCAGGTAACTCAGGGAGACCAGAGTAAATGAAGATGTTCTTGTAGCGGAGGAGGTTTGATCCATGAAGAGTTTTGCAGTCAAGACTGTTTTATTGTCATGTCCCAGACAGATCAATGACATTCTTACTTGCAGCAGCACAACAGTATATGTAAACATAGTACTCTGTAAACAATATATTGAAGGAGAAAAAAAGGGCCAGTGGATGTATATATTTATCTGTGTGTGTGTGTACGTGTATATATATATATATATATATCTTTATATATATATATATATATATATATCCACTGGCCTTTTTTTTCTCGTTCATTATATTGTTTACAGAGTATTATGTTTACATATTCTGTTGTGTATATATTTATAGATATATATATCTGTGTGTGTGTGTGTGTGTGTGTGTGTGTGTGTGTGTGTGTGTGTGTGTGTGTGTGTGTGTGTGTGTGTGTGTGTGTGTGTGTGTGTGTGTGTGTGTATACTATGTGCATATATATATATATATATAAAGTTCAGTGCTCGTTCATTATATTGAACGATATATAGTTCAAAACAATAATAGTGCAAAAATACAAAACCAATGCCCCCACGTCTGTGTAGTTCAGAGCTTATTTGGAGGTTGTAGTGTTTAATAGCCTGATGGCTATGAGGAAGTAGCTGTTCCTGAACCTGGACGTTACACTTTTCAGGCTCCTGTACCTTCTTCCCGATGCCAGGAATGAAATGAGAGCGTGGCCAGGGTGGTGTGGGTCTCTGATGATGCTGGCTGCCTTTTTGAGGCAGCGACTCCTGTAAATGCCTTCGACGGTGGGGAGGTCAGAACCCATGGTGGACTTCATGAAGAATGTTGTAAAAAAAAAGTGAGAACTTTTTTTTAAATGGAAGAACAGTTAAACAATAAGATAATAAAGACAGACACAAAGTACTGAAGTAACTCAGCAGGTCAGGCAGCATCTCTGGAGAAAACGAATGTTTCAGATCTGGACCCTTCATCGGGCCTGAAGTTTATGTCCCAACCCTAAACCAACATGATTGTAATAAGGTCATAAGTGATAGGAACAGAAATAGGCCACTCGGCCCATCAAGTCTACTCTGCCATTCAATCATGGCTGATCTATCTCTCCCTCCTAACCCCATTCTTCTGCCTTCTCCCCATAACCTCTGACATTATGTGACATTTCACTGACTTGTTAGCATGCAACAAAAAAGCTTCTCGCTGCAGCTCCGCACAGTGACAATAATAAACTAAACTAAACTAAAAGAAAATCTGAATTGTCAGTAACTTGAATGAAGTTGTGTGGAAATTAACGAATAACAGACGCACATGAAATGCCTATTTCTCCAGTTATGCTGATACAGGGCTTTTAAAGATGCTCTCTGTTTCTTTGTTCTGTTTATATAGTATTGCGACACTCATTTTTTCTAATTCTCTATCCAGTTCCTTTTGCATGGTTACAAAACGATCTGCTTCTGTAACCCTCACAGACAGATCACTATGTGCTTTCTGATTCGATATGCTTTCTGCTCCCATCTGATTAATGTTGCAGCTGGATTGATATAACACAGTGGCACAGCTCGGCGTGCCGAATCCTCCCAGCTCCAGACACCCAGCTTAGAGATGCAGCTTGCAAACAGTTTGACCCACTGTGTCCACGCCGACCATCGATCCACCCGTTCACAGTCATACCACTCATACCAGGCGCTCAGCGGGGGGGTAATTTTACAGAGGGCAATTAACTAAAGGGCCTGTCCCACGGGCATGTGACCTGCATGCGGCAAGCGCGACCTAAAGGGCCAGTCCCACCAGCATGCGCCTGCATGCGGAACACGCGACCTAACGTGGTCGCTTGAGCCGTACGGCCTGCGGCAAGCGCGACCAAACCAGAAGCGGGAGCCGCGCGGATGTCGAGTGAGTGACACGGCGTCGAGGCGGCTGCAGGCCAGCAGGCCGTGGCCACGCAGAATTTTTAAACACGGTCTGTTTTTCGGAGCCCCGCGCGATGTCGGGACCAGCTCCGCACAACTCCATACCGGCACCGGCGATCAAAGTGGGACCGGCCCCGCGAGGCCGTATGACTCAAGCGACCACGTTAGGTCGCGCTTGCCGCATGCAGGCGCATGCTGGTGGGACAGGCCCTGTAGGTCGCGCTTACCGCATGCAGGTCGCATGCCCGTGGGACAGGCCCTTTACAAGCCCAAACCCGAGCACACGGAGGAAACCCACACAGTCACAGGGAGAACGTGCAAACTCCACACAGACAGCAGCATCAGGGGCCAGGATCGAACCCCCGGGCCTTTGACTCTGTGAGGCAGCAGCTCCACCCGCTGCGCCACCGCACCGACCAGTTCAATCTTTACTTCTGGTGCTGGTTTGTACTTTTCCCCCAAACCTGAAGAAGGCTCCTGACCCAAAACCTCATCAATCCACTCCCTCCGTGGATGCTGCCTGACCCGCTGAGTTCCTCCAGCACTCCAGTATTTTTGGCCACATACCTACATAGTTTCCTCCAGGAACCATTTGTTTTCTCCACTGAACAGTTTAGTTTAGTTTAGTTTAGTTTATTATCACGTGTACCGAGGTACAGTGTAACGCTTTTGTCCCGTGCTATCCGGTCAGCAGAAAGACAGTGCATGCTTACAATTGAGCCGTCCACAATGTCCATAGTCCACAGTCTAATGGGAGGGGGGAAGAAGAGAGAGTGACAGAGGTGATTAAGAAGGAACTGCAGATGCTGGAAAATCGAAGGTACACAAAAATGCTGGAGAAACTCAGCGGGTGCAGCAGCATCTATGGAGCGAAGGAAATAGGCAACGTTTCGGGACGAAACCCTTCCGGGTTTCGGCCCAAAACGTTACCTATTTCCTTCCTGAAGGGTTTCGGCCCGAAACGTTGCCTATTTCCTTCGCTCCATAGATGCTGCTGCACCCGCTGAGTTTCTCCAGCATTTTTGTGTACCTAGTGACAGGGGTGAGGCTGGTCCTTAATAAAGCTGGTGGACTTGCCGAGGCAGCGTGACATGTAGATGGAGTCCGTGGAAGGGAGAATGGTCTGGGCTACGTCCACAATTCTCTGCATCTTGGTCTCTGTGGTCTTGGATGGAGCTGTTCCCAAACCATGCTTTTACCAAAACCATGAGTTTTACCAAACCATGATCTTTATTCACCTTTTCATAAGTGATAACAGCTAAGACGGAACATTCCTGGCATTGAAGCTTACTTGCCGATCATTCCGAGCCTCAGTGAACTCGGCTTCTTAATCAATAGAATACGCCAGTTACCCAGGCAACACTTTGCTTTATCAGTTAGGTAACTGCACAAGCTTTGGGCTGGCACAATGATCATGACCGTAAATAAGACTCTGCCACTTTACATTGACCAAGTGGCGTGGTGGCAGACAGCTCACCGATCGATCACCCAAGGTTTCGGTTCCTTTGAAACACTCAAGATGCAAAAAAGTCCGGTTGCCTGACCAGGGGCGGCATGGTGGCACAGCGGTTGAGTTAGAAAATAGGTGCAGGAGGAGGCCATTCGGCCCTTCGAGCCAGCACCACCATTCATTGTGATCATGGCTGATCATCCCCTATCAATAACCCGTGCCTATAGAAACATAGAAAATAGTTGCTGCCTTAAAGCTCTTGCAGCGCCGGAGACCCGGGTTCGATCCCGACTACGGGTGCTCTCTGCGCGGAGTTTGTACGTTCTCCCCGTGACCTGCGTGCGTTTTGTCCGAGTTCTTCGCTTTCCTCCCACATTCCAACGATGTACAGGGTTATAGGTTAATTGGGCAAGTGGAAATTGTCCTCAGTGTGTGTAGGATAGTGTTAATGTGCGGGGATCGCTGGTCGGCGCGGACTGCGCCGAAGGGCCTGTTTCCGCCGCTGTATTTCTAAAAGAAACTAAGCCTGCATATTCTGCAGCAAAGATTCCAAGCCAGAAAGACCACGAGTTCAAGCCCCAAACCAATTGTGGTTTCAGTGGAGTTTACACAACTGTGCTCCTTTACAATTATATTAATTTGCAAATTAAACCCCGTACTCTGCAATTTTTCTTCATCTTGTTCATCCAGATTGTAACTTGCGATGATTTGTGACTCTGTCCCTTAAACTTCACTCTCTCTCTCTCTCTCTACACTATCTACTCTCTCATTTAAAGACAATTAGAGTTATGCAAAGTCGGCAACATGAAATTAATTTACAAATGACTACCCGTTTTTTCCATTCACATGTCTTCTTCTTCCTGGTCTTGTCCAACAGAAGACACAGATGTTTGAAAAGGGACACCACTAGACTCAGGAACAGCTTCTTCCCCTCAAGCTTCTGAATGGTCCCGCCATAAGCTAGGGTACTGTCCGATTCACCTCTACCCCATTGTGGACATTGGACTTTGTCTGTGCAACTGATGCGCTACAATGCAGAGACTATATTCTGCACTCTGTACCTTGCCCTTTTATCTATTGTACTTGAGTTTGACTTGATTGTATTTATGTTTAGTGTTATCTGATCTAATGGGATAGCATGCACATCTAATGGGAAAGCTTTTCACTGTACAGGCATTTCCCCAACTTTTGTAATGGCCGACGTATGTAAACTCACGCTTACGTAAGGTCATTCTTTAAGCCCGGTGCTTTATTTCCGAGTTGCACGACTCGGTCGTTTCGAGGGTAGTGCGTTACTGCCGTCGTGTACGGACGTTTCAGCAAGACAGTCAGCTGTTATCGTGGATGCACCCCCCATAGTCTCCCTCCGTGGTCTCCACGCCGGAGCTCCCACCCATGGTGCCCCGTCAAAGCTCCCACGTGGTCTCTGGCATTGGAGCTCCCCCATGGTCCCCACGTCGGAGCTCCCCCATGGTCTCCACGTCGGAGCTCCCCCATGGTCTCCACGTCGGAGCTCCCCCATGGTCTCCACGTCGGCGCTCCCCCATGGTCCCCACTTCGGAGCTCCCCCATGGTCTCCACGTCGGAGCTCCCCCATGGTCTCCACGTCGGAGCTCCCCCATGGTCTCCACGTCGGAGCTCCCCCATGGTCTCCACGTCAGAGCTCCCCCATGGTCCCCACGTCGGAGCTCCCCCATGGTCTCCACGTCGGAGCTCCCCCATGGTCCCCACGTCGGAGCTCCCCCATGGTCCCCACGTCGGAGCTCCCCCATGGTCTCCACGTTGAATAGCAAATTCATGTGGTACTTCGGTGTCTGGCTTACGTGACAAGTGTGTGCGGAATGTAACCTTTACGTAAGTCAGAGAACGTATGTACCTCGGTAGCCGAAACCTAAATCGGTGATGGGATGAGAGGGAAGACCACGGACTTGAGGGCAGTTAGACTTTGTCACAGGGCTCGGATGTAGAGGAAAGTTGGACGGTGTGTTAATGTATCAGTATTAAAAGGCGGCACAGTGGCCCAGCAGTAGAGTTGTTGCATTACAGCATCAGAGATCCAGGTTCGATCCTGACTACAGGTGTTGTCTGTACGGAGTTTGTACGTTCTCCCTGTGACTGCGTGGGTTTTCTCCCGGTGCTCCAGTTTCCTCCCACACTCCAAAGATGTGCAGGTTTGTGGGTTAATTGGCTTCTGTAAATTGTAAATTGTTCGTAGTGTGTGGGATAGTCCTAATGTCCTTGTTGATCACTGGCTGGCATGGACTCGGTGGACCAAAGCGCCTGTTTCTGCACTGTATCTCTAAAGTCTAAAGTCTAATAAAGTCTAATAAATTCCAACAATGTTGTTTGTTTCAGAGATTCACAAACTTGGCAGCTGTGTGCATGATAACCCAAAACGATCCAATATGGCTATATGCGTCTAAAATGAGCAACTCTTACATCAGTTGATGAGTCTTTTCTTGACTGGAAATGTACTTTTGTTTTTAAATTGCACATAGCCACGCACTTTGTAAATGGTCAGTCTGGGCGACAAATCAGACAGCTATTTGGCATTTTAATACACAATTTTAACACTTAACATATCAGCAGTGGTTCACAAGTTAACACTTTTGCATCTGAGTCAGAAAGTTGGAGATTCAAGTCCAATTGAGGCAAAGATTTATTATTGTCACGTGTAGTGAGGTACAGTGAAAAGCTTTGTTTTGCATGCCATTCAAGCGGGTGAAATATACCACACATAAACAACACAAGTCAAACTCAGGTACAAAGGACAGAGCAAATTGAACGATTCAGAGTGCAGCAAAGTCGGGCATCAGTTCAATAGACAAAGTCCAATGTCCACAATTTTAGTTTAGAGATACAGCATGGAAGTAGGTACTTCGGCCAACCGAGTCCATGCCGACCCTCGATCACCCATTCACACTAGTTCTATGTTATCCCACTTTCTCATCCACTCCAACATGCTTGGGGGAATTTACAGAGGCTAATTAACCTGCAAACCTGCACGTCTTTGCGATATGGGAGAAAACCCACATGGTCACGGTAGAGAACGTGTAAACTCCACACAGACAGCACCTGAGGCAGCGGCTCAACCAGCTGCGGCACTTTGCCGCCCAATCTGGGAGAGGTGAATGTGTCAGTACCCTAGCAGGAAACATGTTCCCGATGTTGGGGAAGTCCAGAACCAGGGGCCACAGTTTAATAATAAGGAGTAAGCCATTTAGAACGGAGACGAGGAAACACTTTTTCTCACAGAGAGTTGTGAGTCTTTGGAATTCTCTGCCTCAGAGGGCGGTGGAGGCCGGTTCTCTGGATACTTTCAAGAGAGAGCTAGATAGGGCTCTTAAAGATAGCAGAGTCAGGGGATATGGGGAGAAGGCAGGAACGAGGAACTCATTGGGGATGATCAGCCATGATCACATTGAATGGCGGTGCTGGCTTGAAGGGCCAAATGGCCTACTCCTGCACCTATTGTCTATTGTCTAGCTTATGGAAAGACTGTTTCGAAGCCTGATAACAGAGGGGAAGAAACTGTTCCTGACTCTGGTGGTGCGTGCTTTCAAGCCTCTGGATCTTCTGCCAGACAGGAGCAGGGAGAAGAAGGAAAGACCGAGGTGGAATAAGTATAGGAGGGAACTGCAGATGCTGGTTTACACCGAAGATAGACACCAAATGCTGGAGTGACTCAGCGGGTCAGGCTGGGTTGTAAGTTGCCCAAGCAAAATATGAGGTGCTGTTCCTCCAATCTGCGTTTGGCTTCACTCTGACAATGGAGGAGGGCCCAGGACAGAAAGGTAAGTGTGGAAAGGGGAGTTGAAGTGTTTCACAACCGGAAGATCAGGTTAGACCTAAGCAGACGAGCCTGTTTTTGATGGAGTCAATGGTGGGAAGTCTGGTCTGTGTTATGGACAGCATGGATCATCTTGAGGATAGACTAACAAATCAAGGCTAATTTTGGAGTACGACATCCCGGGTGAATTGGGATGTCGAAGGTGTTTTCTCAGCAGAAGTAAAAATGCCAGAATTTGAATAGTTGTCAATAGAATTCAAATTGGCATTAATCCATTGACCAATTTCACTTAAGTTGACTATTTTGGCTTTTTTTGTTGCATTACAAATGTAATGTTTAACGAAACCTGCTGGTTATAAATGAGAATGTTTTGAACATGAAATTGATTTCATTCTGTTACAAGTTTAGTTTAGTTTCGAGATACAGCATGGAAACAGGCCCTTTGGCCCATCGAGTCTGGGCCGACCAGCGATTCCCGCACACTAACGCTATGCTACACACACTAGGGACAATTTAACATTTATGCCAAGCCAATGAACCTACAAACCTGTAGGTCTTTGCAGTGTGAGGGAAAACCGGCGATCCCGGAGAAAACCAACGCAGGTCACGGGGAGAACGTACAAACTCTGTACAGACAAGCACTCGATGTCAGGATCAAACTCGGGTCTATGGTGCTGTAAGGCAGTAGCTCTACCACTGCACCTCCATGCTGCCCAAATTTTGCTACCGCTGTGTCACGGTGCTACCCGCAAGTGCAGCAGACATTTTGCAAGTCCAGTCTACTATCAGCACGTGACCAACATAAGTGCAAAGTTTCAATACAACCATAGGAAGTAAAGTTGTTTACCACTGAACATGGTACCCTCCTTGTGGTCTCGCTTTGTCTCATATCAGTCGGTGACTTTATCCACTGAGTCATTGGAAAAGCTTCATATTTCATTTTAAACCCGTTCCACTTTCTGTTAAACATGAATTATAGTTTGGAGACTTTATTAATGTACATCTGACTTTAAGGAAATGCTGAGTGCATAAAAACGTCCGCAGAATTCTCATTTATCAGCCAGCAGGTTACTTTAAACATTAAATTTGTTAAAGATAGCGGAGTCACGGGACATGGGGAGAAGGCAGGAACGGGGTACTGATTGTGGACGTTCAGCCATGATCACATTGAATGGCGGTGCTGGCTCGAAGGGCCGAATGGCCTACTCCTGCACCTATTGTCTATTGTAACTACCCTTGATATTGTTGCACTAACTTGATTTTGTGGGAGTCATGGTCATAGAGTTATAGAGCTGTAGCGTGCAAAAACAGGCCCTTCGGCCCAACTCGTCCATGCTAACCAAGTTACCTAACCAACTGAGCTAATCCAACTGAACTAGTATTGTGAGCAGTTTTGGGCCTCGCATCTGAGGAAGCATGTGCTGGCTCTGGAAAGGGTCCAGAGGAGGTTTACTGGAGTTTAGAAAGATGAAACTTACTAGTAAAAGGTTTGAAGAGAGTGGATGTGGAGAGGATGTTTCCACTATTGGGAAAGTCTAGGACCAGAGGTCATAGCCTCAGAATTAAAGGGTGTTCCTAAAGGAAGGAGATGAGGAGGAATTTCTTTAGTCAGAGGGTGGTGAATCTATGGAATTCTTTGCTACAGTGGGCTGTGGAGGCCAAGTCAATGGACATTTTTAGGGCAGAGATAGATAGATTGTTGATTACTATGGGTGTCAGGGGTTATGGGGAGAAGACAGGAGAATGGGTGTTAGGAGGGAGAGATGGATCAGCGGTAGATCAGCCATCCTCTCCACATTCAGTCGGTCCAGGCCTTTAACTATTCGGTACGTTTCAATGAGGTCACCCACTCATCCTTCTGAACTCGAGCCATTTAAAGCCTGTTCCTGGTAGTAGATGTTGGAGATTTGAGCGTTTCTGCCGAAATACTCAATGACACAAAATGCACCATAGTGTGGGTGGTGCCGCTATGCATGCTGGCCCCAGCAGATCGACTTACATCCCTCACAATAGTTCTATCCGTTGAAATATCAATTCTAAGCTGTAGCTGTAACACTATATGCTGCACTCTGTTTACATTCACTTTTACACCACCTGATGTACACATGTAAGGGAATCATTTGCCTGGCTAACATGCAAAACAAAGTTTATCACTAAATCTCGGTACAGGTAACAATAATAAACTCATACCAAATCCGGTTTCTGAGAAAGGTGATGCACAAGTGCCTCTGAGATACTTCTAGCCCTCGCGGTGCTGGCTCGAAGGGCCGAATGGCCTCCTCCTGCACCTATTGTCTATTGTCTATCGACCAGCTTGGTTTCGGAAGTACCTCCCTCCCAATTTATTTAACATTGGTCCTAACTCGCCAAGCCGTAAACAAATCCAAAAGAGAGACACAGCGGTAGGTAGGGTCACTGCCCTATTGTCCCACAGGCCCGGGTTTGATCTCGACTACGGGTGCTGTCTGTACAGAGTCTGCACGTTCTCCCTGTGACCGCGTGGGTTTTCTCCGGGTGCTCCGGTTTCCTCCCACACTCCAAAGACAGATTGGTTTGTAGGTTAATTGGCTGCTGTAAATTGTAACATGTCCCCCGTGTGTAGGATAGTGCTTGTGTACGGGGTGACCACTGGTCGACGCTGACTCGGCGGCCCAAAGGGCCTCTTTCCGTGCTGTATCTCTAAAGTAAACTAAAGCAAAATGTTCTCTGATAATTCTCAACGTCTAGTGGTTCACCCTTCACTATCCAGGAGTCAAGAGACAAAAGAGTATTTAATTGTCATATGTCCCAGAACAGAATGATGACATTGTTGCTTGCAGCAGGACAACAGCTTTGTAAACACGGACCTCATCCCATTCAGAAGAATGGAGGCGGCACAGTAGCGCAGGGGGTGGAACTGCTGCCTCACAGCGCCAGAGACCCGGGTTCAATCCTGACCTCGGCTGCTGTCTGTGTGGAGTCTGCATGTCCTCCCCATGACTGCACGGGTTTCCTCCCACGTCCCAAAGACGTGCGGGCATGTAGGTTAATTGGCCTCTGCAAATTGGCCCTGGTGTGTAGAGGATAGATGCAAAAGTGGGATAACATAGAACTAGTGTGGACGGGATGATCGATGACCAGCGTGGACCCTGTGGGCCGAAGGGCCTGTTTCCGTGCTGTATCTCCAAACTATGAGATCGAATGGTTTTAAGCAGAGTTTTGCAGGTGGATGGATGACATCAACGACAGAAAGGTACATTGAAAAAGGTCAAAGATGTCTCTTACCATTGAAGGTGGGACTAAGCGGTGAACGGCGGGATTGAATTTGAATGCTGAATATTTCATTCACACTCTGGAGACTGGAGCACAGTTACATTCAACACCCTCAGCCCTGCACTGAAGGAACACTGCATTGATATAGCGACTGCCTCTCAGTAAAACAATCTGACCTCTTCATTGGATATGAACGAACCCAAGATGTTATTCAAAGCCCAGGCGAGTTGCCTTCGCTCGGCAGTGCCAACGTTTAATGCTCAACCAGTGTCTCTTTACTTTACTCTTTACTTCAGAGATACGGTGTGGAAATGGACCCTTCTGGCCCGCCGAGTCCATGCTGAACACTAGCACTATCCTACACACTAGGGACAATTTACAATTTACAGAAGCCAATTAACCTACAAACCTTGTACGTCTTTGGAGTATGGGACAAAACCGGAGTAGCCAGAGAAAAACCCCACGCGGTCGTCAGGAGAATGTATAATCTCCGTACAGACAACACCCGTAGTCAGGATCGAACCCGGGTCTCTGGCGCTGCCTGGCAGTAAAGGGCTTGTCCCACTTTTCCGAGTTACTCACAAATTCTCGCCTTGATTCAAACTCGGGGAATGTCCGTAGTGAGTGGTAGCGGCTCGTAATGCCAGCCGTAAGAACTCGGGGCATCAGGTAAGTCGGGACGTTTTTTCAACATGTTGAAAAATATCCACGTGTTAAAAAAATTGCCCCGAGTACCTACGGCTGTCATCTCCGAGTTTGATTCAGGGGGAAAACTCGGGAGAATTCGTAACTCGGGAAAGTGGGACAGGCCCTTAACTCTACCGCTGCGCCACCGTGCCGCCCCAGTCTCGGTCACTCTCATGCAGCTGGCTTTGGGGATGCTGTGAACATTAGTGAAATACTTTGGGATGTTCCGAGAGAGAAGTGTAATGAATAAATACATGTCCTTCGTTATTACTTCAAGATTCTGATGCTGGGGAATTCAGCTATTCTTACCATCACATAATTACATCTCTCGCTATCCTCCTTCATTTAAGAGCCCTTGTATTTTTAGCAGCCTCGTGTTCTAATCATCAGGCAGGGGAGCTATTAATGTGCCAAAGGAACAAGAGGCAAATTGCAATTAAACCAAATAAATTCAAGGCTGCCTTCAGTATGTGTGAGAGGAATAGATCTGATGGACGAACAGTCTCTTGCCCAGTGAAGGTTATTCGAGGGATTTAAGGGATTGGACACGCTAGACGCAGGAAACAGATGTTGGGGGAGTCCAGAACCAGGGGCAACAGTTTAGGAATAAGGGGTAGGCCATTTAGAACGGAGATGAGGAAAAATCTTTTCTCCCAGAGAGTTGTGAGTCTGTGGAATTCTCTGCCACAGAAGGCAGTGGAGGCCAATTCTCTGGATGCTTTCAAGAGAGAGTTAGATAGAGCTCTTAAAGATAGCGAAGTCATGGGGTATGGGGAGAAGGCAGGAACGGGGTACTGATTGCGGATGCTCACAGTGAATGGCGGTGCTGGCTCGAAGGGCCACAGGGCCACCTCCGGCACCTATTGTCCATTGTCTATGTCTATTGTCGAGGACCAGAGGATATAGGTTTAAGGTGAAGGAGGAAATATTTCATAGGAATCTGAGGGGCAAACATTTCACGTAAAGGGTGGTGGGTGTATGGAACAAGCTGCCAGAGGAGTTAGTTGACTATCCCAATGTTTAAGAAACAGTTAGACAGGTACATGGATGGAACAGGATTGGAGGGATCTGAACAAGGGTTTCGGCCCGAAACGTTGCCTATTTCCTTCGCTCCATAGATGCTGCTGCACCCGCTGAGTTTCTCCAGCATTTTTGTGTACCTTGGAGGGATATGAACTGGATTGGGGCTGTTGGGACCAGTGTAGCTGGGACATGTTGGCCGGTGTGGGCAAGTTGGGCCGAAGGGCCTGTTTCCACACTGTATCACTCTATCTATGAGATGAGGAAATCTGTGCGCGGGTCAGAGACAGACACGTGACACATAATATCAAAGCCACGTTGAATTTGCAGAAGATGGTGAGTTGGCCAAACATGTCTACAAGTGTTTATCTTTGGTAGTTTCTCTGGCATTTTGAGTTTTGACCCTTGGACTACCATTGATCGGATTTTGCTGGCTTTACCTTGCACTAAACGTTATTCCCTTATCATTTATGGGTACACTGTAAACGGCACGATTGTAATCATGCATTGTCTTCCCGCTGACTGGATAGCACGCAACAAAAGTTTGTCACTGTACCTCGGTACACGAGACAATAAACAAAACTGTAATTGTGACTTCGAGCTTTCTTCCGTGCACTACAAACAGCCTTTATTAGAAGAACAGTCTCGACCCAAAACTTCAACTACCCGTGTTCTCTGGAGATGTGGCCTGACCCGCTGAGTTACTCCAGCACAGTGTCCTTTTGTGTATTAACCAGCATCTGCAGTTCCTTGTTTCGCCATTCAAGGGCAACCTCTTCATCTCGTGTGTGGCAAGACCGTGGAACCATCAACCACAGGGAGTTATGGTTAAATTAGTGGACTTACATCCAGAGACCTCGACCACTGATTAGGGGATAGGGGCTCAAATCCCTCCCCAGCAGCTGAGGAATTTAAGTTAATGTAATCAAGCCTGAAATTTGAAAAGGTGTTAACCATGAAACTATTGTCAACCCAGCATTCCCTGACTTGGCCAATAAAAACTCGTGATTTCTGACATTCACTGTGAAATTCATTGCCACAGCCGGCTTTGGAAGCCAAGTCATTGGGTATTTTTAAGGCGGTGATTGGCGGGTTCTTGATTAGTAAGGGTGCCGGGACCATTGATAAAGGTACATGATGAAGGGAGCGATGAAGGGAGAGAAGGCAGGAGAACGGGGTTGAGAGGGATAGATAGATCGGCCATGATAGAATGGCCGAGTACACTTGATGGGCTGAATGGCCTAATTCTACTCCTATGACTTAGTCATAGACTCATGCAGCATGAGAAGGGGCCTTTGGCTTTAGTGCCCAGGTTCCCTGCATGCCCCGGGATTGGCTACAGTTCCCAGGTGGCGAAAACAAATTGGAAAAAAACCGCCTGCGGGCCAGATGATTTTGGGTCAGGGGCCGGATTCGACCCGTGGGCCGTAGGTTGCCGACTCCTGTCCTAGATGTTAGGCCTCATTGTGCCCCCCCATGTTTTAAAATCGTTTTCCACCCATGGTTACTGTAGCTTTAAGAACTGAGTATCAGAATGGTGTGATTTGTGTCATATGTAACATTCATAATCTTATCAGTCAGGTGAATATGCGAGTGTATGCGTAGTGCACTTTAGTAAAATGAAGGAGACTTACAATGGCAACGGCGTGTACTGAAAACCTGTGCCATCTATCTACATGCTATTGCCCTAATATCTTACAGTGGGTGAATAGTATTAGTATAGCTAGGTACAACATGGACATGGTGGGCCGAAGGGCCTGTTTCTATGCCGCACAAATCTGCGACTCCAGCAACTAATTTGTCATCAAAGTAAAACCTTGCGGTTTGGGCAAAAACGGCTCGGCACAGTCCCAGCCGTCACAAAGTGTTTCAGTCAATGAAGTATAATTTGGAGCAATGTTCATGACTCTCTGAAATGTTAATTTGTGTGCAGCAAGTTGACACAAACAGCAATGTGGCTTGAACAGCGAGATCTGTTTATTAATGATGTGTTGGAGAGGGGAATATTGGCCAAACGTCATTATGAACGGCTCAATCTTCATTATCAAGGCCAATTAAACCTTTAGAAGCAACGTCTGATTCACAAGAGGATAATGTCATCTTAGAACATAGAACAGTACAGCACAGAAACAGGCCCTTCAGCCCACAATGTCAGTGGTGTACGATGCCAAGACTATGTTATCTGCCTGCATAAATCCATATTCCTCCATTCCCTGATATCCATGCTCCTGTCCAAAGGTCTCCTAAACGCCACTATCATATGGTCAGTGATGGTGTTTTTCCTGCTCTATTGACCTCATCCAAATAAGATAATCCTAGCCTCGTCCTGACTTAAGATAGACACAAAATGCTGGAGTGACTCAGCGGGACAGGCAGCATCTCCGGAGAGAAGGAATGGGTGACGTTTTGGGCCGAGACCCTTCTTCAGACTGAAGAAGGATCTCGACCCGAGACATCACCCATTCCTTCTCTACGGAGATGATGCCTGACCCCGCTGGGTTACTCCAGCATTTTGTGCCTATCTTTGGTTTAAACCAGCTTCTGCAGTTCCTTCATACACTCTTTCTTTGATGACAAACAGAACCACACCGTAACCCAACACAGCGCTAATGTCTAGGAAGGTACTGAAGAAGGGCGTCGATCCGAAACATCACCTATTCCTTTTCTCCAGAGATGATGCCTGACCCCGCTGGGTTACTCCAGCATTTTGTGTCTATCTACTGTACTAAGGTCAGTCAGTCAGTCAGGAGTGCAAGGTGAGGCAGTGGCTTGTAATGCCAAGCTACAACTCTGTGACCAGGACAGTTGCTATCATCTGCATGCGTCTTACTGGTTTTTGGTATCCCAGTGTTTAATATTAGAGTAGCTCAAAAGCTGGCTATGGTACAAACCCCGGTGTGATGTATGATTAGAATTCACAAAGCAGCTTTTCTCTCCCGAATGTGCCACATTACTTTATGCACTTTTCCATTTCATGTGCTTTTGGCGCCCAATGAAGGAAAACCCTATTGGAAAAATATCGAGTCCATGTTAGGTGAGCCACCCACGCATACTGTAGGGATACTGTAAGTACTCCGCGCTTGCCCAACCGGGCGGCAGGAGCCAAACACCAATTTTCCAGTTCAGCTTGAAGCACAGCTTCATTTGGGGAATTGCCAGAGGAGAAAGAAAAGGTGGCCATTGTGGTTCTACTTACGTCACGAGTCTCAACATGAAGCAAATTGGATGTCATCACCATCATGGTTTTGCACCAAAATAATCCCATCATTTTTCTTTCATTCCTTGAATTTCCCCTCTCCCCCCCTTCAGAAACAGCTTCTTCCCCACAGCCATCAGGCTATTAAACACAACAAATAAGCTCTGAGCTGCAAAAGACTACATTATTATTATTTGTTATTTGCACTAGATTTGTTATTTATTGGGCTTTTTATTTTTCCCCCCCATTTTATACAATGTTTACATATTCACATATTCTGTTGTGCTGCAGCAAGTAAGAATTTAATTGTCCCGTCCAGGACATATGACAATAAAACACTCTTGACTCTTGGCTCTTTAAACACAAATGAACAGTCCCGTCTGCAGCATGGTTTATTGAACTGGGCAGTCACCACCTTCTTCAAATTGGTCAACGTTGACACAGATCTTGGCTCTCCCAGTGCAGTTACTTGTCATTCGTAACTCGTTTTTGGGTAAGGACCACAGCGGGCGGCACAGTGGCGCAGCGGTAAGGTCACTGCCTTATGCCCCTGTCCCACTTAGGAAACCTGAACGGAAACCTCTGGAGACTTTGCGCCCCACACAAGGTTTCCGTGCGGTTCCCGGAGGTTGCAGGTGGTTGCCGGAGGTTGCAGGGCAGTGGAAGCCGGTAGGGAGACTGACAAAAAACCTCCGGGAACCGCACGGAAACCTTGGGTGGGGCGCAAAGTCTCCAGAGGTTTCCGTTCAGGTTTCTTAAGTGGGACAGGGGCGTTACACCGGCAGAGAATCAGGGTTCCACCCTAACCACGGGCGCTGTCTGTACGGAGCTGGTACGTTCTCCCTGTGACCGCGCAGGTTTCCTTCGGGTGCTCCGGTTTCCTCCCACACTCCAAAGACAAGACGGCGAAAACGAAACACGACCGCTGTGCCAGTTGCACACAAAAAAAGTAGCGATGGATAAAATGAGGGCACAATCAACGTCTTTTGAACGCAAAACAGATAGCCACAGACAGAATGGGAGCATCTTGGCCCCTACTTCATGAGCTAAAAGCTAGTCTGAGACAATCCGGGGGGTGAAATAGGTCATTGTAAACTAGACTCACGGATATATTAAAAGAGCAAATGCATTCTATCTTTCTCAGCAAATTTTTTAAAAATATTTTATTTATTAGAATACATTACAGTGATATAAGCCAAAAATAACATATTACATTTACATTTCCTGTACCACTTCTTGTTTTTAACTTTGAAAAGAAGGAAAGTAGAGATAGATAGGACAGTAAGTGCACGAAAGAGTGATCAAGAGAGACCCTTGGAACCGTAAAACATGAAGAAGAGATAAAAAGAAAACCAAAGAAGAGAAAAATAGAGAACAGAAGATATAAGAAAGGAAAATAAGATTAAAGGGATATACCTACTTCGTATCTTTACACACCCCTCACCAGGTCCTGATACCATTTATTCTCAAAGTTATGTTGCACCCTATACTTGTATTTCTCAGCAAATATTGATGTACTTTCCACATTTACAAAGCTTAGGATGTAATATACAAGCCTAGAGGATTTCAGTCGGCATGGAGATGGTCAATAACATCTAAAAAATGCATTAATCCAGTCTTTGATCATGAGCCCAGCCAAACATGCTGGAGAAACTCAGCGGGTGCAGCAGCATCTATGGAGCGAAGGAAATAGGCAACGTTTCGGGACAAAACGTTGCCTATTTCCTTCGCTCCATAGATGCTGCTGCACCCGCTGAGTTTCTCCAGCACTTTTGTCTACCTTCCATTTTCCAGCATCTGCAGTTCCTTCTTAAACACTTTGATCATGAGCCTGCTCGGTTTCACCCGATATATATATATATATATGTTGTTCCGTTATACACCGTGCTTTGACCCACAGCCTGCTTTTGACATAATGCCTTTCCTCTTCCTCACATACTTCTCCAATTCCCAGTTATAGCCACTCATAGTTTTAGTTTTCACCACCACTTCCGATCAAGTGCTCTGCTCCTCGCGATTCTTAAAATGTAAAGCGTTCTTATCTTCCCTCCGAACCTGTAGGAGGTGCTTTTCAACCCATGGTCTCAGCTGCAGAAAAACAATCTCCTCGTCTGTTCAAGTCCCTCAATATCAAAAAAAAACTCAATGTGGTCACTTTATGCCTAATTTAATAATATAAAAATAATAATAAAGGTTCAAAGGTTCAAAGGTTGATTTATTGTCACATACACCTAGATGTAGTGAAATTATTTTTGCCAATGCAGCACATAAGAAAGAATACAAACATAACAATAATAAATAGCTTTAACATAAAAACATCCCCCCACAATGGTTCCCATTATGGGGGAAGGCACAAAGTCCAGTCCCATCCCCAATGTCCACCCATAGTCGGGCCTATTGAGGCCTCCACAGTTGCCTCTACGGAGGCCCGATGTTCCAGGCCGTCCTCACCGGGTGATGATGTTCCGGCGTCAGGAGAGTCCTCTCAGCGACATGGGAACCCTGGAACGGCCGCCTCCCTACTCGAGACCGTGGCTTCCGGAGCCGACAAGGCCGCGCCGAATGGAGCTCAACTGGCGATCTCGTCGCGAGATCCCAGGCTCCCGATGTATAGTTCAGCGCCGCCGCCCGCAGCTCCGCGATGTTTTTAACGCCGGTCCCAGCTCACCGTAGTTCCAGCGCGGCGACTCAGGCAAGGCACCGCCCGCCCCGCAATGGCGCTCCAGCGCTGCACCGCCGTCCTCAGACCCGCAGCTCCGCCGCCGCCGATGCCGGTGCCGCATAATATATAATTATAATAATAATAATAATATCTTTTACTGTCATTGCACATAAGCGCAACGAGATTTTGTATGCAGCAATTTAACGTTGCCTGCCGATCTTTCCACATGGCCACTCTTTGTCTTCCAAAACATTTTCAAATTGCCTTTCTGTTTTCCACAACCACCCTGTCTACATCCAGAACCTTGTGCGGCACGGTGGCGCAGCGGTAGAGTTGCTGCCTTACAGCTCCAGAGACCCGGGTCCAATCCTGACTATGGGTGCCCTCTCTACGGAGTTTGTACCTTCTCCCCGCCCGTGACCGGCATGAGTTTTCTCCAGGTGCTTCGGTTTCCTCCTCTCACACTCCAAAGACGTACAGGTTTATAGTTTAATTGGCTTGGTAAAATTGTATATTGTCCCTAGTGTGTAGGATAGTGTTAGTGTGTGGGGATCGCTGGTCGGCGATGACTCGGTGGGCCGAAGGGCCTGTTTCCGCACTATATCTCTAAACTAAATTAAAATTGAGTCATTTGCCACAAGCCTCTTTTGTCATTTGCTTTCATTTTGCTTTGCCTGCTATTTCGGATGCATTAGAATGCTGAGTTTGTTAAAGATATGCCTGCTGTTTATCTGAATTCCCTCTTCCCCGAGCGCTCTACACCAGTCCACAAGTGCTTTGCATTTCCCCTTTTACCCTGCTACGATGGAACGAAAATCCACTTGACTTATAAAGCAGCGTAATTTGGTTAACTGCCAGCACACCTAATTAACAAAAACAGAACATGCTGGCGACACTCAGCAGGTCAGACTGCATCTGAGGGAGGAGAATGAAATTGACGTTTCAGGTCAAAGACCATATGGACACAAAATGCTGGAGTAACTCGGTGGGTCAGGCAGCATCTCTGGAGAAAAGGAATTGGTGACGTTTCGGGTCAGAACCCTTCAATTAACTTTACTCAGTTTAAAAACCCAACTTGCCAAATAACTGTTAACAAACTGCATACAAAAGGATTTTCAAGTTGAAACAATAACTCTGTTTCTCTTGGCTTGGTATAAATGTTAAAAAAAATGTCCCTAATGTGTGTAGAATAGTATTAATGTGCGGGGATCGCTGGTCGGTGCAGACTGGCTGGGCCGATGGGGTTTGTTCTTGTGATGTATTTGTAGACTAGACTAAAACTTACTTTCAAATCCACTTGAATCGTCTTTCAAAGCAGTGAATTACAGAGTTGGTAATTAACTTAAGTCTGTGTTATCAAACCATTGACCCTTCTGCCCTGGGCAGTAGAATGAGAGAGGACTTGGCAGAGAGTGCAGCACAGATCATTGTATTCTTGTGTCCGGATGATCACTGTGCTTGGAATGTAGTCATCACTGCATCGCTGGGTTTACAAATAAGAAAGTACTGTGCTTAGCGTGGAATTACATTGAAATTAATGAGAGATCATATTGGACCGGGTTTGCATTGGGCGTTTATGTCTCGTGGATTGCCACAGTTGGACAAACCATTAGCAATCACCCCAAGGCTCCCAGCATCTTGTCAGAGAAAATTGTCTCTCCCTTTCTATTCTATTAAAACCCCTCACGACCCATAGCGTCACTCGTAATTGGCCTCTCTGGCTCCTGGGAGAACCATTCCAATATTTGTAATCTCCCCACCTAATTAAATTTCGACAACCCTGGCATCAATCTGGTTAATATCCTCTTGTGCCCACAATGAGCAGAAAAGCAGCAGATTCAATTGTACAGTATCCTGCTTAGATTAGGATTATAAAACAGCATGACAGTCTAGACAGAGAGGAAATGAATGGTTGGATGAGGAGGGGGTCACGTGGAGTCCTCTCATTGACATCGTCCAATTGTAACATTTGATCTGTTCCTGCATTGCTGGGCCGATCTCTCTGGGCAGTGTCATAGAGTGATACAGCGCGGAAACAGGTCCATCAACCCAACTTGCCCATGCTGGCCAACGTGTACCAGCTACACTAGTCCCACCCTTCAAATCCATATCCCTCCAAACCTGTCCTATCTATGTACCTGTCTAATAGCCCTGTCCCACGGTACGAGTTCATTCCAAGAGCTCTCCCGAGTTTAAAAAAAAATCAAACTCGGTGTAAGCACGGAGAATGAATGTAGCGGGTACGTCGGAGCTCAGGGACGTCTCTTAGTGGCTCGTAACGCTAACGGCAGGCACTCGGGAAGACTCGCTAACGGCAGGTAAGCACGGGAAGACTCGTGAAGATTTTTCAACATGTTGAAAAATGTCCACGAGAGCCCCGAGTACCGACGAGTGGCCATTACCGTAAATCTCCGAGTTCGAATCAGGGCAAACTCGGGAGAGCTCTTGGAATGAACTCGTACCGTGGGACAGGGCTTTAACTCTTTCTTAAATGTTGGGATAGTCCCAGCCTCAGCTACCTCCTCTGGCAGCATGTTCCATACACCCACCACCCTTCGTGTGGAAAAAGTTGCCCCTCAGGTTCCTATTGAATCTTTTCCCCTTCCAAAATCCTCGTAAATCTTCTCTGTACCCTTTCCAACTTGACATCATCTTTTCGATAACATGGCGTACAGAACTGAACACCGTACTTTAAATGCGGCCTCACCAACATCTTGTACAACTGCAACATGACCTCCCAGTGGTCTCACACTTCCTTGGGTTGTTTGCTTAACTACTTGAATTTTTAAAATATGTCTCTAACATCTTTTCAAAATTTAATATTTTAAAGTTTCTTTTTAATTACCTTGCGAGATTCTTTTTAATAGGTTTTAAATATTTTAATAATTTATTTTATTTTATTTTAGTTTAGTTTAGTTTAGTTTAGTTGAGAGATACAGAATGGACATAGGCACTGAAGAAAGGTCTCGACCCGAAACATCACCTATCCAGGTTCTCCAGAGATGCTGCCTGACCCGCTGAGTTACTCCACCATGTTGTGTCCTGTTGTGTATGAACCAGCATCTGCAGTTCTTAGTTTCTATAAATGGAAATAGGCCCTTTGTCTAACGTGTCCACTCCGCCCATCATTAATAATCGTTCACGATTGTTCTCTGCTATCCCACGTTCTCATCCACTTCCTACACACAGTGAATGGGCTGGATAGAGTGGATAGGGCCTATAACAATTCGCCATCGCCCGCCGGGGGCTTTGACTTTGACTCTGACATCGGGGGGGGGGGGGGGGGGGGGGGGGGGAGTGCAGTGGAGAGAAAAAAAAATTTGGCCTTCCATCACAGCAATGTGTTGGATGTTTATGTAAATTATGTTGTGTCTTGGGTCTATTTGTTTGTAATGTATGGCTGCAGAAACGGCATTTCGTTTGGACCTCAAGGGGTCCAAATGACAATAAATTGAATTGTATTGTATTGTATTGTATTGTATTGTGGAGAGGACTAGAGGTCAGCCTCAGAATTAAAGGGCATTCCTTCAGGAAGGAGATGAGGAGGAATCTCTTTAGTCAGAGGGTGGTGAATCTGTGGAATTCTTTGCCACAGAAGGCTGGGGAGGCCAAGTCAACGGATATTTTTAAGGCAGAGATAGATAGATTCTTGTGTTTAAGAAGGAACTGCAGATGCTGGAAAATTGAAGGTACACAAAAATGCTGGAGAAACTCAGCGGGTGCAGCAGCATCTATGGAGCGAAGGAAATAGGAATCTATTTCCTTTGCTCCATAGATGCTGCTGCACCTGCTGAATTTCTCCAGCATTTTTGTGTACCTTAGATAGATTCTTGATTAGTGTGGGTGTCAGGGGTTATGGGGAGAAGGCAGGAGAATGTAGTTAGGAGGGAAAGGTGGATCAGACATGATTGAACGGCGGAGTAACTTGATGGGCTGAATTGCCTAATTCTGCTCCTATCACTTATGACCTTATGACACCAGGGGCAATTTTACAGAGGTCAATTAACCTGCACACCCACATGTCAGAGGTATTTAAAAACATTCAAAGATTTTAGCAGGTCTGACAGCCGCTGATCTGCGTCTCTAGAAGATTTAGGCAGTGAACTTGTCGTTAATTTTGCAAGGGAAGCTCGAGGCAATGTTGTCTCGAGACAATGATTAGGAGATGACGTTACCCTTCCAACAACTAGCGGCGAGGAAAATATGAACTCCCCACAAAACTGCAGCCCAAGCATCTCGTTTACAGTCTCAGAGTTGCAAGAAATGGCTTCTCTTGCAAGTTAGGGAAGAGCCAGGTTTTCCAGTTCCTTCAAACTTCACTGCCATGTGAGGGCAGGAGCCATCGGCAGTAATTATGAGCTCAAGTGTCGTGTAGCGATTCCACCCAACCAAAGTCGTAGAGACATACAACGCGGAAACAGGCCCTTCGGCCCAACGCATCCGTACCAACCAAGATGACCCATCTAAGCTAGTCCCATTTCCCAGCTTTGGCCCATATCATTAGGGTCATAGAGTGATACAGCGTGGAATCAGGCCCAACTTGCCCACATCGGACAAATGTCCCAGCTACACTAGTCATTCTAAACCTTTACTATCCATGTGCGAGTACATGTTGCTCTAATATCTGCCTCAACAACTCTCTGGCAGCTTGTTCCACATACCCACCACCCTCTGAATTAAAAATGTTGCCCCTCAGCTTCCTTGTTGCTCTTGCCTTAAACGTCTTTCCTCTGATTCCCCTAACCATGGGTAAAAGACTGCGCCTGCCTATTCCTCTCGCAATATTACATACCCCTCTAAGGTCGCCCCTCAGCCTCCTGCGCTCCAAGGAAAAAAGTCCAAGTCCGCTGCCTGACCAGCTGAGTTACTCCACCATTTTGTGTCAGTCTTTGGTATAAACCAGCTTCTGAAGCCTATTTAGATTTGCTGTTATCCAGGGACTCCCTTCTATTTATTTTCACTAGCTTTACTTTCAGTATCAGGCAGGGGGAAGCCATGAATGATGTGACCTCATAACTCACATGACAACACTTCCCAATTAACTAATCCACAAAGGCTATCAACAAGGTTCTCCTTTTCCTTTAGGGAACACGTCTTTTCACGCATACAGAACAAGCTGAACTTTCATTCCAGCACAGGGAAGACACAAAGTGCTGGAGTAACTCAGCGGGTCAGGCAGCACCCTGGAGAAAGGTCTGAAGAAGGGTTCTGACCCGAAACGTCAACTATCCATTTTCTCCGGGGATGCTGCCTGAACCGCTGAGTTACGCAAGCATTTTGTGTCTATCTTCGGTGTCAAGGGCCAGTCCCACTTTCATGACTTAATTCAAAACCTCTGCCAAGTTTAAAGGACCTAAAAAAAAAAATCAAGATCGTGTTAATCTACGAACTCCTACGACCTTCCACGACTATGTTCACGACCTCCTACGAGTATGTCTACGAATTTCCACGACTATTTCGATGCCCTCCTTACGAGTAAAAAGTTGCAATTTCTTTCATCCCGACCATTTTTTTTACTCGGGGACATTTTTAATCGGGCTGGAAAAAACGTCCCGACTTACCTGATGCCACGAGTACCCATGGCTGGCATAACGGGCCGCTACGATATATCTACGAACTCCTACGGACTCGTTACAAACATTCTGAGAGTTTGAATCAAAGGGAAAACTCGGGAGAATTTGTGAATAACTCATGTAAGTGGGACAGGCCCTTCAACCAGCATCTGCAGTTCCTTCCTACACATCCATGAAGAACATGGATAGGCAACGTTTTGGATTGGGACCCATCTTCAGAGAAGTCTGAAGCTGAGTCTGAAGAAGGGTCTCAACCCAAAACGTTGCCTAGCCATGTTCTCCAGAGATGCTGGAGTTACTCCAGCATCTTGTGCCTTTCCTTGGTAAACCAGCATCTGCAGTTCCTTGTTTCTATTCTTTCATTCCAACACTCTTTCCTGATGTAATTACTGTATACCCCCTTCCCCCAATAAGCAGGCTTGAAACATTCACTGGGACAGGCCGCATGTCTGGAGAGAAGGAATGGGTGACGTTTCGGGTCGAGACTCCATATTCTCCAGAGACGCTGCCTGTCCCGCTGAGTTACTCCAACATTCTGTGTCTATCTTCGGTGTAAGCCAGCGTCTGCACTTCCTTCCTGCACATTTTACTGTTCTACGCGGAAACATTGCTGTTTGAAGCCTTTCCCTTCAGTTGGTGTGAGTCTGAAGTTGGGGCCCAAGTAGACTACCCAAACCACCAGCCACCTCCCTCCCCAGCTACTTGTCCATTCACGATGTTGTCAGAACATGTGCAGAGAAGCTCTACGCTACAGGACGGCAGAATGTAACAGGGCAGGCCTGTCAGAACCAGGTAAGGTCCTTACCTCTGCAGCAGCTCTGGATTTAAAATTCCTGCTCCCATGCCCTTTATTCTCCCTTAACTTCCATGCCGGACAATGACAAGTACTAGTGTAAACTTTCGCCTGCTGATTACAGCACAGCAATACAGAGCCATTCCAAACAGCCAACTCTGTTTGCAGATTGCAATGTGGTGCCAGCAACACTAAAAAAAACCTAAAGACAACCTTTAAGATGGCCTGGGGGAGCAATGAAGAACCTCGCGAGTCTGTGTGTAAGTGCATAAGAATGAGGCTTGATGCATTGCGTCATGAAAGAAAATACAAGTAACACTAAAGTCAGTGTTTGCGATGATTGCCCATAGCTTGTAACTCCAGCACAGTGGGGCAGCTGCCTGCCATACATAGCAACACTGAATCATGTTCCCTAAAGCCCTCATGTGACACTAAACACTTCTCAGCTGTGTCATCTGAATTCCCAAAACGTGGTCAAGCAGCAAAAAAAAAAGTCACGTGACTTCACGTCAATCAGAGAAGTCGACAATTCAACATCAGTGGAACAGGCCCTTCATTTCTGTCCAGGATGCATTGGTATTGGTTGAGGTTTATTAATGTCACGTGTATCGAGGTACAGTGGAGAAACTTTGCTTTGCATGCTCTCCAATGAAATCAGATGATACAATCCAGGTCCACCGTCTGTTTTGTGACAACCGGTGATCCTGCACCTCCGGACAAAATAACCAGAGCGCATTTGAAATCCCCCCCAAAAGCCCCCCTGAAAACGTGGCGTCTGGGCCGGGTGAGGCAGCCAACATCGACCTCACCGGGACGTCCATGGCCGATTGGCGGGTGGTGTTTGCCCCCTGGGCCCAGGGCTCTGGAACTCCGGACCGGCCAGAGTGGGCAGATCCATTCCCATAGCCGACTTTGCGGGCCACTATCTCGACTACCCAGCGGCCCAGGCAGACTGTCCCAGTTCCATTGGACTCCTCTCACAGGCTGCCACCTCTGTTGGTCCAGTCTCATGGATAATCCAGAAAGGTTCCTGAAGCAAGGGTGCCGGAAAATCGGCAGTGGACCTGTACGATCAAACCAAGCCCAAGTACAATAGGTGGGAGCAAAGGAGACACAGAGTGCAGAATACTGCTCTCAGCATCGCAGCACAGCATCTCTAGAGATAAATGGTTCATTATTGTCATGTAAAATGCTTTATTACATATTATTGCTAACCAGTAAATCAGTAAACCAGTATTATTCACGTCTAACAGGTTTCAAGCACTGAGGTTTCAGGACAATAAACACAATAGGATTGAATGGTAAAGAAGCCATGTGCGATGCTTGCCTTCGTTGGTCAGTGCATTGAGTATAAGAGTCAGGAAGTCATGAAGTAGCTTCATAGAAACATAGAAACATAGAAAATAGGTGCAGGAGTAGGCCATTCGGCCCTTCGAGCCTGCACCGCCATTCAATATGATCATGGCTGATCATCCAACTCAGTATCCTGTACCTGCCTTCTCTCCATACCCCCTGATCCCTTTAGCCACAAGGGCCACATCTAACTCCCTCTTAGATATAGCCAATGAACTGGCCTGAACTACATTCTGTGGCAGAGAATTCCAGAGATTCACCACCAGAGATTCATAGGACTATGGTTCGGCCACATTTGGGGCATTGCATGCTGCTGATCTGGTCCCCCTATTGCAGAGAGGATGTGGATGCTGACCAGAATGATGCTTGCAAATTGGGGGGGGGGGGTATTAGCTTCAGGAAGAAGTTGGACAAACTTGAATTGTTTTCTCTGGAACGCCAGAGGTGTCAGGGAGACCTGATAGAAGTGTGTAACATTTTAAGTCATCGGTCGTAGGCAGTCAGAACCTTTTTCCCAGGATGGAAAAATCAAAATGGTAGAGGGATTTAAAAAAAAAGACAAAGTAACTCAGGGGGTTCAGGCAGCATTTCTGGCAAACATGGACAGGTGACGTTTCAGGTCGGGGCGCTTCTTCAGATGTCAACACGTCACCTATCCATGGTACACAAAATTGCTGGGGAAACTCAGCGGGTGCAGCAGCATCTATGGAGCGAAGGAAATAGGCGACGTTTCGGGCCGAAACCCTTCTTCAGTTCTCCCAAACCATGTTCTCCCTAGATACGTACTGAGTTATACCACTACTCAGTGCCTGACGCACTGAGTTATTCCACTACTTTGTGTAGGCCAGCCTCTACAGATCCTTGGTAGACAAAAGTGCTGGAGAAACTCAGCGGGTGCAGCAGCATCTATGGAGCGAAGGAAATAGGCAACGTTTCGGGCCGAAACCCTTCAGGAGGGAAATAGGTAACGTTTAGGGCCGAAACCCGGAAGGGTTTCGTCCCGAAACGTTGCCTATTTCCTTCGCTCCATAGATGCTGCTGCACCCGCTGAGTTTCTCCAGCACTTTTGTCTACCTTCCATTTTCCAGCATCTGCAGTTCCTTCTTAAACATCTACAGTTCCTTGTGGCTCCAAATCAGATTCAGATTCAATTTTAATTGTCATTGTCAGTGTTCAATACAGAGACAACGAAATGCATCGTCCAAATAGGACAGGACATGGGTTTAAGGTGAGCGGTGCAAAGTTTAAAGGAGATGTGCGGGGGAAAGTTTATTTATGCAGAGGGTGGTGAGCGCTTGGAACACACTGCCCGGGGGAGGCGGTGGAGGCAGATGCAATAGTGGCATTAAGAGCCTTTTGGACAGGCACATGGATATACAGGGAATGGAGAGATATGGGTTGTATTCAGATAGATAAGAGTTGGGCTTGGCATCATGTTTGGCACAGACATTGTAGGTTGAAGGCCGTGCCCTTCTGTTCTATTGTTCTATAAATCAACAGACATGAAATGGGATTAAATTTAAGTGCATTTTTGGCTGGCATAAATATGAAGGCCTTCTCCTGTGCTGTAAATTACTGTAGATTCTACCCACAGCCTAGATATCACTATCAGGACATTGGCGATCGCTCTATACACTTGTTAAGCAATCTGGTCCCTTTTTCACAAGGATTCTCAACATATAAAACAGACAGGTTCAACTCCCTGTCGGGGAAGTACACAGGCTGATGGGACTGATGGGACAACACGCACTGGATTAAGGGCCTGTCCCACGAGCATGTGACTGCTTGCGGCGGGCGCGACCAAACCGGAAGCGGGGGGTCGCGCGGAGGTCGAGTGATCCCCGTACAGGGCCGGTCCCACCAGCATGCGCCTGCACGCGGCGGGCGCGACCAAACCGGAAGCGGGGGCCGCGCGGAGGTCGAGTGAGTGGCGTGAAGTTTGAGCGAAGTCCGTGGGAAGTTCGAGCGTGACGCACGGCGTCGAGGCGGTTGCGGGCCGGCAGGCCGTCGCCGCGCGGAACTTTTGAACACCGTCAGTTTTTCGGAGACCAGCGCGATGTCGGGACCAGCTCCGCACAACTCCATACGGCTCCGGCGATCAAAGTGGGACCGGCCCCGCGAGGCCGTACGGCTCATGCCGCGCTTGCCGCATGCTGGTGGGACCGGCCCTTAAGTCCACCAATGTCAGAAACTAAGACAGTCTCACAAGCTCATTGTCCAGCCATTAATATTCCAGAAGGCTAACTCTCATGAACATTGATCAGTACTATAGTTAAATATAGTATTTTGATTATTATTTATTGATAAAATGTTTGAAATGACAATTCACACTACAATATGGACTACTGTAAAAAAAGCAAATTGTTTAATGTTCATCGTTAATCATGCTAATTAACATCAGTATACGTCCTGCATGGGTTTCGCTGTGATTAGAAGGGGCTACATGCACAGAGGCTGAGGTAACTCAGTGGGCCAGAGAGTATGGAGATGCTGCCTGACCCGCTGAGTTATTCCCAGCTTTTTGTGTCTACAGTTTGAACCAGCATCTGCTGCTCCTTCCCACACAGAGGCTGAGGTGATGTTTGAGCAGAAATAAGCTGCCCAAGCAGATCTCAAACAGCGACAACAGGAGCGGTTAAAGATGCAGCATTTTCACCCTCCGGCAGGTCTGAACATTCGATTTACACCAGGGAGCTGCTGAAGCACTGGTGTGTGTCCAGGCTGGTGAGCTGGGAGAGGGGCAGGATGTCCGGGGGGGGGGGGGGGGGGGGGGTGGGAGCGGGAGCGGGAGTGCGAGGGGAGAGGAGAGGGAGAGGGCGGGGAAGGGGAGAGGGCCAAGGGACAAGGGACGAAGGGAAAGCGACTCCACATCTGACTGTTCTTGCCGATGTCTGCACTTGGAGCTGAAATGGGGTCTGCATCACATGAGGAGGCGCAAGGATGTTCAGCGCGGAGTAAGGCACGGCCTTTGAATCAGCATTTGGCCCTCCTGCCTTTCATACACCAGGATGCCGGGGAAAGGGGTCAGGGGACCAGAAAAGGAAACCAAGCATTTATTTTTTAAATAGACACAAAAAGCTGGAGTAACTCAGGTAGCATCCCTGGAGAAAAGGGATAGGTGACATTTTGGGTCAAGACCCTTCTTCAGACTTCCTTTTTTCCAGTGATGCTGCCTGACCCATTGAGTTACTCCAGCTTTTTGTGTCTATATTCGGTGTAAACCAGCATCCTCCCTCCACATTTATATTTAATTGTTCCCTTGTTCATATTCTTTCCACACTATTTGTTTTTTAACATCTTCATTTTATCTCAGTACATCATCCTTGCTATATTTACTTTTGTTTAGTTTGGAGATACAGCGTGGAGACAGGCCCTTCGGCCCCCCCGAGTCCATGCCGACCAGCGATCATCCGTACACTAGTTCTATCCTACACACTGGGGGCAGTTTACAGAGACCAATCGACCTGCAAACCTGTACGTCTTTGGAATGTGGGAGGAAACCGGAGCACCTGGAGAAAAGCCATGTGGTCCCAGGGAGAATGTGCACACTCCATACAGACAGCCCCCTTAGTCGGGATCGAACCCGGGTCTCAGGCGCTGTAAGGCAGCAACTCTACCGCTGCACCACTGTGCCGCCCCGTTAGGTCATAGACTCATACAGCGTGGAAACAAGACCTTCGGCCCAACTTGCCCATGTTGACCAAGATGCCCCATCTACACTAGTCCCGCCGACCTGCGTTTGGCCCATATCCCTCGAAACGTCTTTTAAATGCTGTTAGTATCGGTGCAAGGAAGATTTCCACCAACTATTGAACTGAATACCCACTCGAAACGAGTGAATGGCACAAAAATATGCAATGAGGAAAGTATTGAAAACCAAAATAATCAAGATATTGATTAGATTGAACCAATAGGTAACATGCCAACCCACACCCCACTAATCTCACTAAAGAAAAAATAGACTTACTTATCTGTTTAATGATCCTCTATTTGATTTTCCAAAGAACTGTCCAGCCACCTGCATTTACTCTGCACATGTAGGCAGTCTAAACCCATAAGTAGACTAATGACAGATTATTCTCCAGTCTTAGTGAAGGGTCAGGGTTAAGAAGGAGACCTGGTGATCATGGATTGGATTGGATCGAGGTGGCAACTGCACAACCTTATTTATTCACAAAACGCTGGAGTAACTCAGCGGGACAGGCAGCATCTCTGGAGAGAAGGAATGGGTGACGTTTCGGGACGAGACCCTTCTTCAGACCGAGAGTCGTGGGTAAAGGAAATGAGCGATGTAGACTGGGGATATAGAGAGATATAGAACAATGAATGAAAGATGTTCAAGAAGGAACTGCAGATGCTGGAGAATCGAAGGTAGACAACATTGCTGGAGAAACTCAGCGGGTGCGGCAGCATCTATGGAGCGAAGGAAATAGGCAACGTTTCACGCCGAAACCCTTCTTCAGAATTAAATGAATGAAAGATATGAATGTATACAAAAAAGGTACAATGATAAAGGATACAGGCCATTGTTAGCTGTTTGCTGGGTGGGAACTAGAAGCTGGTGCGACTTGGGTGGGGGAGGGATGAAGTGAGAGGGAATGCAGGGGTTACTTGAAGTTAGAGAAATCAATATTCATATCCCCGAGCACCAGCGTCTGCAGTTCCTTCCTACACAACCTCATTTCTTCTTGGTGTTTCTTCTTTTGATGCATCACAGATATGACATGCTTTTATGGAAGACCTTGATTGCTTCAGCACCCAGCAAAGCACGTTACAATGGAGTACCTCTAAGGTGTAGTCACCATGTTAATAGAGAACTCAGAGTGGCAAGCCCTCAAGAACAATAAAATGACCTGTCTTCAAGATTACTGCCAAATAGCTCCGACATCATCCATAATGAAGTGCTTTGATCAACCTGTAATTGATTGATTCATCCATTGATTGATTGAGTGAAAGATAGATACATCATCGATACAGGCTCCATGGCCCAATGAACCCATGGCAACCATCGATCATCCATTCACACTAGTTCCATGCTGTCCCATTTATACATCCATTCCCCATATACTTGGGGCAATTTACAGAGGCCAATTAACCTACAATCAACCACGTTTCCAAATGGAGAGGAGAAGGTAGGCTTCAATCAGAGAAAGTGAATTCTAAAGTCGAGATTGCAAATTATTCGAAGCATCAACTTTAAGACACAACTGAATGGTTATTTTCACATGCAGTTGCCCTAATAAAAAAAAATAGCCGGTTATGCCAAGTGTTGCTGTTTGTATTAAGTATGGGAGATTAAACTGGAGAGATGGCTGCCTTTGATGTGCTAATACACTGCATTTACACTGGCCTTAGCTGATTTCCTGAGGCATGGCTGGCTGACAGGTGTGGGTTATTGACCTTCAGTGCTGCCGTGTTCGGGAAGTCCACTTAGATCTGCATCCAAACTCGCACACAACCATCCCAGGTCAACATGGTGTCAAATAGCAAAGGAAACATCTGAACCGCTCCGACACTGCAGGCGCCACGCTGGCGCAGCGGTAGAGTTGCTGCCTCACAGCGCCAGAGACCCGGGTTCAATCCTGATGACGGGTTCTGTGTGCAGAGTTTGTACGTTCTCCCTATGACCACGTGGGTTTTCTCTGGGTGCTCCGGTTTCCTCCCACATTCCACAGGCGTACGGGTTTGTAGGTTAATTGGCTTCGGTAAAAAAATGGAAATTGTGTAGGATAGTGTTAGAGTGTGGGGATCGCTGGTCAGTGCAGACTCAGTGGGCCGAATGGCCTGTTTCCACACTGTATCTCTAAACTAAACATGTTATCCCTGGAGGTACACAAAATTGCTGGAGAAACTCAGCGGGTGCAGCAGCATCTATGGAGCGAAGGAAATAGGCAACGTTACGGCCCGAAACGTCGCCTATTTCCTTCGCTCCATAGATGCTGCTGCACCCGCTGAGTTTCTCCAGCAATTTTGTGTACCTTCGATTTTCCAGCATCTGCAGTTCCTTCTTGAACATGTTATCCCTGGAGCTCAGTTACAAAACATTCAGTGACTGTTTACAATGCTCCACATATTATATTAAAAAAAAGGATATAAAGGTACTGGATATAGTACAAAACAAATTCAGACCATAATATTAGAGATAGAATATAGAACCCCACAGGAACAGGCCCTTCAGCCCACAATGTCTGTGCCAAACATGATGCCAAATTAAAGTAATCTCTTCTGCCCACACATGATCGTATCCCTTAATTCCTGCCAGTTTCATGTGCTTATCTAAAAGCCTCGTGTACGCAACCAAGTCTGTATCTAGTTTCATCACCACCCCTTGCATTGTGTTCTCGGCATCCACCATCTATGTGAAAGTCCTGCTGTGCACATCTCCTTTAAAATTTCCCCTCTCACCTATACCCTCTAGTATTTCACATTTCCACCCTGGGTATAAGGTTCTGTCGACCCACCTCCAGTTTAAATTCCATTTGGAATATTTTGGAGGATCAAGAAACCAAGAACCAAGACCCTATTTAGGCCTGTCAGTATTTGAAATCTCACATCTATCAGGTCTTCCCTCAGCTTCCGATGCTCCAGTGAAAACAATCTCAGAAGGCAGTGGAGGCCAATTCTCTGGATGGTTTCAAGAGAGAGCTAGATAGGGCTCTTAAAGATAACAGAGTCAAGGGATATGGTGAGAAGGCAGGAACGGGGATTGGGGATGATCAGCCATGATCACATTGAATGGAGGTGCAGGCTTGAAGGGCCGAATGGCCTACTCCTGCACCTATTGTCTATTGGCTATTGTTCTTTCTCCTCGTAGCTAACACACCCTAATCCAGGCAGCATCTGGTAAACCTCTTCTGCACCCTCTCTAAATCCACCATAGCCTTCCGGTAGTAGGGAGACCAGAACTGCATGCAATACTCCAAATGTGGCATAATCAAAGCTAATGACTTCCTGATGCTCCGACTGATGCAGCGAACATACCATCACCTTTACCATTCTACCTACTTGAATCGCTACCTTCAGGAAACTATGGAGAACACTCAATGCTTGACATCAATGTTGTCAAGAGTCCTGGCCTGAACTGCATATTGTCCCTTACATTTGACCTCACAAAGAGCGACACATCACACTTGCCTCACAACAACTCCGTCTTTGTAACCGATCTATATCCCGCTGTTTCCTTTGACACCCTTCTTCACTGTCCACAACTCCACCAGTTTAGGTGCCGTCTGCGAACTTACTAATCCAGCCATCCACACTTTCGTCCGAGTCACAAATCACGGAAGTGCCGGCACAGATCCCTGCAGAACACCACTGGTCACAGACATCCAGCCGGAATAACACCTTCCCACCACTACCCTCTATCTTCTACGGGATAGCCGGATCTGAAGCCAAACTATCAAGTCACCCGTGGATCCCATGCATCTTAATCTTCTGGATCAGCCAAGGGATTAAGTCATAGAAACATAGAAAATAGGTGCAGGAGTAGGCCATTCGGCCCTTCGAGCCAGAACCGCCATTCAATATGATCATGGCTGATCATCCAGAATCAGTACCCCGTTCCCGCTTTCTCCCCATATCCATTGATTCCGTTAGCCCCAAGAGATAATCTAACTCTCTCTTGAAGACATCCAGTGAATTTGCCTCATCCAGTGAGTATTCCACAGATTCACATCTCACTGGGTGAAAACGTTTTTCCTCATCTCAGTCCTAAATGGTCTACCCCTTATTCTTACATTTTGACCCCCTGGTTCCGGACTCCCCCAACATCGGGAACATTTTTCGTGCATCAAGCCTGTCCAATCCCTTAAGAATTGTATATGTTTCTATAAGATACCCTCTCATCCTTCTAAATTGAAAATAGGTGCAGGAGTAGGCCATTCCGCCCTTCGAGCCAGCACCGCCATTTAATATGACCATGGCTGATCATCCTAAATCAGGGCCCCGTTCCTGCTTTCACCCCATATCCCTTGATTCCGTTAGCCCTAAGAGCTCAAAGTCAAAGTCAAAGTCAAACTCAATTTTATTCGTCACATGCACCCGAAGATGCAGTGAAATGAATTTGCCAGCAGCGATACACTCAAAAAGAACACACAATACACAATAAAATTTAACACAAACAGCTAGATCTCTCTCTTGAACACATCCAATGAATTGGCCTCCACCGCCTTCTGTGGCAGAAAATTCAACAGATTCACAACTCTCTGATGGGAGAGGGGAATAAAACATGATAGCCGAGGGTGGAGGGGATAAGAGAACCTGGGTGAATAAGGTGGACAACGGAGCAGAGAGGACCAGGTTACCTAAAGTAGGATAATTCAACATTCATACCTTCAGGATGTAGAGTACCCAGGCAAAATATGAAACTCTTCTAGATTGTTAGTTGCACTTGACCTCAGGCAGTGGGGAAGGTTGAGTGTACAGTGTAAAGATACATGATAAAGGGAATAATGTGCAGTGCAAGGTAATGCCTGATAAGGTCCGATCAAAGATAGTCCGAGAGTCTCCAATGAGGTAGAAAGTAGCTCAGGGCTGCTCTCTAGTTGTTGATAGGATGATAACAGCTGGGAAGAAACTGTCCCTGAATCTGGAGGTGCGTGTTTTCACACTTCTGTACACCTCTTGCCTGTTGGGAGAGATTGTTAAGGGCTTGGACACGCTAGAGGCAGGAAACATGTTCCCGATGTTGGGGGAGTCCAGAACCAGGGGCCGCAGTTTAAGAATAAGGAGTAAGCCATTTAGAACGGAGACGAGGAAACACTTTTTCTCACAGAGAGTGGTGAGTCTGTGGTATTCTCTGCCTCAGAGGGCAGTGGAGGCAGGTTCTCTGGATGCTTTCAAGAGAGAGCTAGATGGGGCTCTTGAAGATGGCGGAGTCAGGGGATATGGGGAGAAGGCAGGAACGGGGTACTGATTGGGGATGATCAGCCATTGAATTGCGAAGGGCCGAATGGCCTAATCCTGCATCTATTGTCTATTGTTTATTGATTCCATGGGGTTAATGATGGAAATCATTAATATTGCACTCTGTGTGGGAGAATGAAGCTTGTACTTGCGTCTCTTAATGTGTCTTTAAGTGAGCCTTAAACCCACAACCTGCCTACTCCATGGTGGAAAGCAACTCAGCGAGGTGCTACAAATAGTGGTGACACGGTGGCACAGAGGAAGAGCTACTGCCTTACAGCGCCAGAGTCCCGGGTTCGATCCTGACTACGGGAGCTGTCTGTACGGAGTTTGTACGCTCGCCCCGTGACCTGCTTGGGTTTTCTCCGAGATCTTCGGCTTCCTCCCACACTCCAATCTCGCACAGGTCTATAAGTTCATTGGCTTGGTATAAGTGTAAATTGTCCCGAGCGTGTGTAGGACAGTATTAATGTGTGGGGGTCGCTGGTCGGCGTGGACCGCAGGGCCTGGTTTCCGCGCTGTATCTCTAAACTAAACTAAGCTAAAAAACGAAAGAATCGCCATTGCCTACAGCACGCAGCACAGTCGTGCCAACACAACCTGCCCATAATGAGCGGCCGGTACACAAAATTGCTGGGGAAACTCAGCGGGTGCAGCAGCATCTATGGAGCGAAGGAAATAGGCGACGTTTCGGGCCGAAACCCTTCTTCAGACGATCCTTCGCTCCATAGATGCTGCTGCACCCGCTGAGTTTCCCCAGCAATTTTGTGTACCTTCGATATTCCAGCATCTGCAGTTCCCTTTTGAACATAATGAGCGGCCACTGGTTTAACAAATTCATCTTTAAACAAGCAGAGTGCTGCACCTCTTCATGTTGTGGTGCTACAATGGCCGACTTCCAAAGAAAGCTCTGCCAAGCCAGGAGGTACATCTGGGCAATTGGCCAGGAGGTAACTAACCTCAGCCATCTTCCTGGTGGTGACACAGCCAGAAACCACAACCTGCAACACCACTCTCGTTTTCACTTTGACACCTTTATCGATCAGTGTACCTCAAGGAGTTCTCCCTCGCCCCCCACATTCACCAACCAATGGGTTTACCAGCTGCTGTCTGACCAATTTCATCTCAGGCCGTTTGTGTCTTGGGTCAGTGACACTTAGAGTTAGTCTCATTTTGGGTCGGTCTCATTCTGGGTAAGTTTCATTTTGGGTGGGTTACATCTCGGGTCTCAGTTTTGCCTCGGGTCAATGTTACTTTGGACCAATGTCATAACTTCAGGGACCCACCTCCAGCAGTCATGCTTTAAGCAAACTGTGAAATAACGGTTCCTTTCCTTTGTGTGGGAAACATAGAAACATAGAAACATTGAAAGTAGGTGCGAGAGTAGACCACCAGGTCCGTCGAGCCCGCACCGCCATTCGCTCATGGCTGAACACTAAACAGACACACTTACCCACAAACAGTAGACACTAGACACAGAACACAAGACACTACCCTCCCCTTTATACCGCTATCACCCCTCTCCACCCCAAGAACCGCGTGATCTCCTGGGGGAGGCAAAAAACCGGATAAAAACCCAGGTCCAATTCGGGAAAAAAATCCGGGAAATTCCTCTCCAACCCCAATCCAGGCGATCGACACTTGTCCAGGAGATCACTCAGGTCTTACTATACTAACCATACCTAGGTCCATATCCCTGCCCTCTCCCCGTAGCCCCTTATCCCCTTGGCAGCTAAAAAACCATCTATTTTAGACTTAAATATATTTAACGTTTTAAGGGAAGGAACTGCAGATGCTGATGTATGCCACCTTTCCTTTTCTTTCCTTCCTTCTCCTTTCATCTCCTCTCCTTTCATTTCCGTTCTTCTCTTTTCCTTTCCTCTCCTCGCCATTCCTTTGTCCCCACAGTTTGTCCGCAGCGAGTAGGGCAGAGGAACCCGGCGTGGGGAAACCGCTGACAGCAAAGAGGGACCCAGCATAGGGGGGGGGGGGGGGCCGAAATCAAAGAGGGGCCATTGGGGATTACATTGAATACATTGATCATTGAGTCGTAGCAAGTGAATGATCGATCAAGGGACTTGGTGACACTTAGTTTAGTTTAGAGATACAGCGCGAAAACAGGCCCGTCAGGAAACTGACCAGCGATCCCTGCACACTAGCACTATCCTACACGCACTAGGGGACAATTTTCAATTTTACCGATGTCAATTAACTTACAAACCTGTACCACTTTAGAGTGTGAGTGGAAACCTACGCGACCTGGAGAAAACCCGGAGAACGTACAAACTCCGTACAGACGGCACCCGTAGTCAGGATCAAACCCGGGTCTCTGGCGCTGTAAGGCAGCAACTCTACCGCTGCGCCAAGGTGACGCTCTTCAAAAGACGTTCAAACAGTCCAGAATAATCCCTCTCCCCTCATCCTACTCCCAGACCCACCTCAGCCAAGATCTGGGCCAAGTACATTATTGGCACAGTGCCTTCTGGAGGGATTCAGCTGGTGCCCCTGTAATGGGATACTTATGGTGACGGTAAAAAATGGTTTCCTGCATCATTTTCCAGAAAAACAAATAGTTGTTGGAATGGCGGAAATGGTGGAAATGTTGTACATAAATATAAATAAATATATATATATTAAGTAAATATCACACATTAAATACATATTTCAGGATAATTTACAAACCATACACGAAACCTGCTTGAGGTTACAACACGAATAACATCAGGCCGAGAGTCGAGACGAGCGAACTGATGTTGGGCCAACGGGTTTTACAGAGGCCTACGAGGGGACGTGTTGGTTTTAGACGAGTACTTGTGGGCTGTGGTGACCCAGAGCCCGCTGAGAATCACAGGTGGATCTGGAATCCACTCCCAACCAGACGCCACATCTTTGAATTGATCCGGACGTAGCCATCACGCGTGTGTGGGAAGGAACTGCAGGTGCTGGCTTATACCACGAGGTGCTGGAGTAACTCAGCGGGTCAAGCAGCATCTCTGCAGGAAAAGGATGGGTGATGTTTCAGAATCATGCAGCTTCAGTGGTCACAGTGAACATATGGACAGGGTATCAGGAGAACGGTCTTTCCCATGTCTGGCAGGAGAAATTGCGGAGCAGATGCGTGAATTATGTCTCGTTGTTCACTGGTAACTATGTGAAATGAAGTTGGAAATGTTGAGAGAGACGTGACCTGCCTGTCGTATAAATGCCAGACACAAATATCTGACTCGCTGACTGGATAGCATGCAACAACAAAAAAGCTGTTAATTCTACCTCGGTACACGTGACAATAACAAACTAAACAAAGGAATGCACGGCGATGCAGCGGTATAGTTGCTGCCTTACAGCGCCAGGTCGATCAGCGCGGGTTCGATCCTGACTTTGGGTGCTGTCTGTACATAGTTTGTACGTTCTCCTCTTCAACTTCACGGCTATTCTCCGGGTGCTCCGGTTTCCTCCCACATTCCAAAGACGTACATGTTTATAGGCAAATTGGCTTTGGTAAAATTGTAAATTGTCATATTCATAGAGTGATACAGTGTGGAAACAGGCCCTTCGGCCCAACTTGCCCACAGCGCCCAACAATGTCCCAGCTTCACTAGTCCCAACTGCCAGCATTTGGTCCATATCCCTCAAAACCTGTCCTATCCATGTACCTGTCCAACTGCTTCTTAAATGTTGTGATAGTCCCTGCCTCAACTACCTCCTCTGGCAGCTTGTTCCATACATCCACCACCCTTTGTGTGAAAAAGTTACCCCTCAGATTCCTATTAAATCTCTTCCCCCATTAAATCTTTGTCCCTAGTGTGTGTGGGATAGTGTTGGTGTGCAGGGATCACTGGTCAGCGTGGACACAGTTGACCAAATGGCCTGTTTCCGCACTAAATCTTTAAACTAAACTAAACCTGCAGAAACTTGAGGAAGGAACAGAGTATTTTGACCGATTAAGGGCCTGTCCCACTTGGCCGTCATTTGTACCTCATTTACGCGTCATATGTAAAATAGGTCGACGCCACATCGCGCGAAAACCACGCGTCAGCTCAGCCGTCTGGTGCGCGTGAGGTCATTAGAATGCCCTGCGGCACGTGGCGACACATGGTTACTCACGATGACATAACCATGCGTCACCACACGATACACGTGAGACTTCGGGACGCCAGCGTGCGTATCCAATGCGTCAGCGTGCGTATCTAATGCGTCAGCGTGCGTATCCAATGCGTCAGCGTGCGTATCCAATGCGTCAGCGTGCGTGCTCAATGTGTCAGTGTGCGTACGCGATACGTCACGCAGGTGGCACGTGAGGATTTCGTTACTCTACGAAATCCTGGAGCACCGCGCGCCACCGCATGCGATTCCACGCCTCACCATGTGCAACGCATGCGCACCCCACGCGTCACGACGCGCCGACCTATTTTACATACGACGCGTAAATGAGGCGCAAATGACGGCCAAGTGGGACAGGCCCTTTAGATGGGTCATTCTGTGAAGGATGTTTCTATGACGACAGTAAAATGAAAATGTCCTGAGGCTGTGAAAGGTGATAATTAAATGCAACTTTGTGCACCAGGTTGGTGAAATAAACCGTTATAAACATTAATCAGGAATGCTAATCTCAATGGCCAATTTTGCCCTGTGATAGACATAAAGTGCAGGAGTAACTCAGCGGGTCAGGCAGCATCTCTGGAGAAAAGGAATGGGTGACGTTTTGGGTTGGGTCCCTTCTTCACACCTGTGATAAGAAAGTGCCTATTTAATTTCTATTTAATTTATTACATTTCTGATCCATTTCTTCCCTCTTGACTTGTTATATCTCTACCTCAGAATCACGAGGTAGTGGGTTCACACAGAATTATGTCTGTGAGGCTCAGCAAGGGCCGCACAATGGCGCAGCGGGTAGAGCTGCTGCCTCATAGCACCAGGGGCCTGGGCTCGATCCTGACCTTGTGTGCTGTCCGTGTGGAGTTTGCACATTCTCCCTGTGACTCCGTGGGTGCTCCAAATTCCTCCCACGTCCCCATTGTAGGTTTATAGGGCTCTGTAAATTGCCCCTTGCGTGGAGGGAGAGGGTGAGATAGTGGGATGACATGGAACTAGTGTGAACTGTTGATTGATGGACAGCACAGACTCGATGGGCTGAAGGGTCTGTTTCCATGCTGTATCACCAAAGTAAAACTGAAACGTGGACCAAGATATCAATGCAGGAGAGATGCCTCCTGCTGTAATGTTGAACAGACCCTAGGAACAACTAACAAGGAGAGGAATAGATCGGGTAGACACACACATAATCTCTTGTTCAGAGTAGGAGAATCGAGAACCAGAGGACGTAGGTTTAAGGTGAGGAGGGAAAGATTTAATAGGAACATGAGGGGTAACTTTTTCATGCAAAGGGTGGTGGGTGTACGGAGAAAGCTTTCAGAGGATGTAGTTGTGGGCAGGTTTAAGAAATATTTAGACAGGTAATAATAATAATAATAATGGATGGGATTTATATAGCGCCTTTCTAATACTCAAGGCGCTTGAATAGAGGTACATGGATAGAGGTACATGGATAGGACAGGTTGCGAGGGATACGAGCCAAACGCAGGCAGGTGGGACAAGTGCAGATGGGACATGTTGGCCAGTATGGGCAAATTGGGCCAAAGGGCCTGTTTCCATACTGTAAAGTCCCTGTCCCACTTACGTGTCCTTGACGTGACGGTCCCACGAAGGTCGCTTGCGCTTGCGACTTCATGCGTCCGCACAGACTTAAGACTCTATGACTGCAGATGCTGGTTTACAAATAAAAGGCTGTAATTGCCGGAGTAACTCAGCGGGTCAGGCAACACCTCTGAAGGACATGAAAAGGTGGCGTTTCGGGTCAGAGTTGTGGAGGGAGCAAATTGTGCTCTGGCATCAAGTGAAGGAGAGCAGAACGTTCTTCCCATTACCTGGCAGAGCTGCCTCCAGCAGACAAGGACTGTTAAACAGAGTCGACGGTCATACATTGCACGGCCTGTTTGCACCAGCATTGCAGTACTTGCCAAAAGCAACAAGAGAACCCCGGTAGCTGAGCTATTGGCTGTGTGCGGAGTACTTGGAGATCTGACCGAAAACTATGAGGAAGCACGATATAAATGTGTCTCTTTCTTCGTGCTTCTGTAGGCAGCACCGTCCAGACCACAGAGGTGTCCATCAGCAAAAACCAATAGCAAAGGACAGAACCGGCTGGGATAGTGATAGTGTCGGAAGCAACTAACACTATCCCCAAAGGTAAACACAAAATGCTGGAGTAACTCAGCAGGACCGGAAAAAAAGAGGAATAGGTGATGTTTCGGGTGAAAGTCTATTTTGAAATTTAAAAAAAAGAGATCCTTCTTCAGACTGAAGAAGGGTCTCGACCCGAAACGTCACCCATTCCTTCTATTCAGAGATGCTGCCTGTCCCGCTGAGTTACTCCAGCATTTTGTGTCTACCTTTAGGATAGTGAGAGTGATAGTTTTTTTTATCATTCTCATCCTTTCCTCAGGGCACCAGCACATCGGAAGCCACTTTACTCTTTCGAAAACATTTGGTGACAGAGTCGAGGGATTTTTCGTTTATTTTCAATGGTGGCAAAAATAATTAACAAGTGTCGAGAAAGACCCATTTCCACACTATTTCACACCCTTAAACAGCATCTATTTTCTCCCCACAGACCCACATTTGCAGCTAATGCAATGTCAGTTGGAATCGTTCCCTCGCCTGCATCCTCCCAGCCCGCTGAGTTACTCCAGCATGTTGTGTCTATCCCCAGCTCCACAGATACTGCCTGACCCAGTGAGTAACTTCTGTCCCACTGAGTTATTCCAGCATTTTGTATCAGAAGGGTCTCGACCCAAAACGTCACCCATTCCTTCTCTCCAGAGATGCTGCCTGTCCTGCTGCGTTACTCCAGCATTTTGTATCGATCTCCAGCTCCAGAGATACTGACTGACCTGGTAACTTCTGTCCCGCTGAGTTACTCCAGCATTTTGGGTCTATGCTCAGTTTAAACCAGCATCTGCAGTTCCTTCCAACACAGAGCGCATTAGCCTTTGTGTGAAGCAATCATTTAAAAAAAAATATTTGCCCGGTATATCCCAAAATATTTGTTTGCTCCAGCATTTTGTGTTCCGTACAAGATTCCAGCTTCTGCAGTTCCTTGAGTCACCAAACATTTCTCCTCAGCTCTGTCCTAAATTCAATGATTCAATGACACTTTTTTGTCGCATGCACCTGGGTACGGTGAGGGGGGTCAAGGAAAGAGCGTTCACGTCGCGGCCGTGTTTCCACCAATCTTTTCACCACTACGCACAGGAAGAACAAGGAGCGCAAGACAGACACCATTGTGTGCAGATGCCAAGAAGTGTGCTCAGCTCTGGCTGAACAACATCGAATCTTGTAATGTGGACTCGATAAGAAGAAAAAGTTACGGTGAAATTCATTGCTTTTGCATACAATCCGGTCTGGTCATACAGCGGCCTTCACCTAGGCTGTACACACAGAGTTGCCACGTTTCTGAAGAAGGGTCCCGACACGAAACGTCACCCATTCCTTCGCTCCATAGATGCTGCCTCACCCGCTGAGTTTCTCCAGCTTTTTGGCTACCTGCAGTTAATTGCTTTCTGTAAATTGTCCCTAGTGTATAGAATAGAACCAGTGCATGGGCAGTCATTGATAGGCACGGACTCTGTGGGCTAGGGCTTCCACGCTATATCTCCAAACTCAATAAACTTGCCACCCCAGGAACTAGGCTGGTATCCTTCACTGAACTTCCTCTGTGACAAGTCTATCCTCCTTAGTTTAGTTCAGATTAGAGTCTGCGCTGACCAGCGATCACCCCGTACACTAACACTATCCCACACACTATGGGACAACTTACAATTTTACCAAAGCCCATTCACCTACAAATCTGTGTGGCTTTTGGAGTGTGGGTGGAATCCGGAGCACCCGGAGAAAACCCACACAGGTCACGTACACGGGGGGAAACGTACAAACTGCGTACGGGTAGAACACGTGGTCAGGATTGAACCCGGGTTTCTGGCGCTGTGAGGCAGCAACCCTAGCGAGGTGCCACCGTGCCGCCCTGTCCACAATACGTCAAACCTGCTCAAGTGAAGGGCGGCCCCCGACTGTAATCGAGTGGGTCTGATGTCACAGTAACCCTGGGATGAATCGATGCTTTGTGGCTCCTTTCAACAGAGGCTCCATTATTCAGCGCAAGTTAAAGGAACTTTAGAAAAAAAACATGCCCAAACAGCAAGTAGACACCAAATGCTGGAGTAACTCAGCGGGACAGGCAGCAGCGTCTCTGGATAGAAGGAATAGGTGACATCTTTGGTCGAAATCCTTCTTCGGACCCGAAACGTCACCCAAACCTTCTATCCAGATCTTCTGCCTTTCTTGCTGAGTTACTCCAGCATTTTGTGACTATCTTCGGTGTGAACCAGCATCTGCATTTCTTTCCTACACAAAACGGCAAGTGTTTCTTTAAAGGTCGATTCCACCCTACGGGCTGAAGGGCACTTTGTGTAGTAATTGAAGAGGAGTGGGAAGGCATTGAACAGGTTGTTATTATTGACGACGGAAGTTTGAGCCCAGTATGGGTTTGTTGTCATATGCACAAGTACGGTGGGGGGACTGGCACAATGTAACATCTTGCTTGTTAGCATCACAGTTGCTCTTTGAAGAAATGTGCGCAATTCAAAATACCCTTGATAGGGTTGAATGAGCCACTTATTTACTCTGGTGACAAAGCAAATAGAATGAGGTAAGAAAATGGAGCAGGGAGAGGAACACAGGGAGTGTGTGGATAAAAGAGTTTGTGGACAAAGACTGTCATATTTGCAACTCAGCCACAGCTTTTCTCAAGTTCATTCCGCAGATTAGGAAAAGCCTTGTGCATGCGGTGAATCAACAATCCACGGTGCTGGAGACGAGGGCATCAACGAACTCCACCAACTGAATGGATGGGAAGATATTTCCCTGATCACCGATGCATAAACAGAGCCACAACATTGCCATCCAAGTGCTCTCCGGATAGCTGGCACAGTGGAAGTAATGCGAGCTCATTTTCGTTCCAATCTTGGCATGTTGTGCATTAACTAATTTTCACCGTTACTCTGTGCCAGATGCCTAGTTCCTAAGATAGACACAAAATGCTGGAGTAACCCAGTGGGACAGGCAGCGTCTCTGGAGAGAAGGAATGGGTGACGTTTTGGGTCGAGACCATTCTTCAGACTGAGGCAGGCAAGTTTTTTTACGCAGAGGGTGGGCGGCGGGTGCTGTTAGAGGCAGTTACAATAGTGCAATTGGAAGTTTTCTGGATAGGCACATGGATATGCACGGTATGGAGGGATATGTTGATGCTCGGGAAGATAAGAATTGGTCTTGGCACGTTGGTTGGCACAGATATTGTAATAATAATAATGGATGGGATTTATATAGCGCCTTTCTAATACTCAAGGCGCTTTACATCGCATTATTCATTCACTCCTCAGTCACACCCGGTGGTGGTAAGCTACTTCTGTAGCCACAGCTGCCCTGGGGCAGACTGACGGAAGCGTGGCTGCCAATCTGCGCCTACGGCCCCTCCGACCACCACCAATCACTCACACACATTCACACACATTCACACACAGGCAAAGGTGGGTGAAGTGTCTTGCCCAAGGACACAACGACAGTATGCACTCCAAGCGGGATTCGAACCGGCTACCTTCCGGTTGCCAGTCGAACACTTAGCCCATTGTGCCATCTGTCGTCCCAAATATTGTAGGCCGAAGAGCCTGTGCGTGTGCTGTTCCGTTCTGTGTTCTATGTGAGATGCGAGGCAGAGATTTAGCTGGAGGGTTCCAGAATTGCATGATAAGGGAATAAACATTATCATGTATCTGTACACTTTGTGTAAGAAAGAACTGCAGATGCTGGTTTAAAGTGAAGGTAGTCACAAGATGTTGGAGTAACTCAGCAGGACAGGCAGCATCTTTGGAGAGAAGGAATGGGCGACGTTTCGGGTCGCGACCCTTCTTCAGACTGATCACTGTACACTGTAACGGCTCGATTGTAATCATGTATTGTCTTTCCGCTGACTGGTTAGCACGCACCAGAAGCATTTCACTGTACCTTGGTACACGTGACAATAAACTAAACTGGATGTCTGCTGGTGCACAGTAAATAAACACAAGAGCTATTATTTTTAAATCAGAAAATGCCAAAATGATAACATTGTTTTCTAAAAATATTGGCAGGAACGAGAGGGTTAAAGCTGCCAGTGTTGTGTCCATTAGACCAATGCATGGGAAATATTCTGCGATGGAACATTAGTCACATACGCCGTCCTCCTGCCTGCCTGACAACTTGATTTACAATGATACCGGTCCCTCTTCATGACGTGCCTCTTGGCAGCGCTCAGCTGCGAGGATTTTCCCAGTCGGAGACCCTTCCGGCTCGCTGCTTCTATGTAATAGTCTCAAGGCAGGTATCCCCCTTCGCTCTCCCCCACCCCCCTCCGTCCTCTCATTCTCCCTTTCAATGAATGGGAACTCAATGAATGGGAACTGTTCAGTCTTTTTACCCAGGACGTGCCAATTTTTTTTTCCTTTCCTCCATCCTCTCTGTGCACCCCCCCCCCCCCCTCCCCCACCCCCCTCCCACGCTTCCATCTCACCATGGGGGGTCATGACCTCAGCTTAAATCAGGCAAACGAGAGTACTTCAGCCTTGTTTTCATGTCATGTGTAATGAAGCATTCGACGCACATTCCCACCCCTCCTCCAACGCGCACTCCCGCTCACTGCTTAACCTTCAGCAGCCTAGATACAGGCAGAGTCATTCGATCTGCCTGCCGCATTTTAGTTTAGTTTAGTTCAGAGATACAGCACAGAAACAGGCCCTTCAGCCCACCGAGTCCGCACTGACCCGCGGTGCCCGCACACTAACGCTATCCTACGCACACTAGGGACCACTTTACGCTTATACCAAACCAATTAACCGACCGACATTAACCGACGTCTTTGGAGCGTAGGAGGAAAACGAAGATCTCGGAGAAAACCCACGCAGTCACGGGGAGAACGTACAAACTCAGTACGGACGAGCACCTGTGGTCGGGATGGAGCCCGGGTCTCTGGCGCTGCAAGGCAGCAACTCTACCGCTGTGCCACCATGCTGCCCATTTCATTCACTTGTTTTATTGAATTGTACCAACACCACCCCCACTTCTTCTGAATGCCCTGCTCCAGGGCAAGATCTCGGAGGCCCGCTGTCCTCGGTTTGACTGCTGCATGAGAACGTTTCGTAGAAGGAGAGACGTTGCATATGCAGTTTTAACCCCGCAGCTGGGTTGAGTTGAGTTTAGTTTATTGTCACGTGTACCGAGGTACAGTGAAAAGCTTTTGTTGCGTGCTAACCGGTCAGCGGAAGGACAATGCATGATTACAATCGAGCTGTTTACAGTGTATAGATACATGATAACGAAATAATGTTTAGTGCAAAGTAAAGCTAGTAAAGTCTGATCGAAGTCCCATTGAGGTCGAGATTGGCCGCCTCACCCAGCCTAAGCACCACATTGTCATGGGCAAAAGCCCTGAAGTAAGTGGCTGAAAGGAACAGCTGCGAACATGGTTCCTGATGGTGTCGGAGTGCACTATTGGAAGTGAGTGTGTGTGTTGGCGGCATTTAATTTAATTTAGTTTAGAGATACAGCGTGGAAACAGGCCCTTCGGCCCACCGAGTCCACACTGACCCCTGCACATTTAACACTGCCCTACACACATCAGGGACAATTTTTCATTTAACCTACAAACCTGTACGTCTTTGGAGTGTGGGAAGATCTGGGAGAAAACCCACGCAGGTCATGGGGAGAACATACAAACTCCGTACAGACAAGGACCTGCAGTCAGGATCGATCCCGGTGCTGTAAGGCAGTACCTCTACCGCTGCACCACCGTGCCGAGAGTAGGAACTCCGCTGCACATGAAGAGGTGTGACATGAAGTGGCACCATCTTCACTCCAGGACCTGTCCCACTGGCGAAGATCTGACACAGCTCGTCATTCATTGCGAGCAAGACAAAAGTGGATTTCTTGGCATGAGACCTTCTTGCGAAAGTATTCAGGGCTGGGACAAAGTGCACTTTGAGTTAAAGAATCCAGCATATCGCAAAAACAAGAAAGCCTTCACTTCACAGCTTTCTTGTGGCGAAATCAATTGAAAGGGAAAACAATCAAGTTTGGCATTAAACCATCAACAGAGAGAACTCGAGTCTTTGAAGGGATTTGTGTCAAATATCTGGGTGCATTTTGTTGGCTTTAGGACCACCAGCTAGAGAATAAAAATCAAAATAACATTCCAAAGCAATTAACACTGAATGTTGTCTAACCTCTTTTGGGGCCATTTTGTCGAAGGAGTGAGATTATTATGTATTTTCGCTGGCTTTGAGATTTCTGAGGTAATATGCTTTGGCTTTGACTCTGGGCTTTAAGGGCCTGTGCCACTTGGCGATTTTTTCGTCGACTGCCGGCGTCATTGACTGACGCATCAGGGTCGGCGATAGATTTTGAACATTTCAAAATCTAGTGGCGACAAAAAAATGTTGCGACGCTTGAGGAGACACCGCTCGTCAATACGTTATCACGCCGCGCCACGCCGCGACTTTTTCAGTCAATGATGCCGACAGTCGCCGAAAAAAATTGGCAAGTGGGACAGGCACTTTCGAGATGCAGCGTGGAAACAGACCCTTCGGCCCACTGAGTCCACGTCAACCAGCGATCCCCGCACACTAACACTATCCGACACACATTAGAGACAATTTACTATTTTACGCCTTTGGAGTGTGGGAGGAAGCTGGAGCACCCGGAGAAATTCCACGCAGCCACGGGGAGAAGGTACAAACGCCCTACAGACAGCACCTGTAGTCAGGATCGAACCCAGGTCTCTGGCGCTGTGAGGCAGCAACTCTACCGCTGCGACTCTACATGCCACCCAGTCTTCCAATATTGTAGTGAATTCCTCATCCAAACAGCAGACCAGCGGGGGCTGAAAGGGAAACTCGGGCAAAGCCTCCAACCTCTCGTTCCTGGCCAGCAGCAAACAACTTCATTTTGGCTACTAAATCCCAGATCATGCATAGCAGAGGCAGTGGTTATTAAAATGAAGAGAGGCATCATCGATAGGCAAGACACTCAGAAGCTTTATCCAAGGGTGGAAATGTCAAGGGCTAGAGTGCGTAGCTTTAAACCCCTGTCCCACGGTACGAGTTCATTCCAAGAGTTCTCCCGAGTTTGCCCTGATTCGAACTCGGAGATTTACGGTAATGGCCACTCGTCGGTACTCGGGGCTCTCATGGACATTTTTCAACATGTTGAAAAATCTTCACGAGTCTTCCCGAGCTTACCTGCCGTTAGCGAGTCTTCCCGAATACCTGCCGTTAGCGTTACGAGCCGCTAAGAGACGTCCCCGAGCTCCGACGTACCCGCTACGTTCATTCTCCGTGCTTACCCCGAGTTTAATTTTTTTTAAACTCGGGAGAGCTCTTGGGATGAACTTGCACTGTGGGTCAGGGCTAAGGTGAGAGGGGAAACGTTTAAAGGAGATGTGCAGGGCAAGTATTTTTTCCCGGAGAGAGGTGGAATGTGCTGCCAGACGTGGTGGTGGAAGCAAATACTATGGTGGCATTGAAGAGTCTTTTATATAGGCGCATGGATATTGACCAAAGGACGTGGAAAGACTGGATAGACTCAGCTTGTACTCGCTAGAATTTAGAAGATTGAGGGGGGATCTAAATAGAAACTTACAAAATTCTTAAGGGGTCGGACAGGCTAGAGGCAGGAAGATTGTTCCTGATGTTGGGGAAGTCCAGAACAAGGTGTCACAGTTTAAGGATAAGGGGGAAATCTTTTAGGACCGAGATGAGAAAAACAATTTTCACACAGAGAGTGGTGAATCTGTGGAACTCTCTGCCACAGAAGGTAGTTGAGGCCAGTTGATTGGCTGTATTTAAGAGGGAGTTAGATGTGGCCCTTGTGGCTAAATGGAGAGAAGGGGGTATGGAGAGAAGGCAGGGATGGGATACTGAGTTGGATGATCAGCCATGATCATATTGAATGGCGGTGCAGGCTCGAAGGGCCGAATGGCCTACTCCTGCACCTATTTTCTATGTTTCTATGTTTCTATGACCACATGCACCCTAGTTCTTCATTGCGATGGAAGAAAGCATGCAATCTCCATGTTGGTAGCAGCAATGCCAGCAGAATGAGAGACAATCTGATAAGAGGTTTGTCCTTGCTGGAAGCGTTCTCCTCAGGGGCTGCCCCTCACTGCAAGCAAGAATGTAAAGGCTTGAGCTGACGATGAACTCCTCAGCTTCTCGGTTCCATTTGATCGTATCACCACGGCATCTTAACCTCATCCACCTCCTTTGGTTGCATATCATTTAATATCTTCGCTTAGCTTAAACCCATCGTTTGATATTTACTATCAACCCCACAGCCCCGTCATATCTTGTGTGGGGAGAGAGTTCCAGTTTTCTCTGTTCCCGCACATGACGTTCCTCCTGACCCCCTGTACACACACCCACACTCTAACCTTAAAGGTTACACCTCCCATGAGAGGAAATAGTTTCATCACTGTGCCCCATTAAACTCCTGCGTTGCCTTATACATCATGATTAGGTCGCCTCTTAACCGACCAGACGCAAGCAAATAGCAGCCTTTTCATAATTTAACCTTGGTACCATTTGATGCTTCGGGCGGCACAGCGGTAGAGTTGCCCCCTTCCAGCGCCAGGGACCTGGGTTCAATCCCGACCCAGGACGTTGTCTGTGTGAAGTTTGCACGTTATCCCTGTGACCTGCGCGGGTTTTCTCTGGGTGCTCCGGTTTCCTCCAACATTCCACAGACGTGCGGGTTTGTAGGTTGATTGGCTGAGGTAAAAATTGGAAATTGTCCCTAATGTGTGTAGGATAGTGTTAAGCCCCTGTCCCACTTAGGAAACCTGAACGGAAACCTCTGGAGACTTTGCGCCCCACCCAAGGTTTCCGTGCGGTTCCCGGAGGTTGCAGGTGGTTGTCGAAGGTTGCAGGTAGTGGAAGCAGGTAGGGTGACTGACAAAGACCTCCGGGAACCTCCGGGAACCGCACGGAAACCTTGGGAGAGGCGCAAAGTCTCCAGAGGTTTCCGTTCAGGTTTCCTAAGTGGGACAGGGGCATTAGTGTGAGCGGGGTGATTGCTGGTCGGCCTGGACTCGGTGGGCCGAAGGGCCTGTTTCCACGCAGTATCTCTAAACTAAAACGGAACTATACGTGAACTGAGGCAAAGAGGGACATATAATGGCTGATTCTGTGGGGGTAGAGGGAGGGGAATGCAAAACACAGATAGTTTTATCCAACCACCATAACTCTCGCCTCTAGGTCACCTGGACATCCCTCTCTGGCACAGCTCGCCTTCCCCTCCACTTCAGCGCTGCCTTGCTTGCACTATGACTTTGTCCCTTCTCCCAGATTTCTTAATGACCAAAATAGCTCATGCGAGCTGTCAAAACTTCAACCCCAGCTGCTTTACATTGCAGAGCATGTTATCAGGCAACCAAAACCATCCTATCACCAACTAGAGAGCAGTCCTGACATCCCAGCGACCCCATTGTAGACCTTCGCACTATTTTTAATCGGACTTTGATGGACTTTATCTTGCACTAAACATGATACCCTTTATCTTGACACAAAAGGTTGGAGAAACTCAGCGGGACAGGCCGCATCGCTGGAGAGAAGGAATGGATGACGTTTCGGGTCGAGACCCTTCTTCAGACTTGATCTTCTTGAGTTGCTCCAGCTTTTTGTGTCCATCTTCGACTTGAACCAGCATCTGCAACCAGCAACCAGCTCTCGACCCGAAACGTCACCCATTCCTTCTGTCCAGAGATGCTGTCTGTCCTGCTGAGTTAATCCAGCATTTTGTGTCCATCTTAAGGCAGGACGAGGACAGGATTATCTTGTTTGGATGAGGTCAATAGAGCAGGAAAAACACCCTCACTGATGATATGATAGTGGCGTTTAGGAGACTTTTGGACAGGAGCATGGATATCAGGGAATGGAGGAATATGGATTACAGGCAGGCAGATAAAATGTCTTGACCACTGACATTGTGGGCTGAAGGGCCTGTTTCTGTGCTGTACTGTTCTATGTTCCAAGAAGACATTATCCTCGTGAATCAGATGTTGCTTCTAAAAGTTTAATTGGCCTTGATAATGGGGATTGAAACGTCCATAATGACGTTTGGCCAATATTCCCCTCTCCAACACATCATTAATAAACAGATCTCGCTGTTCAAGCCACATTGCTGTTTGTGTCAACTTGCTGCACGTAAATTAGCATTTCAGAGAGTCATGAACATTGCTCCAAATTATACTTCATTGACTGAAACACTTTGTGACAGCTGAGACTGTGCCGAGCCGTTTTTGCCCAAATGTCCCTGATATCCATGCGCCTGTCCGAAAGTCTCTAAAGGGCCTGTCCCACTGTACGAGGTAAATCAAGATCTCTCCCGAGTTTAAAAAAAAATCAAACTCATGGTGAATGTACATAGCGGGTACTTCGGAGTTCGGGACGTCTCTTAGCGGCTCGTAACGCTGACGGCAGGTACTCGGGAAACGCGGTAAGCTCGTGATGATTTTTCAGCATGTTGAAAAATGTCCACGTGAGCCCCGAGTATCTACGAGCGGCTATTACCGTAATTCTCCGAGTTCGAATCAGGGGAAACTCGGGAGAACTCTTGAATTACCTCGTACAGTGGGACAGGCCCTTTAAACGCCACTAGGAGGCTACCAAAGGCTGAATCAAAGTAGTATGGCGGAACGAGGAGGAGAGTGGGTCGGGGGGGGGGGGGATTTTCAGGGTTCAGGGTCAAGGTGAGGTGGCTAAGGTGAAGTTAATATAATTGGAGGTGAGCAGCAAGTCAACGGTGGAGTTCACTGATCGTGACAACATGTGGAGATGAAGGAATTAGAGAGGTAACGTTACTGTCTAATGCAATCTAGGAAAGACATGCTGGAGTTTGGGTGCTGATTGTCTAAGACAATTCTCACTTTCCTTCCAACGTGGTTTATTCCTTTCCCATGTATAGGAAGGAACTGCAGATGCAAAGATAGACACAAAATGTTGGAATAACTCAGCGGGACAGGCGGCGTCTCTGGATGGAAGGAATGGGTGATGTTTCGGGTCGAGACCCTTATTCAGTCCTTCAGGTCTTCAGTCCTTCAGCATGTTGGTTCCATCTAGGCTTCAATTTAGTTCTGCGTGGACTGGGGCTGAAGAAGGGTTTTGACCCGAAACGTCACCTGTTCCTTTTCTCCAGGGATGCTACCTGCCCCGCTGAGATACTCCAGCATTTTGTGTCTCTATTGCTTTTCCATACTTATTTTGGAATATTTTTTTAAAACTTATACACATTGAGAGAAGGTGAGAACCCCATGGCCCATCAAGCTCACTCTGCCATTGAGTAAAATCATAGCTGATTTGATGGTAACCTCAGCCCTGTCTACAACATTGGACCATTGTCTAATTGTCTACAACATTTGTCTAATTGTAGTCCTGTAGGTCTGTGTCCAAGATGGCTGCCGTGAAGAGAGAGTGGACGCTGGCGCGCTTTGGCTGCCGCTGCTCTCTCTTCACACTGTGTTTTTGATTTTCTGTTTTTGGATTGAATTCTGTTTTTAATTTGTGTCTCTGTGATGTCTTTATTACTTGTTATATTCCGATTTTATGTTTTTATTCCGATTACTATGTAAGGTGTCCTTGAGATGTCTGAAAGGCGCCCATTAAATAAAATTTATTATTATTATTATTATTGATAAAAACCCTTTCACCCGCTTGCTTCTCACAAATCTATCTATCATTCAAAGACTCGGTTGCCAGCATTCCACAAGAACGAGTGTTCCAAAGACTCATAACTCCTTAAGAGAAAACATTTCAGCTAATCACTAGGGCAATCACTACTGACTCCTCAATGAGTTCCTCCAGCAGTTTGTCATTTGCTCAACATTCCAGCATCTGCAGTTTCTTGTATTGCCTCTTTCCAGATTGTTCAGTGAATTATCCCATCCAAGTGGTCCACACCGTGGCACAGTGGTAGAGTTGCTGCCTCACGGCGTCAGAGATCCTGGTTCAATCCTGACTATCGGTGCAGAAGGTAGAATGTTTGTACGTTCTCTCGGTGACCTGCGTGGGTTTTCCCGGAGAGCTCCGATTTCCTCATTCACTCCAAAGAGAGGTGCAGGCTTGAAGGCTATTTGGCTTGGTAAAACTGTAAACTGTCCCTGGTGTGTGTAGGATAGTGTTAGTGAGCGGAGATCGCTGGTCAGTACGGACTTGGTGGGACGAAAGATCCTCGCTGTATCTCTAAACTAAACAACACACATTTGGCAGCTGACAACCCAGGTATGAATACGGATTTCTCTAACATCCCGTAACCCTTGCTTTCCCTCTCTCTCCGTCCCTCCCCCACTGTATTTCTCCCGCTAGTTTCACTATCCTCTTGATTAGATTTTACTGATTGTATGCCTCGTTGTCACCTTCCCCATAGCTAACAATGCACCATTGTGCATCTCCTTGATCATCGTCTGCTTTGATCTGTCTTTTGAACACCTTACCCTTCCATATCTCTAGTGTCTCCCTCTCCCCTGACTCTCGTCTCGACCCGCAACGTCACCCATTCCTTCTCTCCAGAGATGCTGCCTGTCCCGCTGAGTTACTCCAGCGTTTTGTGTCTATCTTCGGTGTAAACCAGCATCTGCAGTCTCTTCCTACACACATGTATCGGTCTCCATCCCATGCACGACTAGATGTCGACCACAATGCGAGATGAACGGCCAAACTAGAAGAGAGAGCTTCCAAAATCAGCAACGTCAAGATGTTTCTCTCGTTTTGATGCCTTTTAGGGATCTCAGCCAGAGCAAGCAATAGGTGTCTGGAAATATTAGGTTATGGGGCGATTATGCTCCAGCAAAGGATTTTAAGAGTGTTGGCTTGCACCTCTGGAAAATCTTTCTTGAATCTTATTATGGCTGTAGGTCAATGATGAAATTAGAAAACGAGTCCAAGGGAGTGAAGGAGTACGAGAGAGACCAAGCATTCAGTGAGGAGGGAAGAAGAAGAACAGAACAAAATGAAGGGTCTTCCTCTTGCGTATGGCGTGCACAGCCTTAAAGCCCTGTCCCACGGTACGAGTTCATTCCAAGAGCTCTCCCGAGTTTTAAAAAAATCAAACTCGTGGTAAGCACGGAGAATGAACGTAGCGGGTACGTCGGAGCTCGGGGACGTCTCTTAGCGCTAACGGCAGGTACTCGGGAAGACTCGCTAACGGCAGGTAAGCACAGGGAAGACTCGTGAAGATTTTTCAACACGATGAAAAATCTCCACGAGAGCCCCGAGTACCGACGAGTGGCCATTACCGTAAATCTCCGAGTTCGAATCAGGGCAAACTCGGGAGAGCTCTTGGAATGAACTCGTACCGTGGGACAGGGGTTTAAAGTTGTAAAGGGCAACTTGTTCTATTTGTTCTTATTCGATTGTGCACGCCGGGTTGATTGCATTGGTCGAAACAGGGCGGACCACGTGAAGGTTGCAATCTCCCACCCCAAAACTGAGGGGTGAATGATATGGAGGTGTGTGAGAGAGAGAGGAATATTTCAGGTGATGAATGAAGCAAGCGAGTTGTGACTGAGCATAAATGGGGAGTGAGTGAGTGAGTGAGTGAGTGAGTGAGTGAGTGAGTGAGTGAGTGAGTGAGTGAGTGAGTGAGTGAGTGAGTGAGTGAGCAGCCCGTTTAGTTTAGTTTGGAGGAGCGGCTCTAATGACCATTGTTGATCAAGTTAGATTTAAGTTTTTTAGACTTTAGAGATACAGTGCGAAACCAGGCCCTTCGGTCCACTGAATCCGCGCCGACCAGCGATCCTCGTACTAACACTATCCTACACACGAGGGATCATTTACAATTTTTACTGAAGGCAATTGACTGACAAACCTGTACGTCTTTGGAGTGTGGGTGGAAACCGGAGCACCCGGAGAAAATCTACGCGGTCATAGGGAGAACATAGAAACTCCACACAGGCAGCACCTGTGGTCAGGATCAAACCCGGGTCTCTGATGCTGTAAGGCAGCAACTCTACCGCTGCACCACCGTATCAACCCGTCCGTGTGTGGAATCGAAGGGCAATGCTCAGGGGATTTTAGCTTTCATGAAAATGCTGTCGATGACTTTGCGCAGCGCGGTGGCGCAGCGCTAGAGTTGCGGCCTTGCAGCGCCAGAGACCCAGGTTCGATCCTGACTGCGGGTGCTGTCGGTGTGGAGTTTGCACATTCTCCCTGTGACCGTGTGGGTTTTTCTGCGGGTGCTAAAATTTCCTCCCGTCTCTCAAAGTCATGCAGGTTTGTAGGTTAATCGCCTTCTGTCAATAGCCCCTAGTGTGTAGGATGGAACTCGTGTACGGCACTCGGAAGACCCGTTTCCACGCAGTATCTCAAAACTACAACCAAACTGAGACTCCACTTCTGAGCGTGGGTTTGAAGATGAATTTCCAACTTGACTGATAATTAAAGCGAGCGTTTTCCTGGAACTCGGAAATGCAATGTCCAAGTAAACAGTTTGCTGGCCTTTGTCGCAATCCAGTAACTAAGCCTACATTTAAAAAAAGACAAGTATTAAAAACAGATGTTGTGAAACCTCGGTGGCTTTCGTTGGCTTAGGAGCACGCTTTTCAACAAATCCCAGTGTTGGCTGGAGCCGCTGAGATTTCAGCCGTCCCTTTCTCCCCTCTTCAGCTTGGAAACCAGGTTACACTTAAAACGACTGGCAATGGGTCGATACTTCCCTCAGCACAATGTCTCAGTCTGCCTCGACCCAGCTCACAGACCACCACAGACGCTATCCTATGTGTAACATGAACTTGCAAATGCTTTCCAGTTGTCACCTGCCTGCCAGCTAAACATAACCTGAAGCTACTAGCCTGCAGTGATGGGTCTCTTCCATTGTTTACTGATGGTAAAACAGATTAGATCGTAGAACAAGGTACACAAAATTGCTGGGGAAACTCAGCGGGTGCAGCAGCATCTATGGAGCGAAGGAAATAGGCGACGTTTCGGGCCGAAACCCTTCTTTAGACTGATGGGGGGTGGGGGGGGGAGAAAGAAGGAAAAGGGGAGGAGGAGGAGGAGCCCGAGGGCGGGCAGATGGGAGGGTGGGAGGAGACAGCTAGAGGGTTAAGGAAGGGGAGGAGACAGCAAGGGCTAGCAAAATTGGGAGAATTCAATGTTAATGCCATACGGACGCAAGGTCCCCAGACGGAATATGAGGTGCTGTTCCTCCAATTTCCGCTGTTGCTCACTCTGGCAATGGAGGAGACCCAGGACAGAGAGGTCGGATTGGGAATGGGAGGGGGAGTTGAAGTGCTGAGCCACCGGGAGTTCAGGTAGGTTATTGCGGACTGAGCGGAGGTGTTCGGCGAAACGTAGAACATGTCAGCACGGTGGCGTATGGGTAGAGATACAGCCTTGAAGCCCTGTCCCACAGTACGAGTTCATCCCAAGATCTCTCCCGAGTTTTAAAAAAAATCAAACTCGTGGTAAGCACGGAGAATGAACGTAGCGGGTACGTCGGAGCTCGGGGACGTCTCTTAGGGCCTCATAACGCTAACGGCAGGTACTCGGGAAGACTCGCCATACAATCACAGGGAGAACATGCAAACTCCACGCAGATCAGAATCAAAATCGTTTATTGTCATTTGAACATTTAAGTTCAAACGAAATTGCGTTTCTGCAGTCATCATCAAACACAAAAAACCAAAACGCACAATTAACACAATTCCACACAAAACATCCATCAGAGTGAATCCCCAAACACCTCCTCACTGTGATGGAAGGCAGAGTCTTCTCTCTTCCCCGTTCTCTGTGCCCATTCTTCTCCCGCAGTCAAGCAGTCAAACTGCTGCATCGAGCCGATCGAGGCTCCTGATGTCAGATGTTAGAGCCCCCCCGGCGGGCGATGGTAAGTCCCGCGGCCGTTTAAGCCGCGCCGGGCGATGTAAGGCCCCGCTCCGGGTCGATTTAAACCCCTCGATTCGGGCGGGCAAAGATATGGCACCGGAAGTCAGGATTGAACCTGGGTTGCTGGCGTTGAGACAGTCACATTAACTCATGCCACTAATAGCTACAAAAGTCTAAAAAATCCACAACAGATCAGGATGACCATTTGCTGAAGGCGCTATCAGCTACAACTTCTGCCTTGTTTTCATTCTCATTCCAGAAATTGCACGAATCCCTGTGAAAAATCCCCAAAATTCACTGGTTACATCAACAATCCTATTATTACAAACTGATGATCTCCCAAATCCAATACTCCTCGAATAGACACAAAACGCATCTGCAGTTCCTACCAACACATCCAATACTCCTCAGTTACATCAATAATCATGTAAATCCATAGTACCGGCCACACAGTGTGTCCCAGTTATACTGAATGAATGAATAAGTTTATTGGCCAAGTATGTACACATACAAGGAATTTGCCTTGGTGCTCCGCTCCACGCAAGTAACAACACGGCAGACAGTAAACCATTAAGAATAAAACATAAAACATAACAAAATAAACCATGACGTTCCCAACATCGTCAGTGCACCAGAAGTCTTGCCTTCCCCAGTTATGTCAACAGACCTGGCACTACACCAGTCAGTATAATTGTACCAACTTAATTATATAACTGTGTTCACGTTAATATGTGGATTAGTGAGCATCTGTATACCAAAAGACAATTCAAGAGTAAAACACCAGCTGTACAAAGGCAAAAAACTAACAGACAAGGTAGACACAAAATGCTGGAGTAACTCAGCGTGTGAGGCGGCATCTCTGGAAAGAAGGAATGGGTGACGTTTCGGGTCGAGACCCTTCATCAAAACATCGTGCCTGCCTTCTCCCCATATCCCTCGACTCCATTAGCCCCTAGAGCTCTATCTAACTCTCTCTTAAATCCATCCAGTGACTTGGCCTCCACTGCCCTCTGTGGCAGGGAATTCCATAAATTCACAACTCTCTGGGTGAAAAAGTTTTTTCTCACCTCAGTCTTAAATGACCTCCCTTTTATTCGAAGACTGTGGCCCCTGGTTCTGGACTCGCCCAACATTGGGAACATTTCTCCTGCATCTAGCTTGTCCAGTCCTTTTATAATTTTATATGTTTCTATAGGATGCCCCCTCATCCTTCTAAACTCCAGTGAATACAAGCCTAGTCTTTTCAATCGTTCCTCATATGACAGTCCTGCCATCCCAGGGATTCAGACTTCTTCAGACCCTTCTTCAGACTTCTTCAGTCTCGGCCCAAAACGTCGCCCATTCCTTCTCCCCAGGGATGCTGCCTCACCCGCTGAGTTACTCCAGCACTTTGTGTCTACCTTCGATTTTAACCAGCATCTGCAGTTCTTTCTGACACACTAACAGAAAATGCCCGACCAAAGACCTTAGTTCCAAGTAGACACTAGTTCCAAATGAGGAGCACAACAACAGATGAAGAAGTGGCCTCCAAGTCTGACATCCTTACTACAACCAGAGACAAAAAAACTAATTGCTTAAGCGTCAATTCACAACGTATTTACCTTGTGGTTTATCCAGTTATCGGCACAGATTCATTCCTTTTTTTCTTGCATGTATGTGTTCCTTAACATTAACTCAGATTTCCCAATTTATCTGCAAATACAAAAATAAAACATATAAATAAATGTTTCAAAGTTGTCAACAGTGGAATACAATACCTATTTTTATTTCTGGTTCTGCTCCAAATACTTTAGGCTTTAGAGATACAGCACGGAAACAAGGCCCTTCGTCCCACCGAGTCCGCACTGACCAGCGATCACCCCACTAACACTATCCCACACACTAGGGACAAGTTACAATTTTTTACTGAAGCCAAGCAACTTACAAATCTGTAGGTCTTTGGAGTGTGGACGGAAACCAGAAACCCCGGAGAAAACCCACGCGGTCCCAGGGAGAACGTGCAAACTCCGTACAGGCAGCACCCGTAGACAGGATCGAACCCGGGCCTCTGTAGGGCAGCAACTCTACTGCTGCGCTACCTTGCCGCCACTGAATAGCTGATATTTACTGAAAAACTAAATTGTTCAGAAAGCCGCAACATCTAATAATAATAATAATAATGCATTTTATTTGCTGGCGCCTTTCTGGACATAAAATCACAATGCATTTATCAATATTAAAATCAGGTTGATTAAAAATAAAAAAAACAAAAAACAAAAATACACAAAACATTTTAAGTCATTAAAATCAGGGTGAACATGGTGGAAGTTATGTCGGGTATGCTAATCTAAACAGGTGTGTTTTGAGTTGTGATTTGAATTGATCGATAGTGTCCAGGTGACGGATGGGAGGTGGGAGAGTGTTCCAGAGACGTGGGGCAGAGCAGCTGAATGCTCTGGCACCCATGGTGCTGAGTCTAAATGTGGGGACAGTTAAAATTGCAGCTGAGGAGGAACGAAGTGACCGGGAAGGAGTGTATGGTAGCAGCAGGTCAGAGAGGTATTGGGGAGCAAGGTGGTGTAGGGCTTTGAAGGTCAGCAGTAAAATCTTGTAGTTAATCCGGTGGTGCACAGGGAGCCAGTGGAGCTGAGTGAGGATGGGTGTGATGTGGTCCCATCTGTGAGAAACGACCCCTTTCAGAAGGAAGATAGACACAAAATGCTGCAGTAACTCAGCGGGACAGGTAGTCAACCCCTTTTAGAAGTTCCTTTCTCCACTATTTCAATATATTTATTATAAATCTCACCAGAGTAAATATCACCTTGTTACTCACATTAATTACAGCTCAACTTTCCTCTCTTTATTGCCTTGGAATTTCTACAGGTTTTACTTTAGTTTAGAGATACAGCGCGGAGACAGGCCCTTCACACCACCGGGTCCGCGCCGACCAGCGGTCCCCGCACATTAACACATCCTACACCCACTAGGGACAATTCTTACATTTACCAAGCCAATTAAGCTACAAACCTGCACGTCTTTGGAGTGTGGGAGGAAACTGAAGATCTCGGAGAAAACCCACTCAGGTCACGGGGAGAACGTACAAACCCCGTACAGACAGCACCCGTAGTCGGGATCGAACCTGGGTCTCCAGCACTGCATTCGCTATAAGGCAGCAACTCTACCGCTGCGCCACCTTGACCTGCCCTCATTGTGTTGGCTGAGAGCATGGCCAGGATCATGTGAAGGTTGCAATCTCCCACCCCACTCTATCTAACAGTGTTTAAGAAAGAATTGCAGATGCTGGAAAAATCGAAGGTAGACAAAAATGCTGGGGAAACTCAGCGGGTAAAGGCAGCATCTATGGAGCTGACTTCAGGGTCTGAAGCAAAGAATCATCGACTTCCAGGCCTTCCCTCATACTGCACTGCGCCAATCACGGGCATCAGAGACCCGGTTCGATTGTGACCACGGGCACTGTCTCTACAGAGTTTGTACAACCTCCATCTGCGGGTGATGAATCTGTGGAATTCGTGGCCACAGAAGGCTGTGGAGGCAAAGTCAGTGGATATTCCCTGCAGATCGATGTACTTATCAGAAGTTTCTTAAAAGCCACTATTGTACCTGCCTCCACCAACACTCCAGTGCATTCCAGGCACTCGTCATCATCTATGTAAAAAATAACTCAGCCCGCACATCCACTTGAAACCTTGCCTCTCTCGCCTTCAAGCTCTGTCCTTTAGTATTTGATATATTCATCCCAGGAAATAGATTCTGGCTGTCAACTCTATCTATGCCTCTCATAATTTTATATAATTCCATCATGTCTTCCAGTAATCTCCGGCATTCCAGAGAAAACCATCCAAGTTTGTCCAACCTCTCCCTGTAGTATCCAGGTATCATTCTGATGAACCTCCGCTGCACCTTTTCCAAAGCCTCGACAGCCTACCTGTCGTGGAGCGACCAGAATGCCACATAATACCCCAACTCCAAATACATAGATCGGCAGGGAATAGACAATAGACAATAGACAATAGGTGCAGGAATAGGTCATTTGGCCCTTGGAGCCAGCACCGCCATTCAATGTGATCATGGCTGATCATCCCCAATCAGTACCCCATTCCTGCCTTCTCCCCATATCCACTGACTCCGCTGTTTTTAAGAGCCATATCTAGCTCTCTCTTGAAAGCATCCAGAGAACCTGCCTCCACCGCCCTCTGAGGCAGAGAATGGAGGAATATGGCTTATGAGCAGGATTGTTCCTGGCATCAGACATTGTGCGCTGTGGGATTCATTGCCACGGAAGACTGTGGAAGCCAAGTCAATGGATATTTTTAAGGCAGAGATAGATAGATTCTTGATTAATACGGGTGTCAGGGGTTGTGGGAAGAAGGCAGGAGAATGGGGCTAAGAGGGAAAGATAGGTCAGTCATGATTGAATGGCGGAGTAGACTTGATTGGCGGAATGGCCTAATTCTGCTCCTGTAACTTATGAACTTATGAGGCAGATGTCGGTGTCAGCGCTCAGTAACTCATCAAATGATCCATTGTAAGCAGTCCATGGTACTAGATGCTCGACAATGCCTCCCAATACTCCGAGCTTTCATACGGATCAAAAGACAGCTTATCGGCACTACAACAATGGCAGTCTTCGAAACATCGCCTGATGGAGGCAGTGGGTGAGGTTAGTGTGTAAATAAAAATCCAAAGAAATCCTTGTTCTATATATTTCTTCCGCCTCCCTCCTTTCTCATTTAGGATACTGGTTCTGGGTTTCATGGAGGAAAGGGAAAGAGAGAGAGAGGGAGAGAGAAAAGAAAAAAGTAATTTGTGCATTCGGCCCGACAATATGTCTCGAGCGACAGGGAGCGGAAGTGAGAAACCAAGAATGGCAGTTTGCGCCGCCCGCTCACCTCCCTGCCCCTGCGGCCCACGCAAGGCAGAATCTGTGGGCGGCAATCTAAATTTAGACACCCAGTGCAATATTTAGCCTTTTTCAGAATGACAAAGAAAACCCCAGGATGTGGTTTGGTGCAGGAAGTGGACGCGTTCAGCGATGACGTCCTCGTGCCGCCAAGAAGCAAACGTGTTTGTGCGGTAACGATCCACATCTTTTAAGACTAGAGGATGCTTGTGTATTGTGTGATTTTTTTATTGTACCGCTGCTGGCATGTTCATTTCACTGCACTTCATTGTGCATGTGACGAATAAATCTGACAATTGACAATAGATAGTAGACAATAGGTATAGGAGTAGGCCATTTGTCTGTCCCATTTAGTTACTCCAGCATTTTGTGTATATCTTCTGACTGACCTCATTTACTTCCAACTTTCCTTCCTTAGGTTAGTTTATAGGCACAGCGTGGAAACAGGCCCTTTGGCCCACCGAGTCCGGACCGACCGGCGATCCCTGCACATTAACACGACCTTACACACACGAAGGACAATTTAACATTCACACCAAGCCAGTTACCCAACAAACCTGTACGTCTTTCGAGTGTGAGAGGAAATGGAAGTTCTCGGAGAAAACCCACGCGGGTCACGGGGAGAACGTGCCTATTGCATACAGCCAACACCCGTAGTCGGGATCGAACCCAAGTCTCTGGCGCTGCAAGTGCTGTAATGCTGCAACTCTTCCACTTTGGCACCGTGACACCCTAAATTATTCGCTGCATTTCCATCACTTTAGTGAATTGGCTTCATTTTTCACAGCATATTATAGACAATTCTCTCCTCATAATCGATAGATGGAAAATCTAATCATTTTTGCATTTTCATTCACAATCTTTTTCCGTGCCAACCTAAAAGATCATTTTCCGTGTGGCTTTGTGTCTGATTTGGGCTTCAATAAACTTATTTTTGATGGAAAATAACCTCTGTGTCATCTTTGCAATAACTGCCTACTCTCCACCGAAACTAAGTTGATCAAGAGGCATCTAAACCGTGACTGAAATCGCACACACAGTGCTCAACGAGCTGAAATTAAAGAATCTAAATCTGATCTCTGCTTCAATGAATCATCATTATTTTTCCATGGGTAATTGCAACGCTTCAAGAACTTCAGGAAGACTTACCAGTACTTCAAAGTAAAATGCACAAGCTGGATGCTGCTCCAACCATGGGGGAGTCAACTGGTCTGAGGTGCTTTTACTCCTCAAACAAGACACTAAACGTAATGGTAAATGGTAGGGAATTGAAGAATGTGGGTGAACAGAGGGATCTGGGAATAACTGTGCACAGTTCCCTGAAAGTGGAATCTCATGTAGATAGGGTGGTAAAGAAAGCTTTTGGTGTGCTGGCCTTTATAAATCAGAGCATTGAGTATAGAAGTTGGGATGTAATGTTAAAATTGTACAAGGCATTGGTGAGGCCAATTCTGGAGTATGGTGTACAATTTTGGTCGCCTAATTATAGGAAGGATGTCAACAAAATAGAGAGAGTACAGAGGAGATTTACTAGAATGTTGCCTGGGTTTCAGCAACTAAGTTACAGAGAAAGGTTGAACAAGTTAGGGCTTTATTCTTTGGAGCGCAGAAGGTTAAGGGGGGACTTGATAGAGGTTTTTAAAATAATGAGAGGGATAGACAGAGTTGACGTGGAAAAGCTTTTTCCACTGAGAGTAGGGAAGTTTCAAACAAGGGGACATGACTTGAGAATTAAGGGACTGAAGTTTAGGGGTAACATGAGGGGGAACTTCTTTACTCAGAGAGTGGTGGCTGTGTGGAATGAGCTTCCAGTGAAGGTGGTGGAGGCAGGTTCGTTTTTATCATTTAAAAATAAATTGGATAGTTATATGGATGGGAAAGGAATGGAGGGTTATGGTCTGAGCGCAGGTATATGGGACTAGGGGAGATTATGTGTTCGGCACGGACTAGAAGGGTCGAGATGGCCTGTTTCCGTGCTGTAATTGTTATATGGTTATATGGTTAAACAGATTTATCGCTCTGCTGGGATCTAGCGGTGTCAAAATCAAGGCTACATTGTAACATTTATCAGGGGCGGCGCAGTGGTGCAGCCGGTAGAGCTACTGCCTCACGGAGTTGATTATTAAGGGCTTGGACACACTAGAGGCAGGAAACATGCTCCCGATGTTGGGGGAGTCCAGAACCAGAGGCCACAGTTTAAGAATAAGGAGTAAGCCATTTAGAACGGAGACGAGGAAACACTTTTTCTCACAGAGTGGTGAGTCTGTGGAATTCTCTGCCTCAGAGGGCGGTGGAGGCAGGTTCTCTGGATGCTTTCAAGAGAGAGCAAGATAGGGCTCTTAAAAATAGCGGAGTCAGGAGATATGGGGAGAAGGCAGGAACGGGGTACTGATTGGGGATGATCAGCCATGATCACATTGAATGGCGGTGCTGGCTCGAAGAATGGTCTACTCCTACTCCTGCACCTATGTCTATTGTCTATTGAGTCAGAGGCTCCGGTTCGATCCAGACCTCGGGTGCTGTCTGTGTGGAGTTTGCACCTTCTCCCTGTGCTGGTTTGTAGGTTCATTGGCCTCGGGAAATTGCCCTGAGTTCGTTGGGAGTGGGAGTGGGAGTGGAATAACAAAGCACAGGTGATCGATGGTCGGCGTGGACTTGGCGGGCTGAAGGGCCTGTTTCCATGCTGTACCTCCTCAAATACTTTAGACTTTAAAGATTCAGCGCGGAAACAGGCCCATTGGCCCACCAAGTCCATGCCGACCAGCGATCACCCGATACACTTGCACTGTCCTTCACACAAGCGACAATTTAGATTTTTTTTTTTTTAAAACAAACCCAATTAACCTACAAACCTGTACTTCCTTGGAGTGTGGGAGGAAACTGGAGCGCCCAGAGAAAACCCATGCAGTCACAGGGAGAACGTACAAACTCCGTACAGACAGCAGGTATCGAGCCCAGGTATCGAGCCCAGGTATCTGGCGCTGTAAGGCAGCAACTCTACCGCTGCGCCACCGTGCCGACCCAAATACATAGATATGTTTAAAAATGGTTTCATTTTGAATGATGAGGTTTGGCTGCACAAGCTAGACGTGTATCTAGGATCAACAGATCATCTAAATGAGCTAAATTTGCTCGAGTATATTACGAGATTAGGTATTTAGCGAGAATTTATAACCCAGGATGGGAGGGAGTCCAAATCAAGAGGCATTTGCGAGAGCCAGTGGTGATATCAGGAACCATTGCTGCACATAAAGGGCGATGGAAACATGGTATCGTGTTCAGCACAGATATTGTGGGCCAAAGGGCCTCATTCTCCTGCCTTCTCCCCATAACCACTGTCACCATCGTTAGTGCTGAACTGTTCTGTGTTCTATCATCTCCCGAATGGTGAACATATTTGAAGGTGGGCAAGAGGGAACTAAAGCTGACAGATCGGGCTGCACGGCAGCACAGCGGTAGAATTGCTACCTTACAGCGCCAGAGACCCAGGTTCGATCCTGGCTATAGGTGCTGTCTGTATGGAGTTTATACGTTCTCCCAGGACTTGCGTGGGTTTTCTCCGGGTCATCCGGTTTCCTCCCACACTCCAAAGACGTACAGATATGTAGGTTAATTGGCTTGTGCAAATGGTAATGGGCCCTGTCCCACTGTACGAGCTCATTCAAGAGCTCCCCGGAGTTTAAAAAAAAATCTAACTCGTGGAAGCACGTAGAATGTACGTCGCAGGTACGTCGGATCTCGGGACGTCTCTTAGCGGCTCGTAACGCTAACGGCAGGTACTCGGGAAATGCGGTAATCTCGGGAAGACTCGTGAAGATTTTTCAACATATTGAAAAATGTCCATGAGAGCCCCGAATATCTACGAGCGGCCATTACAGTAAGTCTCCGAGTTCAAATCAGGGCAAACTCGGGAGAACTCTTGAATGAACTCGTACAGTGCGACGGGGCCCTAGTGTGTGTAGGATAGTACTAGTGTACGGGGTGATTGCTGATCGGCGCGGACTCGGTGGGCCGAAGGGCCTGTTTCCGCGCTGCATCTTTGAACTTAACTAAACTAATAAGCAGAGAGCGATGCACTATCAAGACGAGACAGCAACATCCGTGATACTCAGAACTGGCTTTCTGTCAGAATGCAGACAAACGACAAGGTGTGAAACAGTAGCAGTGGGCAGCGGGTAAAATGGAGCATCAGCGTGCAGCTACTCGAACCTGCTTGAACCGCAAGTGGAACAACGCAGCCTCACAGGCTCACACTTCACACAGGAAGTTCTCAGGGCATTAATTAAACTTGACTTATTCACAGACGGCAATGTGGCCGCAAGAACCGCAAAAGATGAAAAATATGGGAATCAACTTGCATCAAGGCAACTACTGGAGAGTCACGCCAAGGTGTATTGCTGATAGCACAGATGATTGCTACATATGTTAGCATGTTCTTTTAAAAAGGAGATGAGGAGAAATTTGTTTAGTCAGAGGGTGCTGAATCTGTGGAACTCGTTGCTACAGAGGGTTGCAGAGGCCCAGTCAGTGGATATTTTTAAGGCAGAGATAGATAGATTCTTGATTAGTACAGGTGTCAGAGGTTATGGGGAGAAGGCAGGAGAATGGGGTTAGGAGAGATCGATCAGCCATGAATGAATGGCGGAGTAGACCAGATGGGCCGAATGGCCTAATTCTACTCCTATCACTTATGACGATCTAGATATTCACAATTGCGAAGATCTGAGCTCAAAATCCCGACTGCTACTCAAATGCAGCTGAGTGAGGGCTGTACTGTTTTAGAGATACAATGTGGAAACAGGCCCTTCGGCCCACTGAGTCCCCGCACACTAGCACTACGCGACACACTCAGAACAATTCACAATTTACAGAGGCCAATCAATCTACCAGCCCGCACGTCTTTGGTACGTGGGAGGAAACAGGAACACCTGGAGTAAGCACAGGGACACAGGGAGAACGTGAAAACTCCACACAGACAGACTGCACCCGAGGTCGGGATCAAACCCGGGTCTCTGGCGATGTGAGGCAGCAACTCTACCCATGCACCACTGTGCATGTTCATAGGTTCTAGGCGCAGAACGAGGCCATTCGGCCCATCAAGTCTACTCCGCCATTCAATCATGGCTGATCAATCTTTCCTTCTCAACCCCATTCTCCTGCCTTCTCCCCGTCTTTACTAATCAAGAATCACCGGTTTAAAAACACCCGTTGACTTGGCCTCCACAGCCGCCTGTGGCAGCGAGTTCCAGAGATCCATCATCCTCTGGCTACGGAAATTCCTCCTCATCTCCATCCTGAAGGTGCGTCCTTTAATTCTGAGGCTGTGCCCTCTAGTTCTAGACTCCCCCAATAACCGGAAACATCCTCCCCACGTCCACTCTATCTAGGTCTTTTCTTCACAAAAAAACAATCCATATTGCACCTTCTCCATCCCGGTATTCTGTACAAGGTGTGCTACAATCATACAACAGATTCCAGCAATTCCTCTCTTACTAGCAAGTCAAACTAGCAAGTTGGCAATGCTACATTTTCTCCCTCCTCTCTCAAGGAGTTGAACGGCATTTGCTGCCCTCTCACCCAGGGGAACATTTTCGGAATCCATCGAACCGTGCATTACATTCCACAAGGCAATATTTCTCACTGATCAGCTTTGTCGTGGACTATTTGACATTTTAATTTCACGAACAGAAAGACTTCTTGGAAGAAGACAGCTGAATGAATATTTATCCCCTGCTGAAGTACCCTGCCGATGCACACCAGATTGAGTTCTCCCTCAGTCCCATTCATTCTGTGACATACGCATCAACAGATGGCCACTTCCAATGTCAGTTTACAGGAAGGCATCAGATCATAAATTCAGTGAAGGTTAAACCATACCTGCAGCAATGGACTGATATTAAGCCCAGGAAAATTAGTTTTATTTTCATGAGATATGTTTATCTGGTTCCTTGAGTAAAGGATATGGCTGAATGGTGGTTGGATTCTTTCGACTTTAGATACACAGCATGGAAACAGGCCCTTCGGCCCATCGACCCCCACACACCAGCACTATCCTACTCACTGGCAAGAATTTACTTTTGTTTTTGCTGAAGCCAATTAACCTACAAACCTGCACGTATGTGGAATGTGGGGGGGAAACTGGAGCACCCGGAGTAAAACCCACGTGATCACAGGGAGAACGTGCAAACTCCGTACAGACAGCACCTGCAATCAGGATCCAACCCAGGTCTCTGCTCACAAGGAGAACGTACAGACTCCGTGCAGACAGCAATCCATGGTCAGGATCGAACCCGGGTCTCTGGCGCTGTGAGGCAACAACTCTACCGCTGCGCCACCGTGCCGCCCCATTCACAGCGTATCAACAAATGACATGGTCTCGCTTCCCCATTTCCTTCGGTCATATGTAAAAGAGGCAGTCAAATGCAGAAGCATTAACATCTGCACCCTCGTCCAGACACACACACACTTTCCTAATGAGTTCAACCTCACAAGATTAGCATTGGCTTCAAACTTTCTCTGCCCTCAAGACAGAAGAGAATTGCAATCTGCAGCTAGAAAACGTCGCAGCGTATGCTCAACACAAAGGCATCTTATTCACCTTCTGAGCATTTTCCAGCTATTTGGTTCAATTAGATTTGGTGACAAATTACTAACTTCTTCCCAACAACTCTCAGGGTCTTGAACACTACACAACACTAACCTCAGCTGTGAACTCTGTCCCATCTTTGATCGCACTGACAACTCCAGGGTTTTTTTTGGCACCAGCATTGGAGTTATTAATTTTGTTTAAATATTTTTTTGTTCATTATGCACTCTCTGTGTGTATTGCAAGTGTATTTACAAGCCTGTTATGCTGCTGTGAGTAAGAACCTCATTCTTCCATTGCTGGTACATCTACGGCAATTAAACCCTCTTAACTCTTGACCCAATCCAAAGGTTATTTTTGTGTGCAGCGTTCACATACAACATACCTAATCTTCTCTCGTGTGTAGGAAGGAACTGCAGGCGCTGGGCAGCACGGAGGCACAGCGGTAGAGTTCCTGCCTTACAGCGCTTACAGCGGCAGAGACCCGGGTTCGATCCCGGCCACGGGTCTCGTCTGCACAGAGTTTGTATCATCTCCGCATGACCAGCGTAAGTTTTCTCCGAGATCTTCAGTTTCCTCCCACACTCCAAAGACGTACAGGTTTGTAGGTTAACTGGCTTGGTATAAATGTAAAATTGTCCCTAGTGTACGTAGGATAGTGTTAATGTGCGGGGATCGCTGGTCGGTGCGGAATCGGTGGGCCGAAGGGCCTGTTTCCACGCTGTATCACTAAACTAAGCGTAGAAGGAATGGGTGACGTTTCAGGTCGAGACCCTTCTTCAGGTCCTGACCTGAAACGTCACCCATTCCTTCTATCCAGAGATGCTGCCTGTCCTGCTGAATTACTCCAGCATTTTGTGTTTATCTTGAGTTGTCTCTTGCCAGTGTGAGTCCCAACACAACACTTGCTCAGCGGCTTATTGCAGCAATTGATGTGAATGCAGTGTGTGTGTGTGTGTGTGTGTGTGTGTGTGTGTGTGTGTGTGTGTGTGTGTGTGTGTGTGTGTGTGTGTGTGTGTGTGTGTGTGTGTGTGTGTGTGTGTGTGTGTGTGTGTGTGCGCGTGCGTGTGTGTGTGTTTTCACAGTTCATCTCTATTTGCTCCCGACAACAGGGCCGGCAGTGGTCTGCAACGTCACTCCTTTCTCCGGGGACATCAGCCGCTTTGTGCAGCAGCGGTACATTATTGATTTTCCTGGCTGATCTCTCTTGGAATCAGTTCACGAGATGTGGCGCCATTGTGACAGGTTCAAGGTCTCTCGCCGGCCTCCCGTCACTTTTGTAACAACCACAACCAACTTGACCGTTTGTTAGGACAACCTGTCACGAGGACAAACAGCGCATTACACAATCAAACAGCAAGACAGCACGACCATTAGGAATCTGACACAGAAGTTGGACATGTGTGAAATACATCACAATGCTCCTGACTGCTCATCACTGAGGTTGACTCGCGGTTTATGTCTGCAGATGGCAGGTGTGAGCCTTGTCAGGTTTAGTTTAGTGATGCAGCGTGGAAACAGGCCCTTCGGCCCACCCAGTCCGTGCCAACCAACCATCACCCGTACATTACACTTACAGTTTCGAGTTTAGATTCATTGTCACGTGTACCGAGGTACAGTGAAAAGCTTTTGTTGCGTGCTAACCAGTCAGCAGAGAGACAATACATTACAATCGAGCTGTTTGCAGTGTATAGATACATGATAAGGAAATAACGTTTCGTGCAAGGTAAAGCCAGCAAAGACCGATCAAGGATAGTCCGAGGGTCACCAATGAGGTAGATAGTAATTCAGCATTGCTCTCTGGTTGTGGTGGGATGGTTCAGTTGCCTGATAACAGCTGGGGAGAAACTGTCCCTGAATCTGGAGGTGTGTGTATTCACACTTCTATACCTTTTGCCTGATGGGAGAGGGGAGAAGAGAGAGTGGCCAGGGTGTGACTCGTCCTTGATGATGCTGCTGACCTTGAGAAGTGGGAGTGGCATTCGTTCTATCCCACACACCACGGACAGTTTACAGAAACCCAATTAACCTACAAACCTGAGATAGACACAAAGTAACTGGTGTAACTCAGCGGGTCAAGCAGCATCTCTGGGGACAACGGATAGGTGACATTTCGAGCCGGGACCCTTGTGGGAGAGTCTATTACCAGAGGACAGCCTCAGAATAAAAGAACATACCTTAGAAAGAAGATGAGGAGGAATTTATTTAACCGGAGGGATGTGAACCTGTGGAATTCAATGTCACAGACAGAAGTGAAGGCCTCGTCTGGGTATTTTTAAAGCGGAGATTGACGTGTTCTTGATTAGTGCGGGTGTCAAAGGTTACGGGGAGAAAGCAGGAAATCGGGTTGAGAGGGAAGGATAGATCAATCATGATTGAATGGATGAGTAGACACACGATGGGCCGAATGGCCTATTTCTGCTCCTATGTGTTATGGCCTTGTGACCCTTGTCCCTGGCATCTGACATCTAATGCCATCGCAAAGCAGAAATACCCCTGGCCAAAACAATGTGAAACCCCCTTTCTAGATGCGATGGAAGATTCTTTGGCCACTCACAGTGGCTGTGTGCTTTTTTGTTCAAATAAACTTAGGAAATGTTCTTTACGGAGACGTTTTACTTTTAATTCATTCCCAGGATATTGGCATCCACTAGCAAGAACTCCATTTATTGCCAACTCATATTACTGCTGAACCCAGTGACCTGTCAAGGCAATTAGCAGTCAACCACTTTTCTGCATCTGTTACTGAGCTAACAGTGTTTCCCCGTGGCATTAAAGAAGCTGCCGGTCACTATTGTTGATGCTTGCTTCTTCCCAGATGTTTAGCTTGGTTTAAAGCTGCAGCGTTGAAACAGGCCCTTCGGCCCACAGAGTTTCCGCCGACATACAAGGCAGCACAGTGGTAGAGTTGCAGCCTCCCTGCGTCAGAGACCCGGGTTCAATCCTGACTATAGGTGCTGTCCGCATGGAGTTTGTACCTTCTCCCCGTGACCTGTGTGTGGGTTTTCTCCGACATATTCGGTTTCCTCCCACACTCCAACCTCCAACGACAAAATTTACAATTTTTACCGGAGCCAATCAGCCTACAAATTGGAGTCTTTGGAGTGTGGAAGGAAACCGGAGCTCCCGGGGAAAACCCACGCAGGTCACGGGGAGAACGAACAAATTCCGTTCACACAGCACCCGTAGTCAGGATCGAACCCGGGTCTCTGGTGCTGTATAGCAGCTACTCTACCGCTGCGCCACCGTGCCGCACAGGTCAGCTTCCCATCCCGTGTGACTGGCAGACTGGCATCGGGGAGTCATCAAGGATCCGTGACACGCCAAAGGTAGGCCTCCACATACTGAGCACAGATAGATCGGCCAAAATTGATGTTGAAAGAAGCAATCTCAACTTCCCTCAAGAAATACTGAAAATTTGAATAGTTATTGTAAAGACTGCAAAGTTCATAAGTACATGAGCATTAGGAGCAGAATTAGGCCATTCAGCCCATCATGTCTACTCTGCCATTAAACCATGGCTGATCAATCTCTCCTTCCTAACCCCATTCTCCTGCCTTCGCCCCATAACCCCTGACACCCGTACTAATCAAGAATCTATCTCTGCCTTAAAAATATCCATTGACTTCGCCTCAACAGCCTTCTGTGGCAATTAATTCCACCCTCGGACTAAAGAAATTCCTCCTCATCTCCTTCCTAAAGGAACGTCCTTTAATTCTGAGGCTGTGGCCTCTGGTCCTGGACTCTCCCACTAGTGGAAACATCCTCTCCACATCCACTCAATCCAGGCCTTTCACTATTTGGTTAGTTTCAATGAGGTTCCCCCCTCATCCTTTTAAACTCCAGCGAGTGCAGGCCCAGTGCCGTCAAACGCTGATTCGTGTCAAAGTTATTGTTATTGAAATATGAAGCAGCAAGAGGGCTATAATTTAATTGCATTATGTGGTCAGGGTCAAATATGCATGAATGTTACATCCAATTCTTAAACCTCAAGTCTTCATTTTATCCCACACTTTACCCCCCTTTAATCATCTCCTCTTAAAACTACCACAAGTTTGCCACATGCACTGATATAGGATGAAAGAATGGATCGACTGGGCTTATATTCACTGTCATTTAGAAGGATGAGAGGGTTTCTTATAAAAACATATAAAGTTCTTAAGGGATTGGACAGGCTAGATGCAGGAAAACTGTTCCCGATGTTGGGGGAGTCCAGAACCAGGGGTCACAGTTTAAGATTAAGGGGTGGGCCAGTTAGGACTGAGATGAGGAAAAAACTATTTCACCCAGAGAGTTGCGAATCTGTGGAACTCTCTGCCACAGAAGGCAGTGGAGGCCAATTCACTGGATGTTTTCAAGAGAGAGTTAGATATCACTCTTCGGGCTAACGGAATCAAGGGATTTGGGGGGAAAGCAGGAATGGGGGACTGATTTTGGATGATCACCCATAATCATATTAAATGGCAGTGCTGGCTCGAAGGGCTGAATGGCCTACTCCTGCACCTATTTTCAATTTCTATGCTGACTTTTGTCAGCAGTTCGAACAGCTATATTCAGTCAAATCCGTCAGTTCACTGATCCCATGGGCGTCTCTTCCATCAATGTCACAGAGAGCTACAGCGTCGGAAATGGCCGTTCGGCCCATCAAGTTCATGCCGGCCATCAACCACCGATTTACTCTAATCCTCCACGAATCCCATTCATCTTCCATTCTCTTCAATGGTTGGGGACCAGCTTCACCCGGGATCGCAAGAAAATACAGAAAATTGTGGACGCAGCCCAGACCATCACACAAACCAACCTCCCTTCCATTTACTCAATTTACACTTCACGCTGCCAGCAACATAATCAAGGACGAGTCTCACCCCGGTTACTCCCTCTTCTCCCCTCCCCCATCGGGCAAGAGGTACAGAAGTGTGAAAACGCACACCTCCACTTTCAGAGGCAGTTTCTTCCCGACACCTGAACCATCTATCAACAACTAGAGGGCGATCCTGACATATTATCTACCTCATTGGAGACCCTCGGACTATCTCCAATCGGACCTTGCCGGACTTCATCTTGCACTGAGCTTTATTCCCTTTCTCATCTATTTGCACACTGTGAACGGCTCGATTGTAATCACCTATGGTTTTTCTGCTGACTGGATAGCACACAACAAAAGCTTTTCACTGTACCTCGGTACACGTGACAATAAACTAAATGATAACTGCATCCAAATTCCACCTCCCATTCACAGACACTGGGCAATTCATAATGGCTAATTAACTAACCATCCCCAATCACCTGTGGGTGGACACAAAGTGCTGGAGTAACTCAGCGGGTCAGGCAGCATCTCTGGAGAAAAGGAATAGGTGACACTTCGGGTCGAGCCCCTTCTTCCGACGTAAGAACTAACTTACAGCACATATGGCACCAGCATAAATGGGACTGGGACATAGGGACATAGAAACATAGAAGGTAGACTAAAAGTGCTGGAGAAACCCAGCGGGTGCAGCAGCATCTATGGAGCGAAGGAAATAGGCAACGTTTCGGGCCGAAACCCTTGGAACGTTGCCTATTTCCTTCGCTCCATAGATGCTGCTGCACCCGCTGAGTTTCTCCAGCACTTTTGTCTACCTTCGATTTTCCAGCATCTGCAGTTCCTTCTTAGAAACATAGAAAGCAGGTGCAGGAGTAGGCCATTCGGCCCTTGGAGCCAGCACCGCCGTTCAATATGACCATGGCTGATCATTCAAACTCAGTTCCCCCGTTCCTGCTTTTTTCCCCCATATCCCTCGATTCCGTTAGCCCTGAGACGTGGGTGAGAGACTGACAAAACGGCAGTAATTCAGGATTCAATGAAGCGATGGGCCTCCTGGGAACAATTAAATACCGGCGGTCCTCTGTTTGATGTACAAGAGCATCTAATTGCCTTTCTCAACCCTGCAGTTGCATAGTTCATTAACTCCAATCTCTAATGTGAGCCCGATGGCAGTGGTCATTGACGTCAATTATAAGAGCTCTGCCGACAATATTCGTCGCTATTTCTGGCTATTTAATTAATTTTTCTCAGAGCTCCTGGGGAGAAATCACCAGAGGGCACAGGGTTAAAAGTAAGGCGTGAAATGGTTTAGCGGGGGTTTACAGGAAGAGGTTTTTTAAATTCAGTGCATGGATGGGCTTCGGAAGTCACTGCTCGAGAAGCCAGCGAAGGCAAGAGATTCTCGCGGCACGTGAGAGATATCTGGACAAGCTGTTGAACCACAAAGGCATAGCAGGCCACTGGCCAAGTGCTGGGAAATGGGGTACTTGCTGGCCAGTATGGACAAGGTGGGCCGAAGGGCCTGATTCTGTGCAGCAAGTGTAACAACTCCAGGGCTACATTGCTCACCCATCATTCCTTCTACAACTAACTCAAGTCAGAGTAACATAGAAACATAGAAAATAGGTGCAGGAGTAGGCCATTCGGCCCTTCGAGCCTGCACCACCATTCAATATGATCATGGCTGATCATCCAACTCAGCATCCTGTACCTGCCTTCTCTCCATACCCCCTGATCCCTTTAGCCACAACGGCCACATCTAACTCCCTCTTAAATATAGCCAATGAACTGGCCTCAACTACCTTCTGTGGCAGAGAATTCCAGAGATTCACCACTCTCTGTGTGAAAAATGTTTTTCTAATCTCGGTCCTAAAAGATTTCCCCTTTATCCTTAAACTGTGACCCCTTGTCCTGGACTTCCCCAACATCGGGAATAATCTTCCTGCATCTAGCCTGTCCAACCCCTTAATATCTGGACAAGCTGTTGAACCACAAAGGCATGGCAGGCCACTGGCCAAGTGCTGGGAAATGTGGTACTTGCTGGTCAGTATGGACAAGGTGGGCCAAAGGGCCTGATTCTGTGCAGCAAGTGTAACAACTCCAGGGCTACATTGCTCACCCATCATTCCTTCTACAACTAACTCAAGTCAGAGTAGTATCCTGGAATGGATCTTAATGGCCTAAAATAGGTACAAGGTGAGGGGAGGAGGACCGCTTATTACTAATGGCTAGACAAATAAGTTGGTGTCTTGTTCCATTGGTAATAAATGTGGATAATGGAGGCCCTTTAGGTCTGAGTCAACATCAGGCACCCATCTACCTTGATCTCTCACCATTCTCATTTCATTCCCATTCTCCCATTAGTTGCTCCCAGATTCTACCATTCACCATACACTAAGGACAACTTATGTTGGACAATGAACCTACTTGTTTGGGATGTGAGAGGATACATGTACTCTCCTTCATTCCTCTGAACTCCTAGAACTACGATCCCAAACTGTCAAGCATCTCTGGAGGACACGGACGGACAATGTTTTGAGTAGGTAACCTTCTTGACCTGAAACGTCACCTATCCATGTGTCCAGAGAGGCTGTCTGACCCGTTGAGTTACTCCAGCATTTTGTGTAACACGCACAATTCCAGCATCTTCATAAGTTATAGGAGCAGAATTAGGCCATTCAGGCCCATCAAGTCTACTCCACCATTCAATGATGTCTGATCTATCTTTCCCTTTCAACCCCATTCTCCTGCCTTCTCCCCATTCCCCATAACCCCTGATACCCGTAAAACCCGCAATGGCTGCCTCGCCAACAGTCTGTTTGTCCATTCCTTCTTTGTGTTTTAATTGTAGGTGTTAAATGGTTGTTTAAGTGATCTTTAGCTTGTTTTATGTGGGGGGGGGGGGGGGGGGGGGGGGGGGGGAGGTTGGGGAAAACTTTTTCTAATCTCTTACCTCAACGGAGATGCAATTTTTTCCCCGCATCGTATCTCCGTCTGCGCTGCGGCCTAACATCGAGGAGTTGGCGGTCTTTGCTGGAGACCGATTTTGAGAGTTCCACCGCGGTCGCCTGTGGACTTACCATCGCGGAGTTCGCGATCCCTTTGCCAGAGGACGACCTCGGAGCTCCAACCGTGAGTGCTTGCGGACTTAACATCATGGAGCCCGCGGTCTCTGGCCAGAGACTTCGGGAACGCCAAATCGCGGGCGTTTCGATCGCCCCGACGCCCCGCTGGCTACAGGAGCTTCGATCACCTCGCGGGAGAATGAAGAAGAGGAAGATTGGACTTTTTTGCCTTCCATCACAGTGAGGAATGTGGGGAATCCACTGTGGTGGATGTTTATGTTAGCTTTTATGTAATTGTGTGGCTTGCTTTTTTTTTCATATGGATGTGTGGTCATTCGCATATCACTGTACCTTAATTCGTATAAAAGACCTATGAAACCTTTGAAACCATTAAATCTGCAGTTCATTGTGTCTCTGTCAAGCCTCTATTGGGACTTGGGCAAGAAATATTGAACTGACGGATAATAATAATATGCTAGCTGCCTGCTGACTACTGCTACGAATTAAACCCTTCATGCTTCCCCTGTGCAGATCTGATAAGTGTGTGTGATATGTTTTGCATTTCAGGAAGGCATTTAAAAATAGCCCGTCGGAAATGGTCTATGACTGGGGATCAGCCACAGGTAAGATGAACGCCCACCAGTTATTGAGTATAAACAGGAAACTGGTTCGCAGACAGTGAGTAAAAATAGAACGTACATACTCAGCTTGAAATTGACAGCGAAACACTGTGGCTTCGATCTTCCGGCTGCACGACTTTTTTTTTTCCATTAACAAAGCCCGATTGAGTAAATGAGGGGGACGTTCATAAAGCAGCTCATGGCCCAGAGCAGGAAACGCAATGTATTTGGTGCTATATTACAGATAATGTTTGCTGGCCTCACTCAAAGTATTGTTCTTCCACTTGAATGAAAGATCGCCGTACGTTTTCCATATGGACGCTCGAGGCCGAGTTTTGGTGGAGGGTAGGGGTCCATTGATAGTTGGGAAAGTGCGACGTGTTAGATGCCCAGACTAAGAAGGTCATCTCAGTGGTGTCTCACAACTCATTAAGATCCAGTCTGAAGAAAGGGTCTCCACCCAAAACATCACCCCATTCCTTCTCTCCAGAGACGCTGCCTATCCCCGCTGAGTTACTCCAGCAATTTGTGTCTATTCTCCAGTTCAGTTTGAGTTCAGTTTAGTTTATTGTCACGTGTGCCAAGGTATGGTGAAAAGCTTTTGTTGACTGCACCACTCTTTCAATAATCCAGTCTACAGAAGGGTCCCAACCTGAAACGTCATCTAGCTGCTGCCTGACCCGCTAAGTTTCTCCAGCACTTTGTGTTTTGTTTTGCCCAAGATTCTGCAGTGTCTGTGTCTCCATTACACCGCTCCACAATCTCCTCAAAGTACGCATACCTCTAATATATGTTGGAAAGACCAAAAACCAACCAATATGCATCCGAAATGGTGATCAAGGCCATTGAAACTCTCATTGAATCCCCATTGAAACTAACCGAATAGTGAAAGGCCTGGATAGGATGGATGCAGAGATGTTTCCATTAGTGGGAGAGTGCAGGACCAGAGACTACAGCCTCAGAATAAAAGGACGTATCTTTAGAAAGGAGATGAGGAGGAATTTCTTTAGTCAGAAGGGTGAATCTGTGGAATTCATTGCCGTAGAAGGCAGTGGAGGCCAAGTCAATGGATATTTTAAGGCAAAGATTGATAGATTCTTGATTAGTACAAGTGTCAGCGGTTATGGGGAGAAGGCAGGAGAATGGGGTTGAGAGGGAAAGATATATCAGCCATGTTTGAATGGGAGAGTAGACTTGATGGGCCGAATGGCATAATTCTGCTCCTAATACTTACGAACATCCTGTATTTAGCTGCTCAGATCAATTATAGACACAAGGAAGTGCAGATGCTGGTTTACAAAAAAAAGACACAAAGTGCTGTAGTAACTCAACAGGTCAAGCAGCATCCCTGGAGAACATGGATAGCTAACGTTTCGGGTCATGACTCTTCTCCAAACATGTCCATCCATTCCCTCCACAGATGCTGCCTGGCCTGCTGAGTTACTCCAACAATTTGTGTCAATTTTTTTGTTGATCAGATCAATTCATCTCTTTCACTCTGGACCTTCCTTCTTGTCCTCAGCTGAATTTTACATTTTTTAAGTTTTAGTTTAGAGATACAGTGCGGAAACAGGCCCTTCGGCCCCACCGAATCCGCGCCGACCAGCGATCCCCGGGCACTAACGCAATCCTACAGACTGGGGACAATTTTACAATTATACCAAACCTGCACGTCTTTGGAGTGTGGGAGGAAACTGGAGCGCCCTGAGGAAACCCACAGGTAGAACGTGCAAACTCCACACAGACAGCACCTGTAGACAGGATCGAACCCGGGTCTCTGGCGCTGTGAGGCAGCAACTCTACCGCTGCGCCTCCCTGCCGCCCCACTCGGTGTGAGTTGTGATAAATTAGTTACATGACCACTTTGATAACTGCTGCACAAGTTCTCGAGACTGACCACTTGGTAAATATGCAGCACAGTGTGACACTGAGACATGTGTAAAATTACACAGAATCACATCATCGAGCATTTGAGTAGCCAATGCTGATATTTATGTTCCACACAAGCCTCCTCCCACTTTCCTACCTGGCCCTATCAGTGTCCCCTTCCATTTCGTTCTCCGTGTTTACATTCCCTTAAATAGATCCCAGTTATTTGCCTCAACCATCCCAAGTGGAAGTAGGTTCTAATCTGTGACCACGCTCCGGATAAAGAGGTTTCTCCCAGAATTTCCTTTTGGAATTTATTAATGACCATCAAAAGATGCTTGGATTTAGTCTCCCCCCGCAAACAGAAATACCTTTTTATCTAACCCACCAAACTGTATCACACTCAAGATAGGCACAAAGTGCTGGAATAACTCAGTGGGACGGGCAGGATCTATGGAGAAATGGTATAGGTGGCATTTCAGGTCGAGACCCTTCTTCAGACTGGGTCTGTAGAAAGGTCTCGTCCTGAAACATCACCTCATCCTTTCCTCCAGAGGTCCTGCCTGACCCGTTGAGTTACTCATAAGTTCATAAGTGATGGAGTAAAATTAGGCCATTCAACAGGCAATAGGTGCAGGAGTAGGCCATTCGGCCCTTCGAGCCAGCATTCGGCCCATCAGGATTGTGCTAATGTACGGGGTGATCGCTGGTCAGTGTAGACTCAGTAAGCTGATGGGCTTGGTTCAACTCTGTATTTCTAAAGTCTAATGACTATATCTCTAAAAAACCCTGGTCTCTTCAGACGTTTCTCAATGAAATCACCACTCAGTTCTCATATCATCCTTGTAAATCTTGCTTGTACTTCCATTGACACATGTGGAATTGCAGGTGAATGCTGTATGAGTGTTAGTGGTAGGTCCCGCTGAACTGAGTCCAAGTGATATTCATACTGTAAGTGGTAGTGATAGTCCAAGTGAAGTTATACTTCACGCTGCCTCGGCAAGGTCAGCAGCATAACCAAGGACGAGTCACACCTTGGCCATTCCCTATAGTCCCCTCGGTAGACAAAAGTGCTGGAGAAACTCAGCGGGTGCAGCAGCATCTATGGAGCGAAGGAAATAGGCAACGTTTCGGGCCGAAACCCTTGGGTTTCGGCCCGAAATGTTGCCTATTTCCTTCGCTCCATAGATGCTGCTGCACCCGCTGAGTTTCTCCAGCATTTTTGTCTACCTTCGATTTTCCAGCATCTCTGCAGTTCCTTTTTAAACCCTATACTCTCCTCTCCTATCAGGCAAAAGGTATAGAAGTGTGAAAACGCACACCTCCAGATACAGGGTACACAAAATAGCTGGAGAAACTCAGCGGGTGCAGCAGCATCTATGGAGCGAAGGAAATAGGCGACGTTTCGGGCCGAAACCCTTCTTCAGATACAGGGACAGTTTCTTCCCAGCTGTTGTCAGGCAACTGAATCATCCTACCACAAACTGAGAGAACTACTATCTAGTTCTTTGGTGACCCTCGGACTATTCTTGATCAGACTTTGCTGGCTTTACCTTGCGGAATGGTACCATTCGGCGCAGCCGTTTGAGTGCCGCCTATTTGGCGCCTCCGTTTCGGGGTATTAGAGTTAGGGTTAGGGTATGGGTTGGGGTTAGGGTTAGGGTTAGGGTGCCACAGCGGTGGGCCAGTGGAAACCAATTTCCAAACTTGTTAACATAAAGCTGATCTCACTTGCAATATCCTTGGCATAGGAACTTCTTGCAGAGGGTGATGAATCTCTGGAATTCACTATCCCGGAGTATTGTGACACATGGAACACTTTTATTTATCTGGAGGTATTTACAGAGGTTATGGTTAGGGTTAGGGTTCTGATGAGTACAGATATTATAAACGGAGGCGCTGAAACAGCAGCGCCAAAAAGTACCCGACCCGTACCTTGTACTAAACGTCATTCCCTAATCATGTATCTATACACTGTGAATGGCTCGATTGTAATCATGCATGGTCTTCCCGCTGACTGGATCGCACGCAACAAAAGCTTTCCTCGGCACACGTGACAATACACTAAACTGTAACTGCTACAAAGTACTTTCAGTATCCCTGGGATAATGATCAGCGCCCGTCATCTATCTGCAGACCAGGTAGGAAGTGGTCGTTCCAGGTGGCCTAGCCGCTGAAAGGACTCTCCCGACGCCGGGGCAACAGCACCCGGCCAGAACGGCCAGGAACATCGGGCCTCCGTAGAGGCAATAGCGGAGGCCTCAATAGGCCTGACTTTGGGAGAACTGGGGATGGGGACTGGACTTTGTGCCTTCCCCCACAGTGGTAACCATTGTGGAAGAATGATTTTTTGTGTGTAATGTGAATATGTTAGTCTGTGTCCAAGATGGCTGCCGGAAGGGAGAGTGTACGCTGGCGCGCTTTAGCTGCCGCTGCTCTCTCTTCACATTGTGTTTTTGATTTTTTTGTCTTTGGAGCGAATTCTGTCTTTAATTTGTGTATTGGTGATGTCCTTATTATTTATTTTACTCCGACTATATATTTTTTCTCTCTTGTTAATTTTCTGTAAGGTGTCCTTGAGACTTTGAAAGGCGCCCGCAAATAAAATGTATTATTATTATTATTATTATTCCTTTGTAAGCCTTGTTGGGCTGAGCCCACACACAGGTATCAGGTGAGACAAGGTGAAGAAGGTCAGTGGTGACTGAATATCATCAGACAAGGTGGTCAGCAAACTATGGACACACATGGCAGATCAATGACAAAGGGATGGAAGAATTCCGTTAAGCAGCAAACTGCATTCTGGAGAGCAATTCCCAAAAGGATGAGTGATAAGAGGTTCAACAGCAACTTTCCAAATTGAATTTAAAAATGATCAAAAGAAAGAGAAGCAGGAGTGAAAAATTCAGGCCGTCCTGCCAAGTCTGCCATTCAGTAAGATGATCTTTCTCTCAGCTCCATTTTCCTGCACTAACTTTATAACCCTTGATTTCCTTAATATCCAAATATTTCTGTGTCCTGAATAAATTCAGTAAGCAAACTTCTACAGCTCTCTGTTGGAAGGTTTCGTTTTTGGTTTAGAGATACTGTGTGGAAACAGGCCCTTCGGCTCACCGAGTCTGCACCGGCCAGCGATCCCCGCACACTAACACTATTTTACACACACAGGGGCCAATTTTACATTTATACCAAGCCAATTAACCTACAAACCAGTAGATTAATCTTTAGAGTGTGGGAGGAAACCGAAGATCTCGGAGAAAACCCACACAGGTTACAGGGAGAACATACAAACTCCATACAGACAGCGCCCGTAGTCAGGATTGAACCCGGGTCCCTGAAGCTGTAAGGCAGCAGCTCTTTTAGTTGAGTTTAGTTTAGAGATACAGCTCGGATAGAGGCCTTTTGGCCCACCAGGTGCATGCCAACCAGCGATCCCCGCACACAGGGGGAACTTACAGAAGCCAATTGACATACAAGCCTGCACGTCTTTGGAATGAGGGAGGAAACTGGAGCACCCGGAGAAAACCCACGGGGTCACGGGAAGAATGTACAAACACCGTACAGACAGCACCCGTAGTCAGGATCGAACCTGGGTCTCTGGCGCTGTGAGGCAGCAACTCTACCGCTGCGCCACCTACATTGGTAGATGTTTGGTGGCGTATTGGACGACATGCCACATCTCTTCTAAGGAGGTAGAGGCACAGTTGCACCTTCTTCACGATTACGTCTACGTGCAGGGCCCAAGACTGGTCTACCATGACGTTAAAGACCAGGAATTAGAAGCTGCTCACTCTCTCCGACTCTCTGAACAGCTGGGGCCCAAGTACAAATCTCCATTGCACTCTTCCAGTCATAGGGACCCTATGTGAAAATTATCTATTTATTTCTTTTCCCTGTTTCTTTTCTGTTGGTGGATGTACGGAACGAGCTGCCGGAGGAGGTAGTTGAGGTAGATACGATCGCAACGTTTAAGAACATTTGGACAGGTACGTGGATAGGACAGGTTTAGCGGGATATGGGCCAAACACAGGCAGGTGGGACTAGTGTAGATGGTGCATGTTGGCCGGTGTGGGTAAACTAGGCCGAAGGGCCTGATTCCATGCTGTAAGACTCTATGACTCTGTAACAATGGCAATTCCTGGCAGTATATGAACCCCAACCCTATGTTCTCTTATTTGATTTAATGATCTCTTGTCTGGCATCCTAGTGAAGACTTTCTGACGATACATCACATCAATATATTCTCTCTAGTTGCAACTCAAAAACAAGCTTTTACAGATTTGTCAGACAAGATTTCCCTTTCATAGATTGATGTTGACTCTGTGTAATTCTATTTTTGTTTTTGCTGGTGCTATATATATATATATATATATAAAATAGATTACAGCACTTTCCTACCACTGATCTCAGGCTGACTGCTCTGTGGGAAAATAACTGCAGATGTTGGAAATCTGAAATAAAATCGGAAAATGCAAGAAATAGCCAGCAGCGTCCCGTAAAGAGAGAGAGAAATAAAAACGGAGTTAACATTGCAGGCCGATGGCCTGTGTTGGTGACTGTCTAATTGCTGAATATGCATACCTCCAGATCCAGAGAGTTTCTTCCCAGCTGTTATCAGGCAACTGAACCAACAACAAGAGAGTGGATTTGAATTAACTTTCTACCTATTGAAGACCCTATATTAAACGTTATTCCCTTTATCATGTATCTGCACACTGTGGACAGCTCGAATGTAATTATGTATAGTCTTTCCACTGACTGGTTAGCACGCAACAACAAGCTTTTCACTGCACCATGTGACAATAAACTAAACTAAAACAGTCAAAACACAATGTAAATAGATACAAAATGCTGGAGGAACTCAGCGGGTCAGGCAGCATCTCTGGAGAAAAGGAATAGGTGACGTTTCGGGTGGAGACCCTTCTTCAGACATGGTCCCTGTCTCATTCACTCAATGCGTGGCAAAGCATTCAATGAACCCATTAGTTGGGACAATTTTACTTCGGAGTCACGTGAGTGGCTACGTGAAGAACCCGCTCAGTGCGCAGGCGCGGCATTACGCCAGCAGTGCAACAGCGGCTGCAGCGGGAGTTAGGCGTCCCCGCTACAGAATTAAACGGACCGTCAGGTGAGTACCCTGAGGTCGGGTTTCTTTTACAGGGGAGCCTTTTTCTGCTTGTGTTTTACAGGCAGAGAAAAAGGCACTGGAACAAAACTGTCCCCCGTTCGAAGAGGAACGTTTTCCGTCGGGGAGGGGGGCAGCAACAGGCGGTAGGAGCGACCCGGTGTTCCGCTATTCCCCGACACCGTGCCGAGCCCAGCCCGCTAGTACCTGAGCAGCGGGCTGGATGCATAGCCACCCGAAGAGGCATCCGGCAGGTGTTCCCGATTTCGGACGGCACGTCTCTCCACCCGCACGGGGGGAGAGAGAGCCGCCTGAGCCGCTGGAGCGGCTCTCGGTGCAGGTGCCTGCGAGACGCGCTGCTTGAGGGGCGCTCTTGCTTCTACAAGGCACAAAAGCTCTAGAAGAAGGCGGTAGGAACAATTACCGGGCGCTCCGCTATCCCCATCACCGCGCCGAGCCCAGTCCCGCTAGTGCCTGAACTGCGGGCTGGATGTCTAGCCATCCGAACAGGCATCCGGCCGGTGGCGTCCGATTCGTCGGACGGGGACATGTCTCCACCTAAATGGAGGAGAGACAGCCGCCTGAGCTGCATCCAACAGCTATTGGAGCAGCTCCAGCGAGATGCGCAGAAAGAGCGCTCTCGCGGAGGGAGGTCAGGCACCCCCTCCACAGTGCTTCATGCACTGCCCTCTGCTCCCTCATTACTGGAGGCTAGCATTGGTGACCAGGGCTGGGCTGGTCTCGAACAGGGGCAGGCGGACGAATTCGGGAGTATGCCAGGGGTGCAGGAACAGGAAGAGCTGTTGGGTGTGGTGGACCGCTTTGTAGCAACCCCACGGGCTGGAGCACCGCTGGAACCAAGAATTGCGGCCAGCATCAACCATCTATCTAATAAAGCATTACTGGAAAAGGTGCTCGCTGAGGTGCTGGAACAACACACAGCACCAGAAAACTGTGAGGCCCTCAAAGTAAAAAGTGTCAAAAATCTGGGGGCATGTGGGGTCACACATCCGGACCCAAGAACTCAAGCTACAGCGGATCCTAAGGCTCCTGACGTCGGCTATCACAGCCTTTGCTCGTTCCGTGGAGACCACGGAGATGGATACCTGCCAGCAGGATGTGCTGGCATTAATGTGTACCACACAATTTGAGATCAACAATCTCCGGAGGGAAAACATAAGACCTGCCCTCAATCCCAAATTTGCTGGCTTGTGTAAAGCCCCAGCTGCGGAGACGGACGCGCTGCTATTTGGGAAAGATCTCAATAAAAAACTGAAGGAGATGGAGGAAGCATCAAAAACCTTCGGCCTAATGAGGGCAGGCCCCGGGACGAGCAAACCAAGACCTCCGATACCCAAGCGGCAGCACCCCACGGCATCCACCAGTCGACGTCCGCAATATGGGACTGGTGAACGCTTGGGGTCCGCACATTATCCCCAAAGATCTTTTTTAGATCAGGGCCCGCAGCGGACCCCCTGGAAAATGCGCCTCCCCCCAACATCGCCAGCACGTCAGAACAGAACCTTCAGGAAAATGAAGAAACAGAATCGCCAATAACCATGGAGGTAGGTGGGTCTGGTTCCTACCAGCATATAGAGAATAAGGGTGCTTTACTAACAGGGGGGAGATTACACTTGTTTAAAGAAGCATGGGGTATGGTCACGAGTGACAAGTATATACTCAACAGCATTAGGGGATGTAAAATTCAGTTTATATCAGAAAAAACGCCGCCAGTTCAACATTGGCCCCAAAGGGTATTTTCTCCCTCCGTCAAAGAGCAACGGGAGGGACAAGCTGAACTGGTGAGACTTATCACAAAGGGGGTCATAGAAAAGACCAAACATGAACCCTTGGAATTTGTATCCAATATGTTCACCAAAACCAAAAAAGATGGTGGATGTCGCATCATCATTGACTTAACATCACTAAACAAGCTTGTTAAGTATATACATTTCAAAATGGAAACATTTCTTACTGCTAGACAACTGATTTCCAAAGGATACTACATGGTAAGCATTGATCTCAAAGATGCTTACTATCTAATACCCATACACAAGGATCATAGCAGATACCTAAAATTTATCTGGATGGGGCAGCTGTGGCAGTACAAAGCATTGCCTTATGGGCTCACTTCAGCCCCAAGATTATTCACAAAAATATTGAAGCCAGCCATGGCAATACTAAGGAAACAAAAACATATTGTCATGGCATATTTGGATGATATCCTCATAGTGGGGAAAACAATGGAACTGGCTGTGGCAGCAGTCTCAGCTACAAAACAGCTCCTTGAAACTCTGGGGTTCTTCCTACATCCAGACAAATCTAAGTTAAATCCATCCACTATCATGGACTACCTGGGTTTCACAATTAACTCAGTCCATATGACTGTTACCCTGCCAAGGGAGAAAATGATTGGATTAGCACAATCATGCAATAATTTAATGGTCAACAAAAGACCAACTATTCGACAAGTAGCAACAGTGATTCGTAAAATGGTAGCAGCATTTCCGGCTACACAATTCGGACCTTTGCACTATCAAAAATTTACAGAGAGCAAAGGTACAGGCAATAAAACGACATACAGGTCACTATGATCGTGTCATGAAATTACCCACTGAAGCAATATCAGAGCTACAGTGGTGGGCAGAAAACGTTTGGCATAGTTTCAGCCCTATCTTCATCACTAACCCTACTTTAGTTATTCAAACAGATGCCAGTACTCAAGGCTGGGGAGCGACTAACTCCATATCCAGCACAGGTGGTAGATGGACTAACCTAGAGTCATCATTACTACTTACACTGGGCATTAACTATCTAGAGATGTTGGGCGCCTTTTATGGTTTAAAAGCATATGTATCTAATATGCAGCACTTGCATGTTCGGTTACAAATTGATAAATACTACGGTGATAGCTTATATTAACCATATGGGTGGCATAAAATCATTATCATGCGACAAATTGGTCAACATGATTTGGCAATGGTGTGTCGAAAGACATATTTGGCTATCAGCTACTTACCTACCAGGTAAGCTAAACACCCATGCAATGAGAAAATTAAATGCCTGGGTTGCAAGTTTGAACAGACCTTACCTGGAACTGGGATTGTCCAAACAAACCATCACCACCATGTCGGCATCCCTTCGAACATCCACCAAGAGGCAGTACTTAACCAGCATCAAAAAAGGGAGAAGTACTGCCAGGAAACAGGGACAACATACGCAACAGCCACAGCCACCAACATACTGGAGTTCCTGGCCTATCTACACCACGATGTAGGGATCAGCTACAGTGCCATCAACACAGCGCGGAGTGCTCTTTCTGCTTATCTCAAACCAGCGCCAGGACAACAGGCGATGGGATCCCATCCACTGGTGGTAAAACTGATGAAGGGCATTTACAATATCAAGCCCTAAGCCCAGGTATACCCATATTTGGGATATCAGTGTGGTCCTGACATATCTAAGGGAATGGCCACCAGCCAAATCCCTCGGCCTCGAGCAAGCTACACTAAAGACGCTCATGTTGATGGCACTTGTATCCGCTCAGAGGGTCCAGTCACTACACCTATTGCGACTGGACAACATGATCACAGCTCCAGACCAGATCTGTCGTTATCCAGCGACTGATCAAACATAGCAGACCAGGAACACCTAATCCAGTCGTGGAATTCCGGGCTTACCCACCAGAACCACGGTTATGTGCCATGACCCACCTACTATCCTACATAGACACAACCAAAATATTCGAGGGAGATGAAAAGCCTTGTGGGTCAGTCATAAAAACCTTATGGTCGGGTGACGAGCCAAACCATTGCGAGATGGCTCAAGCAGGTGCTAGAAACTGCTGGGATAAACACTAACATGTACAAATTTTATTCCACCAGGGCAGCATCCATGTCGACGGCTAAAGAATGGACATGCCTATAGACCACATCCTGGCTACAGCAGGATGGTGGGGGGGAAAAGACCGTTCAGAAATTTTATAATAAGCCGTTGGCAAAACCTGGTTTATTTGCAGTAAAGATTTACGAACTGCAAATATTTAATTTAAGCCCAGGGGAGCAATTTAATTCTTTGTTGTTATTGTTTAAAAAATACCATAGTGTTTTTCTACAAATAGACTCATTGGTTGATTACGATAACACTTCCTCCCTCAAGAACTTCGGCAGTGAGTGAAATGAAACTGTTACACGGTTTGAAATCACAGAGCTTTGAAGTCTTCACGTAGTCACTCACGTGACTCCGAAGTAAAATAGTAAGATTAAACGAGAACTTACCAGTTTGAAGTTTGATCTGTATTTTATGAGGAGTTACGATGAGGGATTACGTGCCCTCCGCTCCCACCCTCATTATATGGATCAAACTAATAAATTGATGTCTCCTTATCTTTACTATGTTTACTTCAAATAACTGTGTCTATCTGTGATTCCACACCGCTGCTTGGAAGTATGCCGCGCCTGCGCACTGAGCGGGTTCTTCACGTAATCCCTCATCGTAACTCCTCATAAAATACAGATCAAACTTCAAACTGGTAAGTTCTCGTTTAATCTTACTATTTTACCTTCATACTTCATCAGCCTCTGTTTGGTGATGGACCTACTTTTTTGGACACTGAAACACATCGGGGAGATATTGGCCACAAAGAAGAACCGCCGACAAGCTTCATCAGGTGACATTGTCTGGGCTCTTCAAAGTCAGATGAGATTCAATGAGATGTTTAATGTGAATCGACAGAGCAGCGAGTGAACCACCATTTTATTGAGGCAGACCAGGGTAGACAATGAAGCATTATCCATCCAGTGGAACTAAGTAGCACAAAGCTGAGTGGAGATCTGGAACTTTCTCTCCGACTGGTATGTCAGGCAGAAATCAGAATGGTAACACTGGAGTGCATCACTTCATAAGTCATAGGAGCAGATGTAGATTATTTGACCCATCGAGCCTACTCTGCCTTTCAATCACGGCTGATTTATCTTTCCCTCTCATTCCCATTCTCCACCCCATAGCCCTCGACACCCTTGTATCTGCCAACCTCCAGCATAAAACTACCCAATGACTTGACCGCCACAGCCGTCTCTGGCAATGAATTCCACAGATTCATCACTGAAGAAATTCCTCCTCATCTCATAAGTTCATAAGATCCAGGAGGAGAATTAAGCTATTCGGCCGAAAAGGTCTACTCTGCCAATCAATCACGGCTGATCTATCTTTCTCTTTCAACCCCATTCTCCTGCCTCCCCCCCCCCCCCCCAACCCTCGACAGCCTTACCAATGAAGTATGGTAAGGATGTCAGTATTTGTCAATCTCCATCTTAAATATACCCAATGACTTGGCCTCCTCAGCCCTCTGTGGCAATGAATTCCACAGATCATCACCTTCTGACTAAAGAAATTCCTCCTCATCTCCTTTCTAAAGGAAGGTATTTTATTCGAAAGGCAACGCCCTCTGGTTCTAGACACTCCCGTATCCACTCTATCCAGGCCTTTTGCTGTTTGGTAAGTTTCAATGTCTCCCCTCATCCCAGTGCCATCAAACGCTCATCATAAGTTAACCCAGTCATCTCCGGCATCATTCTCGCAAACCTCCTCTGGACCCTCTCCAATGCCAGCACACCCTTCCTCCGATATGGGGCCTAAAACTGTTCCCAATAAAGCAAGATTGCCAGATCTTTCGTCATCAGGAGCACTGAAGGTCTCACAACCAAGATGGGCAGAAAATCAGGCACGATCTAACTGTACGACAGGCAAGACTTTGTCAGCTCAGAAGCCAGACAAAGTTAGTTACAGCAGGGACTAAATTCAGCAAGACCGTTTCATGGAAAATTCAGATCACCTGTTTATCTCCTTATCCGATACAATTCGAGTGAAAGATCCGATGATTGAACATGTCAATAATTTTCACAAATCTGCAAACTGCAACCCTGGCAGAAATCAGTCACAAAAGGCAGACAGCTTTTTTTTATAAAAAAACCCGCTGTTGCTTACATTTAGCTTGAAAAGTCTCTCCATTCTGGATCCAAGTACCTTTGCGAAGGGGGGGGGGTCAAGAGAGCAGGGCCTTCAAAAACGTGTCAGCAAGCGGAAGGAGAGATGGATAGAGAGGAAGCCGTAAATCACAGCACAAACGCTCCTAATGAGGTAGACTCGACCTCTCCAAATAGCTTTGAGCACCACACTTGGAAGCAGTAGCCTGGCCTGACACATCCCTCTGGAGCTCGCTGGCCAAGTTTTACTGCAAAGAAAAATTCCACTTTAACGCAAAACCAGGCCAAAGGTGGTGATATGCCACGACTAAAACAAACAAAGCCATTGATGGCTGTTACTGTGAGAGGTGGATCCATTTCAGAGGCGCGGGCGTGCCATTTGGATGCCATCTTTGTGAGTTGTTTTCAGCCCGGGGGGCTCGGGTTTATCAAGACCCCGGCAAGACAGAGCAGTCGTCAATTCCCGCGTCCAAAAATTCACAAAAAAAAAAAACTGCAAACTTATAAAACTGCTTCTTAAAGAGATTTGCAACTCCTGGGCTTGTTATAGCGCGACCAGGATAATTTGTCTCCCTGACCGTACAGGAGGCTTCCGTTTTGAGAAAGAAAGACTCAATAATTTCAAAAATGTCGGCATTTCCAACCCGTGCTCTTTGAACCCGAGCTCCACGGAGACTTCAGGCAAAGGTCACAACATACATCCCAACCACCCAACAAGAAAGGCGTTTTAATCTTGAACGCGAGTGTGGGTTACAGGACATTTGCTCAGCTCGCCATGACGCAAACTATGAACTTGATTGTAAAGAACTGTTTTAATAATTTCATTTCTGAGAAAATGTTTCTCCTCCAGGACCATCTGGAATACATTGCACTCGGAAAACAAGAAGTCAGTATTGGGAACTTCATTTGCGCGGCAGAGGGGCAAAACTGGAACGCACGGCCTTGATTCATGATCATCCCCTTCACATGGAACACCAATAATAAATGAGGTCGTGGCCATAAACTAAATGAGTTAAACTTGAGGATGTACGCACGAAATTCACTCTGGGTACAATTATAATCTGCTCTGAGTTCAGTTTATTTAAGAATAAGGAGTAAGCCATTTAGAACGGAGACGAGGAAACACTTTTTCTCACAGAGAGTGGTGAGTCTGTGGAATTCTCTGCCTCAGAGGGCGCTGGAGGCCGGTTCTCTGGATGCTTTCAAGAGAGAGCTAGATAGGGCTCTTAAGGATAGCGGAGTCAGTGGATATGGGGAGAAGGCAGGAACGGGGTACTGATTGTGGATGATCAGCCATGATCACATTGAATGGCGGTGCTAGCTCGAAGGGCCGAATGGCCTACTCCTGCACCTATTGTCTATTGCTAAGTGTACCGAGATACAGTGAAGAGCTTTTGCTTTGACAAGCTTACTTTTCACCAGCACACGTGCGGGCCATTGGCGGAGGTTTTCTTGCCTCAGTGCCTGGCACAAAGTTTGCCAACAATATTGCTAACTCGGTGAAAATGCGAGTGGTGATGAGGATGCAAAGAAACTACAAGGGAGACGGCCCAAGCTGAGTAACTGGGCAACGACAGGGCAGATGGAACAGGGGGAAGAAAGTGGGCAGTTGTCCATTTGGGTGGAAAAAAAACCCCCCAAAATTGCTGAGTGTTTTCTTAAGTTATGAAATTAGAAGAAATAGTTTAAAGAAAAGCTGGGCGATCTAGTACACGTCATTGAAAGCTAAGATAGACACAAATTGCTGGATCAACTCAACGGGTCAGGCAGCGTCTCTGGAGAAAAGGAATAGGTGACGTTTCGGGTCAAGACCCTTCATCAATCTCGACCCTAAAATGTCACTTATTCTTTTTCTCCGGAGGTGCTGCCTGACCCCACTGAGTTACTCCGATATTTTGTGTCTACCTTCAGTGCAAATCAGCATCAGCAGTTCCTTTTTACACTCACTGAAAGGTAACATGCAATTAGGAAGCGAAAAACAAGAGGCGATCGTTAGAGGAGTAACGACCCATTGCTACAACCATGTAGGGCCTTGTAGTAGGCCCCCCCCCCGCCCCCGGCCCCCCCCCCCCCCCCCGCCCCCGGTCATGACTGACCATGGGTGATGCATCCTAGTTTGCAGGTGATGTGTGGTCGGATGCAAGCCTGGGCGATCAATGTAATATGGAGGACAGGCTGTTGCCCATGCAGCACGTCCCTCCCCTCTCCACATCGCTGATCGTTCCAAAGGAACAGCAGGGCCGTTACAGTTTGGCACCAGCGCCATCGCAGGAGCTGCCATCGCGAGGTTGTAGACAACGACAAACTGCCTTAGGGGCTCCGACTCCGGATTTTCTTGAGGTTTACTCCTGGAGCCTTTTCCATGACTGGATATGGCCACAAGGCAGTGGGGGTGTTAAATCAGAGTTTTCCCTCTCCGAGATGGACTGCCTTCCCAGGCTGACGAGCCCCCACCTGCCCGAGACTCGTGGGGGCAGGAGCGTCTACCTTCCCGTGCAGGTCTGTAGCACCTGCCCACTGCCCACAATGTCGGGCCTGTAATATCAAGTATTGCATTCGGTATTGTTGGTCCAAAACTCGAGTTACTTCTAAAAGGAGGGAGTACAGCAAAGATTCACCGGGCTGGTCCCTGGGTTTGCTGAACTCCCTCCAGTGTCCTGTTTCCAACTTTGTCCCATCAGGAGGGAGGTGATCTCACTGTAAAGCAGAAGATTCCCAGAGGGCTGACAATCGGATAGAAACGGGGAGGATTCTTCTTGCTCAGGAGTCTGGAACTGAGGTGTTGCGGTCTTAGAATAAGGGGGAAATCATTAAAGATTGAACGAAGGAAAAATGTCATCACTCAGTGGGCGATGAATCATTGGAATCCACTAGCCCAGATAAAAGTGGAGATTCAGCTATTTAACCAGCACCAGCAAGTCATGTCATTCAGATTCTCTTGATCTGCATCTAATACAGACGCCCCCTTTGTTTCTCTCCACCCATTCTCTTTCCCTGCAACTCTAAACGCGTTTAATTACTGACTCTCCCTATTCTGATGAACGGTGATCAAGTGTTTCTCTTCCCATAGACCTAGGCTTGACCTTTTGAGTGCTTTCCGCATTTCATATTTATATTAATCGTCGTCAGAAACAAAGCAGCAATCTGTTGACACAAGGAACTGCAGAAACTGGGTTACAGAAAAAAGTTACAAAGAACTAGGGTGGCACGGTGGCTCAACAGTAGAGTTGCTGCCTTACAGCACCAGAGACCTGGGTTTGATCCTGACCACGAGTTTGTACGTTCTCCCCCTGACCTGCGTAGGTTTTCTCCGAGGTCTCCGGTTTCCTCCCACACTCCAAAGACGTACAGGTTTGTAGGTTAAGTGGCTTGGTATAAATGGAAATTGTCCCCAGTGTGTGTAGGATAGTGCTAGTGTGCGAGGATCGCTGGTTGGTGTGGACTTGGTGGGCCGAAGGGCCTGTTTGCACTTTGTATCTCCAAACTAAACTAAAGAAATAAACTAAACTGCATATACTGGTTTACAAAAAGTTACAAGGAACTGCAGAATGAAATGCAGGTTAGTAAAGGGTGTCACAGGTTATGGGGAGAAGGCAGGAGAATGAGGTTGAGAGGGAAAGATAGATCAGCCATGATCGCAGAGTAGACTCAATAGACCGAATTGCCTAATTCAGCTCCAATGTGTTATTGACTTATGGTACACAAAAAAACTGGAGAAACTCAGCGGGTGCAGCAGCATCTATGGAGCGAAGGAAATAGGCAACGTTTCGGGCCGAAACCCTTCTTCAGACCCTGTTATGAACTTATGTTGGTTGTTAGCAATGGGCAATTATTGGCCACATTGGTCAGCAAACACAAAGGAATAGTGAAAGGCTTGGATAGAGTGGATGTGGAGAGGATGTTTCCACTCGTGGGAGAGTCTAGGACCAGAGGTCATAGCCTCAGAATTAAAGGACGTTCCTTTAGGAAGGAGATGAGGAGGAATTTCTTTAGTCATAGGGTGGTGAATTTGCGGAATTCTTTGCCACAGAAGGCTGTGGAGGCCAAGTCAATGGATATTTTTAAGGCAGAGACAGACACTTAATTAGTACGGGTGTCAGGGGGTTATGGAGAGAAGGCAGGAGAATGGGGAAGATTGATCAGCCGTGATCGAATGACAGAGTAGTCTCGATGGGCTGAATGGACTAATTCTGCTCCCATCACTTATGAACTATGAAGGAAAGCATATATATTGTAATTCACTGCCTGCAGTTGCAATACTGCCACTGAAATACTTTTTGAAGTGGAGACACTGTTGGAGTGGAGTCAAGATATTTGTCTCAAGTTGGTAGCATGATGAAAAGTCCCCATCCAATTGACTTCAATGGAACTGAATTCCAGAGATCAAATTCAACAAACCATTGCTGCTGCATCCTTCATAGGTTGCACAACTGGGATAAATGATAAGAGCAGAATTAGGCCATTCGGCCCATCAAGTCTACTCCGCCATTCAATCATGGCTGAACTATCTCTCCCTCCGAACCCCATTCTCCTGCCTTCTCCCCATAACCCCTGACGCCCATACTAATCAAGAAACTATCGATCTCGGCTTTAAAAACACCAGTGATTTGGCCTCCACAGCCTTCTGTGGCGAAGAATTCCACAGATGCACCACCCTCTGGCATGTCGAACACTGGATTATTGATCTCAACTCTGATGCAGCTTTTTGATTTTCTCGTGGATAAAACAGGGTTTGTGACTAATTTAAACCAGGTACCTGTGGATTTCCCTTGTACCCAGCCACGGTGTGGTGGCAGGTAATTGTCATTTGTTATTCCGACTGTCATAACAAGCCGTGTTTTTGCTGTGCTCATCAAATGGTCGCACGCAAAAAAAAAATGATGACTCAGCATTATTTCCCAGCTTGCTCGTTAGCTCAGACATTGGAAAAAAACTCATTAAAATAGTATAAGTGATGGCACCATCAAACTAACAACTTGTATTGCGCGAGAGAGAGAGAGAGAGAGAGAGAGAGAGAGAGGGAGAAAGGAAGAGGGGGAGAGAGAGTGGGAGAGGGGAGATTGAGACCATGATCAGAAGTGATAGGAGCAGAATTAGGCCATTCGGCCCATCAAGTCTACTCCGCCATTCAATCATGGCTGATCTATCTCTCCCTCTTAACTCCATTTTCCTGCCTTCTCCCCATAACCCCTGACAAAAGAGAGAGAGAGGGAGTGGGAGTGGGGGTGAGTGTGAGTGGGAGTGGGAGTGAGTGGGAGTGAGAGTGGGAGTGGGAGTGAGTGGGAGTGGGAGTGGGAGTGAGTGTGAGTGGGAGTGAGTGGGAGTGAGTGGGAATGGGAGTGGGAGTGGGAATGGGAGTGGGAGTGGGAGTGGGAGTGAGTGGGAGTGGGAATGGGAATGGGAGTGGGAGTGGGAGTGGGAGTGAGTGGGAGTGGGAGTGAGTGGGAGTGGGAGTGGGAGTGGGAGTGGGAGTGGGGCGTGGGCCGTGCGTGGGCGTGGGCGTGGGCGTGTGCGTGGGCGTTGCCGTGGGGTGGGCGGTGCCGTGCGTGTGCGTGGGCGTCCGGTGGGCGTGGCGTGGAGCGTTGCGTGGGCGTGGGGCGTGCGTGGGCGTGGGCGTCCGTGGGCGTGCGTGGGCAGTGCGTGGGCGGGGCGTGCGTGGGCGTGGGCGTGCGTGGGCGTGGGCGTGGCCGTGCGTGTGCGATGGGCGTGCGATGGCGGTGCGTGTGCGTGCGTGGGCGTGGGCGCGTGGGCGTGGGCGTGGGCGGGCGTGGGCGTGGTCCTGGCCATGGGCCGTTGGCGTGGGCCGTGGGTGTGGGAGTGGGAGTGGGAGTGGGAACAAACACTTTGGCCTTAGAACACCAAGGACATGGGTGCTAACATAGGAGATTGAAGAAGTACAGGTAGCCAGAACTGAAGGAATGCAGGGACCTCAGTGGCTGGGCTGTGTGACTGGGAAATAGGTTACAGACAACGGTGGAATTTCCTGAATGAGACCTTTATACTGGAGACTTTGCGCCATTTGAATCTGATGACAGTAAGTAAAGTTATGTCACGTCCAGTTTATGGGCATAGGCACTAGCACTGTGAAGTACAAGTACAATGGAAACTGTGCTGGAGCTACATCTCAGGCATGGAGACTCGGGCAACATACAAAAGCAGAAATCACACATAAAGTGGAAATATATTATACAGAACGTTACGAAAAGAAAGTAGACTATGCAAAGAAAACCCAAAACATCACTGCAAAACACAATCTAAAAAACCGTTATGTCTATGGAAGTGTAAAAGGTGGCTCATAGTGTTCACTAATGCCCCTGTCCCACTTAGGAAACCTGAACGGAAACCTCTGGAGACTTTGCGCCCCGCCCAAGGTTTCCATGCGGTTCCCGAAGGTTCCCGGTGGTCTTTGTCAGTCTCCCTACCTGCTTCCACTACCTGCAACCTCCGGCAACCACCTGCAACCTCCGGGAACCGCACGGAAACCTTGGGCGGGGCGCAAAGTCTCCAGAGGCTTCCGTTCAGGTTTCCTAAGTGGGACGGGGGCTTTACGGAGATAGGATTAGGGTTGCGCAGGTCAGAACGTAGGTTTAAGGTTTCATCTATAAGTTTAGCGACAGTGATTGGCCAAATTACAGAGGTGGGGGGGGGGGGGTGAAGACAAAACTACAGTAGATGAGGCGGCAGAGTGGCGCGCCAAAGACATGTCGTAACTACGGTTGCTATCTGTACGGAGTACGTTCTACCCATGACCTGCGTGGGATTTTCCCCGGGAGCTCCAGTTTCCTCTCACACTCCAAAGACGCGCGGGTTTGTAAGTTAGTCGGCTTTAGTAAAATTGTAAAATTTGTCCCGGTGTGGGAGGATTAGTGTTAGCGTGCGGGATCGCCGGTCAGTAGGGACTCGGTGGGCCGAAGGGCTAGTTTCCGGGCGGTATTTCCAATCTAAAAACTGGGCAGAATTGGCTAACATTCCGAGGATAATGGGCGATCTTCCAAATTGTGACCTTTACATTCGATTTTGATTTCAAAGACAGTTTGAGACAAAGACAGGATGAAAGGATAATGTGTTAACGCAAACTTCAAAGTGTGGGCAAGTACTTTAGTCACAATGGGATTAGGTTCGACAGCCAGCTGGCAAACTTAGAAGAGTAGGTAATATTCAAAGAAGTGTTTAAGAAGGAACTGCAGATGCTGGAAAATCGAAGGTACACAAAAATGCTGGAGAAACTCAGCGGGTGCAGCAGCATCTATGGAGCGTAGGAAATTGGCAACGTTTCGGGACGAAACCCTTCAGGAAGGAAATAGGTAACGTTTCGGGCCGAAACCCGGAAGGGTTTCGTCCCGAAACGTTGCCTATTTCCTTCGCTCCTTAGATGCTGCTGCACCCGCTGAGTTTCTCCAGCATTTCTGTGTACCTAGTATTCAAAGAAGTGTTGAGTGTGAAGGTAAAATAATGCTTTTGATGAACAACCAAACAGGAGGGTGTTTTTCAGTAGCACCCACATCCCATAAACATACTCCTAAAGTATCGTCAAAGAGCCCAAAGTCAGAAAAGGGGGTAGGATGTGGTCTGGACTAAAAGATGAGTCATCTACAAAAAGTCAAGTATGGCAGGGTGGCTCAGCGGTAGAGTTGCTGCCTTACAGCGCCAGAGACCCGGGTTCGATCCTGACTACGGGTGCTGTCTTAACGGAGTTTGTACGGTCTCCCCATGACCGAGTTGGTTTTCTCTAGTTCCTCCCACACTTCAGGTTTGTAGGTTGATTGGCTTCTGTAAAATAATCCCTGGTGCGTCGGATAGAACGAGTGTATGGATGGTTGCTGGTCAGCACGGCTCGGTGGGCCGAAGGGCCTGTTTGTAGGTTTAATCGGCTTCAGTAAAGATTGTAAATTGCCCCGATTATGTAAGGATAGTGTTGGTGTGCGGGGATCGCTGGTGGCACGGAGCCAGTGGGCCGAAGGGCCTGTTTCCGCGCTGTATCTCAAAACTAAAATAAAAACTAGGAGACAGAATGAGACTGATAGAGAGTTAAAAAACAAGTGGTCTCAGAGGAACAAAAAAGGAAAGTGAAAAATGACTTACAGGAGCCTTCTAAACTAACGTCACATATAGTGATAAATGTTTTAAGGAAGAGAGGCTGGCTGAGGGGATAGTAGAACCATGAAGGGCTCGTTCAGGTAAGGTTATAATGGCAAATCAGGCAACGTGAACCTTGTTAAACAAGTTCTTCTGCAATGAAGAAAAAGTGAAAAAAATACCAGCAGTGCAAATGAATTTAGAAATAATTCAAAGGGAGGATTAAATTAAACTTTAAAAAGAAAATAGTGCACAAAATAATAGGAGGGCACAAAAAGCCGGAGTAACTCAGCGGGTCAGCCAGTATCTCTGGATTTGAGACAAATCTTAGACTTTGGAGATACAACGTGGAAACAGGCCTTTTGGACCGCCCAGTCAACTCCTACCATCGATCACCCTGTTCACTAGCACTATCCTACACACACTAGGGATATCTTTACCATGTACAGGCCAATTAACCGGCACATTGTAAGGTCACTGGAGTGTGGGAGGAAACCAGAGCGCCCAGAGAAAACCCACGGGGTCACACGGAGAACGTGTAAACTCCATACAGACAGCACCCTTGGTCAGGATCGAGCCCGGGCTTCGGGCGCTGTGAGGCAGCAGCCCTACTTCCTCATCACCGTGCTGGCCCCTAATCTCTGCGAGCTGAATGGACAATGTTCAATCCAGTTTGACCCAACCCTGCATGCAGTCAAACCTGAGCAACATCTAGGCATGGGCAGAGAAATGGCAAATAATGTTCTGCAGTACAAAACTCCCAGGCTGTCTGTTCTTCCTGACACAAGTGACTCGATGGAACCATCACACCCTGTGTGGTGTCAAGTGTACAGAGCGTTTAATTGTCATATATAACGAACGGGACATTTTTGTCACAAACTAACGTGCAGCCAAGTGCCATTCCATTTTCCTGCCATCAGTCGTACAGGCCCCGACTTATCCATTACTGAACAACCTGGTATTTTGCAGGAGAAAACAGGGCTTCACAAAGACGATAGAACCATCAAGAGTGTTTTGTTGTCATACGTTCCAAAACGGGGACTATTAAATTCTTACTTACAACAGCAGCAGCATAACAGGTCTGTAAACACAGTACTGAATAGATAGCACACAGACCAACGATCCCCGCACACTAACACTATCCTACACAGACGAGGGACAACTTACATTTATACCAAGCCAATTAACCGACAAACCTGTACGTCTTTAGAGTGTGGGAGGAAACCGAAGCTCTCGGAGAAAACCCACGCTGGTCATGCAGGGATCACACAAACTCTGTACAGTCGAGACCCGTCTTTGGAGTGTGGGAGGAAACCAGAGCACCTGGAGGCAACCAACGCAGGTCACGGGGACAAACTCCGTACAGACATGCACCCGTGGTCAGGATCAAACACGGGCCTCTGGCGCTGCGCCACCGTGCCGCCCAACTAGTTCCATTCAATCCTACACGTACAATGGACAATTTTAACCAAAGCGAATTGACCTCCAATCTTGCACGTTTTTAGAATGTGGGAGGAAACCGGAGCACCCGGAGGAAACCCACGCAGCCACAGGGAGAACGGATAAACTCCGTACGGACAGCACCCGTAGTCAGGATCGAACCAGGGTCCCTGGCTCTGTAAGGCAGCAACTTTACCGCTGCGCCACCGTATCGACCTCATCTCCCTTCGAATTAATTCTCCAAGGAAGCAAGTAAATAACATTGAGCAATAAATCACGAATGCCTTACATTCCCAGTCTCTTTCCTTCCAGCCCCCGTCCAATGTGTGTTCCTGTGGCCTAGGCACTGGTGAGACCTTCAGCCAACTGCTGCCCATACTGGAACTCACTTCTTTTAAATCATTGCAATTGCTGTGTTCCTTGTCAAACCTTTCTTCAAGCTCATGTTTCAAAATTCTCCCCGTTAGAACTCAACCCTCCCTCCCACCGCTCCGAATGTGGGAACAGCTGAAGATGTTTCATAAGTTCATACCCATCAAGTCCACTCCGCCATTCAATCATGGTTGCTCTAACTTTCCCTCCTAAAGGGCTTTGTCCCGCTGTACGAGCTAATTCAAGAGTTCTCCCGAGTTTCCCCTGATTCAAACTCGGAGAATTACGGTAATAGCCGCTCGTAGGTACTCGGGGCTCTCGTGGACATTTTCCAACATGTTGAAAAATCTTCACGAGTCTTCACGAGCTTACCGCGTTTCCCCGAGTACTGCCGTTATCGTGACGAGCCGCTAAGAGGCGTCCCCGAGCTCCGACGTACCCGCTACGTACATTCCACGTGTTTACCACGAGTTTGATTTTTTTTTTTTAACTCGGGAGAGCTCTTGAATTACCTCATACGGTGGGACAGGCCCCTAACCCCATTCTCCTGCCTTTTCCCCATAACCCCTGACACCCGTACTAATCAAGAATCTATCTAGCCAGCTTTCCTTCCTTAGTTTAGTTTAGCTTAGAGATACATCGCGGAAACAGGCCCTTTGACCCACCGAGTCCGCGCCGACCAGCGATCCCCGCACACCAACACGACCCTACGCACACCAGGGACGATTTAATTTTATACCAAGCCAACTAACAGACAAACCTGTACGTCTTTGGAGTGTGGGAGGAAACCGAAGATCTTGGAGAACAACCTATGCAGGTCACGGGGAGAATGTACAAGCTCCATACAGACAAGCACCCGAAGTCAAGTAATCGTAGTAAAGTATTTAGGACACAGAAGGAGGCTGTTCAGCCCATCAGGACTATGCTAGTCGATAAAAAATATTGACTCAGTCCCATCTTCCAGCACAAGCCTTGCAGCCCAGCAGGTGACAGCTCGTCACGTGCCATTTGAATGTGAGAGAAAGCTGCATAATTGCAGCTGCATTGTTTTCCATTAATATTTTTTTGTGTGAAATATTAATTAGAGGAGGAAAGCAAACGTGCTGGAAGATTTATATCCTGTGCAAATTGTCATTTCTCCCTCTCTTCCGAAATGGGATTACAGTACTCCGATCTCTTCCCCCCTCCTAAAAAAAAACCCCGCCGTAACTACGGCAACGCAACCGAACACGTCTAAACTAAAGAATCCAGCTCATAACAGTGAAAGCAGACAGGAAAGAATTACTTCGGGGTGTAAAAGTAACGTTTTCATTGAGGACTCCCAAGGGATGCAGCAGTAGGAGCGAAAGCCAAAAGCTTGGCTAACATGTAATCACTGCCAATTCAGCAAGCACAGAAGTGTTTTAATGAATGCAAAACATCTGTCAAGATCTTATAGGAGTCTATTGAGGGAACAAGTAACTGGGGCTTCAGAAAAGTCCCAGTAACTCTGCCAAAGAGGCCTTTCCACCATCCTGGGAGTTTTCAGTCTGCTTTGAGCAAATGCATATTGGCCAAGCGGAAGGAAACGATTTCCGTCAGAACAGGGGGGCATTTTTAAAATTAGAGGAAGCACGTTACTCTTCGCGATACGGAGCAGAAACAGGCCCTTTGCCCCGCCGAGTCCGCGCGGACCAGTGACCACCCAGCACGCTAGAACTATCCTACACACACGCACGAGGGACAATTTACCATTTTATCGTAGCCAATTAACCTACAAACCCGCATATCTTTGTAGTGTGGGAGGAAACCGGAGCACCTGTGGAATCTGTGGGATTCTTTGCCAGAGAAGGCAGTGGAGGCCATCAATGGATATTTTTAAGGCGGAGATAGACAGATTCTTGATTAGTAAGGGTGTCAGGGGTTATGCTAAATGCATTTCGTTGTCTCTGTACTGTACACTGACAATGACAATTAAAATTGAATCTGAATCTGAATCTGAATGGGGAGAAGGCAGGAGAGTGGGGTTGAAAGGGAGAGATAGATCAGACATGATTGATTGGCGGAGGAGACTTGATGGGGGCCGAATTCTGCACCTATAACTTATGACCTTATGGCCCAGAGAAAACCCACACGGTCACAGGGATAATGTACAAACTCTGTACAGGCAGCACCCGTAGTCAGGATCGAACCAGGGTCGCTCAGGCTGTGAGGCAGGAAATCCACCGTGTCACTTCTACACACAAAGAGGAAACTGTGCATCTCTGATGCTGCTAGTAAACCTGGGGCAGCACGGTGGCGCAGCGGTAGAGCTGCTGCCTTACAGCGCCAGAGACCCAGGTTCGATCCTGACTACGGGTGCTGTCTGTATGGAGTTTGTGCGTTCTCCCCGTGACCTGTGTGCCTTTTCTCCGGGTGCTCCGGTTTCCTCCCACAAATCCGTAGGGTAAATGGGTTTGGTAAAGTTGTAAATTGTCCCTAGGATGTAGGATGTGTCGGAAAGTGCCAGTGTGCTGGGCTCGCTGGTCAGCATCGGCCCAGTGGGCTGAAAGGCCTCTTTCTGCAGTGTATCTCTGAATGAGACCAAACTAACCTAGTTATTGGCTAATAGATTATCTTTAAAAAGTTCAAACCCAAGGCACATAGATTTTGGTGAAATAAGGGGAGCCTGGAAGTTGGTTAGGTAGGGGTATAGGTCAAAGGTTAGGGGCATAGGTCAAAGGTTAGTGGGGGGGGAAAGCAGGAGAATGGGGTTGAGAAGGAAAAATAGATGAGCCATGATGAAATGGTGGAGTAACTCAGCGGGTCAGGCAGGCAGCATCCCAGGGGGAAATGGATAGGTGACATTTTGAGTCGGCTCAGAAGTAGGAGGGTCTCGGACCAGAGGTACCACGGCCTCAGAAGAAAAGGACGTACGTACCTTCAGCAAGGAGATGAGGAGGAATTTATTTAACCAGGGGGCGGTGAATCTGCGGAATTCATCGCCACAGACGGTGGTGGAGACCAAGTTTGGGTATTTTTCAAGCGGAGATTGGCAGGTTCTTGGTCAGCGAGGGTGTCAAAGGTTACGGGGAAAAGGCAGGGGAATGGTAATGTCACTTTTAATCCCTTCATCTAAATCATTGATGTAAATAGCTGTGGTCCCAGCACCGACCCCACGAGTCACTGCCTGCCATTCTGAGACCCGTTAATCCCTACTCTTTGTTTACTATCTGCCAACCACTTCTCTATCCATGTCAGTACCCTACCCCCAATACCATGTGCTCTAATTTTGCCCACTACTCCCCTACGTGGGACCTTATCAAAGGCTTTCTGAAAGTCCAGGTACACTACATCCACTGGCTCTCCCTTGTCTATTTTCCTAGTTACATCCTCAAAAAATTCCAGAAGATCAGTCAAGCATGATTTCCCCTCCGTAAATCCATGCTGACTCGGACTGATCCTGTTACTGCTATCCAAATGTGCCGCTATTTCATCTTTTATAATTGACTCCAGCATCTTCCCCACCACCTTATGGTCTTATGATGACCGGCAGGGTATTGCTGAGCAAGGGTGTTAAGATTTGGTCAGAGCTAGATTTTAAGGGCCGTACATCTGGGTGAGTAGAATGCTACAGTTCGGGCTCAGCCAGTGATTTATACAGATGAGCTTGAGCCCGTCTACACTGGGCTTCAGATTCCCAGCTTGTATCACTTCCCCAGCTTGAGACACACTCAACAGCCTGCATTAGTTCCCAGCCTTGCCACACACCGGTGTTGGTGTTATGCTCAAATCCCCTCAATTACCTCATCCGCCCCTGCAGCTGTGACCACCAGCAACTCTGCACAAGTCCCAGGCTTCTGATCTCCTCCAGTCCTGCCTGCGTCTACATCTTTGATGGTAATCGCTCCTCCGTAATTCTCTTGGCTGCCGAAGCCTTTGGCTCAGGAATTCCTCCCTAAAATGTCCGTGTCTCCGCTTCACTCTCTCCCCGCACGTCGCTGTCCTGAACCCGGTTCAGTTCAGTTTTAGTTTATTGTCACCTGCGCCGAGGTACAGTGAAAAGCTTTTGTTGCCTGCTAACTATATGGCACATTAGAGTCATAGAGTGATACAGTGTGGAAACAGGCCCTTCGGCCCAACTCGCCCACACCGCCCAACAATGTCCCAGCTACCCTAGTCCCACTTGCAACGCAATAAATCCCTGTCCTTCACCTCCTACTCTCTGCCTTCTAACTGGGACGACAGATGGCACAATGGGCTAAGTGTTCGGCTGGCGACCGGAAGGTAGCCGGTTCGAATCCCGCTTGGAGTGCATACTGTCGTTGTGTCCTTGGGCAAGACACTTCACCCACCTTTGCCTGTGTGTGAATGTGTGTGAATGTGTGTGAGTGATTGGTGGTGGTCGGAGGGGCCGTAGGCGCAGATTGGCAGCCACGCTTCCGTCAGTCTGCCCCAGGGCAGCTGTGGCTACAGAAGTAGCTTACCACCACCGAGTGTGACTGAGGAGTGAATGAATAATGCGATGTAAAGCGCCTTGAGTATTAGAAAGGCGCTATATAAATCCCATCCATTATTATTATTATTATTCTGAATTACAAAGAGGGGCAGCACAGTAACCGCAGCGGTAGAGTTGCTGCCTTACAGAGGCAGAGACCTGGGTTCGATCCTGACCTCGGGGGATGTCTGCACGGAGTTTGTACATTCCTCCTTGTGACCTGCGTGGGTTTCTCCGGGCGCTCCGGTTTCCTCCCACACTCCAAAGACGTACAGGTTTGTAGGTTAGTTGGCTTCAGTAAAATTGTCCCTCGTGTGTGTAGGGTAGTGCTAGTGTGCGGGGTGATCACTGGTCGGCACGGACCCGGTGGGCCGCAGGGTCTGTTTCCGCGCTGTATCTCAAAAGTCTAAAAGTAAGGTCTATATGTTCAGCTTAGCATGACAGAGCAAAGCAACATCTGTCTTCATCATACTGACACCTTCCTGAGACTATGCACCTCTGATGCTGCTAGTAAGCAAGGTTTTCGGTGGGAAGAAGGGCCTGTTTCCACGCTGTATCTCTAAAGTATAATGTAAAGTCTAAAGCTATCCATTCTGCTACTGTTGCCATCCCTTTGAACGGTCTGACTTTACTCATTCGTCTACAAAATAATGCCTTTGATTAGTACAGGAGTCAGAGGTTAAGGGGAGAAGGCAGGAGAATGGGGTTAGGAGGGAGAGATAGATCAGCCATGATTGAAATGCGGAGCAGACTAAATGGGCCGAATGGCCTAATTCTACTCCTATTCCTTATGATCTTTGCCAAAGCCCTTAGGAAAATCTAGATATATATTGCACCTGTTATATTTTCCTTGACCACTATCGCAGTTACTTCTTCAAAGAATTCAACAAAGGTTGTAGCAAAGTAAATTTCATTTTGAAATCCACTCCGACTGTTAATTGTTATATAAATATATATATATATATATATATGCGTCACAGATGGCTTTTATCATCGGGTCAGATTTGCATCAACAACATTTTCTTGGAATTAACTCAATGTGGTGAACTAGTCACGAGGAACTCGACATTAACACATGTACGGTCTGTAAATAATAGCGCCTTACTTGTCGTAGGAAGTGGTGATCCTTTGGGGTGGATGTCACAGTAATAAGCAACCACTTATGCCTCAGGTCATTCCTCCCAAACTTCACAACTTGTGCCAAGTGAACTCTGTCGAGGTCTGCAACAAAAGAAATCTCTTTTAATACATTAACAAATACCAAATACATTTCACATTAGTTAAAAACACAGCCCTGTATTGAGTTAGCGTTAAAATGCAGTCTGAAGAATGGTCCCGATCTGAAACATCACTTTAGTTCCATTTAGAGATAGAAACATAGAAAAGAGGTGCAGGAGGAGGCCATTCGGCCCTTCCAGCCAGCACCGCCATTCATTGTGATCATGGCTGATCGTCCCCAATCAATAACCCGTGCCTGCATTCTCACCATATCCCTTGATTCCACTAGCCCCTAGAGCTCTATCTAACTCTCTTAAATCCATCCAGTGATTTGGCCTCCACTGCCCTCTGTGGCAGGGAATTCCACAAATTCACAACTCTCTGGGTGAAATTTTTTTTTCTCACAGTCTTAAATGGCCTCCCCTTTATTCTAAGACTGTGGCCCCTGGTTCTGGACGCGCCCAACTGCAACACAGAGATACAGAAACAGGCCCTTCGGCCCACCAAGCACCCAGAGTCAATATCGAGCTCGGGTCTCTGGCGCTGTAAGGCAGTAGCTCTACCGCGACTGATGCCACTACTTATCCTACACCATGGTGCCACCACTTATCCATGTCCTTCAGAGATGCTGCTTGAATCACCGAGTTACTCCAGCACGTTGCGTTCGACACAAGAATCCAGCATCTGCAGTTCCTATTATCTCCATTGAAATCCAATGGCTTGGATCATTGTGTAAAAAAGAACTGCAGATGCTGGTAAAATCAAAGGTAGACACAAAATGCTGGAGTAACTCAGCGGGTGAGGCAGCATCTATGGAGAGAAAGAATGGGCGACGTTTCGGGTCGAGACCCTTCTTCATTCACGTGACCCAGCCAAACAGGAAAACATGGATAGGTGACGTTGTTGGAAACAGGCCCTTCAGCCCACTAAGTCTGCGCCGACCAGCAATCACCCCGTACACTAGTTCTATCCTACACACTAGGGACAATTTACAGAAGCCAATTAACCTACAAATCCGCACGTCTTTGGAATATGGGAGGAGACCGGAACGCCCGGAGAAAACCCACGCGGTCAGTCACAGGGTGAAAGTGCAAGCTAAGCACAGACAACACCCGTAGTCATGATCGTACACTGGGACTATGGTGCTATAAGGCAGCTACTCTACCACTGCACCATCACAGATATTGACCTGTTGTGAATTGCGCGACCAATCCTGATTCTTCAAGCTGAGATAAAGAGGAGAAAACACACATACAAATAATCTATTTTGAACTTAAGAACTATGAGGCATTAAATGCTTTGAATATGAAGTGGAAATGGCATTTATCAGTAGCTGTATTGTTTTAAACGTAGAAATTTCGCATTCAAGCTATTGGGAAGATCTGGGCTGAAACAGCAATCAACCTGTTCGCAATACTAAATATCAACTTGTGCATTGGCCTTCCCTGGTTCCTGCCCTTTGATTCCTCATTTCCACACCAACACTATTCCATGCACTTATTGAAGATTACATTGAAATGACAGAACAAGTGCAGCAAAGTCCCTCTGTGAAGCCACACCTATAGCGAGTCCTAGTGCTACCTGCCTTATGCAGTGATACGTAGTGATCTGCAGTAATGTGTAGTAATATACAGTAATTATAGTAATGTACTAATGTACTAATGTAGTAATATACTGAGGTCATGTAGAGTAATGTATTAATATAATGTCATGTGGTAATATAGTCATGTTAAATACTGTAGTAATATATCAGTAATATGTAGTAACATGCGTATGCAGTGCTAGCTGCCTTTTGCCAAACTCCAGCATTTTGTGTCTACCTTCGATTTAAACCATCATCTGCAGTTTTTGCCAAACTGTGCAGCCACACCAATGGCCTGTGTGACCTGCCATATACAGTTTTCAGACACATCGATAATAACCATTTGGAAGTATACACTATTGGGAAAGGAGTACACCAAAGATTCTTCACTTAGTGTCACGGAGTTATACAGCACGGAAACAGGCCCTTCGGCCCAGCTTGTCAATGCTGACCAAGATGCCCCTTCTACACTCGCATCGCCTTCCCACACTGATTCTGTGGGCCAACGTTGCGAGCTTGATCTCCCCAGCGGACATGGTTTGCACCCTCATAGCAGCAAATGCTGACTGGAATGCTGCCAACTCCCAATTGGGAACTGTAGACTGAGGCCAGGCTATCAGAGTCATAGAGTCATGCAGTGTAGATCGTGTAGATGGGACATGCAGGCTGGTGTTGGGCCGAAGGGCCTTTTTCCACGCCGTTAGACTCTATAACTTACGCCACGGCCAAATTCTTACATTTACGTCCATTAATCCATCTAGGCCAAGGCCCAGATGGTTGCATCTGTGTTCGAAGAATATTGGTTGAAATCCCACTGCACAGACTGGAGCTAAGTAGGGAGTGTGTCCTGTGGTGCTGTCTTTCAGATTCCTACTCGAATCGACATAATGAACATGAAGAAATGATCTCGGTGAAAAGCTGAGGTGTCTGAAATGGTAGATGGACACAAAATGCTGGAGTAACTCAGTAGCTCAGGCAGCATCAGAGGCTGAAGTGATAGCTGGCCAATGCAGCCAGCATTCATTTCTTTTGTTCACCATTAAACCCTCAAACATCACTTAAGAAACAGATAATGTGATAAGAATCACATTGCTGTTTCTGGCAGCTTGCAGTGTCAAGTTTCTTACATTATATCCATTTCAGACATTCATTGGGCAAGATTTGCAGGAAAGGACTGCAGATGCTGGTTTAAATCGCAGATAGACACAAAATGCTGGGGTAACTCAGCGGGACAGGCAGCATCTCTGGAGAGAAAGAATGGGTGATGTTACGGGTCGAGACCCTTCTTTGAATCATCGAGTCTTGATCCTGAAACGTCACCCATTCCTTCTCTCCAGAGATGCTGCCTGTCCCGCTGGGTTACCCCAGCACAGCTTTTCTCAACCTTTATACCCTTGCGGAACCCTTGTAATAATTTTCAGGTCTCCGGTGTGAGAGGTTATGGGGAGAAGGCAGGAGAATGGGGCTAGGCGGGAGAGATAGATCAGCCATGATTGAATGGCGGAGTACACTTGATGGGCCGAATGGCCTAATTCTGCTCTTCTCAGCCTTGATGCGGAGTCTCGACCCGAAACCCCAACGTATACCTTTAACATCCTGCGATGATCTATGACCCGCTGAGTTCTTCCAGCATCCTGTCTTTTTTATTCCAGATCCCAGCACTTGTGGCCTCTTTTGCATTCACTTATGCACGCGCGCCCAGTGAAGTCTATAGGGACGAGTTGAGGTGGTGAGAGCCGGAGAGAGACAGCCTCAGTGTTTCTACAGCCTTGTAAACATTTAAGTCACGTTCCATCTCCCGAGTATAAATGATCTTCCCCCAGCGCTCCTGCCAATCTATTCAAATATTTCCTTCCACATTATATTTGTCAGACTGAGCCAGGTGGGTCGACTGCGCCAATGAGTTCAGTCATTGATTGATTTATTTATTTGTGCGAGCCGTTTTGGCCCCATGATTTAAATTAAACACAAAAGTGGCTCAGAAAGTGGAGTTCAATTGGGCCGTGTTCTCCGGTGTGAAAGACCAGGGATGGTCCACTCTCGGGGGCACCGGAGAGGGGAATGTCCGGGCAACGCAAGCTCACAGGTTTCGGCCTGTTCCATGGCTCTTTCTTTATTTACTCCTGACAGGGGTGCATTATTTTTGCAACTTTTTTTTCTCCCCCATTCAGCACTAAAACCACGGTCTTCCTTTCAGTTGCCACGATCGGTTAACATGTTGGGGTTCTCGAGAACATGTCAATATTGACAGGAGGGATCCCAGAGGTCTGGTATAATTTGTGAAGATTCCCAGGGAGTGCGTCAATATTTACGGGAGAGCCAGGGAGAAACAACACATATCTCCAGATTTATTTAAGTTGGGCTGAAGGGCCCGTTTAGTTCAGTTTAGAGATACAACACGGAAACAGGCCCTTCGGCCCACCGAGTCCGCACCGACCAGCGATCCCCACACATTAACACTATCCTCCCACACTAGGGACAATTATACACTTATACCAAGCCAATTAACCTACAAACCTGGGTAGACAAACGTGCTGGAGAAACTCAGCGGGTGCGGCAGCATCTATGGAGCGAAGGAAATAGGCAACGTTTCGGGCCGAAACCCTTCTTCAGACTTGGCTTGAAGGGTTTCAGTCTGAAGAAGTGTTTCGGCCCAAAACATTGCCTATTTCCTTCGCTCCATAGATGCTGCTGCACCCGCTGAGTTTCTCCAGCACTTTTGTGTACCTTCGATTTTCCAGCATCTGCAGTTCCTTCTTAAACACTTAACCTACAAACCTGTACGTCTTTAGAATGTGGGAGGAAACCAAAGATCTCGGAGAAAGCCCACGCAGGTCACGGGGAGAACGTACAAACTCCGTACAGTCAGCAGCCGCAGTCGGGATCGAACCCGGGTCTCTGGCGCTGCAAGCGCTGTAAGGCAGCAACTCTACCACAGTGCCGCCTGTTTGCATGCTTGTCTGGCTCCAGACTCTGCGGAACCATCCCCAAGTGTACACGTCGACAGCACAAAGCCGTCGACTCCTTCAAATAATTGGGAAGTGTAATATCATCTGATGGCTCCCTGGACAAGGAAATCTCAATGAGAATCAGCAACGCCAGTCAAGCACGTGGACCACTGCAGACACGAGTGTTGAACCACCACGACATCAAGCTGTCAACTGAACTCAAAGTCGACAAACCAGTGGTGCTTTCCAGTCTGCTCCATGGCTGTGAAACGTGGACCTCTCTTAAGATCACCCCTCACCCTCCTGCGATCCAGGAAATAAAGTCCTAGCTCCGATCTGGTCTTTAGCCTCCCACCATTCTGTGGTCTCAAGGACTCACTCACATTGACTGCCTCCATCTCTCAAACATCCATCTTAAATTCTTTGTGAAAAGAGATGGGGGGGGGGGAAAAAAAACCGGTCTTTATATCTTCGACAGGAGGTGACACAAAGCAATGAAATGAACACAAAAAGTGAAATCAAATGACTATGCATTCAGTTTAGATATAAAATGTTGGAGTAACTCAGCTTCTCTGGTGGAAAATGATGGGTCGGTTAAGTCCGAGGAAGGGTGCCAACCTGAAACGTCACCCATCCTTTTTCTCCAGAGATGCTGCCTGACCCACTAAGTTACTCCAGCACTTTGTGTCTTTCTTCAGTCTAAACCAGCATCTGCAGTTCCTTTCTACGCACTCTACATTCAGTTTAGTTTCCTTTTAGTTTCCTTTTCGCACACTCATTTCACTCCCTCCCCCTAACAGATCACCCTCCCTTTCTCTTCGTCTCAGTCTCACCCACATCAGAGACGGCAGCTCAGACAACTCATTTCACCTATACCAGCCAGTGAGTGAAGGCTGCAGAAAGTCAGTCTACGGTTTATTGCCCTCCAGTTAAAATCACTTCCAAGGAGCAAGCGGGAGGTTGAACGGACTCCCGGAATAGGAGTGGAGGCCAAGTCCCTGGGATCATTCACGGAACAGTCTGGAGATGTGTGGTTTGTGAAGTCCAATTTGTCACAACTCAAAAATGCATATTTGGCTGGAAGGGACAGAGTGAATGATGCCAGATAAATGGTCCTCTTTCATACTACAAATTACCTGAACTCTGTCCCGAATCCTGCCCTACTACTCAACCCTCCAGCCCTGTCTATCTCTCTTGCTCTCTATCACATATACGCACACTCTTCCAGAACAAGGGGTCACAGTTTAAGGATTCCAGAACAAGGGGGTCACAGTTTAAGGATAAGGGGGAAATCTTTTAGGACCGAGAGGAGAAAAACATTTTTCACACAGAGAGTGGTGAATCTCTGGAATTCTCTGCCACAGAAGGTAGTTGAGGCCAGTTTATTGGCTATATTTAAGAGGGAGTTAGATGTGGCCCTTGTGGCTAAAGGGATCAGGGGGGTATGGAGAAAAGCAGGTACAGGATACTGAGTTGGATGATCAGCCATGATCATATTGAATGGCGGTGCAGGCTCGAAGGGCCGAATGGCCTGCTCCTGCACCTATTTTCTATGTTTCTATGTCCTTATTCCATGTCTTTTATCCAACTCTCTCACTCTCCCTCTTTCACTCTCTCTCCCCCCTCTCTCTCTCCCTCTCTCACTCTCTCCCCTCCCTCTCTACCCCCCACCCTCTCTCCCCTCCCTCTCCATCACACAGGTACACACTCCCATTCTCTATCCTTATTTCATGCCTCTTACACGTCCCTGCTCTCCCTTTAACTTGCTCCCTCTTTGTCGTGAAAGGGCCTGTCCCACTTTCAGGACCTAATTTACGACCTCTGCCGAGTTTGCCCTTGACTCACACTCGCAGCATGGTCGTCACGAGGTCGTAGGAGGCCGTAGGTAGGTCGCAGGAGGTCGTGATGCTAGTCGTAGGTACTCGTGGCTTCAAGTAGGTCGGGGAGATTTTTCTAGCCTGATGAAAATTGTCCACGAGTAAAAAAGATCATGAATTAGGTCGTGAAAGTGGGACAGGCCCTTTAGTCTACCACCATTCTGTTGAATCAGAGACTCACTTGCTTTGTACTACCTTTTCTTTGCACCGTTTTCCTTCAGGAAGTTATTCACCGTTTGGAGGCCATCTCCATTCTCACTGCCCATCAACAGTATTGGAATATCTAGAGTTGGGATTCTCAGAGGCTGGGATCGGTGAAATGCAATGTTGATTAATCCATGTCCTCCAGAGATGCTGCCTGACCCGCCGAGTTACTCCAGCACTTTGTGCTTTACTCTAGATTCCAGCATCTGCAGTTCCTTGTGTCTCCTTCAAAGGCTCGGATGTCTTCAGGGAATCTCTAGTTTCTCAGCTGACAAGAAACATCAGTTTTAATCACGGCAGTAATCAGAAACCTGAGACGAACAGCTTTACAGCCCAGGCTCGCAGTCAGTGCCACACTGCATGTTAACAGCACTCGCACATGGGGTTCAGTTTTATCTTTTTCCAAAGTCCCTGGTTTTGATGAAAGATAAGAACAACTCGTATTCTTGCTTTCATTGAATCAATCTCAGATTCCCCAGGTCCCTGACTCACCTCTGCCTCCATCATCAACAGACTGCCTGTAGCAAATGCTCAGAAGGTAACAGCAGCACTGCCTCAACATGGGAAGTGGCCGGTAGGTAAACATTTAGAGACACAAGGAACTGCAGATGCTGGAAGAGTCACACACAAAAAAAGGACACAAAGTACTGGAGTAACTCTGCGGGTCAGGCAGCATCACTGGCGAACGTGGCTAGGCAACGTTTGGGCCGGGACCCTTCATCAAACTGATTGTGGCAAGAGGAGAGAAAGCTGGAAGAGAGGTGGAGGTGGGGCAAAGTCTGGCAAGTGATAGGTGGATACAGGTGAGAGGGGGTTGACTGGAAGATGGTTGGACAAAGGCCAGAGATGAAAAGGCAAAACGTATGAGATAAGGAGATAGGGATGAAAGAGGGGCAAAATGTGAAGCCAGAGGAAGGAATGTGGGTGTAAGGAGGGGGGAGGGGAAAGGGAGAAATGTGTGTGTAACCAAGCTGGGCACAGGGAAGATAGTGGGAGGTGGTGGGGGGTGGGGGGAGGGGGGTTGGGGAGTATTTATAATGCATGTGTAAAACTTGTCTGGCTGTGCTCACCTCTAATTATTGGGTCAGACAAAGGACACTGGACTGAGTGTGTGGGAAGCTAAACATAGGGACCTACAATCTTCGGGACACACGCGTAGCTCCCAATTAAACAAATTCTACTCCACCAGGCATAGATAAATATCAACACAGTAAAATTAAAGAGTGCCTCTGGAGAGAAGGAACGGGTGACATTTCGGGTCAAGATCCTTCTTCAGTCTGAGGAAGGGTCTCGACCTGAAACGTCACCCATTCCTTCTCTCCAGAGATGCTGCCTGTCCCGCTGAGTTACTCCAACATTTTGTGCCTATCTTCAATGTAAACCAGCATCTGCAGTTCCTTCCCACACAAAAATTACAGAGTGGACAGAAGAGACTGCAGATGCTGGAATCTGGGGTAAAAATTAAACCTCTGGAGGAAGTTGGCGGGTCGGGCAGCATCTGTGGAGGCAGTAGGACAGTCAACACCATCGCATCAAGTTGCTCCATTAGCAGCGTTAAAATGTCACGTTTAATCCTTGAAGGAAACAAATGTGCCAGGTTTTCCTGAAACAAAACTCCCTTGATACAATCTCCGCATCAACACTAACACGCAGACCAATTAAATTATGGAATGTGCTGGAAGAAACTGGTTTACATCGAAGATAGACCAAGCTGCCAGAGGAGGTAGTTGAGGCAGGGACTATCCCAATGTTTAATGTCCCTGTCCCACTTAGGAAACCTGAACGGAAACCTCTGGAGACTTTGCGCCCCACCCAAGGTTTCCGTGCGGTTCCCGGAGGTTGCAGGTGGTTGCCGGAGGTTGCAGGTAGTGGAAGCAGGTAGGGAGACTGACAAAGACCTCCGGGAACTGCACGGAAACCTTGGGTGGGGCGCAAAGTCTCCAGAGGATTCCGTTCAGGTTTCCTAAGTGGGACAGGGGCATAAGAATCAGTTAGACAGGTAAATGGATAGGACAGGTTTGGGGGGGGGGGGGCGAAATGGGTGGGACCAGTGTAGCTGGGACATGTTGGCCGGTGTGGGCAAGTAGGGCTGAAGGGCCTGTTTCCAAGTTGTATCACTCCATGACTATGACTATGACACAAAATACTGTAGTGATTCAGCGGGACAGGCAGCATCTCTGGAGAGAAGGAATGAGCAGAATCGGGGACCCTCGGACTATCTTTGAATGGACTTTGCTGGCTTTACCTTGCACTACACATTATTCCCTTATCATGTATCTGTGCACTGCGAATGGCTTGATTGTAATCATGTATTGTCTTTCCGCTGGCCAGTTAGCACGCAACAAAAGCTTTTCACTGTACCTCGGTACACGTGACAATAAACTAAACTGGACAAGCTAGATGCAGGAAAAATGTTCCCAATGTTGGGCGAGTCCAGAACCAGGGGCCACAGTCTTAGAATAAAGGGGAGGTCATTTAAGACCGAGGTGAGAAAAAACGTTTTCACCCAGAGAGTTGTGAATTTATGGAATTCCCTGCTACAGAGGGCAGTGGAGGCCAAGTGACTGGATGGATTTAAGAGAGAGTTAGATAGAGCTCTAGGGGCTGGTGGAGTCAAGGGATATGGGGAGAAGGCAGGCACGGGTTATTGATAGGGGACGATCAGCCATGATCACAATGAATGGTGGTGCTGGCTCGTAGGGCCGAATGACCTCCTCCAGCAGCTATTCTCTATGTTTCTATGTTTCTATGAAACCGGGTGACGTTACGGACCTGAAGTCGTGAAGTCTTGAAGTTCTTGGGTCTGCAGAAGGGCCTTGACCCATAACGTCATCCATTCCTTCTCTCCAGAGATGCTGCCTGTCACGCTGAGTTACTCCAGCATTTTGTGTCTCCCTTCAATTAAATTACGGACCTGGTCACATTTGACTCGGGCAGGGACACAGCCAATGTGAACAAAGGCCGGAAGGAGAGAGAGAGAGAGAGAGAGATGGACAATCTAGCATACTGAACATTTTGTATTTGCATGATGAGCCCAGGCCGTCTGTGATCTCTGGATACCCAAAAGTGTTTTACAGTCAATTTACAGCTAATACCCTTGGTGGCTGTCATGGTGAAATGGAATATGGTAGGAAATAACAATAACACAGTAAGCTTTCACAAACAGCAATGAAATGCAGAGTGGATAAGGTGTAGGAAGGTAGACAAAAATGCTGGAGAAACTCAGCGGGTGCAGCAGCATCTATGGAGCGAAGGAAATAGGCAACATTTCGGGCCGAAACCCTTCCGGGTTTCGGCCCGAAATGTTACCTATTTCCTTCCTGAAGGGTTTCGGGCCGAAACGTTGCCTATCTCCTTCGCTCCATAGATGCTGCTGCACCCGCTGAGTTCCTCCAGCATTTTTGTCTACCTTCGATTTTCCAGCATCTGCAGCTCCTTCTTAAACAAGGTGTAGGGAGGAACTGCAGATGCTGGTTTAAACCAAAGATAGACACAAACAGCTAGCAATGGCCTGTTTCCTTAATCATTACTTTTTTTGCATATCTTTCATTCATTTGTTCTATATCTCTCCACATCATCGCCCGTTTCCTTTTCCCCATGGTTTCCAGTCTGAAGAAGGGTCTCGACCCGAGATGTCACCCTTTCCTTCTCTCCAGAGATGCTGCCTGTCCCGCTGAGTTACTCCAGCGTTTTGTGTCGAAGATGAGCGGACAGTCTGCTTTAGTTATGTTAGCTTGGGGATAAATATTGACCCGACATTACCAAGAAGAGCTCCCCTGCTCTTCTTTAAATAATTCCCCGGGAACGTTTAGGAAGACTGAAGTAAACACAAGCATGTTTAACCCCTTGAGGCCAACTCGCGATTAGATAGCAGCAGATCTGAATCATAGAAACATTGACTTTGTTTTGACCCGCAGGCTTTACCTGATATAACCCAATCTCAGCCTTTGGAATCTTCAATGAATCTCAGTCTGTTTTTCCTTCTTGGGGAATTAATTTGAGACTTCAACTCTCTTTAGGAATGAGCCAATCTTAAACATGTCAACATTTGTGAACCATTCTACATTTCCTTGCAATCATTTGCTTTCATCTGTCATTTTCACACCTTACCCCTCCATATCTCTAGTGTCCCTCTCCCCTGACTTTCCGTCTGATGAAGGGTCTCGACCCAAAACGTCACCCATTCCTCCTTTCCAGAGATGCTGCCTGTCCCGCTGAGTTACTCCAGCATTTTGGTGGAGTAACTCTTTGGCTTAAACAAGTCAAGTTGGGTTATTAGCAGGAACCAAGAACTACAGATGCTGGTTAGTAAACAGCAGGACCCAAAGATGGGGTAACTCAGCTGGCCAGGCATCATCACTGGAGAACATGGACAGGTGACGCCTTGGGTCTCGTCACGAAACATCACCTATCCATGTTCTCTTGCGATGCTGCCTGGCCTGCTGAGTTGCTCCAGCACTTTGTGTCAGGACAAGTTGAGTTTATTGTCCTATGCACAAGAATGGCGTGGTACAGGGAGAATGAAAATCTTGCTTACAGCACCATCAGAGGAACATAGACTTGCGACACTGTCAGCATGATGTACACAGAGGCTGCTTTTCTCTAAAATGCCAAGCTGAGCAAATAGACTATATTTTGGACTTTAGGCATCAGCCTTTAGAGATACAACGCTGAAACAGGCCCTTTGGCCCACCGAGTCCGCGCCGACCAGCGATCCCGCCATACGCCAGCACTATCCTACACACCAGGGACAATTTACAATTTTACCGAAGCCAATAAACCTACAAAGCTGCACGTCTTTGGAGTGTGGGAGGAAACCGGAGAAAACCCACGAGGTTACAGGGAGAACGTACACGCTCCACACAGACAGCGCGCGTAGTCAGGATCGAATCTCTGGCACTGTAAGGCAGCAACTCTACCACTGAGCCGCTGTGCCACCCAAATCCACTTAAGATTCCAGAAAGCTTCACAGCCAAAGCCCCTCACTGAAGCAAGTGGTCACATTCCTGTGGTCGCAGATGCTAATTACCAGCAACAAGTATTCCTGCTGATATTTTCGAGGGGGTGTGCTCTGGAGCAAGGCGAGTTTGTGTGTCCAAGCCATCTTGCCCATTGAGCACAGGCAACTCAGTTCTACTTGAAAATACTTGCTGGCTTGCACTGTTTGAATAATGTGATTTAGGGCTTAGAGGTTTGGAAAGGGCTGCCGTGAGCACAATTGGTTAATTGATGGATATAAGCCCTAAATCCATCCGAACACTGGGAACAGTCCGTATCAGTAGCTTGGCATTAATGAATGGACAGGAGGACATGGTTTGACAACCTGGTCATTGAGGTTCCATAGCTGACCACTGAGAACCCAAGGAAACAAAATACTGTGGGCTCTATTTTAATCGAGGCACCGTCCTCGTCTATGACGTCTTTGCTCAAGTCTTGAGAAGGAATTAAGGTCTCTCTTATCTTTTTGTATCAAAAATAATTTATTTGATTATGAACAGGATATAAAAACAATAAAAAGAAAAAAATACCACCATATTACAAAATTACCAAATTATTCAGATACTAAATTCCAGACAACTAGGTTACAAATATACTAAATAACTACAATACAACTATGTCCCTCTCTAACACCACCTGGGAGCGGACGTAAACCCCGTAAAGGGGCAAGCATCTGGCTCGGGCAGAGCCCTCGTGTGCCTGGCGCTGTGACACAGCTGTGATGCTACCCAACAGTTTGCTTTCGACAGTGCGTTTGTCAAAGTTTGTAAGAGGGATCACACTCTCTTTCTGGGTTCATTTGGCGATTAAGACCGGCTTTGAATGTGTTTTAACGACCGTCTGAGAGTGCAGGGACAACCATTCTATTGCCTCCATCTACACATCATGCTACATAGAAACATAGACAATAGGTGCAGGAGTACGCCATTCGGCCCTTCGAGCCTGCACCGCCATTCAATATGATCATGGCTGATCATCCAACTCAGTATCCTGTACCTGCCTTCTCTCCATACCCCCGGATTCCTTTAGCCACAAGGGCCACATCTAACTCCCTCTTAAATATAATAATAATAATAATAAATTTTATTTAATGGGCGCCTTTCAGACATCTCAAGGACACCTCACATAGATTAATAGGAATAAAAACATATAATCAGAATATTAATATTAATCAAATATAGCCAATGAACTGGCCTCAACTACCTTCTGTGGCAGAGAGTTCCAGAGATTCACCACTCTCTGTGTGAAAAATGTTTTTCTCATCTCGGTCCTAAAGGATTTCCCATCCATCCTTAAATCCAGTCTCACCCTGGTCACTCCCTTTTCTCCCATCTCCCATCGGGCAGGAGGTACAGAAGTTTAGGAAAGCATACCTCCAGACTCTTTAGAGAATCAGCGCGGAAACAGTCCCTTCAGCCCATCAAGCCTGCGCTGACCGGCGATCACTCTTTACAGTGGAGACAATTTACAATTTTCACCAAAGCCAATTAACCCACAAACCTGCGTATCTTTTGTAGTGTGGGAGGAAACCGGAGCACCCGGATGTAAAGACGAGTCAAAGCGCACTATGTCTTCACTACTGTTTTATTACTAATCACACCACTCATACACATTACTGCCCTAGCTGTCTGTGGTCTGTCACCGGAGCTAGAGAGCGATCTAGAGGTGGGGAGGTTACAATTATACTGGTGATATGTGGAGTGGTTAGTAGTGGTGAGGTCATGCACTAGTCTACACCGGAGAAAACCCAAGTGGTCACAGGGAGAACATACACATTCCGTACAGACAGCACCTGTAGCCAGGATCGAACCCAGATCTCTGGTGCTGTGAGGCAGCAACTCTACCGCTGTGCCACTGTGCTGCCAATTCAGGGACAGTTTCTTCCCAGCTGTTATGAGGCAACTGGACTGCCCTCTCACCAACTAGAGAGCAGTCCTGACCTCCCATCTACCTCATTGGAGACTTTCGATCTGTCTTTAATCGGATTTTGCTGGACATTACCTTGCTCTATACATTATACCATTTATCCTGTCTCTGTATATTGTGGACAGCTTGATAGTAATCATGTGGAGTGTTTTTGCTGACTGGCTAGCATGCAATGAAAAGCTTTTCACTGCATCTCAGTACACGTGACGTTAGTAAACCAAACGAAACTAAAGGTGTCAAACAGCTTAGGACGGCATCTCCAGCAACTAATTGCTTCAGAGTGTCAGTCTAGATTCTTATCAAGGAACCTTGCAAACTTCTGTTTCTCGGTGGAGTGTATCACGCACTGCGCCATTGCTGGGATGTGGGTATCGCTGCCAATAATAGACAATAGACAATAGGTGCAGGAGTAAGCCATTCTGCCCTTCGAGCCAGCACCGCCATTTAATGTGATCATGGCTGATCATCCCCAATCAGTACCCCGTTCTTGCCTTCTCCCCTGATTCTGCTATTTTTGAGAGCACCTATCTAGCTCTTTCTTGAAAGCATCCAGAGAACCTGCCTCCACTGCCCTCTGAGGCAGAGAATTCCACAGACTGTGTGAAAAAGTGTTTCCTCATCTCCGTTCTAAATGGTTTACTCCTTATTCTTAAACTGTGTCCCCTGGTTCTGGACTTCCCCAACATCGGGAACATGTTTCCTGCCTCTAGCGTGTCCAAACCCTTAACAATCTTATATGTTTCAATGAGATATCCTCTCATCCTTCTAAAGTCCAGAGCGTACAAGACCAGTCGCTCCATTCTCTCAGCATATGACCGTCCCGTCATCCCGGGAATTAACCTTGTAAACCTACGCTGTATTCCCTCAATAGCAAGAATGTCCTTCCTCAAATTAGGGGGACCAAAACTGCACACAATACTCCAGGTAAGATCTCACTAGAGCTCTGTACAACTGCAGAAGGACCTCTTTGCTCCTATATTCGATTCCTCTTGTTATAAAGGCCAACATGCCATTCGCTTTCTTCACTGCCTGTTGTTCTAACAACCATCTTGTTTTACCGTGCGTTGGACGCAGCAGCGATCTGCTTTATCCAAGTATTAATAAACAGCTGCCTTTATCATTTTGTGTCCTGGCCGTTAATTACTCTCAGCGAGCTGCACGGTGCAGGCTGATTCGCATCTGACGCTGATTCTGTCACTGAAAGTTCGACAGCATCTATTGAGCGAACTTGAGTTGCCATGGCTACAGCTCTACTCGTGGCGGTCCAGAAAGCAAGCAGTCAGCACCGTTGGATTATGTATTTTCTCCCAGATCCCAGCATTGAGCAGGGAATGAATCCTGCCACCGCTCCTAACACCGAGAGCTCGGATCATGTTCATATCCCTTGATTTCACTAGCCCCTAGAGCTCTATCTAATGCCCCTGTCCCACTTAGGAAACCTGAACGGAAACCTCTGGAGACTTTGCACCCCACCCAAGGTTTTCGTGCGGTTCCCGGAGGTTGCAGGTGGTTGCCGGAGGTTGCAGGTAGTGGAAGCAGGTAGGGAGACTGACAAAAATCTCCGGGAACCGCACAGAAACCTTGGATGGGGCGCAAAGTCTCCAGAGGTTTCCGTTCAGGTTTCCTAAGTGGGACAGGGGCATTAGGCCAAGATCCAAAGGATATTTTCGATTGCTAACCATGTTAACTCCCCTTCCCCTTCCCATATTGACCTTTCCATCCTGGACTCCATTACAGAGTGAAGCTACACACAAACTAGAGGAATACCCACCTCATATTCTGCCCGGGTAGCTTACAACCCAATGGTATCAACATTGAAATCTCCAATTTGAGCTAACCTCTAATTAACCTCCCTTCCTCACCCCCCACTCTTCCTCCCCCCCCCCCCCCCCCCCCCCCCCCCCCCCTCCCCCCTGTACCCCTCCTGAACTACCACCTATTTACCTGCTGTTCTTAACTAGTGCTTGTTCCAAGTGGTAGAGTTGCTGCCTCACAGCGCCAGAGACCTGGTTTCGATCCTGACTGAAGGGTGCTATCTGTATGGCGTTTGCACGTTCTCCCTGTGGGTAGGTGGGTTTTCTCCGGGTGCTCTGGTTTCCTCCCACATTATATGCCTTCTGTAAATTCTCCATTGTGTGTGGGACAGACTAGTGAACTGGGTGATCGCTGGTCAGTGCGGACCCAGTGGGCAGAAGGGCCTGTTTCCACACAGTATCTCTAAATTAAACTAAACTAAACTAAACCCATCTGCCGGTCAACCACCCCTCACCTAAGTCACCCAATTAGTTGCCAGGCTTGGTCCTGTCTCTCCCCTTCTCCAGCTTTCTTCAGTCAGTCTGAGGAAGGGTCTTGACCCGAAATGTCACCTATCCAGAGATGCTGAGTTACTCCAGCGTTTGATGTCCATTTGCGTATTAACCAGCGTCGACAGTTCTTTGTTTCTACATTCAGAGGTGTCGACTTTGACTCGATAACCAAGGTCCCACCAAGACAGGAACAATTCCGTGGCCATTATGTTTACTGAGCAGAGGAGTTATCTCCAATGTCCACAAAAGTGCTGGAGAAACTCAGCGGGTGCAGCAGCTTCTATGGAGCGAAGGAAATAGGCAACGTTTCGGGCCGAAACCTCTGCAGTTCCTTCTTAAGCACTTTGTCTACTCCACTGCGAAATCTCCTCAAGGTATGCCTACTTTGAAGAAGTTCTCCTCGCCTCTCCAGAGACAGTTTCACAACCTCCTCTCTAACTGCCCCCCCTCTGTGATCCCCCCCCTTCCCTGCAACTCTACAACCACATCCTTACCCAGACTCTATACCACAGCCACATTTGCTTCCTCGGGGCATGCATAGGAAGAAGGGTTTCGGCCCGAAACGTTGCCTATTTCCTTCGCTCCATAGATGCTGCTGCACCCGCTGAGTTTCTCCAGCATTTTGGTCTACCTTCGATTTTCCAGCATCTGCAGTTCCTTCTTAAACTCTCTCCAGTGTCCTACGAGTTATGTCCAAATTCTGACAATCCCCAACTCATCGATATGGAGAATCATCAAGAAAGTGGCATGAAGTGACCTTGAACTTGCCACCAACACCTGCCACTCCAGGCTAAGTCTAACGTGTCCAGCATCTCTGGGTAGAGGGAATGGGTGACGTTTCGGGTCGAGGCCCTTCTTAAGACTAGGTTAAGGGGCTGATTGGACTAAAGTTTCCAGATATTACCGATTATTAATAATATTGATATGATAGATAAGGTCGGTGGACTGAAACATTATCTGATTCATGTTTAGGGGACATTTAAAAAAATAACTCCCTGGAGACACCCATGGTCAGCCATGGCCGAGGGGCGGGGGGGGGGGGGGGTGTGTGGGGAGGGGGCCTAAGAAGAAGTCTGGTCACAGTATATTTGTGACTGATTTAATTAAGAATGAACTCAATGATGAGTCCAAGGATGGAGGTGGTGATGAGACGCGGTGAGTGTTATGTCACTCAGCCCCAAGCATCAGTAATTAGCTCAACGTTATGGATTAGGAAATCTGAAGTAAAATCTGTCGAAGGGTCTCGACCCGAAACTTCACCTATTCCTTTTCTCCAGAGATGGCGTCTGACCCATTGAGTTACTCCAGCTTTTTCCGTCTATCTTCGGTTTAAACCAGCATCTGCACTTCCTTCCCACACACTGTGTTTGTTCCACTGCAAAATCTCCTCAAGGTATGCCTAACTTGAAGAAGTTCTCCTCCTCTTCTCCCACGAGGGTCTGTAAGAGGGTCTCGGCACGAAATGTCGCCTATTCCTTTTCTCCAGAGATGCTGCCTGCCCTGCTGAGTTACTCCAGCTCTTTGCGTCTATCTTCAGTTTAAACCAGCATCTGCAGTTCCTTCCTGCAGCAAAAATCCACAACATAGAAACATAGAAAATAGGTGCAGGAGGAGGCCATTCGGCCCTTCGAGCCAGCACCGCCATTCATTGTGATCATGGCTGATCGTCCCCTATCAATAACCCGTGCCTGCCTTCTCCCCATATCCCTTGACTCCACTAAGATGTCAATACTTTGACAATATCATTGCAATGAATTTGCTATCCCAGGGCACACATTCTTACATCCTCAATCTTCCCTTTGCCTTGTTCGGTTCTTGAAAAATTAGTGATGAAAACAGGATAAGACAAAAAGTATATTAAAAGATTTCAACGGTTATATTACCGCAGGTGAAAGGTCAGAAACTTCCAACAAGGCAGTTTCACAAAGCGAATGTCAGGGAATAAACAGTGAACAAAAAAGGTCTGTACTTTCTCTGGTATTTTTGACCTACTTATCACGCTGGTTTTTAATCAATTGGATAAAGACAGCATTACAGCGGCAATTAGGACCACAGGGTTGACATCAATTTGTGCGACTTTCCAAAAGGTCACCCTTTGGAGTGTTGCAGGCTCATTTTCACGTGAGGTCCCAAGAGAACAAGGAACATCTTTTAGTGAGGTTAGAAAAGGGGCGATGTTTTTGTCAACCGCAAAGAAAGCTGCAGTAGTAAATCCCAACTGCTTTGGATACTGAACTGAAGAAAGGGATCTGTCAGGTTCACCGGTATCCCCTTGCAGACATTAGACTGTCTATGGAACTGATGCGCCACAATGCTGAAAACTATCCTCTGCACTTTGTATAGGCACAAAGAGCTGGAGTAACTCAGCGGGCCAGGCAGCATCTCTGGAGAAAAAGGCTGAGTGCAAGAAGAAGAAGATGTCTGAAGAAGGGTCCCGACCCGAAACGTCACCCAGTCTTTCAATTCCAAGTTGGAAACAATCGATATTAAGATGCCGACTTCTAAGGCCCACTTTAATATTTAATTGCGACTTTGCACATGACCCCCCTAACGTATGCAACACCAGTGATGGTGATTATACGTCAAGATACAGATACAGTCTTTTTCTCAAGAGATGCTGCCTGACCCACTGAGTTAGTCCAGAGAGACCCTCTCTGTCCTGGGTCTCCTCCATGGCCAGAGCGAGCAACACCGGAAATTGGAGGAACAGCACCTCATATTCCGCTTGGGGAGTCTGCATCCTGCGGGCATGAATATTGAATTCTCCCAATTTTGTTAGCCCATGCTGTCTCCTCCCATCCCTCAGCCCTCGGGCTCCTCCTCCTCCTTTTTCCTTTCTTCTCCCCACCACCCCCCATCAATCTGAAGAAGGGTTTCGGCCCAAAACGTTGCTTGTTTCATTTGCTCCATAGATGCTGCTGCACCCGCTGAGTTTCTCCAGCATTTTTGTGTACCTTCGATTTTCCAGCATCTGCAGTTCCTTCTTAAACACAAGAGTTAGTCCAGCACTTTGTGTCAATCTTTGGTATAAACCAGCATCTGCAGTTGATTTTTTCTACATTTCCTCTGCAGTTTGTATCTTCCCCGTTGCTATACCTATTGTACTTGAATTGACTTGATTGTATAGTATGGTATTATCTGATCTGATTGGATAGCATGCAACACAAAGCTTCTCACTGTAACTTGGTACACGTAACAATAAACCTAATAAAGCGAATCATCGTCAAAAATATCAAAAGATGTAACAGCAAGAACACGGAGATGTATACTTCTAGGCAGATCAGAATCCTGAACTACAAACATTAGTCACTAACAAATCCAAGAAGGAATTCAGAAGAACCTGCTTTACCAAGAGAGCGTTTGGATTGGGTAATTCAATCCCGTGTGGACTAGTCGAGCAAAATAACACTGGAAGCTGTTGGGTGAAACTAAATAAATTTAGTTTAGTTTAGAGATAAAGTGCGGAAACAGGCCCTTCAGCCCACCGTGTCCGCACCGATCAGCGATCCCTGCACACTAAAGGGCCTGCCCCACTTGGGCATCATTTGTACATCCCAAAATCCTGGGGCACAGCGTGTGACCGCGTGTCACTGCCTACGTCACCACGCACCACATGCGCATCACGTGCACGTCATGACGCGTAAATGATGCCTCGTAAATGACGTGCAAATGACGCCCAAGTAGAACAGGCCCTTAACACTACACACACTAGGGACAATTTACACATACACCAAGCCAATGAACCTGCATACCTGCGAGCTTTTGGAGTGCGGGAGGAAACCGAAGATCTCGGCGAAAACCCACACAGGTCACGGGGAGAACGTACAAACTCTGTAGTCGGGATCGAACCCGGGTCTCCGGCGCTGCATGCGCTGTAAGGCAGCAACTCTACTGCCAATCCACTGCGCCGCCCGATGATCGAAGAATATATGAGTAAAATTGATAAAAAGGCTTGTCTGGAGCACAAACACTTGCATCAACAAATTGGCCCAAATGGCGGGTCCCTCTGCTGCACGTTCTACAAAATTCCACGCAAAAAAAAAATAACACTCAGCAAAACAAATGAAACAGATGGCCGATAGGTTTAAGTGTTGGACTTAGAATCCAGCGGGGAATCTGCTGCTGGTTTGATTCCCACTCACAGTGTGACTGCTTACATTTATTTTCTATGCACAAAGTTGGCAGCACAGTGGCGCAGCGGTAAAGTTGACGTCTTACAGCGCTTGCAGCGCCGGAGACCCGGGTTCCATCCTGACTACAGGGGAGACACCAGGAGATTGGGGTTAGGAGGGAGAGATAGATCAGACATGATTGAATGGCACAGTAGACGTGATGGGCCGAATGGCCTAATTCTACTCCAATTCCTTATGACCATATGGATAGGACGGGTTTAAAGGGACATGGGCCAAACACAGGCAGTTGGTCGGGGTGGGCAAGTTGGGCCAAAGGGCCTGTTTCCACGCTGTACGACTCTATGAATCTACGAGCTGAATAACCGTTTTGCAGAATGACGAGTTAGCAGGTTGGAATCTGTTTGAAAACGTCTGGCGCCACGCCAGAGAAAAACAGCTTGAACTGATTCCTTTCCTTCCAAGAAAATATCTTTGAGGCTTTGATGTCTCGTGTCTACAAAGTGCTGGGCATAAGCGGCGCTGCTAAATCACTTTCCCAGGTAGAGTGGAGTAGGAGAATGTTGCGGTCTGTAAATGTGTTACTTTACAAGTTGTTCAGACATGTCAAGAAAACGGAGCAACATGGAGCTGCACGCGAGGCACCAGGGCTAAATGACAAAGTGCCAAGGTAGCGGACCATGAAAAGGAATATTCACTCCTACCCATAATCGTGGAGCAGCCTCCCTCAATGCTGCCATCGCTCAGCCCTCAATGGATAGCATTTGGGAAGCCCCTTCTCATCGTATATCGAACATGTTTTATTTGGAGACACAGTGCAGAAACAGGCCCTTCGGCCCACCGAGTCCATGCTGACCAGCGATCCCCTTACACCAGTACCAACCTATACAATTTTACTAAAGCCAATTAGCCTACAAACCTGCAGTTCTTTCGCCCATGGGAGGAGACAGGAGCTTATACCAAAGGCAATTTACCTACAAACCTGTACGTCTATGGAGTTTAAGAAGGAACTGCAGATGCTGGAAAATCGAAGGTAGACAAAAGTGTCGGAGAAACTCAGCGGGTGCAGCAGCATCTATGGAGCGAAGGAAATAGGCAACGTTTTGGGCCGAAACCCAAGGGTTTCGGCCCGAAACGTTGCCTATTTCCTTCGAAACCCTTCTTCTGAAGAAGGGTTTCGGCCCAAAACGTTGCCTATTTCCTTCGCTCCATAGATGCTGCTGCACCTGCTGAGTTTCTCCAGCACCTTTGTCAACCTCTGTACGTCTATGGAGTGTGGGAGGAAACCGAAGATCTCGGAGAAAGCCCACGCGGTCACGGGGAGAAGGTACAAACTCCGTACAGGCAGCACCCATAGTCGGGGTCAAACCCGGGTCTCTGGTGCTGTAAGGCAGCAAATCTACCGCTGCGCCACCGTGCTGCCCGAGTTCTAATATCAAAGGACACAGCTTGCAGCCGAGCAGTGTTGCACTGTCTCAATGTCTGTCCACGCAAATGAGCAGAGGGAGTCATGTCCTGAGTCGCTGCATGCTGAACATTAGACTGTGGTATCACTGGCTCAAAATGAACAGTGCTCTGCAGTAATCCACAGAACCCCAGGGCATCAAGTGAGCTTCAGTAATAAAGGGATTATAAGTTCATAAGTTCTCGGAGGAAAATTAGCCATTCGGCACATCAAGTCTACTCCGCCATGCAATGATGGCTGAGCTACATTTCCCGCTCAACCCCATTCTCCTGCTTCCTCCCCATAGCCCAAGACACCCGTACCAGTCCAGAATTTGTCAATCTCCGCCGTAAAAATACCCAATGACTTGGCCTCCACAGCCGGCTGTAGCAATGAAATGCATTGGTTCGAAACCGTCCGATTAAAGGAATTCCTCCTCATCTCCTTTCTGAACATACGTCCTTTTTTTCTGAGGCTGTGCCCTCTGGTCCTAGACTCTCCCACTAGTGCAAACATCCTCTCCTCGTCCTCCCTTTCTCAGACTTTCACTATTCGCTAAGTTTCAAAGAGGTCCCGTCCCATCCCTGTGGAATGTCTGTGGAATTCTCTGCCTCGGAGGGCGGTGGAGGCAGGTTCTCTGGATGCTTTCAAGAGAGAGGTAGATAGCGCTCTTAAAAATAACGGAGTGAGGGGATATGGGGAGAAGGCAGGAACGGGGTACTGATTGGGGATGATCAGCCATGATCATATTGAATGGCGGTGCTGGCTCGAAGGGCCGAATGGCCTACTCCTGCACCTATTGTCTATTGTCTCCACCTCCACCCCCCCCTCCCCATCCTTCTAAACTCCAACAAGTACAGACGCTCATCATATGTTAACTCACTCATTCCTGGGATCATTCTCGTAATCCCCTTTTCAAATCCTCTCCAATGCCCCACATTTTGGGCCCCACATCTGTCCTCGGATATGGGGCGCAAAATCATCCCAGGGGTGAATGGGAGAGTCAGGGATGAGGCATGTACGGGTGCCTGGAGTTATGGGGAGAAGGCAGGAGAATGGGTGGAGGGAAAGATAGATCAGCCATGAGTGAATGACAGTGTAGACTCGATGGGCCGAATGGCCTGGGTGCGCTCCTACAATTTATGAACCCATGAAAACTGCTCACAATGCTCCAAATGTGGTCCATACGGTGTTTAAGGAGGAACTGCCGATGCTGGAAAATCGAAGGTAGACAAAAGTGCTGGAGAAACTCAGCGGGTGCAGCAGCATCTATGGAGCGAAGGAGATAGGCAACGTTTCGGGACGAAACGTTGCCTATCTCCTTCGCTCCATAGATGCTGCTGCACCCGCTGAGTTTCTCCAGCACTTTTGTGGTCTATACGATGCCTTATAAAGCCTTAGCATTGTACCCATGCTAAAAAATAGGCAGGTTTGGGGTGAGCTTGTGAGGTGCCGAGCAAACTGAAATTCCCACTATTCAGGAAAGTAGCAAAACTCACTCACTCGCTTACTTCCTCCCACTTGCTGACTCGGAGAATATCACAAAGAATCGAAATGCAAGCTACAGTTTTCTGCGCGTGAATGCAGGGAACGGTGAACGATGACAAAGTGTGTCACGGAGTAACAGCCTGAATAGTCCTCCACTGAGTCATTTGCAGGTGTGAAGAGTGGCAGGTGACGTTTTGGGTTGAACGCAAAACGCCACCTATCAATGTTATCCAGAGGTGCCGCCTGACCCACTGAGTGACTACATTGTGTCCTTTTCACACTGGTTCTATGTTCTCCCACTTCCTTGTTTGCTCCGCACACACCACAAGCAAGGTACAGCGACCAATTAACCTGCAAACCCACACGTCCTTGGGACATGGGAGGAAACCGGAGCACCAGGAGGAAACCCACAAGGTCACGGGGAAAATGTGCGAACGTCATACAGATAGCACCCGAGGTCAGGATCGAACCAGGGTCTTTGCAAGATGTGCTGCTTATTCCACCAGTTGTGTGTGTGTGTTGGTGTGTGTGTGTTGGTGTGTGTGTGTTGGTGTGTTGGTGTGCGTGCGCGTGTGTGTACGTGTGCACGCACGCGTGTGTGTGTGTGTGTGTGCATTGGCCAACACACAAACTGAGGGTTTGATGCTGATGCCAGATATATAAACAGAAACGTATTCTGCTGTTCACACTCTTGTATGTTGTGTATTAAAAACACAATCATGTCAACGAGCCCATTATTCCAGCACGCTGAGTTGCACAGGCAGACAGCAATCTAGCGCAAACAAATCTATAACAATGCATTACAGGAAGAAGAACATAAAAATAATGAAATAAATAAGACTCAACAGATTCCAAGGACAGTGGACATAGAGTTTAGAGCAGAGCCGCACGGTGGTGCATCGGTAGAGTTGCTGCCTTACAGCACCAGAAGGCTGGGTTCGATCCTGACTATGGATGCTTGTCTATACGGAGTGTGTACCTTCTCCTTGTGACCGCGTGGGTTTTCTCCGGGATCACCGGTTTCCTCCCATACTCCAAAGACGTACAAGTTTGTAGGTTAAATGTTTTGGTATAATTGTAAATTGTCCCTAGTGTGTGTGGGATTGTGTTAGTGTGTGTGGGATAGTGTTAGTGTGCGGGGATCGCTGGTCGGCATGGACTTGGTGGGCTGAAGGGCCCGTTTCCGCACTGTAACTCTAAACTAAATCAAGTACAGCACAGGAACAGGCCCTTCGGCCCACGGCATCCATGCCGAACATGATGACGAAGCTTATCGACCGGCTCATTTCTGATGTACATACATGCCACATTGTTCCCAATGCATTATAAAGGTTGTCTTCCAGGAGCAGTCACACATACATTGAATATTGAATTGAATTGAATATTGAATTGAATATTGAATTGAATTGAATATTTATTACATGTCATTTGAACCTCAGTGAGGCTCAAACGAAACTTAGTTTCCACAGCCATACAAACAGAGACAATTCCTACAAGACATACAAACAATTCAATTTACACAAACATCCATCATAGTGAATCTCCTCCTCACTGTGATGGAAGGCAAAGTCTTTTCTCTCCCCTGCACCATTTTTCTCCCGATGTTGAAGCCCCAGGCGGGCGTTGGTAAGTCCCACGGCCATTTTAGGCCGCGCGGGCCTAAACATCTTACGAGGGTCACACACATACATCTCCCCTGCTTCAAGACGCCTCAAAGTGCTTTACTTCAAGTCAACCACACGTGCAGTGTCGAAACAGATGAGTCAACTTCAATGCAGCAAGTTCCACAATGTGGTAACCATTGCGAGGTTAGTTATTAATAAATTCCAAGCAAGACACATGCAAAACTAATCCCACCCCCCCCCCCCTCACCACCATTCATCCACCCACCTCATCAACAACGGAAAACATCAAACTCACGCATGAATAGATGGGTTCCTAATGGAGACGCAAACATCTACTGCTTAGTGTTAGGAGACAAACATCAACTACACTGCAACGTGGGGAGAAGGCAGGAGAATGGGGCTTAGAGCGAAAGATAGATGATTCAATTTTTCAATGATTCTACCTTTAGTTCTAGTATTTTTAGTTTTAGAGATACAGCGCGAAGAGAGGCCCTTCGGCCCATCGAGTCCGTACCGACCAGCGATCCCCGCACACCAACACTATCCTACACACACTAGGGGCAATTTACAATTATACCAAGCCAATTAACCTACAAACCCGTGCGTCTTTGGAGTGTGGGAGGAAGCCAAAGATCTCGGAGAAAACCCACGTGGAGAATGTACAAACTCCGTACAGACAGCACCCATAGTCGGGATCGAACCCGGGTTATGGCGCTGTGAGGCAGCAACTCTACCGCTGCTCCACCGTGCGTCCCAATGAGCCTTTAGCCATGATTGAACAGGAGAGTGGACCCGATGGGCCAAATGGCCTAATTCTGCTCCTGCGACTTATGAATTATTCCAGCCTTTCGTGTCTCCAACTGGTCGTCACTCGATCCTTAATGACGTGGACACACTCACGTCCTGATATTTTATACAACAATCAATAGAACTATCAACCTTGATATTTATATTCCCTGATGTTCATGGTCACTTCAATCCAAGCAATCAAGATACTACATCAGGCCTAAGTGCTACTGACATGCCTGCTAGGACCAGAGGTGATAGCCTCAGAATGAAAGGACGTTCCTTTAGGTCGGAGATGAAGAGGAATTTCTTTGCTGGAGTTTTGAAGAATGAGGGGGACCTCATTGAAACATACAGAATAGGGAAAGGCTTGGATAGAGTGGATGTGGAGAGGGTAGACGCAAAATGCTGGAGTAACTCAGCGGGACAGGCAGCATCTCTGGAGAGAAGGAATGGGTGACGTTTTGGGTCGAGACCCTTCTTCAGACTGATTTACTCCGGCATTTAGTGTCTACCTTCGATTCAAACCAGCATCTGCAGTTCATTCCTACATGTGGATGTGGAGAGGATGTTTCCATTAGTGGGAGGACTAATTAAAGGATGTTCTTTTAGGAAGAAGTTGAGGAGGGTGGTGAATCTGTGGAATTCTTTGTCACAGAGGCTGTGGAGGCCAAGTCAATGGATATTTTTAAGGCAGAGATAGATAGATTCTTGATTAGTGCGGGTGTTAGGGGTTATGGGGAGAAGGCAGGAGAATGGGGTTAGGGGGGAGAGATAGAAACATATAAAAATAGGTGCAGGAGTAGGCCCTTCGGCCCTTTGAGCTAGCACCGCCATTCAATATGATCATGGCCGATCATCTAAAATCAGTACCATGGTGCTGCTTTCCCCCCTCCATATCCCTTGATTCCTTTAGCCCTAAGAACTAAATCGAACTCCCTCGTGAACTCCCTCTAGATTAGCCATGATTGAATGGCAGTGTAGATTGGATGGGCCGAATGGCCTAATTCTGCTCCTATCACGTGAACTTATGACACAGTCATGTGAGGTAGTGTTCCATGCACAAGGTGCTGTTAAAGAAGGGGATGTTAACATCAGGTTCGTGTTAAAGTTTATTATAATAGGCACAAGCGGAATAAGGAGTAGGTCCAATGCAAAATCTTGCTTGCTTTACAGCACCAGAGGCCCGGGTTCAATCCTGGCTATGGGTGCTGCCTGTATGGAGTTTGCACGTTCTCCCCGTGACCTGCGTGGGTTCTCTCCGGGAGCTCCGGTTTCCTCCCACACTCCAAAGACGTACAGGTTTGTAGGCTAATTGGCTTTGGTACAATTGTAAATTGGCCCTGGTGTGTGGAGGATAGTGAAATAATAAAGCCCAGAAACTTGTTTTCCAAACTAAGATCGCGCAGGGCCTGCAAAAAGACTGCACCTAAAATATGTCACTGCCTTTTCTCTCGCACCATCCATCAGGTTAAAATTAGACAAGGCTTAGAGAATAACAGCTTGATCTGTATGTGTCTGGTACATTTCCACAGCGCTTATGACCTTTGAACACTGTGAAAGAAAGACTGTCTGAATGCCTCAGCCAGTGGTTGACTGTCAGAACAGTACAGTCTTCCCTCCAGTATACATTCTGTTGGAGTAGTTTAGTTAAATTTAGAGATACAGCTCGGAAGCAGGCCGTTCAGCCCATCAAGTCCACACGCCACCTAGCAATCCCCGCACATTAACACTGTCCTACACACACACACTAGGGACAATTTTACATCTATTTAAGCCAATTAACCTACAGACCTGCACGTTTAATGTGGGAGTAAACCGAAGATCTCGGAGAAAACCCACGTGGTCACAGGAAGAACGTACAAACTCCGTACAGACAGCACTCGCGATCGAACCCGGGCCTCTGGTGCTGAAAGTGCTGTAAAGCCCCTGTCCCACTTAGGAGACCTAAACAGCAACCTCTGGTGACCTTGCCCGCCACCCAAGGTTTCCATGAGGTCACCGGAGGTTTTGGTCACTCTCCCTAATGGTCGAAAGTGGTTTCCGCGTGGTCGAGGCTTCATCTAGGTTGCTGCTATTTTTTCATCATGATTAAAACCGGCCTCGACTAAAAATAGGTTGCCGCTTTAAAAATCGATACGTTTTTAGTCGCAGGTCTAGTCGAAGCCGGTTTTCTTCATAGGTTTTCAACATATGCGTGGGAGGTGGTAGGAGGTTGCAGGCCACCTCGACCTTGATTTGTTTTTTGGGTGGCGGGCAAGGTCACCAGCGGTTACTGTTTAGGTCCCCTAAGTGGGACAGGGGCTTTAGGCAGCAACTCTATCGCTGCACCACCATGCCGCCCAATCATCCTACTGGTTCCACTGTTCACATCCCGACATGGGTATTCCGTTTACAGGCATGTTATGCTGCTATAAACTGGAATGTGGTTGTTGTGTTGTGTAGGTTGACTCTTGGCTATTGCACTCAATGTCAGCGCCCTTAAGGTCCTGTCCCTCCTGCATGCGATTGCGTGCGTTTGGCGCGACCAAACGGAAGCGGAGTTCACGCGAAATTCACGCTAAGTTCGCGCGTGACGTAATTTGCGTCATGTTGACCAATCAGCTGGGCAGGAGGCGGGCGGACTGAATTTGGGTTGCGTACGACCGCAATGCGCCTGCGTGCCGACAGGCCGTTGGCACGCAAAATTTTCCAGACACTGCAGGAATTTCGGAGCCCCGCGCGATGTCGGGACCAGCCCCGCACAACTCTATACGCCTCCGCGCTTCTAAGTGGGACCGGCCCCGCGAGGCCCGTACGCCTCAAGCGACCACGAGGTCGCGTAATTTGCAAGCCAAGGTCCCCTAAGTGGGCAGGTCCTTTACTCCTGCTCCTTGGTCAAAATATCTTCTGTCAGAACAGGTCAGGGGTCAAACGCAACACAAAACGGGTCTGTGTGATTCAGCAACTCAACGAATAAACTGTACGACTGTCAAGTGTACATCTTTGATCAACAATTCATGAGCTTTCAACGTGGTGAAATGTCTCATTATTATGCATGACTTTCAAATCACATCATTGATTGGTATTAATTGGAATGATAACTTCAAGCTGAACGTTTAGTCTGCCTGTTTAATTTGACATGCAGGGGAAGAGAGCTCTCCGAGATATTATCGTGAGGGTGGTGTGAAATCAATGAGTTTTGCCTATGGCTCGGGGGGTGATCAGACCACATGAATAGTGGCATATTTTCCGCACTGTATCTCTAAACTACACTAAACCTCTCCTTATACCTCAGGCCCTCAGGTCCTGGCAACATCCGCACTCTTCAATACTCTCTTTCCTGCCATAGATCCCCACATGGTTTTGGTTGAACCAGCTGAGGTTGATATACACAGCCACCGATTCGTGCTTTTATCGTCAGGTTTTCCAAACTACTTTCCGCATTCGGCGTCCCGCTTGCTTTTAATCCTTGGCTGGTATAGATCCAATTTATACTCCGAATTACCTATAAAACCTGAAAGATGCGTTCAACATGCTCCGGCATCTGCGGTATGTTCTCCACCTGTGTGAAGATTGACGTGAAGCAGATGCCTGGAACAAAACTAAATGTGCATAATCTTGAGCTGAGAACTATTAGAATCATAATGGGAAGGGAGTTTAGACAGACGTTTCATAGGTATGTCCATTGTCGTGGGCAAGTTGGGCCGAAGGGTCTGTTTCTGCGCTGTTTGACTCTATGAAAGGCAGACACAAAAAGCAGTAGTGACTCAGCGAGACAGGCAGCATCTCTGAACAGAAGGAATGGGTGATGTTTCGAATCGAGACCCTTCTTCAGACGAGTTTGGGGAAAGGGGAGCGAGAGATATAGACGATGATGTAGAGAGTTAAATGACAATGAATGAAAGATATGCAAAAAAGTAACAATGATGAAGGAAACAGGCCGTTGTTTGTCTGTATGCTGGGTGTAAACGAGAAGCTGGTTCGACTTGGGTGGGGGAGGGACGGAGACAGAGGGAATTCCGGGGTTACTTGAAGTTAGAGAAATCAATATTCATATCACTGGGCTGAAAGCTGCCCAAGCGAGATATGAGATGCTGTTCTGCCAATACATACCTTTCATAGGTATGCCTACCTGTGACATAGGTAGGTGCACCTGGTTGCTAAACACTAATTCTCCTTCCCATTCCCACACTGACCGTTTCGTCCTAGGACTCCTCCATTGTCAGGAAGAGGCGAGGATAAACGCAACTTGGCAGAACAACATCTCATACTTCGCTTCAACATCTCATACTTCGCTTCGGCAGCTTTCAGCCCAGTGGTATGAATCTTGATTTCTCTAACTTCAAGTAACCCCGGCATTCCCCCTCTCTCTATCCCTCCCCCACCCAAGTCGCACCAGCTTCTCGTTTACATCCAGCAAACGGCCTGTTTCCTTCATCATTGTTACTTTTTTGCATATCTTTCATTCATTGTCATTTAACTCTCTACATCATCGTCTATATCTCTCGTTTCCCTTTCCCCTAACTCGTCTGAAGAAGGGTCTCGATTCGAAACATCACCCATTCCTTATGTTCAGAGATGCTGCCTGTCACGCTGAGTTACCCCAGCTTTTTGTGTCTACCTTTCATAGCGTCATACAGCGCAGAAACAGACCCTTCGGCCCAACTTGCCCACGACAACCAACATGCCCCATCAACACTTGTCTCATCTGCTTGCGCCCGCCCCATATCCCTCTTCTAAACCTACCCTATCCATGTACCTGTCCAAATCTTTTTAAAACATTGTGATAGTACTTGCCTCAACTATCTCCTCTGGCAGCTCGTTACACATACTGTACCTACCACCCATTGTGTAAAAAGATTTCCCCTCAGGTTCCTATTAAATCTTTAAGGGCCTGTCCCACTTAGGCAATTTTTTCGGCAACTGCCGGTGACTGTCACAGTCGTAGCAGGTCGCCAAAAAAGCGGAGACTGGACCCCCCCCCCCCCCCCCCCCCCCCCCTACGACAATGTCTACAACAAGCTACGACAAACTACCACCTAGTTGACCTCAAACTACGGCAAGCCACTGACACAAGCCACAGTATTGTGTGCTGTTTTGGTCCCCTAATTTGAGGAAGGACATTCTTGCTATTGAGGGAGTGCAGTGTAGGTTTACAATGTTAATTCTCGGGATGGCGGGACTGTCATATGCTGAGAGAATGGAGCAGCTGGGCTTGTATACTCTCGCGTTTAGAAGGATGAGAGGACATCTTATTGAAACATGTAAGATTGTTAAGGGCTTGGACACGCTAGAGGCAGGAAACATGTTCCCGATGTTGGGGGAGTCCAGAACCAGGTGCCACAGTTTAAGAATAAGGAGTAAGCCATTTAGCACAGAGACGAGGAAACACTTTTTCTCACATAGAGTGGTGAGTCTGTGGAATTCTCTGCCTCAGGTGGGGGCCGGTTCTCTGGATGCTTTCAAGAGAGAGCTAGATAGGGCTCTTAAAAATAGCGGAGTCAGGGGATATGGGGAGAAGGCAGGAACGGGGTACTGATTGGGGATGATCAGCCATGATCACATTGAATGGCGGTGCTGGCTCGAAGGGCCGAATGGCCTACTCCTGCGCCTATTGTCTATTGACAACCGGCAACAAAGAAGCGTGGTGCCGCGAGAGGGTTTCAACCCGGGGGAATTCACAGGCCGAAAAGCCACAGAGCACCTGGTCCCACACGCCAGGGACGGGGCCCATACTCACACCACCTTCATACCCAATGGGAAAGGGTCCTGACCCAAAACATCACCTAGCCATTTTGTGCAGAGATGCTGCCTGACCTGCTGAGTTACTCCAGCACTTTATGTCCATCTTTGGAATAAGCCAGCAACTGCAGTTCCCTTTTATTACTAAAATAATACGAGATAGTCTGACAGGAGCCGGTGAGATGTTACTGTGCTCAGTCTCGCTGTTACCATCCCATCTTTACAGTAATTACTGCAGCTGTTATCAGGCAACTGAGCCATCCCATCACCAACTGGAGAGCAGTCTTGACCTAGCTCATTGCAGGCCTTCGGACTATCTTCAATCGGACTTTACTGAATGTTACCTTGCACGAAAAATCATTCCCTTCATCCTGTATCTGTACACTGTGGACAGTTTGATTGCAATCATATCTGAAGAAGGGTCTTGACCCGAAACGTCACCTATTCCTTTTCTCTAAAGATGCTGTCTGACCTGATGTGACTCCATCTTTTTTTGTCTATCTTTGGTTTAAACCAGCATCTGCAGTTCCTTCCTACACATTGCAATCGTGTATAGTCTTTCCGCTGACTGGATAGCACACAACTAAAAAAATACTTTCACTGCATCTGTAGGAAGTAACTGTAGATGCTGGCTTAAACCCCAGATAGACATAACAAACTGGAGTAACTCAGCGAGTCAGGCAGCATCTCAGAATTCTGAAGAAGGGTCTCGACCCGAAACGTCACCTATTCTTCCTCTCCAGAGATGCTGCCTGACCCGCTGAATTACTCCAGTTTTTTGTGTCCACCTTAAGCTTTTCGCGGTTCCTCAGTACACATGACCCTAAACTAAGTGAAAAGTGTCTACTGTGCTTGTCAGGGATGCTGTCCCATTGCAATTATTCTTTCCCTTGGGAAGGAGTTAGTAATTTATAGGGTGGGGGAAGTTCAGAATGGGGTCATTACCTCTGAATTAGCACTGGTCATTTCGGAAACAGTTGCCAATGCTCGAGTAACAGGAATCCTGAGTTCGCCCGAGAAGCCGTGAGCCCAGGTGTCAATTGAAAATGTCAAAACTGTAGTCAATGGGCAAGTGTATTACGGTTAAGGCACAAATTAACTACAATCCTGCCGACTGCTTTAACAGGCTCATGTTCCGAAGAGTGAAAACAGATTGAGTGGAGAAGGAGGTGCCGCTCATCTCCTGTGGCTTTCGCTGCTAATATGGCTGCAACCTGTAATCACTGCTCCCATTGTAAAGTAGAACATGCAGCAGCTGACTTCAGCACAGGGCAAACCCAGACACATCAATGTAATAAATTCCTTCACTGATGCTCACCAAGGGATAAATATTCCGCTGGGAATAATCCCTCTCCTCTTGTACCTCAAGCGCCCGACTGTAAAGATGGGATGGACTTGGACATCTAATAGCCATACATCCTTCAGTATCACAGAGGCTGCTCCTGAATATGTCATCCACACCCACAGGCCTGTCATTATAACATCCTGACCCTCAGACCCGATAGACACAGTCTGAAGAAGGGTCCCAACCCGAAATGACACCAATCCATTTCCTCCAGAGATGCTGCCTGACCCGCCAAGTTACTCCAGCACTTTGCGGCTATCTTAGGTATAAACCAGCATCTGCAGTTCCTTTTTTATTACTAAAATAATACCAGGCAGTCTGACAGCGGTCCGTGAGATTTTAATCAGGTTGAGATTCCGTCTCTGGCTCCGATACCAACCAGTTACGTCCCATCCCACTATACGCACATCACAAAGTGCTGGAGTAACTCAGCGGGTCAGGCAGCATCTGTGGATGGAATGAGCATTTTGGTTCAGGACCCTTCAGACTGTTGTGATGCCCATCTCCAGATGTCCATCCATTCTCTCCACAGATGCTGCCTGACCCGCTGAGTTACTCCAGCATTTTGTACTTTGCTCAAGATTTCTGTAAACCTGTCCTATCCATGTACCTGTGTAAATGGATAAGTGGTTTGGAGGGATATGGAGCCCCCTTTGTCCGGTACATTCAGATGCGCCATACAAAGCATTTTATCAGGGCGTATCACAGCACGGTTTGCGAACAGTGCCATCCAAGACCAGAAGACATAGGTTCAAGATGAAGGGGAAAAGATTTAATAGTAATCTGAGGGGTAACTTTTTCCACACAAAGGGTGGTGGGGGTTTGGAACGAGCTGTCAGAAGAGGTAGTTGGGGCAGGGACTATCGCAACGTTTAAGAAACAGTTAGACAGGTACATGGATAGGACAGGTTTGGAGGGATATGGGCCAAATGCAGGCAGGTGGGACTAGTGTAGCTGGGACTTGTTGGCCGGCGTGGGCAAGTTGGGTCAAATGGCCTGTCTCCACATGGTATCACTCTATGACTCTACTCCAGCCTCTGCCGTTCCCTGTGTCTGGTTCACTTTCCAGCCACCCCCTCACACTCGGAAGATCTCCAAGAAGAGAAGTGAAATTAGTGTTTAAGAAGGAACTGCAGATGCTGGAAAATCGAAGGTACACAAAATAGCTGGAGAAACTCAGCGGGTGCAGCAGCATCTATGGGTTCTATTTCCTTCGCTCCATAGATGCTGCTGCACCCGCTGAGTTTCTCCAGCTTTTTTGTGTCCCAGTGAAATTAGTGTTTGACGTTAACTGGAAAATCTGCTCATCTTCACTGCAGAAATCATTCGCTGGAAAGAACGTTCCCTTTTTACTGCTTAATTACAAAATCGTGAGAGGAATAGATCGGGTAAACGCGCAGAGATTCTTGCCCAGAGTAGGGGAACCGAGAACCAGGGGACACATAGGTTTAATGTGAGGAGGAGGGAAAGATTTAATAGGAATCTGAGGGGTTACTTTTTTTGCACAAAGGGAGGTGGGTGTATGGAACGAGCTGCCGGAGGAGGTAGTTGAGGCAGGGATTATGACAAAGTTTAAGAAACAGTTATACAGGTACATGGATAGGACAGGTTTAGAGGGACATGGGTCAAACATAGACAGGTGGAACTAGTGTAGATGGGGCATGTTGGTTGGTGTGGGCAAGTTGGGCCAATGGGCCTGTTTCCATGCTTATATGACTCAACCTCCCATCTTGTTGCACCCTCTCCAAGGACAAATTTGAGTATTTGCTAACATTCTTTGAAATGTTTTACTGCAAGTAAGATTTGCATTGTGCTTGCACCTTACAGTAACTGAGCACATGACAATAAACCTGACTAGACTTGACTGAAGCAAAACTTTATAAAGCAAGACAGTTTGTCAAAAGGCACACTGGCTGTTGAGTTAGTGCATTCCCGTCCACCATTAGTGTTGCGCTATTCATTATGGTTATAAAAAAATATCTACCTAAGTTGGAGGCACAAACCTCAAAGAGTCAACAGCATGCAGCAAAAATCTGTAAATCAAACATTTGAATATCAGGGAATTATTGTATGAAGCTACGTTAAAACAGCATTGCATTGGGATCGTGGAATGTTGACAAACAGAATGTTACACCGTGTCACAGCCACCAACTCAACAAGGGTATGTTCAGTAAGTGAAGGGCACAGCGGTAGAGTTGCTGCCTCAGAGACACGGGTTCGATCCTGACTACGGGTGCTGTCTGCACGGAGTTTGTGCAATCCCCCCTGGAATGGGAAAATTGACAGCACGGCTTGGGAAAAATTGTAAATCGCCCATAGTGTGTGTAGGATAGTGTTATTGTGCGGGGATCGCTGGTCGGAGCGGACTCGGTGTGCCGCAGTGGCCTGTTTTGTGAAGTGTGTCTCTCAACTAAAACTAATGAATTGTGCCATAGGGGTTAAATTAAGATAGGCACAAAATGCTGGAGCAACTCAGCGGTCCAGGAAGCATCTCTGGATAGAAGGAATGGGTGACGTTTCGGGTCGAGAAACCTTCTTCAGATCTGGCCCAAAATATCGCCCATTACATCCCGCTGAGTTACTCCAGCATTTTGCGCCGATCTTCGGTGTAAACCAGTATCTGCAGTTCCTTCCTACACACAGGGTTAAATTAAGAACAGTTTTTCTTGGCAGTTAATGCCCTGAGTTCATGATTTCAAGGAGCTTTAGTTGATTATTATGAACAGAATGGCTGAGATACTGAAGCAGCAGTACATGAGCCAGCCCCTCAAGCTTGCTCACAGATGGACACACATTATTTCCCCACGTGCAGGTACAGTAGGGGGAGCGAAGTCTTCAGCAAGGAGGCACGGAGGGAAAAAAAAATCAAAGCCAGGCTGTGGACGGTGATGAAAAGAAACACCTCTTCATGTTTAGGTGATCTAAAACATTTATCCGTTCCGTTAGTGGATAGCTTGGGGAATGGGGGAAATTAAATATTTCAATATTCTGACAAGCAGATTTTCATTCAGTTAGGGTTCTACGACAGAGTCATAAAGTGATACAGCGTGGAAACAGACCCTTCAGCTCAACTTGCCCACACCGGCCAACATGTCCCATCTGCACTAGTCCTGCCTGCCTGCATTTGCCCCATATCCCTCTAAACCCGTCCTATCCATGTACCCGTCTAAATGTTTCTTAAACGTTTACGATAGTCCCTGCCTCAACTATCTCCTCTGCCAACTCGTTCCATGCACCAACCACCCCTTGAGTGAAAAGGTTACCCCTCAGATTCTTCTTAAATCTTTACCCCCATCAGTTTAAACATATGTCCTCTGGTCCTCGATTCCCCAACTCTGGGCAAGAGACTCTGTGCGATTACCCGATCTACCGACCTCTCATTTTTTTAATACACATGGGTAAATGAAGAAAAGGTGGGCAACAGCCGACACCTATTATTATCTCGTGGCACAGTGGCGAAGGGGTAGAGTTACTCGATCCAGACCTCGGGGCTTATCTGTGTGGAGTTTGCACGTTCTCTCTGTGACCACGTGGGTTTCCTCCCACGCCCCAAGAGGTGCGGGTTTGTAGGTTAATGGACTCTAAATTGCCCAGAGTGTGCAGGGAGTGGACGAGGGAAGTGGGATAACATCGCACTAGTGTGAACAGGCGATGGATTATTTACACAGGTACAGGGTTAACAGGTTAGTTATTTTAATCTAATGTTACGTGTACAATGAAAAACTTCTGTTGCGTGCTAACCAGTCCGCTGAAAGACAATACATGACTACAACCGGGCCATCCACAGTGTACAGATACATGATAAAGGGAACAATGTTTAATGTAAGATAAAGTCCAGTAAGGTCTGATTAGAGATAGTCGGAGGGTCTCCAGTGAGGTAAATAGTAGCTCAAGACCGCTCGCTAGTTGTTGATAAAATGGTTCAGTTGCCTGATAACAGCTGGGAAGAAACTGGAGGCATGGTCTCGAACGGGCCGAAGGGCCTGTTTCCACCCTGTATCTTTCAATCAATTCAATGTTTCCAAACACATGAAGCTGAATGACTCTCCCTTATTCCTGGATATATCTCCCTAGTCAATGCAGTCATGTGTTACTGAGTAAGATTCACTATAGTACCAGGAGAGCGCGGTGCAATGTCCCAGCTTGATTAACATCAGCTTTCATGATGCCGTCTGCAAAATCCTGCAATGCCATGGAGATGTGAGGTGAAAATTATGCAACAGTTGTGAAGCATGAATGTGTGGAAAAAAAGTCATAACAAATATCACACTTCAAACTAAATTAGCCCACTGCTGAGAGCAGCCATAATTTCTGCACTTACTGTAACATTCAGAACTGGCTGCTAGTGGATTTACTGTTTGAAATTGCAAGACCAGCAAGGACAGAAGTTGGACAAAAGTGCTGGAGAAACTCAGCGGGTGCAGCAGCATCTATGGAACGAAGGAAATAGGCAACGTTTCGGGCTGAAACCCTTCTTCAGACCTTCGATTTCGAACATCTGCAGTTCCTTCTTGGACAGAAGTTATCTTGATCTCTTCCACAGTAAAGATGTTGGACTTTTCAGTGAGACCCAACACCCTTCTGGTGACTTTTTGACTTTGAATTAGTTCAGCTTTAGTTTTAGTTCATAGATACAGCGCGGAAACAGGCCCCGCGGCCCACTGAGTCCGCACCGACCAGCGATCCCCACACATTAACACTACCACACACACACACACACACACATTAAATCCAATGTTTTTTAACATTTACTCCATGCCAATCAACCTGCAGGTTTCATGGAGACCATTCTCTTAGCAATTCTCATGGTTCGCTCACCCCTCCCAACCTACCCGCTCCCCTCCCCATGCTCTTTCCCCTGCAACTGCAGAAGATGTAACACCTGTCCCTTTACCTACTTGCTCACCTCCATCCAGCCCTTCCAGGTGAGACCAGGGTTCACTTGCATCTCTTCCAACCTTGCGTATCGTATTCTGCGCTCCTCTACATCGGCAACACCAAACGTGGACTAGGCGACCATTTTGCCGAACACTTGCGTTCTGTCCACCAAGCTCCGGTCACAAACCATTATAACTCCCCCTCCCATTCCCACATTGATCCTTCTGTCCATGGGCTATTTTACTGCCAGGGTGAAGCCACACACACACACACACATGCAAACTGAAGGAACAACATCTCATATTCCACCTGAGTAACCAACATCCCAAAAGTATGAACACTGCATTCTCCAATTTCAAATAATAATCCCCTCCCCCTCCTCTTTCCACCTCCAACTATTCCACCCCCCCCCCCCCCGGCAGATTTTGCCATGAACCTGTCCTTTTCCTCTCATACTTACGTCCATTTCCCATGTGGGAAATTCATTTCGTTGTCTCTAACTGAGACAATGACAATAAATTTGAATACAATACAATACAATACAATACAATACATCCCTCCAATCTTTAAGTTTCCTCATTTCCTTTTCGGCCCTCTCTTTCCCCTCCCCTGCACCTTTCCACCATATCCACCACCGACTTTACATTTTATTCCTCCTATTCTTTCATTATTTGACACCCTTCTGTCTCCTTCTCGCTTCTACCCCTTGACACTATCTCACCTGTTTCCACCTAACACTTAGAGTCATAGAATGACACCGCGTGGAAACAGGCCCTTCGGGCCAAATTTGTCCGCGCCGGCCAACATGTCCCACCTACACTAGTCCCACTTGCCCGCATTTGGTCCATATCCCTCCAAACCTGTCCTATCCATGTACCTGTCTAACTGTTTCTTAAACGTTGCGATAGTCCCTGCCTCAACTACCTCCTCTGGCAGCTCATTCCATGCACTCACCACCACGCACTCCTATTAAATCTTTTCCCCTTCATCTTAAACCTGCTGTATGTCCCCTAATCCTCGATTCACCAACTCAGGACAAGAGACTCTGTGCATCTACCCAATCTATTCCTCTCATGATCTTATACACCTCTGTAAGATCACCCCTCACCCTCCTGCGCTCCATGGAATAGTCCCACCCTGCTCAACCTCTCCCTATAGCTCAGACCCTCTAGTCCTGGCAACATCCTAGTAAATCTTCTCCGTACCCTTTCCAGCTTGACAACACCTTTCCGGGCTTTGCAACTTGCCAGGCTATATCCCATTCCTGCCTCTCTTTTCCAGCATTCTCTCCCACACCCCATCAATCTGAAGAAGGATCCTGACCCAAAACGTTGTCCGTCCATTCCCTCCACAGATGCTACCCGAGATGCTACCCAAGTTCCTCCAGCACTTTGTTTCTTTGCTCAGGGACTTCAGTTATCTGAATCATATCTGGGATTATTTTCTTCAGAGCGGAGAGGTTCAAGGGGAGTATGAGGTGATCCAGATTACGAGTTTCCACTAGAGGGAGAGTCTAGGACCAGAGGCGCAGCCTCAGAATAAAAGGACAAATCTTTGGAATGGAGATGAGGAGGAAATTCTTTATCCAGAGGGTGGTGAATCTGTGGAATTTATTGCTACAGACAGCTGTGGAGGGGCAAGGTATACTCGATGGGCCAAATGGCCTAATTCTGCTCCAATGTCATATGATCCTTCTAAATCGTTATTTAGGACGCAGATGAGAGATTTGTTCACTCCAAAGGTTCCAAATCTCTGGGAATTCTCTTTCCCAGAGAATGGTGCATGTTCAGCTGCAGATGTTCAAGAATTAAATCAACAACATTTGGTTCAATTAATCGCAGTTTATGGGGAAATCATAGCAGATTAACGGGCAGCATGTTGGCGCAGCGGTAGAGTTGCTGCCTCACAGCGCCAGAGACCCGGGCTCCATCCTGACTACGGGTGCTGGCTGTACGGAGTTTGCACGTTCTCCCCGTAACCTGCGTGGGATTTCTCGGGGATCTGCAGTTTTCTCCCACATTCCAAAGAGGTACAGGTTTGTCGGCTAATTGGCTTGGTAAAATTGTACAACTTTGACTAGCGTGTATCGGATAGTCTTGGTGTTCTGGAATCGTTGGTTGGCGTGGACTCTGTGGGCCGAAGGGACCTGTTTCCGCGCTGTATCGCTAAACCAAACTAAAAATTAACCGCCATCTTGTCTAATGACAGGGCAGTTGTGAAAAAATTAATTTCACAACTATTCCTGTCCCGACTTCTCACTGAATAATCTGCTGATAAAACTGAACCTCAACCTTACAGCATACAAAATCAACTCACAGCCACACTAGATGCACAGAGTTGGGAAATCGAGGACCAGAGGACATAGGTTTAAGGTGAAGGAGGAAAGATTGAAAAGGAATCTGAGGGGTAACTTTTTCCACACAAAGGGTTGTGGATATATGGAACAAGCTGCTTGAGGAGGTTATTGAGGCTGGGACTATTGCCATGTTTAAGAAACAATTAGACAGGTACATGGATAGGACAGGGTTAGAGGGATATGGGCCAAACACAGACAGGTGGGACAAGTGAAGATGGGACATGTTGGCTGGTGTGGGCAAGTTGGGCCAAAGGGCCTGTTTCCACACTGTATGACTGATTCTAATTAAGTTTACTTTTAAACTTTCACGCCTATTCTTGCCCACGACTTCTCGCAATATAAACTGATGCCAAAGCTGAGCATCCGCCTTACCGTGCACAAGCTCAACTCATGTTGTCCCGGTGCATCAGAGGGTAGTTCACATCAAATGTACCACCATGCAAGTGTCAAAGATGTAAATATATCGCAGGAGACTGCAGTTGCTCCAACTCATGATGACAAACATACACAAACATAGAGGCACGTCACACTCCAACATGTCCAGGGCTGACTCGCAATACCATGGGATATACGTTGCAGTGATGTAACCTAGTTACATCAAACACCCACACAGACAGGAGTGCTGCCTTCACACAGACCCTAATAATCCGCTCATAATATCTCGTGCACCGACCATCAGCCTGGACCTCACCATCGCACCACATAGTCGATATGTTATGTCGCAAATTCCGCGGAACTCCCGCAGAGCCCATGGCGGACTGAGCCCGTGCACCGCGAGTCGATGGAGATCGCGGCTGGAGATCGCGGCTTGGGCGGTTGATGAGGGCGCCGACCGGCGGATGAGGACGGACCACGTGAAAGTGATGACGTCGCTGCTGAGGGAAGGAACCATGGAGGACCCTGCATGGGGGGACCGCCTGGGAGGGGGGGGGGAGAGAGAACATCGGGGACCTGGCATGGGTGGATCGCCGTGAGGGGATGTGGGTGGGGGGGTTGAACAAAGGGGGGACCTGGCGCGTTGCGGAGGGGGATTTGTAACTTTGTAAACGCCCTTTATGTGGCAACTATTTGCATACCTGGCTAGGTACGCAAGCAAGGAATTTCACTGTGACTTGTCACAGGTGACAATAAAGTATTCAAACGCAACCACAGCGTATATAATAACACAACCATCTACTGACCCAAGTGCAGCATTTCAGGATACAAGACACAAAGAATTTATTAGCCAAGTATGTAAGAGCATATGTCGCAATTACTCCACAACTAAAACATGGGTTTGGTCATCGCAGCCCGTGATAATTATAGCGAGCGCTGCAAGACAACTAAATATCGTGGATGAGCGATATTCACTCGAGGGGATGATACCTGGATAACTGTGCTACTGAGAAACCATTTTACATTAAACTGCAAATCTGGCAACAGTGCACAATATACATGATGATATAACACACAGGTGCAGGCAAAGAGTGCAAACACACATTGAATTACTTTACAATGATAGACAGAGTGCCGGAGTAACTCAGCGGGTCAGGCAACATCTCTGGAGAGAAAGGATGGGTGACGTTTTGGGTCGGAACCCTTCTTCAGACTGCTGTTGAATTCGGCTTCAGAATTGCTGTACTATTGGGGGGAAAGTACGACTGCTGGACAAAGAAAATCGCAAAGTCTGTAGACTATGTGGTCAAAATAATTGGGCATTTGATATGATGGTCAGATCAAACCAATTAATGATGATTAAAAATAGAGTTCCTTATAACCAAAAATATATTTTGGGAATCAAAGCAGGTCAGCAGTGCAATGGTTGGATTCAATTGTAAATGTTTTACTTAAAAGTTTGAAATATATAAAATAGTATTCCTGCCATGAGTATAGAGTGACACAGCATGGAAACAGGCCCTTCGGCCCATGCCGACCACAATCACCCGTACGCTCGTTCTATCCTACACACTCGTGACAATTTGCAGAAGGCAATAAACCTACAAACTTGCATGTCTTTGGAATGTGGGAGGAAACCCGAGCACCCGGAGAAAACCCTTGCGGTCGCAGGGAGAACATGCAAACTCCACATAGACAGAAACCAATTGTTTAGTTTAGAGATACAGCGCGGAAACAGGGCCTTCCAACCTCCGAATCCGCGCCGACCAGCGATCCCCGTACACTAACATTATCCTACACACTAGGGACAATTTACAATTTTACCAAGCTAATTAACCTACAAACCTGTACGCCTTTGGAGTGTGGGAGGAAACCGGAGATCCCAGAGAAAACCCACGCGGGCCACGGGAGGAACGTACAAACTCCGTACAGACAAACAACCATTGTCAGGATCGAACCCGGGTCTCTGCCACTGTGAGGCAGCAACTCTACCGCAGCGCCACAGTGCCGCCCCTGAATAGCGGTCTCAATCATACATAGCAGTAAATATGGCCTGCAACCTCACACTCGTTTGCCCATGTTTAACAGTATCTTTACAAAAGGCAGCTAACTTAAATCCTGCACTTGCCCACTCGCTAGCCTGGAATGACTTCAACTTTACAATGCATCGGGAAAGAGTGAGCTGTCTGGCGGGAGAAATGAACAGTATTGGGTTTCATGCAGAGGCAGAGAGAGCGACACAGAGACAGACAGAGAGAGAGAGAGACAGAGACACAGAGAGAGAGACAGAGAGAGAGAGAGACAGACAGACACAGAGACACAGACACACTGAGAGACACAGAGACACAGACACACTGAGAGACAGACACAGACAGACACAGAGAGAGACAGAGAGAGACAGAGAGAGACAGAGAGAGACAGAGAGAGGCAGAGAGAGGCAGAGAGAGGCAGAGAGAGACAGAGAGAGACAGAGAGAGACAGAGAGAGACAGAGAGAGACAGCGCAAAGAGCATGAACTAGAGCAAACAGGATCGAAAGCGAGAGTGTGAGTGAGATCGAGAGTGAATTAGAGAGCATGAGGGCCATCAAGAGAGCGTAAACAAAGCAAAGGAGCGAGCAAAAGTGAGAGTGGGAGAGCGAGAGAGAGGACCATGGTGTTTCAGGTGAGGAGCCAGAAAGACCCGCTGAGAATCCCACAGGTAACAAGGAGAACGAGCTGTTCACTCGTGGACCCAATTAAATGTTCTTGTTTCCTTGAGGCCTTCATGCTGAATGAGAAAGTGAAACTATTTAGCGTTTGATGCAGGGGGCAAAATGAGAGATGGACAGAGTCGGTAAAGAAAAATACAGAGGTGAAGAAACACAGTGGGCACGGCAGATGAATGGGGTCAAAGGAAGCCATTGGGACATCTCTGCACTAAAGAAGGTTCTGAAGAAGGGTCTCGACCCAAAACATCCCGCATTCCTTCTCTCCAGAAATACTGCCTGTTCCACTGAGTTAGTCCAGATTTTTGAGTCTATCTTCGGTTTAAACCAGTTTCTGCAGTTCCTTCCTACACGGTACATCTCTGCAGCCGAATCAAAATGTGGCTGATGATGGAGAAACAAGGAACTGTAGATACTGGAGTCTAGAGCAATGCACAAAATGCTGGAGTAGCTTCTTCTTCTTGTGTATGGCGTGCACAGCCTAAAGTTGTCGGGCAACTTGTTCTATTTGATCTTATTTGATCGTGCACGCAGGGTTGATTGCATTTGTCGAAACAGGGCGGACCACGTGAAGGTTGCAATCTCCCATCCCCTGGAGTAGCTCAGGCAGCACCTGTGGAGGGCCTAACCCATGTTCTCCAGAGATGCTGCCTGGCCCGCTGTGTTACTCCAGCGATCCATGCAGTTGATGACAGGCTGCGTGAGAGAGAGTTCATTAAATGGTGCCTGGATGACCAGTGTCTCCATCGGAAATGGACCTCATCACCAAACAAGGAGGCAACAAACGTGTAGGAAGGAACTGCAGATGCTAGCTTAAACCAAAATGCTGGAGTAACTCAGCAGGGCAGGCAGCATCTCTGGAGAGAAGGAATGGGGAATGGTTCAGATCTGAGGAAGGGTCTCGACCCAAAACACCACCCATTCCTTCTCTCCAGGGAACCTGCCTGTCTGAAGAAGGGTTTTCGGCCCGAAACGTTGCCTATTTCCTTCGCTCCATAGATGCTGCCGCACCCGCTGAGTTTCTCCCGCATTTTGTGTCTAAGGATGCAACAAATCTGATTCCAATATCCCCAGCTTCATGTATCCCTCACATTCACTGTATTGTATCTATTGTACATTCACCTACTGTATCAGCTGCTCTAGGTGTCAGCTGCTCTACATCGGTGAGACCAAGCGTAGGCTTGGCGATCGCTTCGCCCAACACCTCTGCTCGGTTCGCACTAACCAACCTGATCTCCCGGTGGCCCAGCACTTCAACACCCCCTCCCATTCCGAATCCGACCTTCCTGTCCTGGGACTTCTCCATGGCCAGAGTGAGTCCCACCGCAAATTGGAGGAGCAGCACCTCATATTTCACTTGGGCAGTTTACACCCCAGCGGTATGAACTTTGACCTCCAATTTCAGGTTGTCCTTGCTTTCTCCCTCCTTCCCCTCCCATTCCCAGCTCTCCCACAGCCCACTGTCTCCGCCTCTTCCTTTCTTCTTCCCGCCCCCCCCCCCCCCCAGTCTGAATAAGGGTCTTGACCCAAAACGTCACCTATTCTTTCGCTCCAGAGATGCTGCCTCACCCGCTGAGTTTCTCCAGTAATTTCTTCTACTCACATTCACTCAGTCATTTTTATACCGACAGCAGTGATCAGCCATGATCACATTGAATGGCAATGCTGGCTCTAAGGACCAAATGGCCTACTCCTGCACCTATTGTCTATAGTAGGATCCCGACCCAAAACGTCACCTATCCATGTTATCCAGAGATGCTGCCTCACCCGCTGAGTTACTTTGGCATCCTGTGTCTATCTTCAGAGAAGCAATGTATTGGACTGGGAAGGGTTAGGGTTTGGTTTAGAGAGGCTGTCCAAACCTCTCCCACACTTCATTCTCCCACTTCTACCTTTCCCTGAAACATAACTATGCTCTTGCCTCAACTATTCTCTGCGGCATCTCATTATGCTCAATCTCTACGAAGCTTTAAAGCCAGAGGGGGAAAGGATAAAGGAGATGTGTGGGGCGTGTTTTTTTTTCAATTTAAACACAGTGGCAGGTGCCTGGATTAAGAATGAAAATAATAGTAATTTTTTTTTTTAAATGGCAAAGTATCTATACTTAAATGGCACGCAAACTTATGAAACTTGCTCGTTGAAAATTTAAAAAATTAGTATTTCCGTGCACCCAGGAATGATGGTGGAAGCAGATGCGATAATAGAAACATCGAAACAAAGGTGCAGGAGTAGGTTATTCAGCCATGATCACACTGAATGGCAGAGCAGGTTTGTCCGCCCACACCTTCCTCTGATGTTCATGTGTTCAATAAGGCTCAACACAGAAACATAGAAAATAGGTGCAGGAGTAGGCCATTCGGCCCTTCGAGCCAGCACCGCCATTCAATACGATCATGGCTGGTCATCTAAAATCATTTCCCCGTTCCTGCTTTTTCCCCCATATCCCTTGATTCCTTTAGCCTGAAGAGCTAAATCTAACTCTCTCTTGAAAACATCCAGTGAATTGGCCTCCACTGCCTTCTGTGGCAGAGAATTCCACAGATTCACAACTCTCTGGGTGAAGAAGTTTTTCCTCACCTCAGTCCTAAATGGCCTACCCCTTATTCTTAAACTGTGACCCCTGGTTCTGGACTGCCCCAAAATGGGGAACATTTTTCCTGCCTCTAGCCTGCAACACCTAATGGTGTTTAGGAAGCTTTTAGATAGACAGGGAATGGAGGGACAGGCATCACATGCGGGTAAAAAGGATCCATTTCGTTTTGCATCATGTTGTTTAAGAAGGAACTGCAGATGCTGGAAAATCGAAGGTACACAAAAAAGCTGGAGAAACTCAGCGGGTGTAGCAGCATCTATGGAGCGAAGGAAAAAGGCAACGTTTCGGGCCGAAACCCCTTCTTCAGACTGAAGATGGGTTTCGGCCTGAAACGTTGCCTTTTTCCTTCGCTCCATAGTTTTGCATCATGTTCAACGTAGAGAGTTGGTACAAGACTTTGGCGAGGGAGCGGCTACATTTATGTTCAGTTTTGGTCACCCTGTTATAGCAAAGATAGCGTTAAACTGGAACGGGTGCAGAGAAGATTTATGAGGAGTGACGTTGCCAGGACTTGAGGGCCAGAGCTACAGTAAAGATGGAGTGGTTGAGAAGGCTAGGACTTTATTCCTTGGAGCACCAGAGGACGAGGGGTGATCTTATAGAGGTGCATAAGATCAGGAGAGGAATGAATCTGGTAATTGTACACAGACTTTTACCCAGAGTAGGGGAATCAAGAACCAGAGGGCATAGGTTTAAGGGAGAAAAGTGGAAAGATTTAATAGGAACCTGAGGGGCAACGTATTTTACACATAGGTTGGTGGGTATATGGAACGAGGGAAGTCGTTGAGGCAGGTAATACCACAACGTTTAAAAAACATTTGGACAGTACATGGATAGGATAGGTTTGGAGGGATATGGGGCAAACAGAGGCAGGTGGGACTGGGGTAGATGGGGCCTGTTGGTCGGCATGGGCAAGTTGGGCTGGAGGTCCTGTTTCCACACTATGACATTATGGACCGAAGGGTCTGTTCCTGTGTCTACAGGTGACCATCTTAGTTTCCTGGCCCTTGATCAATAGACAATAGACAATGTGCAGGAGTAGGCCATTCGGCCCTTCGAGCCAGCACCGCCATTCAATGTGATCATGGCTGATCATCCCCAATCAGTGCCCCGTTCCTGCCTTCTCCCCATATCCCCTGACTCTGCTATTTTTAAAGAGCCCTATCTAGCTCTCTCTTGAAAGCATCCAGAGAACCTGCCTCCACCAGGCAGAGAATTCCACAGACTCACCACTCTCTGTGAGAAAAAGTGTTTCCTCGTCTCCGTTCTAAATGGCTTTACTCCTTATTCTTAAACTGCGTGTGGCCCCTGGTTCTGGGCTCCCCCAACATCGGGAACATGTTTCCTGCCTCTAGCATGTCCAAGCCCTTAACAATCTTATAATGTTTCAATTGTTCTCTTGCGAATGGAAATACATCTCAGCGGCCACCTCAATGAACCCTATTACCATGTCGAATACCCCCAACAGATCACACAACCCCCCCTCCTCTCGCTGATGCCCCCTCGGCTGTCAACACTCACTGGGAAGGTACGCTGGTGCTGCCTCACCAGAAGGCCCCAGTCCAAAATGTTCACGTTCGTGAAAGCAAAACATGATGATCGCACAAATACAAGAATCACATTTTACCTCAGGATTTACAAAAAAAAACAAATTTCTGTTCTAGCATAAATGCATTCGTTCAAAATGTCCATTGAACAAGTCACATAAACGTGCGATTGTAAATATGTCTTTTCCCCCATTATAAAAAAAATATTACTCTTATTTTCATTCTTAAAATTTAGCTGCAGACTTGTGCAATGATGTCATCATCCACCTATTAAATTAATGATCACTGGCCAACGAGTGATATGTTGCTATGGTACCGACACTATCGACTGGTACCTCAAGGGTTACGATGGAGCTTGTATATGTTTATTCCCCCCCTTTCCCTGTTCTGTCATTGCTCCAAGATGCACTTGAGGCCTCTGGAATTGTCTTGAGGTGCCCGAGTGAGCCCCATACTCCCAATCAGACCGAGCAGTGGCCGAACTCAAGACACAGCAGCAGCATAAAACCCAAAAGGCAGTGAAATCCTGGAGCCGGCATTCATTTTATTCCAGCCAGCCAAAATGCGGATTGCAACACACGCTGACTCTTGGTTGAAGTCTCATCCCTCTCCTGACACCATCGTTCCCTTCTCTCCCTCTCTCCGTACCTCCCTCTCCATCGCTCCCTTCGCTCCCCTGCTCTCTCCCCCTCTCTCTCCACTGCAATATCTTGCCAGCTACACAGAGCAGTAACATCCTCCACTACCTCCTGCAGCCACCTGCCTTTGGAGGGAGGCAGTGTGAGCTGAAGTGGAGATGATTTGATTTCTTATTTTCATTTGTGAGAGGGGAGGGGAGGGGGGGGTGTGAAGTGAGGGAAGGAACAGGAGATGAGTGGAGACATTGAGTGGAGGGGGGGGGGGTGAGTGGTGGTGGTGGTGGTGGTGTGTGGTAGAGTAGTGGAAATATTCCATTGACATCAGCTCAGGCGAGAAACGAGAGAGGGAGCAGTGGGGAGGGGGGGGTGTGACAGGAAGGATTTAAATTGTGTTTTGAAAGCAGAGGTGGTGGTGGGGGGGGGGGGGGTGTAGAATCATTCATCACAAACAGGGTGAATATACTGAATGAAAAATGTACAACGCAGTAACCCGGTGGGGAGGGGTGTACAGCATCAGTAGACATGGCAATATCCACAACACATTGCAAATATACACACACACACACACACACACAGGTCAGATGTCCCCCCCCCCCCTCTCCACCCTCCACAACACACACTCACCTGGCTATCAGTGTCCACTAGCTGTGGGAGGGCGACGGACGGTCCCAGAGGCACTGTGTGTAACTCAGCACCCCTGCATTCTGGCATTCAGTGCACAGCAGGAGCCCCATGAGCACACGGCCCTGTCAAGGCAGACCTTTGCAACAGAGCCGCGCTGCTCTCCAAAACCTATCACAGCAGCAAATTATCATATTTCATGTGTCGTCGCTCCGGCGCTGCTACGAGCGCATTGGTTGGCGCCCAGAGCAGGAAATGTCAATGGCTATACAGCATCGCTCTTGGCTTCTGCTACACACTGACTGCAGCCGCCACGGACTGGGCTCAGTGTGTGCTCATTGCAGGAGGAG